>NC_090382.1:103315963-103988694 GCF_036365525.1 Heterodontus francisci
TAAGGAAAGAGTGACAGAACACCTTGAAAATTTTCAGCTGATCAGAGAGAGACAGCATGGATTTGTAAAAGTTTGGTCAAACATGATGAAACTGAATAGGTGACTAAAGTAATGGACAGTGGAATGGCTATGGATTTATTTTTATTCGTTCGTGGGATGTAGGCCAGCGTTTATTGCCCATCCCTAATTGCCTAATTGCCCTTCTTGAACTGCTGCAGTCCTTGGGATGTAGGTACACCCACAGTACTGTTAGGAAGGGAGTTATTGATATATATTTCCAGGAGGCATTTGATAAAATCCCTTATAAGTGACTTCCAGCTAAAGTTGAAGCTCATGGAATTGAAGACAAATTATTGACCTGCTTAGGAAATTGGCTGAGCAGCAGGAAATAGAGAGTGGGGATAATGGGCAGGTACTCAAATTGGCAGAATGTGACTAGTGGTGTCCTGCAAGGATCTGTGTTGGTGCCTCAATTATTCACTGTATTTAGTAATGACTTAGGTGATGGGATAGAAAGCCACATATCCAACTGGCCGATGACACAGAGGTAGGCAGCATTGTAAGCGGTGTAGATGGAAGCATAAAATTACAAAGCAGTATTAATAGATTAAGTGAATGGAAAAAACTATGGCAAATGGATTTCAATTTAGTTTAGTTTAGTTTAGTTTAGAGATACAGCACTGAAACAGGCCCTTCGGCCCACCGAGTCTGTGCCGACCATCAACCACCCATTTATACTAATCCTACACTAATCCCATATTCCTACCACATCCCCACCTGTCCCTATATTTCCCTACCACCTACCTATACTAGGGGCAATTTATAATGGCCAATTAACCTATCAACCTGCAAGTCTTTGGCATGTGGGAGGAAACCGGAGCACCCGGAGGAAACCCACGCAGACACAGGGAGAACTTGCAAACTCCACACAGGCAGTACCCAGAATTGAACCTGGGTCGCTGGAGCTGTGAGGCTGCGGTGCTAACCACTGTGTGGATCCAAAAAGGGTAGAGCAGGGTAATTTCTAAATGGTGAAAGACTAGAAACAATGGAGGCACAAGAGACTTGAGGATCCAGATACATAGATCATTCACCATGAATAGGTACAGAAAAAAATCATAAAGGCTAATGGATTGCTGGCCTTTATAGCTAGACAAATAGAATACCAGGGAGTAGAAGTCATGCTTCAGCTATACCAAGCCAGAGGTATAAAGGAATAATGAGGCACAGGTGTGTTTATGGAATTACGTCACAGATCAGCCATGGTGAATGGTGGAACAGGTTAGACGGGTTAAGTAGTCTACTCCTGTTCTTACTTTGCTAAATATATCTATGCTATTTGCCTCAACTCCACATTCTTACCACTCTCTGGGGAAAGTAGTTTTTCCTGAATTCCATATTGGAGTTATTAGTGACTATCATATTTATAGCCCTTTAGTTCTGGTCTTGCCTGTAAGTGGAAATATCGTCTCTATGTCTACTCTATCAAACCCATTCATAATCTTAAAGACCTCTATCAGGTCATCCCTCAATCTTCTCTTTCCTGGACAAAAGAGATCCAGCCTGTTCAATCTTTACTGATAGGTATAACCTCCCAGTTCTGGTATCATTCAAGTAATTTTTTTCCACCTTTTTAACGTAACCTCTCTGCTTTTCAATTCTTCCTTCTTCTTTGGCCTCCTTGTCTCGAGAGACAATGGGTAAGCGCCTAGAGGTGGCCAGTGGTTTGTGAAGCAGAGCCTGGAGTGGCTATAAAGGCCAATTCTAGAGTGACAGACTCTTTCACAGGCGCTGCAGATAAAATTGGTTGTTGGGGCTGTTACACAGTTGGCTCTCCCCTTGCGCTTCTGTCTTTTTTCCTGCCAACTGCTAAGTCTCTTCGACTCGCCACTCTTTAGCCCCACCTTTATGGCTGTCCACCAGCTCTGGCAATCACCGGCAACTGGCTCCCATGACTTGTGATCAATGTCACAGGACTTCATGTCGCATTTGCAGACGTCCTTAAAGCGGAGATTGGGCAGCCGGTGGGTCTGATACCAGTGGCGAGCTCGCTGTGCAATGCGTCCTTGGGGATCCTGCCATCTTCCATGCGGCTCACATGGCCAAGCCACCTCAAGTGCTGCTGGCTCAGTAGGGTGCATATGTTGGGGATGTTGGCCGCCTTGAGGACTTCTGCGTTGGAGATACGGTCCTGCTACCTGATGCCAAGGATTCTCCAGAGGCAGCAAAGATGGAATGAGTTGAGACGTCGCTCTTGGCTGACATACGTTGTTCAGGCCTCGCTGCCGAAGAGCAAGGTACTGAGGACACAGGCTTGATACACTCGGACTTTTGTGTTCCGTGTCAGTGCGCCATTTTCCCACACCCTCTTGGCCAGTCTGGACATAGCAGCGGATGCCTTTCCCATGCGCTTGTTGATTTCTGCATCCAGAGACAGGTTACTGATGATAGTTGAGCCTAGGTAGGTGAACTCTTGAACCACTTCCAGAGCGTGGTCGCCGATATTGATGAATGGAGCATTTCTGACGTCCTGTCCCATCATATTCGTTTTCTTGAGGCTGATGGTTAGGCCAAATTCGTTGCAGGCAGCCGCAATCCTGTCGATGAGTCTCTGCAGACACTCTTCTGTGTGAGATGTTAATGCAGCATCGTCAGCAAAGAGGAATTCCCTGATGAGGACCTGCCGTACTTTGGTCTTCGCTGTAAGACGGGCAAGGTTGAACAACCTGCCATCTGATGTTGTATGGAGGAAAATTCCTTCTTCTGAAGCCTAATACTCTACAAATGACCCCCCAACGGCTTTGTTTGTGTTTATGGCCCAAGTAACCTGCGTTGCCACTCTTTGTGATATATGTACCTATACCCCCAGATCCCTCAGCTCCTCTTCTCCAGTAGACTCTTATTATCCATGCCTTATGTGGCCTTCTTTGTCTTCGTAGCAAAGAGGACCACCTTATGGTTATCTATATTAAGATTCATTTTCCAATGACACATCCTGTATCTCCTCTTGTACTTTGTTGCATTCTTCCTTTGTATTGACTACATCCCAAACTTGATGTCATCTGTAAATTTTGAACTTGTACTTCCAATTCCTGAGTCGAAGTCATTGATGTAAATTGTGAACAAAATGGTTTTAGCACCGATCCATGTGGAACATCACTTCCCACGTTTTGCCAGTTTGAGTAGCTGCCCTTAACTGCTACTCCCTGCTTTTCTGTTTTGTAGCTGACTTATTATCCATTATCCATTACATGTCCCCTGACTTCACGGGCTGAATTTTGTTTTCCCGCCGGGAGCAGCAGTGGGCGAAATAAATGGCGGCTGGCACACACAGGCCGCGTGCCACAACTGCGGCGATCTTGAGCCCGGCGGCTCATTCAAAAATGCAGGGCGGCTGCCCCTCCAATAATGTGGCGGAGGTGTCTTCAGCAACACCGTGAATGGCATCAGCTGTCTCTGTGCAGGCATGGCGCCATTTTTAAAGGGCTGCCAGCCCCGCTCAGAAATTGCAGAGTTGTCCCCACTCCCTCCCCCAACTAGACTGAAAATAACTGTTTGCCCCATTGCCCCCCCCCATGACACTGAAATCGTAGAGCTGACCCCTTCTCATCCCAACTGCGCAAAGTGCAGAGTTCACCTCTTTCCCTCCCTGCCACACTAAAAATGCAAATTTGACCCCGTCCCTCCCACCACTGCACTACAAATGCTGAATTCCTCCCTTCCCAATCTTGGTGGTGCCAGCTTTCCCCGGACATAAAAGTGAAGGCGCGTGAGTGCCGCCCGTCACCCTGAAGACCTGGAACCGAAGGTAAGATCTCTGTGAGTTAGGTTTTAATGCATGAAGACACCTCATTTAAATATTTAAATTCAGATCCCATCACCAAGCGATGGAGGGGCCACCACGGAGCCTCACCACCTCTGGGAAGATCGTGCCTGGCAATCCCGTCGTCAGGCTCCGTGGCGGGCCACTGATCCTCCGATCTTTCGGCTCCCACCTGCCAATGTCGGGAGCAGAACAAAATTCAGCCCCATATCCTTAGTCACCATAAGAGGTGCATAGAATGATAGATAGCCAGAATTAGATAAGATACAGAGACTGAGATTGATTGATCGAAAAAGAAATAGATTGATGGGTAGAGATAGAAGTATTAATAGATAGAGAAATAGATACATATATAGATACAGAGAGGGAGACAACACTTACATCAAGGAATGAAGAGATGGAGAAATATCAAAGTTTGAATTGAAAAGTTCTTGTATTTTTACTTTTTTTCTGGTGATTATTTTATATTCTAATATATATTAAGTTATATTTTGACACATAATTCCATATCTATTAATTATATCCCAGGAACTACTCCGTTCTGTTGCAATAATTCTTATCAGCAGTTGAACAGTTTAAATCCATGGCATTCACTGGGGAATTCATTGTCTCATCTGATGAGGCTGATTGAACAATTCATCACATATACAGTCCCACTCGTGAAATGAGACCAGAGTTTGAGCAAATGCCCAAGATGCAGCAGAGCACAGGATTTGGTAATGCTGTGTTTATGCTTTCTAGTCTGCAATCACTGTCCAGATTTAATAACTTGCTTAAATCAACATTGTCCAATTTAAGGGGCTGGATTCTGTTATCTCTCAGACTTTCCCCAGTGAATAGGTGTCTCTCTTACAATATGCATCCATAATACTGAGGCTTAACATACCCAATAATCTCTGAAGTCTACCTAATGCATTGACACTTTTCCACTTTGTCGGGTAGATGCCAGCTTGACTAGCGACATGGCTATTTCTGGAGCACAAGTCTTCAGCCTGCAGCCAGGAGGTTGTTGGAGCCTATAACCTTTGTTATATCCAGTACACTTGGGTGTGTCTTAATATTATGTGGGTTGAATTGTCTGAAGACTGGTATCTGTGCTCTGGGGATCTCAGGAGGAGGCTGAAATGGAATATCCACTTGGCACTTCTGGCTGAAGATGGTTGCAAACGCTTCACCCTTGTCTTTTGCACTGATGTACTGGGCTCCTTCTTCATCGAGGATGGGGATGTTTGTGGAGTCTCCTCTCCGATTACTTGTTTAATTGTCCACCACCATTAACGATTGAATGTGACAGGATTGCAGAGCTTTGATCTGATCCATTTTTTGTGGAATCACTTAGTTCTGTTTACAGAATGCTGCTTCTGCTGTTTAGCATGCATGGAGTCCTGTGTTGTAGTTTCACTACGGTGGCAACTCATTTCCAGGCATGCCTGGTGCTGCTCCTGGCATGGTCTCCTACACTACTCATTGAACCAGTATTTGCCCCCTGGCTTGATAGTAATGGTAGAGTGAGGGATATGCCAAACTATGAGGGTGCAGATTGTGGTTGAATACAGTTCTGCTGCTGCTGATGGTCCACAGACCCTCATGGAAGCCCAGTTTTGAACTGCTAGATCTGTTCCCAAATCCATCCCATTTAGCACAGTGGTAGTGCCACACAACACGATGGAGGTTCATCTCCACAAGGACTGTGCATTGGTCACTTCTACCAAAACTGTCATGGACAGATGCATTGACAAAAGGTAGATTGTTGAGGATGAGAGCAAGTAGGTTTTTCCCTTTTGATGCCGTATATGGTGCCACGTCGATGTCAGGGGGTCGGTTCAATTCTATTCTTATTCAAATTTTTTGTAGCAGTTTCATGCAACTGCATGGCTTGCTAGCCCATTTCAGAGGGCAGTTAAGAGTCAACAACAACTTAAATTTTTATATAGCACCTTTAACGTAATAAAATGTCCCAAGGTGCTTCACAGGAGCTTTATAAAACAAAATATGATATCGAGCGACATAAGGACACATTAGTTTAGATGACCAGAAGCTTTTTTTATTCGTTCTTGAGATGTGAGCATCACTGGCTAGGCCAGCCTTTATTGCCCATCCCTAATTGCCCTTGAGAAGGTGGAAGTGAGCTGCCTTCTTGAACCCTGCAGTCCATGTGGTGTAGATGCACCCACAGTGCTGTTAGGGAAGGGGTTTCAGAATGTTGACCCAGCAACAGTGAAGGAATGGCGATATAGTTCCAAATCAGGATGATCTGTGACTTGGAGGGGAACTTGCAGGTGGTGATGTTCCCATGCAGCTGCTGCCCTTGTCCTTCTAGGCAGACATGTTTGTGGGTTTGGAAGGAGCTGTTGAAGAAGCCTTGGCAAGTTATTGCAGTGCATCTTGTAGATGGTACACACTATTGCCACTGTGCGCTGGTGGTGGAGGGAGTGAATGTTTAAAATGGTGCATGGGGTGCCGCTCAAGCGGCCTGCTTTGTCTTGGATGGTACTGAACTTCTTGAGTGTTGATGGAGCTGCACTCATCCAGGCAAGTGGAGAGTATTCCATCACACTCCTGACTTGTACCTTGTAGATGGTGGACAGGCTTTGGGGAGTCAAGCGGTCAGTTATTCGCTACAGAATTCCCAGCCTCTGAACTGCTCTTATAGCCACAGCATTTATATGTCCAGTTCAGTGTCTGGTCAATGGTATTCCCAGAAAGCTGATGGTGGGGGATTCAGCAATGATAATGTCTTTGAATGTCAAGTGGAGATGGTTAGATACTCTCTTGTTGGAGATGGCCATTGCCTGGCATTTGTGTGATGTGAATGTTACTTGCCACTTATCAGCCTATGCCTGAATGTTGTCCATGTCTTGCCATATGTGAACACGGACTGGTTCTGTATCTGAGCAGTTGCGAATGGTACTGAACCTTGTGCAATCATCAGCGAACATCCCCACTTCTGACCTTATGATGGAGGGAAGATCATTGATGAAGCAGCTGAAGATGGTTGGGCCTAAGACACTACCCTGAGGAACTCCTGCAGTGATGTCCTGGAGCTGACATGATTGGCCTCCAACAACCACAACCATCTTCCTTTGTGCTAAGTATGACTCCAACCAGTGGAGAGTTTTCCCTGATTCCCATTGACTTCAATTTTGCGAGGGCCCTTTGGTGCCATACTCGGTCAAATACTACCTTGATGTCAAGGACAATCACTCTTACCTCACCTCTGGAATTCAGCTTTTTTGTCCATGTTTGGACGAAGGAAATAATGAGGTCTGGAGCTGAGTGGCATGGCAGAGCCCAAACTGAGCATCAGTGAGTATGTTGTTGCTGAGTACGTGCCGCTTGATTGCACTGTCGACGACCCCTTCCACCACTTTGCTGATGATCGAGAGTAGACTGACAGGGCGGTAATTGGCCGGATTGGATTTTTCCTGCTTTTTTGTGCACAATCCAGCAATTTTCCACATTGTCGAGTAAATGCCAGTGTTGTAGCTGTATTGAAACAGCTTGATGCGGAGTGTGGCTAGTTCTGGAGCACGTCTTCAGTAACTACAGCTGGGATGTTGGCAGGGCCCACAGCATTTAATATATCCAGTGCTTTCAACCATTTATTAATATCACTTGGAGTGAATCAAATTGGCGGAAGACTGGCATCCATGATAGTGGGGACCTCAGGAGGAGGTCGAGATGGGCAAAGAGGTTGGTCAAAGAGGTAGGTTTTAAGTAGTGTCTTAAAGGAGGAAAGCGAGGTAGAGAAGCTGAGAGGTTTAGAGTGGGAGCTCCAGAGCTTAGGGCCTAGGCAACTGAAGGTGCAGCCACCAATGATGGAGTGATTAAAATCAGGGATGCTCAAGATGTCAGAATTAGATGAGCGCAGATATCTCAGAGGGTTGTGGGGCTGGAGAAAATTACAGAGATAGTGAGGGGCGAGGCCATGGAGGAATTTGAAAACAAGGATGAGAATTTTAACATCAGGATGTTGTTTGGTCGAGAGTGAATGTAGCTCAGTGAGCAAAGGGCTGATAGGTGAATGGGACTTAGTGCGAGTTAAGATGCGGACAGCAGAGTTTTGCTTGACCTGAAGTCTACAGAGGGTTGAATGTGGGAGACCAGCCAGGAGTGTGTTGGAACCGTCAACTCTAGAGATAATGAAGGCATGAATAAATGTTTCAGCAGCAGATGAACTGAGACAGGGGATAAATTGGGTTACTTGGGTGATGTTACTCAGGGTCAAATATGACACCAAGGTTGCGAATAGACTGGTTTGGTCTCAGACTGTTGCCAGGGAGAGGGATAGGGTTGGTAGCTAGGGAACGGAGTTTGGAGCGAGAACCAAAAGCAATGGCTTCAGTCTTTCCAATATTTAATTGGACGAAATTTCTGCTCTTCCAGTACTGGGTGTCGGATAAGCAGTCTGATAACTTAGCAACAGTGGAGGAGTCGAGAGAGCTGGTGGTGAGGTAGAGCTCACATACGTGTGAAAATACATGTGAAAAATAACGCTGTGCTTTTGTATGATGTTGTCGAGGGGCAGCATGTAGATGACAAATAGGAAGAGGCCAAGGTTAAATCCTTGGCGGACAACAGAGGTAATGGTGCAGAAACAGGAAGAGAAGCCATTACAAGTTATACTCTGGCTATTATTGGATAGATAAGAATGGAACTGGGTGAGTGCAGTCACCCACCCACCCCACCACCCCCGAGCTGGATGACAGTGGAGAGACATTGGAGGAGGATGGTGTGGTCAACCATATCAAAGGCTGTAGACAGGTTGCGAAGGATGAGGAGGGATAGTTTACCTTTGTCACAGACATATAGAATGTTATTTGTGACTTTGATAAGAGCTGTTTGAGTACTGTGTGGGAACGGAAACCTGATTGGAGAGGTTGAAACATGGAATTCTGGGAAAGATTGGCATGGATTAGGGAGGCAAAAACACGTTCAAGGATTTTGGAGATGAATGGGAGGTTGGAGATGGGATAGTAGTTTACAAGGACTGTGGGATCAAGGGTTGTTTTTTATTGAGGAGAGGGGTGGTGATGGCATTTTTGAAGATGAGAGGGACAACACCTGAAGAGACAGAACCATTAACAGTATTGGCTAACATGGGGACCAGAAAGGGAAGTTGGGTGGTAAGCAGTTTAGTGGGAATAAGTTTAGGGAGCAGGAGGTGGGTCTCATGGACAAGATGAACTCAAAGAGGGCATGAGGGGTGGTAGGAGAGAAACTGGAGAAAATGCAAGTTCAGGGCTAAGGCAGAGTGGAGCATTAGAGGAAGTTTGGTCTGGTGGGCTAGTGGAAGGGAGGACGTGGCAGAGGCAGCTGATCGGATTGTCTCGATCTTTACGGCAAAGAAATCCATGAGCTCCTTGCACCTATTATTGGAGATGAGGGTGGAGGAGACGAGGAAAGGGGTTTAAGAAGATGGTTTGTCAACCACAATGCTATGGATCTGGAGTCATATATAGGCCTGACCGGGTAAGATTTCCTTCCCTAAAGGACATTAGTGGACCAGATGTACTTTTAGAACAATCCAGTTGTTTCACCATCATCATTACTGAGTCTTGCTTTTATTCCATATTTCTTTAATTAATTGAATCTAAATTCCCCAGTTGTTGTGATAGGATTTGAACTCATGTCCCTAGAGCATTATTTAAATTTGCTGGATTATGAGTCCAGGAACATGACCACTGTGCTACCATTCCTGAAAATATTTACCCTTCAAACAGCATTACTAAAACAGATGATGTGGTCATTATCACTTTACAGTTTGTGGGACTTGTTGTGTGCAAATTAGCTGCTGCCTTTCCTGCATTAGAACATTTCCAAAAGTTTTTATTGGCTATAAAGTGTTTTGGGACATCTTGAGGTTATGAAAGATACTCTCAAAATGCAAGTTCTTTTTTACTAAGCTTTAATTAGTATGATTGCAAAATTATCTATTTAGCATAGGAGTCTTAAGATTCGAAATTTAATGAGCAGTGATGTTACAATGATGTCAAACTACAAACTAACTTCATCCTTGAAAACTTAGTCCTGTTCCTTAATAAAATAGAATTCTGAATTATCATTTATGATGGAGAATATTACTACTGGGTGGCATAATTCATCAGTTAAAGCTGCTGAATATTTCCACTAGTGTAGGGTGCTGCTGACTTAGTGGAGCTGAGAGATTGATCTGATGTCAAAACTGAATCTGTTAAGTTAATGCAAAATTATTCTTTGCCAGCACTGGGACTCTTAAGACAGATGGTTCTGCTGTCCCTGATGGGACCCATGCCAGAGTACCTCAGGAAGTGTGTGTTGTGTTATGTCAGTCTCTGGCTCACAGTCTGCTGCAGCCTGAGAATGGAGATAGTCTGTGAAGTGCCAACAATTTACAAAAAGGGAGCAAGTCAGAATAAGGAATTGCAGACCAGTTAGTTTAGCATCAGTTACTAGCAAGTTGCTAGAAGGAATTATTGGCGAATGAACTGTGCAATCATTTGGAAAGAGCAGCATATTTAAAGGATTCTCAACATGGCTTTCGGAAATGGAAGATCCATTTACCCTTAAGCTTTGGTCTCTGTACCACCCCCCACCACCCCCCGCCTTCCCTCTGTCCCTACAGCTCTCCTTCTTCCGAGCTGGATCTCGCCAGCTTGATTGGATTGTTTGAAGAGCTCACAGCACTGAAGGTGATAGTCTGGTAGAGACTAGGGGGGTGTAATTCAGCTTGGGCAATAGCTCACAATGGACAATAATGAATGGGCAGTCTGTTTTATGCTCTGCCGAGAAGGATTTCACCCTCTGTGAGTTTGGATTTCCAAAAGGCCTTTGATGTAATGTCGTACATAAAGCTGGTCATGTCCTGTGGTATTGGTGGGCAGATTTTAAGATGAACTATGAATCGGTTACATCTGCGTAGGCTGGGGGTTGTTATCAGTGGGAGCGGCTCTGGGTGGGGTCCGTTCACTAGTGGAGTCCCAAAGGGATCTGAGTTTGGACTGTTGCTCTTCAGGATCACCATCAATGGTCTGGATGAAGGCATTGGGAATTTGCTGATGACACAAAGATGTGCATGGGACTTGGGAGTTTAGGCAAATTAAATAGACTGCAGGTTATTTTAGATAAATGGGGAGCATGAGGAGGTCAATGGGCCAGGGTGAGCCAGTGAACTTCAAGAGTGATCAATGTGTGTGACTCCAGGCATGCATATACCATGTTACCATTTAAATCTGCAGAACAAAAGAGGGACATGGATTTGTACTGTTCTGGTGCCCTGACAAAGAAGTTCGAGACCGGAATGGAGGCATTTGGACAGGGAATATGGGAGAGATATGCATGGAACTGAGAGGTAGCACCACACTAAAGGATCTTCAAGAGAAAAGAGAGTTGAGAAAAGGATGGTAAATGGAGAGGGCCGGTGGGTTGAAGGTTTTTTGAATAAGTGATGTTGATGGCAGTTTTCAAATATTGATATTTGCTAATGGTACCAAATTGTGAGGAAGAGTGCAGGAGAACCTGGACAGATTAGTGTCGTGGGCAGAAAGGCATGGAGATACAGTTAAATGTGAAGTGATGCAAGTGGGAAAAAAGAACAGGGAAAGGAACTATAACAACAACTTGTATTTATATAGCACCTTTAATGTATTAAAATGTCCCAAGGTTCTTCACAGGAGTGTAATCAAACAATCACGCCACATAGCGATTTAAAAAAAATTCATTCATGGGTTTATGGGTGTCGCTGGCCAGGCCAGCATTTATTACCCATCCCTAATTGCCCTTGAGAAGGTAGTGGTGAGCTGCCTTCTTGAACCGCTGCAGTCCATGTGAGGTAGGTACACCCACTGTGCTGTTAGGAAGGGAGTTCCAGGATTTTGACCCAGCAACAGTGAAGGAACGGCGATATAGTTCCAAGTCAGGATGGTGTGTGACTTGGACGGGAACTTGCAGGTGGTGGTGTTCCCATGCATCTGCTGCTCTTGTCCTTTGAGGTGGTAGAGGTCGCGGGTTTGGAAGGTGCTGTCGAAGGAGCCTTGGTGCGTTGCTGCAGTGCATCTTGTAGATGGTACACACTGCTGCCACTGTGCGTCGGTGGTGGAGGGAGTGAATGTTTGTGGATGGTGTGCCAATCAAGCGGGCTGCTTTGTTCTGGATTGAGGCAGATAACTAAAAGCTTGATCAAAGAGGTAGGTTTTAAGAACCGTCTTCAAGAAGGAGAGAAAGATAAAGGCAAAGAGACTCAGGGAGGGAATTCCAGAGGTTAGGGTCTTAGCAAGTGAAGGCATGGCCCCCAAAGGTGGAGCAATTAAAACTGAGATGCTCAAAAGGCGAGAATTAGGGGAATGCAGATATCTCAGAGGGTTGTGGGGCGGAGGAGATTAAAGAGATAGAGAGTGTTGAAACCATGGATGGATTTGAAAACAAGAATGAGAATTTTAAAATTGAGGCATTGCTTAATTGGGAGCCAATGTAGATCAGTGCGCACAGGAGATGATGTGTGAAAGGGACTTGGTGTTTTGCAGAGTTTGGGATGACCTCAAGTTTACTGAGGATAGAACTTGGGAGGCCGGTCAGGAGAGCATTGGAAATGTCAAGTCTAGAGGTAACGAAAGCATGGGTGAGGGTATCATCAACAGATGAGCTGAAGTGGAGCAGAGTCAGGCGATGTTGTGGAAGTAGAATTAGGTGGTGGTCTTAGATGATGAAGGAAATTCTTGCTTTTAGAGATCGGCTTTCATGAGACCAGACAGGGAGAGAAAAAACACAGCGGGAGCAGAGTTTTAAAAAGCGTGCCAAAAGGAACAGAGTTGCAGACAAGAGAGAAAGAGAAAGAGAAAACACAGCAGGAGCACAGCCGGGGGGAAAAATAGAAAAGTGGCATCAGAGTGACGTCACAATCAACAGAGCGAGCAGGGAAACAGAGAGCCGCTGGGGTGAGTATACAGGTAAGCTGGGTTAGTAACTAAAGTAAAGAGAAAGCCAAGGTCTACAGTTTTTTTAATATAGTAAGTAGTGTTTTTTAGGGAATCAAGGTCCCTAGTGTAAAAAACCTCTACTTTTTGAGTAATTTAAGGGAGTAAATTAAGGGTAAGTCATGTCAGGGCAGCACGGCAGTGTCGAGTGCTCCTCCTGTGCAATGTGGGAAGTCAGGGACACTTCCAGTGTCCAGGGCAAACACGTGTGCAGTAAGTGTCTCCAGCTGCAGCTACTCGAAATCTACATTTCAGATCTGGAGCGGCGGCTGGAGACACTGTGGAGCATCCATGAGATTGAGATCATCGCGGATAGCATGTACAGGGAAGTGGTCATACCACAGGTAAAGACTGCTCAGGCAGAAAGGGAATGGGTGACCGCCAGGCAGAGTAGAAGAACTAGGCAGGTAGTGCAGCAGTCCTCTGGGTCAATCTCCCTCTCTAACAGATTTTCCACTTTGGATACTGTTGGGGGAGATAGCTTCTCAGGGGAATGCAGCACGAGCCAAGTCTGTTGCACCACGGGTGGCTCAGCTGCACAGGAGGGGCAGAGAAAGAGTGGGAGAGCTATAGTGATAGGGGATTCTATCGTAAGGGGTACAGATAGGCATTTTGTGGCCGCAAATGTGACTCCAGGATGGTATGTTGCCTCCCTGGTGCTAGGGTCAACGGTGTTACGGAGCGGCTGCAGGGCATTGTGAAGGGGGAGGATGAACAGTCAGAGGCCGTGGTTCACATTGGTACCAACGACATAGGTAGAAAGAAAGATGAGGTCCTGCAACAAGAATTTAGGGAACTAGGTTGCAGATTAAAAAGCAAGACCTCAAAGATTGTAATCCTGGTGCCACGTGCTAGTGAGTATAGGAATAGGAGGATAGAGGAGATGAATGCATGGCTGAAGACATGGTGCAGGAGGGAGGGCTTTAGTTTCCTGGATCACTGGGTCTGTTTCTGGCGAAGGTGGGACCTGTACAAGTTGGATGGGTTGCACCTGAACCGAAATGGGACCAACATCCTTGCTGGGAGGTTTGCTAGTGCTGTTGGGGGGAGGGGGGTTGGGGTTTAAACTAATTTGGCAGGGGGATGGAATACAGAGTGGAGGTACAGTAGGGGGTGATGCACAGCCAAATATAGGACAGAAACTAAGCCAGTCTGGAAGGCAGAGCAAATATAGGCCTGTTAAGGCACAAGTGAATAATGCAAGGCTGGATTGCATCTATTTTAACACAAGGAGTCTTACAAGTAAGGCAGATGAATTGAGGGCATGATTAACACATGGGAATATGATATTGTTGCTATCTCAGAGACATGGTTGAAGGAAGGGCGGGACAGGCAGCTCAATATTCCAGTGTATAGAATCTTCAGGCGTGACAGGGCTGGGTCGGGGGGGATGTGTAAAAGAGGAGGTGGTATTGCACTGTTAATCAAGGAGTCAATTACTGCAGTAAGGAGGGCTGATATCTTAGAAGCTTCCTCAAATGAGGCCAAATGGGTAGAACTTAAAAACAAAAAGGGGGCAATCACTTTGCTGGGAGTGTACTACAGACCTCCAAACAGTCAGGGAGAGATAGAGGAGCAGATTATGTAGGCAAATCTCAGAGAGGTGTAAAAATAATAGGGTAATAATAGTAGCGGATTTCAACTTCCCCAATATCAACTGGGATAGTCATAGTGCAAGAGGCTTAAAGGGGGCGGAATTCTTAAAGAGCATCCAGGAGAGTTTTTTGAGCCAGCACGTAGAAAGTCCTACAAGAGAAGGGGTGGTACTGGACTGGAGCATCCGGCGAAAACCCACGCTGTCACAGGGAGAACTTGCAAACTCCACACAGGCAGTACCCAGAATTGAACCCGGGCACAGTGGCGCAGTGGTTAGCACCGCAGCCTCACAGCTCCAGCGACCCGGGTTCGATTCTGGGTACTGCCTGTGCGGAGTTTGCAAGTTCTCCCTGTGTCTGCGTGGGTTTTCTCCGGGTGCTCCGGTTTCCTCCCACATGCCAAAAGACTTGCAGGTTGATAGGTAAATTGGCCATTATAAATTGCTCCTAGTATAGGTAGGTGGTAGGGGAATTGAGGGAAGGTGGGGATGTGGTAGGAATATGGGATTAATGTAGGATTAGTATAAATGGGTGGTTGATGGTCGGCACAGACTCGGTGGGCCAAAGGGCCTGTTTCAGTGCTGTATCTCTAAATAAATAAAATAAATAATCCTAGGGAATGAAGCCAGACAATTGGTAGAAGTGGCAGTGGGGAGTGATCATATCTCTGTAGGATTTAAGGTCGTTATGGAAAAGGACAAAGATGGACTGGAAAAAAAGGTACCAAATTGGTGGAAGGCTGATTTCAATTTGATAAAACAGGATCTGGCCAAAGTGGACTCAGAGCAACTTCTTATAGGAAAGTCTACATCTGACCAGTGGGAGACATTCAAAAGGAAATAGTGAGAGTTCAGGGCCAACATGTTCCCATAAAGGTGAAGGGTGGGACCAATAAGTCCAGGGAACCCTGGATGTCAAGGGATATAGAAGATTGGATAAGGAAAGAAAAGGAGGTATATGGCAGATTCAGAGAACTGGAAACAGTGCAGGCCCTGGAGGAGTATAGAAAGTGTAGGGGGTACTTAAAAAAGTTATTAGGAGAGCAAAGAGGGGGCATGAAAAAACACTGGTGGGCAAGATAAAGGAAAATCCCAAGGTGTTTTATAAGTATATTAAGGGCAAGAAGATAACCAGGGAAAGAGTAGGGCCCATTAGGGACCAAAGTAGCAATCAGTGTGTGGAGCGGGAGGACATAGGTGAGGTTTTAAATGATTACTTTTCATCTGTGTTCACTATGGAGAAGGACGATGTAGGTGTAGAGATCAGGGAAGGGGATTGTGCTGTACTTGAACAAATTAGCATTGAAAGGGAGGAGGTATTAATGGTTTTAGCATGCTTAAAAGTGGATAAATCCTCAGGCCCAGATGAGATTATCCCAGGCTGCTATGTGAGGCAAGGGAGGAGATTGCAGGGGCTCTGACACAAATTTTCAAATCCTCTCTTGCCACAGGAGAGGTGCCAGAGGACTGGAGGACAGCAAATGTGGTACCATTATTCAAGAAGGGTAGTAGGGATAAACCAGGTAATTATAGGCCGGTGAGTCTCACATCAGTGGTTGGGAAACTATTAGAAAAAATTCTGAGGGACAGGATTAATCTCCACTTGGAGAGGCAGGGATTAATCAAGGATAGTCAGCATGGCTTTGTCAGGGGGAGATCATGTCTAACAAATTTGATTGAATTTTTCGAGGAGGTAACTGGGTGTGTAGATGAGGGTAAAGCAGTTGATGTAGTCTACATGGACTTCAGTAAGGCTTTTGATAAGGTCCCACCTGGGAGATTGGTCAAGAAGGTAAGAGCCCATGGGATGCAGGGCAATTTGGCAAATTGGATCCAAAATTGACTTAGTGGCAGGAGGCAGAAGGGTGATGGTCGAGGGTTGTTTTTGCGATTGGAAGCCTGTGACCAGTGGTGTACCACAGGGGTTGGTGCTAAAATCCTTGCTGTTTGTAGTGTACATTAATGATTTAGATGTGAATATAGGAGGTATGATCAGTAAATTCACAGATGACATGAAAATTGGTGGTGTCGTAAATAGTGAGGAAAGCCTTAGATTACAGGACGATATAGATAGGCTGGTAAGATGGGCAGAGCAGTGGCAAATGGAATTTAATACTGAGAAGTGTGAGGTGATGCATTTTGGGAGGGCTAAGAAGGCAAGGGAATATACAATGGATGATAGGACCCTCGGAAGTACAGAGGGACCTTGGTGTACTTGTCCATAGATCACTGAAGGCAGCAGCACAGGTAGATAAGGTAGTTAGGAAGGCATATGGGATACTTGCCTTTATTAGCCGAGGCATAGAATATAGGAGCAGGGAGGTTATGATGGAGCTGTATAAAACGCTAGTTAGACCACAGCTGGAGTACAGTGTACAGTTCTGGTCGCAACATATAGGAAGGATGAGATTGCATTGGAGAGGGTGCAGAGGAGATTTCCCCGGATGTTGCCTGGGCTGGAGCATTTCAGCTATGAAGAGAGACTGGATAGGCTAGGGTTGTTTTCCTTAGAGCAGAGAAGGCTGAGGGGGACCTGATTGAGGTATACAAAATTATGAGGAGCATAGATAGGGTAGATAGGAGGAAACTTTTTCCCTTAGCGGAGGTGTCAATAACCAAGGGGCATAGATTTAAGTAAAGGGGCAGGAGATTTAGAGGGTATTTGAGGAAAAAATATTTCACCCAGAGGGTGGTTGGAATCTGGAACGCACTGCCTGAAGGGGTGGTAGAGGCAGGAACCCTGACAACATTTAAGAAGTATTTAGATGAGCGCTTGAAATATCATAGCATACAAGGCTACAGGCCAAGTGCTGGAAAATGGGATTAGAATAGATAGGTGCGTGATGGACGGTAGGGACACGATGGGCTGAAGGGCCTGTTTCTGTGCTCTATAACTCTATGACTCTATGTAGTCGCTGTTGTATTGTGGCAAATGGGACCCTGCTTTCCATACTCAAAGGGACCAATCACCTGAAACAGGCACGTGCTTTGGACACCTGACAGAAGGCACCCTTCAAAATGGTGGCTGCCGCATCGCCAGGGGTAATGGGATGGTGAGGTGACTGAACCCTTTTGCAAAGGCATTGCATTCATATTAACACCAGGCAAAGGCAGTGAAATTCAACCTCACTCTGTGCTTGTGACCTTTAAACCTTAATGGGACAATTAAAGGATGGGGAGGGGTTGGAATAGGGCACAAAAATTTGGAAAAGGTTCAAAGGATAATCACAAATCATTGGCTGCCTTTGTCACTGGAGGGGACTGAAAACTGTCGTTTGTGAATGAAGGGAAAGGAACCTCCAGGTGCAGGAATTCTCATCCTTATGCTTAAATCCCTTTGTGACTTCGCATCTCACTCTGTACCCTCTTCTAGCCCTACAATTGGGACCTCTGAATATCTATTTCTCTCAATCTGGTCACCTGTGAACTCCCATTTCCATTGGCCCACCATTGAGGGCTGTGTCTTCAGTCTCATAAGTCCCACACTCTGGAATTCCCTTCATAACCCTCTCTGCCTTTCTGCTTCTTTAAGACCCTTTTTATATCGACCTATTTGACAAAACTTCTAGTTACTGCTCCTAATATCTCCTACATACACACGAACATACAAATTAGGAGCAGGCGTAGGCCATTCGGCCCCTTTGAGCCTGCTCTGCCATTTAATAAGATCATGGCTGATCTGATTGTGGCCTCGACCCCATTTTCCCTCCTAGCCCAAATACCCTTTGACTTTCTTGTCAGTCAAGAATTTATCTACCTCTGCCTTAAAAATATTCAATGACCCAACCTCCCACTGCTCTCTGGGAAGCAAATTTCACAGACTCAGGACCCTCTGAGAGAAAGAATTTCTCCTCAACTTCGTCTTAAATAGGCGATCCCTTATTTTTAAACTGTGTCCCGTAGTCTTACTCTCTCCCACAAGAGGAAACATCCTTTCAGAATCTAACCTGTCAAGTCCTCTCAGGATCTTATATGCTTCAATCAAATCACCTCTCATTCGTTTAAACTCCAATGGATACAGACCCAACCTGTCCAATCTTTCTTCACAATGGATGATACCCATCGCAGGTATCAGTTGAGTGAACCTTCTATGAACGGCTCTAACGCATTGAGATCCTTTCTAAAATAAGGAGACCAAAACTGTACACTGTACTCCAGATGTGGTCTCACCAATACCGTATACAATGGTAGCAAAACATCTCTACTTTTATATTCCATTCCTCTTGCAATAAATGACAGCATTCCATTTGCCTTCCTAATCACTTGCTGTATCTGCATACCAACCTTTTGTGATTCATGTACACCCAGATCCCTCTGTACCTCAGAGTTCTGCAATCTCTCTCCATTTCAATAATCTGCTGCTTTACTATTCTTCCTGTCAAAGTGGATAAGTTTACATTTTCCGACATTATATTCCATTTGCCAAATTTTTGCCCACTCACTTAACCTATATCCCTTTGCAGACTCCTTATGTCCTCTTCACAACTTACTTTCCTATCTATCTTTGTGTCATCAGCAAATTTAGCAACCATATATTCGGTCCCTTCATCCAAGTCATTGATTTAACTTGTAAAGATTTGAGGTCCCAGCACTGATCCTCATGGCACTCCACTCATCCCATTTTGCCAACCTGAAAATTACCCATTTATGCCTACTCTCTGTTTCCTGTTAGCTTACCAATCCTCTATCCATGCTAATATGTTACCCCAAATGCCATGAGCTCTTATTTTGCTTAGTAAATTTTAATGTGGCATGTTGTCAAATGCGTTCTGGAAATTCTAAATAAAGCACATCCACAGGTTCCCCTTTATCAACGTTATTTGTTACTTCCTCAAGGAACTCCAATAAATTAGTCAAACATGATTTCCCTTTCATATCGCCATGTTGATTCTGCCTGATTACATTGAGATTTTCTCATGCCCCGCTATAACCTCCTTAATAATAGTTTCCAGCATTTTCCTACGACAGATCTTAAGCTAGTTGGCCTGTAGTTTCCGGCTTTCTGTCTCCCTCCTTTCTTGAATAAAGGAGTCCCATTCGCTATTTTCCAATGTGATGGAACCTTTCCAGATCTAGGGAATTTTGGAAAATTAAAATCAATGCATCTATTATCTCAGCAGCCACTTCTTTTACTACCCTAGAAACATAGAAACATAGAAACTAGGAGCAGGAGTAGGCCATTCGGCCCTTTGGGCCTGCTCTGCCTTTCAAAAAAGATCATGGCTGGTCATCTAATACAGTACCCTGTTCCCGCTTTCTTCCCATATCCCTTGATCAATTTGGCATTAAGAAATATATCCATCTCCTTCTTGAATATATTTAATGACTTGGCCTCCACTGCCTTCTGCGGTAGAAAATTCTACAGGTTCACCACCTTCTGAGTGAAGAAATTTCTCCTCATCTCAATTCTAAATGGCATACCCCATATCCTGAGACTGTGACCCCTGGTTCTGGACTCCCCAGCATTGGGAACATCCTGCCTGCATTTAGCATGTCCAGTTTTGTTAGAATTTTATAGGTTTCTATGAGATCCCCTCTCATTCATCTGAACTCTAGTGAATATAGGCCTAATCTCTCCTCATATGTCAATCTTGCCATCCCAGGAATCAGCCTAGTAAATCTTCTTTGCACTCCCTCCATGGCAAGAACATCCTTCCTCAAATAAGGAGAGCAAAATTGCACACAATACTCCAGCTGTGGTCTCACCAAGGCCCTACATAACTGCAGTAAGACATCCTTGCTCCTGTACTCAAATCCTCTTGCAATGAAGGCCAACATACCATTCACCTTCCTAATTACTTGCTGCACCTGAATGCTTGCTTTCAGTGACTGGTGTACAAGGACATCCAGGCCTCGTTGCACCTCCTCTTTTCCCAATCTATCACCATTCAGATAATAATCTTCCTTTCTGTTTTTACAACCAAAGTGGATTACCTCACATTTATCCACGTTATACTGCATCTGCCATGTATTTGCCCACTCACCCAACTTGTCCAAATCACTTTGGAGCCTCTTTGCATCCTCCTCACAACTCACATTGCACCGCCCCCCCCCCCCCCCCCCGGCTTTGTGTAATCAGCAAACTTGGAAATGTTACATTTAGTTCCCTCACCCAAGTCATTAATATATATTGTGAATAGCTGGGGCCCAAGCACTGATCCCTGCAGTACCCCACTAATCACTGCCTGCCACCCGGAAACAGACCCGTTTATTCCTACTCTCTGTTTCCTGTTTGTCAACCAATTCTCAATCCATGCCAGTATATCACCCCAATCTCATGTGCTTTAATTTTGCACACTAACCTCTTATGTGGGACCTTATCAAAAGCCTTCTGAAAATCCAAATACACCACATCCACTGGTTCTCCCTTATCTATTTTACTAGTTACATCCTCAAAAAACTCCAGTAGATTTGTTAAGTATGATTTCCCTTTCGTAAATCCATGCTGACTTTGTCCCGTTTATGCTTTCTAGATGTTCTGCTATCACAGCCTTTATAATAGACTCTAGCATTTTCCCCACTACTGATGTAAGGCTAACTGGTCTGTAATTCCCTGTTATTTTCTCTCCCTCCTTTTTTAAATAGTGGGATTACATTTACCACCCTCCAATCTGTAGGAACTGCTCCAGAGTCTATAGAATTTTGGAAGATGACCACCAATGCTTCCACTATTTCCAGGGCCACTTCCTCTAGTACTCTGGGATGTAGATTATCAGGCCCTGGGGATTTATCAGCCTTTCACCCCATTAATTTCCCTAGCACTATTTTTTTACTAATACTGATTTCCTTCATTAAGTATTCCCTCTCATTAAACCGTTGGTTCCCTAACATTTCTGGAATGTTATTTGTGTTAAAGCCTTGCTCGTGTCTGAAATAAAAAACCCGGCCCGAACCCAACAGAACCACATCGGACCGAGCCTGACCCGGCCCGAGTACTTCCATTTTTCCCACGCCCGACCTGACCCGAGCCCAGCCCGACCACCGGAATGTTCACTTTACCTACCTTCCGATTCCGAATCCGTTTTTCAATTTTTTTAGTTTGAAATACTTGCTGCAAATTTATCCACTGAGCAGCTGAGATGCAAAGACCAGGAAGGTCCTGAGTGATTAATTATTATAAAATATACAGTATTTATGTAAAAAACATAAAATTATCACTGTCAGGACTCTAGTCTGCACACATACAGTACTGCTTCTTACCTTTCTGTCTTTAATTTCTATCCTTGTTTCCCCCTCCTCTGTCTCCCTGCTCAGATTCCCATCCCCCTGCCATTTTAGTTAAAACCCTCTCTGACAGTACTAGCAAACACCACTCCGCCCATCCCCCCCCCCCACACCCCGAGGAAATTGGTCCCAGACCTGCCCAGATGCAACCCGTCCAGCTTGTAATGGTCCCACCTTCCCCAGAACCGGTCCCAATGTCCCAGGAATCTGAATCCCTTCCACCCTACACCATTTCTCCAATCACATATTCATCTGATATATCCTGCTATTTCTTCTCTCGCTAGCACGTGGCACTGGTAGTAATCCTGAGATCACTACTTTTGAGGTCCTACTTTTTAATTTACATCCTAACTCTCTATATTCAGCTTGTAGGACCTCATCCCTTTTTTAAACTATGTCATTGGTACCGAGATGTACCACAACAACTTGCTGCTCGCCCTCCCCCCTCAAAATGCCCTGTTGCCACTGATCCTTGTCCCTAGCACCAAGGAGGCAACATATCATTCTGGAGTCTCTTTTGTGGCTGCCGAAACGCCTGTGTGTTCCCCTTACGATTAAATCCCTGATCACTATAGCCTGCCACTCTTCTTCCTCCCCTCCTGTGCAGCAGAGCCATCCATGGTGCCATGAACTTGGCTCTTGCTGCTTTCCCCTGAGCCATCTCCCCCAACAATATCCAAAGCGGTACATCTGTTAGAGAGGGGGATGGCTACAGGGGACTCCTGCACTACCTGCCTTCCTCTACTCTGCCTGGTGGTCACCCATTCCCTTTCTGCCTTTGCAGCATTTGCTTGTGGTGTGACCCCTTGCTAAATGTGCTATGCATGATGATCTCAGCATCGCGGAGACTCAACAGTGAATCCACCCGCAGCTCCAGCTCTAGGATGAAGTCCATCAGGACCTGGGGCCTTGTCAGCTTTTAGTTCTAATAATTGTTTTCAGTACCCTTTCCCTGGTGTTTGTAATTGTTTTAAGTTCCTCCCTCCCTTTCACCTCCTGATTCACAGTTATTTCTGGGATATTATTTGTATTTTTTACAGTGAAGATAGATGCAAAATATCTGTTCAACTCATCCGCCAACTCCTTATTTTCCATTATTAATTCCCCAGACTCACTCTCTCAAGTACTGACGCTCACTTTACTTACTCTTTTCCTTTTTAAATACCTGTAGAAACTCCTACTATATGTTTTTATATTTTTAGCTAGCTTTCTCTCGTACTCTAATTTCTCCCTCCTTATTAACCATTAAGTCACTCTTTACTGTTCTTTATATTTTGCCCAATCTTCTGACCTGCCACTCATCTGCGGAAATATATACTTTCTCTTTCAATTCGATACCATCTTTAACTTCCTTAGTTAGCCACGGTAGTTAGCCATGGCTGGAGTGTCCTTCCCGTGGAGTCTTTGGCTTGATATTCAATTTTGTCTGACCATGCCTCTGTGAAGCACCTGGGGATGTTTTACTGCGTTACAGGTGCTAAATAAATGTGTTGTTGTTGTTGTTGTAGCGCCTCCAGAAATCATTTATGTCATTTAGCGCCTGTGGCCAATCAGGCTTCTTTGACCACTGACCCCCACAGGCTATATCAATCCTTCTTTCATGCAATGCCATGTAATGCTTTCGGGTTGAAGATGGTCATACATTCACATATAAATAGTCATTTGGTCGTACAGAACTTGAGAACTGCTGAAAATAGAGACATGGTGTCGAGGCTTTTGTCTTGCACTCATCAGGACAACATGCAAGAATACCAATTTAAGGGAATACAACAATTGAGACTGCATGAGAACAGAGTGCTGATTGGTTGGCAAGTGAACTCTGATTGGTGGACGTGTTGCCATGGAGAATGCAGGAGTTTATGGTGACTGACAGTTAACTGCAAGCATTGGTGAATAGGCGAGCAATGTCCAATGAGCATATGGACATGGCATTGCTATCGATATGCAAGCCCTGTATGGTCTTTGCAAATGTGAAGGAATCCTTCCCTGTGCATGTGGAGAACTTGCTCAAAACTGGCTGTAACAATTCGCCCAAACATTTGGCCAATTCATGTTGTGCAGAACCGGTCATAGATAAGATAGGGCGTAGAGGGACATCACTTTTGTGTGACTTGGGCAGCCCACACATACGCAGATGCAGCGAGCCTTGAGGAGAAACCCTGTCATGTATATCACCCGGCAGCTCATTGTTCTTACACAAGTCCAGCAAGCCCTGACATGACGTACTAGTTGAGAAATCTGTTAAGGGGTTCTCTATCATGGTCTAAAGCAAACCTACCTTCGCTGTTCAATACATGGATTGTGATTCTTACAGTTCCACACGCTATAAGGCTGCCTGATCGGCAACCTCGTAAATAGGGCCCGCGCCATTTGCTTACATGCAAGCTTGATGCTGAAATAGGGCAAATCAAAGACATCCTGCATGACAATGGCTACCCGGATCAGATCATTTCTCGCTGTATATCGTGCAAATTTATGAATAGGCCTAAGGCCATCATTTTTGGCCCTGAAAAGTGCCCAGTCTACCTCAAATGACCCTGAAAGGGTAATGTATCCCAAAATTTGAGCAACAGGTAAAGCTAGCTGTTTCATGCTGCTTCTATGCAGTAGCAGCACGTGTGGTATTCGCCACTTACAGGATACTGCCATCATGTCCTGCCTATCACACAAATGAGTAATGTGATATATGGATTTCAATGCCAGTGTGATGCTAAGTATGTAGGATGTACATCCCAAAGACTGGTGTACCGTATCAACCAACATGTCACTTTCGCTGTTCACAATGGGCAAGGTACAAGCCGTACCCAACCAGCTTGTGTTTGCAAAACTCAAAACACAGTGTCCAACATTAGATGTGATTCTGTGATTGGACAACTTTTGCTAACTAATCCACAGTGTGCTAAGAATTATGCTGACAACCAATTAAAAATGTCAGTAGGGCTCGCAGAGTGGCACGTTTGCGCGTACTGGATGCAACATATATTAATACACAGGGCCCTGTTCTTTGCAGACAGAAAGAACATGTACACACATTTTGCCTGTTTCAGCTAAATGAAATAAATGACAGCCATTCGCTGGTTCATTCGTCAAGGCAATGCCTTGACCAATCAGAGTCAAGCTACCTGGTTTAAATTTCAAACAAAGCTTGGCAATTAACTGTCAGTCACCATAAACTGATACATTCTCCATGGTAACACCTCTACCAATCAGAGTTCACTTGCCAACTCAGCACTCTCTTCTCATGCAGTATAGGTTGTTGTTTTCCCTTACATTGGTTATTCTTGCAAGGTGAAAAGCTTCAACAACATGTTGCTATTTTCAGCAATTCTCACATTCACATATCTTAATTTCACCATTTGGTCTGCAAATTAGGGAGATTTCTTTCAGATAACTTTTTGGGATCCAATATATGAGTAACTTGAGACATGACGTGTGGTGAGTGTAGCATTTTTGGGGGCACGGGTGACTTTGGATCTCTGGTTCCCTAACCTCTCCACTGGTGGGGTTTTCCTCACCTCATGTCTGAGTCTGTTGTAGACCAATTGATAGAGATTGATTGCTGTGATTAGTCAACAACTCCATTACCATTATATCATACGACTACCAGGATTATAGAAGGAGAACTAGATGGATCTTTGTCTTTTACTATCCAGCACTTCTTTTGCTCCTCAGCTTCCTTTGGACTGACAGCCTTTGTGTGCATTGATCAGCTGCCAAGGAGAGGCACCTTTACCTCAGTCTAGGTTTCCAACACAGAGAATCTCTTTTTCTCAGTAACTGAACCTGAGCAAGTTCACCCGGTGATAATTTTTTTCACCCGGGCGCTGTCCTGGACACACCTGGAAAGCAGAATCTTACTTTGTTGAGCATACAGAATGGACAGTAGCAGAGTAGCCGCTAGATGCACAACCCACCCAATTTCCATTTCCGGTGAAGGCATTTTGTGGCCCAGTCATAAAATCATAGGAAATAGGAGCAGGATTAGGTCATTCAATCCTTTGAGCCTTTTCCACCACTCAGTACAACCATGGCTGATCTTCACCCTTAATTCAACCTTCCCACACTATCTCCAGATCCCTTAATTCTCACAGTATCCAAAAATCTATCAATATCTGGCTTGAATATGCCGAATGACTGAGCATCTACAGCTCTCTGGGGTAGAGAATTCCAAAGATCCATAACCCTTTGAATGAAGAAATTTCTTCTCATCCCCATCCTAAATGGCTGACCCTTTATTCTAAGACTGTGGCCCTTAATTTAGACTTCCAATCAGGGTAACCATTCTTCCTGCCACTACCCTATCAAGCCCATAAGAATTTTCTAGGTTTCAATGAGATCATCTCCCATTCTCTAAATTCCAGGGAGTATAGTCCCAGTTTACTCAATCTCTCCTCATAGGGCCATCCCTGTTATGTTTACACCAGGTTGCAGGGTTTAGTTTGTAATATCTAATTTGACTCAGGGCAATGCAGATGTCACACTTGTGCAAAATCACCATCAGGTTTATTTACAGCACATTAACCTAAAAGTTCTTACACAATCTCAGTACATGTCTTCCAGATCAATCAAACACTACAATCCCCTCATTCCAGGAAACAATCCAGTGAACCTTCATTGCACTCCCTCTAACACAAATATATCCTTTGGATAATATATTATTTGGAGACCAAAACTGCACAATGTATTCCAGGTGTGGTCTTACCAAGGCCTGATACAACTGAAGTAAGATTTCTCCACTCTTATACTTTAATCCCTTTGCAATAAAGGCTAATGTACCATCTGCTTTCCTAATTGCTCGCTGTATCTTTATGTTAACTTTCTGTGATTCATGTACAATAACACTCAGGTCCCTCTGAAAACCAATATTAACCAGTCTCACACCATTCAAAAAAAATCTGTTTTTCTATTTTATCATCCAAAGGGGATAACTTCACACTTCCCCTCATTATATTACATCTGCCATGTTTTGCCCACTCACTCAGCCTGTCTATATCCCTTTGCAGCCTCTTTGCATCCTCCTCAAAGCTTGCATTCCCACCTAGCCTTGTATCATCAACAAACCTGGATACATTATACTCGGTACCCTCACCTGTCATTAACATAGTTTGTAAATAGCTGAGATCCAAGCAATGATCTTTGTAGTACCCTACCGGTTACTGGATGCCAACCCAAAAATGATCCATTTATTCCTACTCTTTCTTTTCTGTCTGTTAACCAATCCTCAGTTCTTGCTAATAATCCTTTGAGCCCTAATTTTGCATGATAACCTCTTGCGTGGTTACATAGTTGAACATTAGCTCCATGGTTTCCAAAACATTCTACATCTTGCTGGTTTGTCATAAACGCAGTTTTCCGCTCTTTCTGGTAATAAATAGACTCGAAGGACTCCAACGTTAAAATAACTAAAATTTGGCTGCACTTCAGTGTGGAAGTCCAGATGAAATTGAGCTCCACCTTTTCTTGCAGCTGCTTCACGCTCTGCCGGTATGGCATATCCCAATTGGTTCAAAGGTTACAAATCTCACTCAATGGCCAATAGATGTGTTAAAAAAAATTAGATGTACAAGCTGTAAAGAGATGCAGGAGTACCGGTGTAAGGCATGGCCATGATTTCAGCTCTGGGTGGGTGCTGACGTGAGTTGGGCCTTGGGCTATTTTAACTCCTGGACCTCATCAACATGCAGCCAGCTCATCCTGGAGGAGAATCATGCCAACGAGTTGAGATTGGGATCGAGGGCCATAGTGCAGGAGTCTGCATTTGGGAAGAGGTTAGCGTCTGAGGCGCGGGGTCAAGCAGGGCTAAGTTTGCCTTGTGGGCCATGGACTAGCACGCCTACATCTCCTGGCTCCACAAGTGAAAGTAAAACACTCTCTCACACTTTCATATGCTCCGCCTATTCCGATCTCCCTCTGACTGGCTTCAATCAACAGAACAGCAGCAGCTGTTCCAATGCAATGGCCTGAGTTAAAATAAGTCGGGTCCTGCTGACATCATTAGGACCTGCTGTGTTAAGAAGGATCCTGCCATCTTCAAGCCGGTATCCTTACTGCCTGGTCGGGGTTGGGCAGGTTCAAATCACAATGGGTGAGATCCTGGTGGATCAGGGCGAGTGAGCAACTCTTCCTGCTTGAGTTAAAATTGCCTCCCTCCATAGTGTTTTTGTTGGGGCAAAGTAAAGGGACAATTTACTCTGCCATAGGCTGTCATTCCTGACATTAAACTGCTTCATGTTGTTACATCCGAGGTGGGAGGAGTGCACTGTCATTTCTAGTTTCACTTCTCCACAGGTCACAACATTATCATGCAGGCCCCCACCTGCCAAGAATGTGACACATTAATTTTGCCACATGAACATTGAATTTTAAACTGTTAAAAAACACCAGACCCTTGACTGGAAAGACATTTGCATGGTAAAAGACAGTACTTGGAAAGGACAAAGGAATCACTCCCTGCTCCAATTTAATCTATAATGGACTTTTGATTACCAGACATTGAAGGTGGAGAAGCTAGCATTCCGGGTTAACTGCCAAGATGGCCAAATACACAAACAGACATAATCAGACCAGTTTAGTAACATGACTAACTTACTGTTGGAGGTTTTTTGAATTTGAACTTGCGACAGAGATTTAAAAACTCCGAAAGCTGTTTGCTCCTGGACTGAAAAGACCTCTCTCCTGTCTGCTCTCATCTCACTCTCATCAGCTTCAGAATACATTGAAATTACATGAATCACAAAAGAGAAAAGTCTCCTGCAGTGAACAAGGTTCAAGAAGAATACTGGGCCCCAACGAAAAGCAAGATCCACCTACAAGCAAGGACTACAGAGAGCTCGAAGCAGAGTAACAAAAACCCCTCTTCAGAGATTGCCTCAAACCTCTCCATTATTTTTCTTCTGCTCTTTTCTTTCTCTATTGGCATGTGCGTATCGCATATGCATACTAGCGTGGGGCGCGGTGTGTATCCGTAGGCGTTAACTGAATTAGAGTTTAAGTTTTGATAAATTTCACTTTTTTTCTTTAAACCCAAGAAATCCTGTTTATGCTCATTTCTTTGCCTTATAATTGGAAAGCGGTGAACAATGATTCATCAAGGGGGAGCTCAAAACACAGTGTGTTTGAAACAAAATCTTGTTACATTAAGACCAGGTGAAGGCTAAAAGGGACCCCTAGATACCTTTCTCAGCTGTTCATAACAACATCTATTTAAATGGTTACCCGGTTACTGGTACAGCCAATCATATACTCTATTTTTTTTAAATCCCAGAACAAAATACATCAACCAGGTTTCTTTAATAAACAACAAAATTATCAGTTTATTATAAAACAAGACTTAACCAGTAACAAAGCAAAGCATTAACACAAAGATTGAAATATGGAAGATCCCTTTTTAAAAATTCCCCAACTACATTCATGCACACACACACTGGAAAAAAATAAAAGAAATTCACTCTGCAGAGGTCTGTTACAAAAAAAAGAGAAAAATAAAACTACTTTGGCCAAATACTTGCCAATTCTTGATGAAAAAAGGAAGAAGATACGGAAGGAAGTCAGTTGTCCCTTTTTTGGTCTGGCATCCAGGTATATGGAGATGGGTCACTAGGAACATTTCAGAAGCAGTCCGTTCTGGAGATGTCGAGAATTATTCTAGTAGGCTTTCTAGGAGAAATGTGGCATCAAAGTTTTTCCGCCAGCACACACTTGAATAGCAGGATTTTTTTCAGCTCCTCAGGAGGTATACGGCACCAGGGTTTCTTTTGCTCTTCCACACTAAATCTTGGCAGATTTTTTCAGAAAGGTAGAGAAGGAGATGAGCTGGGTGATTTCTTTTTCCTTGGCAGAAAAACACCGATTGTCTTCAAACAGTTCAGACCCTAACTAAAAACTGAAAACAATGTTCAAACTCCAAACAGTGAGTCGACCTCCTGACCTCCAGAAACCTTGACATGTGGCTTCTCTGTAACCATTTTTCCCCAAGTCAGCAAGGATTCTGCTGTTTTCTGTGCCCAAATCAATGTTGCCTCCAGCACAGGTGGCTTTCAAACAACATCTTGTCCTGTCGGTGAACTTGGTAAAAAAAAACACATCCATGGAATCTTTTCAGTTTTAACACAAGTCCTCAAAAAATAAAAATATGAAAAAAATGGAAGCACTTTCATAACAATGTGGGTATCAAAAGGTCCCCAACAACGCATCTTAAAGAAAGCAAACAGAAACAATCAGTTTAAAAGTTTATGAAGTTGGGGAGAAACTTAATGCTCAGAAAGAGTTTCTTAAGTAGCATGATTGTGGGATGCAGAGCTACATGTTAAACAATATGCTAACACTGACATCAAAATGTAATTTTAATTGCTATGCACATGATCTCTGGTATAAAATACCCTCCCTGATAATTCAGTACCATCTGCCGGCATACTGCTTATCATTGGCAATTACAGCTGGGAGGGTCACACAGCAAACAAATGCCTTGTAGAATCTAATCTCGCACCAACAGCCAGCTCTTCACTGCTAAGTAGCAGCTGGTTATTAGTTAGCACCAAAATTAATTAGCAGTAAGTTAAGAGTCACTTTGTAAATCTAGCCACGTTGTAAATGACCTGCATTAATGAGCGCAATGCATAAGACTGAGTTGAAAAATGGTCGCAGCTGTGTCCCAGAATGCTGGTGCAAGGAACAGAGATGTGACAACATGCTTGTTTCTCAATAACCACAAAACAGCAGACACACAGTAACAGGACAGTCTCTACAATCCAATGACAAGATAATTACACCGTCAGAGGTCACTTGGTCCATTCGATTCATCCAGCCAGAGAGATCCTAACATCTGGTCATTGTAGCATCCAATTGTTTCTTAAACCATTCATCTATCTGGGAGGTTATTCCACATATTGATCACTTTGTGTGATGAAGAATTTTTCTGATATCAGTTCTAAAATAACCTTTACGAGCTTGACCCTGTGTCCTCTTACTGTACTCCCACAGTTTAAAGTTCTCTTGTGGGTTAACTTTTTCTATTCCCAATCAATCTTGCATTCCATTTCTAGGATCACCTCTCAGGCCCTTCCTTCCCAGGGTTGGTAAGTTCAAGTCTCTCCAGTTTTTCCCTATAGCTCTGTCCCTGACCTTGGAGGTGATTCTCATGGTATGTGTCTGCTTTGCCCCTGGGCCCTGAATGCCTCATTTTTTTTTTTGGTGACCAGAACTGGACAACTATTCAAGGTGCAGTGTGACTACATCAGTGTGCAGTTTGCCCATTATGTTCTCTTCCTAAGAAAAAAATGTTTTGGGATGTGAGCATCACTGGCAAGGCCAACATTCATTGCCCAACCCTAATTGCCCTTGAGAAAGTGGTGGTGAGCCGCCTTCTTGAACTGCTGAAGTCCGTGGAATGTAGGTACAATCACAGTGCCTTTAGGAAGGGAGTTCCAGGATTTTGACCCAGCAACAGTGAAGGAACGGCGATATAGGTGTGTGACTTGGAGGGGCAGTTGCAGGTGGTGATATTCCCATGCATCTGTTGTCCTTGTCTTCTAGGTGATAGATGTCGCAGGTTTGGAAGGTGCTGTGGAAGGAGCCTTGGTAAGTTCCTACAATGCATCTTGTAGATGGTACACTCTGCTGCCACTGTGTGTCGGTGGTAGAGGGAGTAAATGTTTAAGGTGGTGGATGGGCTGCTTTGTCCTAGATGGTGTCGAGCTTCTTGAGTGTTGTTGGAGCTGCACTCATCCAAGCAAATGATGGTGGACAGGCTTTGGGGAATCAGGAGTTGAGTTTCTCCGTGCAGAATTCCCAACCTCCGACCAGCCACAATATTTATATGGCTGGTGCTTTTATGTTTCTGGTCAATGGTAATGTTGATTTGACAATGTCATTCAACATCCCATCGGCTTTGTTGATTGCTGCTAAGCATTAGTTGGACACATATAGTGTTGAATCCATTAAGACTCCTTTCAAATGCCTTTCAGCTTCATTTGTAGTTATTTCAATCATTCATTGAGTATGTTTTGATTGTTTTTCCTTCCATTGTACATGTGGCTGCAGCATCATTGATTTTCATGCAGATTAAATCCATTTTTGGAATCTTTTTAAGGAACTTCAGGTGAACTGGACGGCAGAATGGTATATTGTTACTTGTCATATGATGCTAACCCCAAAATAGTTCAGAATGAAGAATATTCCCTCTTCATGTAATTCTGATATTAAAATAATACAGCTGAAAGGTGCCGCTGTCTGAACACGGACTCTGATTAGAGGTTTAATGTGTTACATTCAATTGTTGAGTTGTGCTTCCTAGATATTGATATTCCACTGTTGACACTGATTTGCTCCCTGTGTTGTATGATAAAGTCATAATTATGTTAAGTGCTTTCAACAGGTCAATGGATAGTTCTTTAAACTCCACAACTTGTTCAGTTGAGTGAAGGGCAGAGTTACCCCTGCTCATAAGATGAGATGATATTACCACTTTTATTCTAAGATTTATCTGTTCTTTATTTCCACCAGTCTTTTGAAACCTGCCAGAATTTCATCCATCAGAAATAGATTGTTGGACAATTCCCAGTGTGGACATCTGTGTGGGTTTTATCCTTGTCAGTCCTCCAGTTGGATGATGAATGGCCTCCTTGATACAAAAAAAAATTATTGAAATCATTGAGGAGAAGATTAATGCAGTGCCTGTACTTGGACCCAGGCTCTGTTGAGAGGATTTGGGCTGCCTTATCTCATAAATTATGCACTGGAAAGACTGCAGAAGCAGACAATACCTCTGATATATCTGGATCTGCCAAGGGCATCGGTCAATCAGCAATGCCTGAAATAATATCAAAATTCATTATGCCTGCTGCAGATTAGGACACCTGCTAGATCAGCTTCAGAGTGTCCTCACAAAAACAAATGAGAAGCCAATGGACCAGTTTAATCACTTCCACTGATTGTGCTGCGCATCCATCCATGGGTGCCAATAGGGATAAATGCACAGGGAGCCTCCATGTACATCTGATACGTTAATCCAGGAATATCAGATAGCACTGCTGCACAGTGGATGAAGAACTGGCTGTAATGTGACGCTAGATGAGGACGATAATTGAGGCAACTGACTGTGGCAGTAGGTATATGATACAAGGAAAGGACTGATTGCCAGTCAACTTGACCAGGATAAGTTTGGCAGATGATTGGGAGTAATCCGTGCAACATGGCGTCAGGTTTTACCCCCACAGACTCCTGAGAAAAATAAGAGATGATCTGAGAAAATAGAATGCTATTGAGGGGTGCCATAGAATGACACAGCACAGGAGGAGACCATTCTGGCCATGCTGGCTCTTCAATTTTTCTGTGCCTTCACCCTCGAGGAGCGGGCACACACGCTATCCTTTCCCCAAAGGCTCATGTCTGGTGAATCACCACATATAGATTGTGCCTCTATATTATCCTCTAAAGTATGTTCAGTGCCAGTGTCTGGTAGCTGCAAGACCAGAACAAGTGACAGCGTTTTCTCCTCAGAATTCTGCTCTTCCACTGGGCCGTCATCCTCAGGCACCACCAGCTGGCCAGGCGGCAGCTCCTGGGTTTCTGAAAGCATAAATGCACAAGGGCAGGGTTGGGGTTGGGGAGGGTGTGGGTCGAAAGTAAGAGGTGCATGGTTACACCATCTGCAGCTTGTTAATAATGCTAGATTTCAGGATGAGGATGAAGTGGGATTTGAGGAGGTACATAAGGCAGGAACATACCATCATCCTGGATGGCTTCAGCGACACTGGTTGCCATGGTCTCAGTGACGGCAACGCCAATAATGCTGAGTACGATCTCCTCCAAGGGGTGAGGGCATGTAGCATGCCTGTTCACCACCGGTTCATTGCTACTCCCTCCTGTTATGCAAGAAAGAGGAAAAAATGTCTGTGAGTGTGTTGCAATGTGGTTGGATGATGTGCCTGGACTTATGTGGAAGCTGTGAGATGTGGGTGTGAAGTTTGCAGCAGTGGTAATCTTGTGAGAGTTGCTTCACCGGGTTGGCACCTCATTTTTAGGTATGCCTTCTGCTGCTTCTGGCATGCTCTCCTACACTCCTCATTGAACCGGGTGGTCTTCTGGCTTGATGGTAATGGCAGAGTGAAGAATATGTTGGGACATGAGGTTACAGATTGTGGTTGAATACATTTCTGCTGCAGATGATGGCCCACAGTGCCTCATGGATGTCCAGTTCTGATCTGTCAGGTCTGTTCTGAATCTATCCCATTTAGCATAGTGGTAGTGCCACTCAACATGATGGGTGTCCTCTGCATGAAGATGGGATTAAAGGCGTGCAAAGGAAACCCCCCAGTCCGAATGCCGGACCCGGAAGCCCGACATGACCTGGCCTGATCCCGACACCTGTCGTTGGATCTCTTCAAGATCGGGTAGCAGGCCTTTACATCAGTACATGGGTAAAAGCCGGCTACTCCACCCGACCCCGACAGGTCCCAACGACATGTGTCGAGTTTGGGCCGGGTTGGGTCGGACTTCCGGGTTCAGCATTCAGACTCGGTCGGGTTTTCTTTGAACACCTTTAGATGGGATTGCGTTTCCACAAGAATTGTGTCACTCTTCCCAATGCCGTTATATAGAATGCATCTGTGACAAGTAGATTAGTGAGGATGGGGGCAATTAGGTTTTTCCCTTTTGTTGGTTCTCTCACCACCTGCTGTAGTGCCAGTCTGGCAGATACGTCCTTCAGGACTTGGTCAGCTCAGTCTGTGATGGTGATGGACATTGAAGTCAGAGTACATTCTGTGCCCTTGCTACCCTCAGTGTTTCTTCCAAGTGGTATTCAACATGGAGAAATACTGATGCATCAGCTGAGGGAGGGCTGTAGGTGGTAATCAGCAGGGGGTTTCCATGAGACTTCATGGGGTCCGGAGTAAATGTTGAGGACTCCCAGAGGCTCTCCCTCTTGAAGGTATATCACTGTACAGCCATCTCTGATAAGGCTGTCCTGCTGGTGGATGGGGCATACCAAGTGATGGTGATGGTGATGGAGGAGTCTGGGACAGTGGCTGTAAGGTATGGTTGATTGAATATGATTATGTCAGGCTGTTGCTTGACTATTCTGTGGGACAGCTCTCCCAATTTTTGGCACAAGCCCCCAGATGTTATTGCAGAAGACTTTGCAGGCTTGGTGTGCCTTTGTGGTATCCGGTGCCTCGGTCAATTCCAGGTGGTGTGCTCAATTTTATTCTTATTCAACTTTTTACTAGTGGTTTGATACAACTGAGTGGCTAGCGAGGCCATTTCAGAGGACAGTTAAGAGTCAACCACATTGCTGTCAGTCTGGAATCACACATAGGCTAGACCAGGTAAGGGTGGCAGATTTCTTTCACTAAAGAACATTAGTGAACTCGATGTGTTTTACAACAATCCGGTAGTTACATAACCACCATTATGGATACTAGCTTTTTATTCCAGATTTATTTAATTAATTGATTTTAAATTCCCCAGCTGCCATGGTGGGATTTGAACATATGTCTCTGGATCATTAGCCCAGGCCTCTGGATCACTAGTCCAGTAATGTAACCACTATGCTACCATTCTCGCATATACCATCCTGGAATTATGCCTTTGGCCGCAGGAACGCCTATTTGTTCCCTTAACTATTGAATTCTCTATCAATATTGCTTTTCTGATGTTCATTCTCCCGCCCCCCACCCCCCAACCCTGATACAGCTGAGCCACCCATGGTGCTGTATACTTGGCTCTGGCTACACTTCCCAAAGAATTGAATACCAGTTCAAGTGTGAGATGCTGTCAGGACACTCCTGCACTGACTGCCTGGCTCTCCTTGTCTGTCTGGTGATCACCCATTCCCTTTCCACCTGCAAACTTTTAAGCTGCGGGGTGACCACCTCCTGATATGTGCTATCCATGTAGCTCTCAACCTCGGGGATGCACTGCAGTGACTTCAGTTGCTGATCAAGCACCGAAAGCCAGAGCTTGAGCTCCTCCCACTGACAACGCTTCTTGCACACGTGATTGTCCAGGACATAGGAGCCATCCTGGAGTTCCCACAAGGCAGAGATCTGGAGGAGGTTAGTCAACCTGGAGCACCGAGGGGCTGAGGTGCCCTTCCATGCCTCTATTTATCAGACTACTACCTAACCTTACCAGAAATAAACTTAAGATTTGTCCCTGATCTGGACAAAAAAAAATCATTCACCAGCTCCTCTCCAATTGTCTTGTGCTCCCTTACTTCCGGGCTCTCCGATTGAGGCCTACTCACAGGGGCTCACTGCTTATAAGTCTCCTGCCCTTCTGCTGCTCTATCCCTGAATTCTCTCAGGTCTGCTCTTCCTTATCTCTGGGTTCTGTGAAGTCTGCTTTGTTAAGGAAAGATGTTATTTACTCTTTACTCACCCTCACAGCTCCTCCTCCATACTCACTGTGATATCATTGTTGGCGGCATTTTATCAGAATTTCAACAACCCTCTGGTGTTTGTGCTAGACAGCTCCTCTTTTGGTGCTCAGCACTGGCTGGCAATTCTCATTGCTGCTCTGTTTTAAACACATTTGCCTTTTCTCTCGCTGACTAACCCCCTCCAGCCCTACATCTCTGCCCATCACTAACCTTCTCCAGCCCCACAACCAAGAGGCACCTTGGATTATCAACAGTCCTGCATAGGCCAGCCCATGCAATATGGTGTGGCACGCCTTCGGTCCAGAACATGATGGTCACTTGAGCCACTTAAAATCCTTCCACCTTGGCTGTTACCTTTATCAAGAAAGACATCCGCCCAGGTAGTGTCATGTTCATCATTTCTCCCCTCACTATGTTTCGCCCGTCAGCTGAGACAGTGTGCCAGGGTCTGGCGCTTGGAGCCAGCAGTGAGAGCTGGGTGTAGATGAGGACCAGTGATTCCAGTCCATCCTACAAATTAGTTGCAGCTGACTGAAAATACAAGGGAACTACCTCTATCTGAACACCCCATACACCCTAAAAATCAGTTTAAAGAAAACTGAAGTCATGTATCAGCCTGCACGCCAAGAAGAATATAGACGTCCAAGCATTGTCAGAGGGAACTGAGATGAATGCAGTCAAGCAATTTACTTATTTGGGGAGTGTCATCTCATTTGATACCACCATAGACAAGGAACTGGACAATAGGCTCTCAAAAGCAAACAGTACATTCGGCAGACTCTACAAACGTATATGGAGCAAGGATGTCTCAGAGCTGTTACAGGACATCCTGAAGGGGGAGGGTGAACAGCCAATGGTCATGGTACACACTGGTACAAACGACGTAGGTTAAAAAAAAGTATGAGATTCTAAAAGCAGAATATAGGGAGTTAGGAAGTAAGTTGAAAAGTAGGACCTCAACGGTAGTGATCTTAGGATTACTACCAGTGCCACGTGCTAGTCAGAGTAGAAATAGCAGGATATATTGGATGAATACGTGACTGAAGAGATGGTGTGAGGGGGAGGGTTTTAGATTCCTGGGACATTGGGACCAGTTCTGGGGGAGGTGGGACCAGTACAAACTGGACGGGTTACACCTGGGCAGGACCGGGACTGATGTCCTAGGGGAAGTATTTGCTATAGTGGTTGGGGAAGGTTTAAACTAAAATGACAAGGGGATAGGAACCTTTACAAGGAGTCAGAGGAGGGGGGATCAAAGACAAGAACAAAAGACAGTAAGGGGAATAAGAAAAGTGAGTGGCAGAGAAATCAAGGGCCAGAATCAAACAGGGCCACAGTGAAAAATAGTGGGAAGGGGACAAGTAATGTTAAAAAGACTTTGTGCCTTAAAGCGCAGAGCATTCGCAATAAAGTGGATGAATTAATCGCGCAAATAGATGTAAACGGGTATGATATAGTTGGGATTACGGAGACATGGCTGCAAGGTGACCAGGGATGGGAAATGAACATCCAGAGGTATTCAGTATTTGGGAAGGACAGACAAAAAGCAAAAGGCGATGGAGTTGCATTGCTGATTAAAGAGGAAATTAACGCAATAGTGAGGAAAGATATTAGCTCTTACAATGTGGAATCTGTATGGGTAGTGCTGAGAAACACTAAGGGGCAAAAAAGGTTAGTGGGGGTTGTATATAGACCCCCAAACTGCATTGGTGATGTTGGGAATGGCATTAAACAGGAAATTAGAGATGCATGCGATAAAGGAACATCTGTAATTATGGGTGACTTTAACAGCATATAGATTGGGCAAATCAAATTAGTCACAATACCAATGAGGAGGAATTCTTGGAGTGTATACGGGATGGTTTTCTGGATGGTTTTCTGGACCAATACGTTGAGGAACCAACTAGAGAACAGGCCATCTTAGACTGGGCATTGTGTAATGAGAGAGGAATAATTGACAATCTAGTTGTGCGAGATCCCTTGGGGATGAGCAACCATAATATGATAGAATTCTTCATCAAGATGGAGAGTGACATAGTTGATTCTGAGACTAGGGTCCTGAATCTTAGTAAAGGAAACTACGAAGGTATGAGGCGCGAGTTGGCTATGATGGATTGGGAAACGTTATTTAAAGGGACGATGGTGGAAAGGCAATGGCAAACATTCAAAGAGCGCATGGATGAACTGCAACAATTATTTCTCCCTGCCGGCACAAAAGTAAAATGGGAAAGGTAGCCAAACCATGGCTTAGAAGGGAAATTAGGGATAGCATTAGATCCAAGGAAGAGGCATATAAATTAGCCAGAGAAAACAACAGACCTGAAGATTGGGAGCAGTTTAGAATTCAGTGAAGGAGGGCCAAGGGATTGATTAAGAAGGGGAAAATAGAGTATGAGAGCAAGCTTGCAGGGAACATAAAAACTGACTGTAAATGTTTCTATAGGTGTATAAAGAGAAAAAGATTAGTGAAGACAAATGTAGGTCCCTTACAGTCAGAAACAGGCGAATTTATTATGGGGAACAAAGAAATGGCTGACCAACTAAATGCATACTTTGGTTCCGTCTTTACAAAGGAGGACACAAATATCATACCAGAAATGTTGGGGAACACAGGGTTTAGTGAGAGAGAAGAACTAAAGGAAATCAGTATTAGTAGAGAAATGGTGTTGGGGAAATTGATGGGATGGAAGGCTGATAAATCCCCAGGGCTGATGGTCCAGAGTATTTATTTTTTTACATTTTATTTAGAGATACAGCACTGAAACAGGCCCTTCGGCCCACTGAGTCTGTGCCAACCAACAACCACTTATACTAACCCTACAGTAATCCCATATTCCCCTACCTACACTAGGAGCAATTTATAATGGCCAATTTACCTATCACCTGCAAGTCTTTGGCTGTGGGAGGAAACCGGAGCACCTGGCAAAAACCCACGCGGTCATAGGGAGAACTTGCAAACTCCGTACAGGCAGTACCCAGAATTGAATCCGGGTCCCTGGAGCTGGGAGGCTGCAGTGCTAACCACAGCGCCACTGTGCCACCCTACTTAAGGAAGTGGCCCTAGAAATAGTGGATGCATTGGTGGTCATCTTCCAAGATTCTATAGACTCTGGAATAGTTCCTACAGATTGGAGGGTAGCTAATGTAACCCCACTATTTAAAAAGGGAGGTAGAGAGAAAGCAGGGAATTATAGACTAGTCAGCCTGACATCGGTAGTGGGGAAAATTCTCAAGTCCATTATTAAAGATTTTATAGCAGAGCACTTGGAGAACAGTGGTAGAATCGGACAGAGTCAGCATGGATTTACAAAAGGGAAATCATGCTTGACAAACCTACTAGAATTCTTCGAGGATGTAACTAGCAGAGTTGATGAGGGGGAGCCAGTGGATGTGGTTTATTTGGACTTTCAGAGGGCTTTCGACAAAGTCCCACATAAGAGATTAGCTTGTAAAATTAAAGTGCATGGGATTAGAAGTAGATGGATAGAAAATTGGTTGGCAGACAGGAAACAAAGAGTAGGGATAAATGTTTTTTTTTCCGAATGGCAGGCAGTGACTAGTGGGGTACTGCAGGGATCGGTGCTAGGACCCCAGCTATTCACAATATATATTCATGGTTTAGATGAGGGAACTAAATGTAATATTTCCAAATTTTCAGATGACACAAAACTGGGTGGGAGGGTGAGTTGTGAGGAGGATGCAGAGAGGCTTCAGGGTGATTTGGACAAGTTGAGTGAGTGGGCAAATGCATGGCAGATGCAGTATAATGTGGATAAATGTGAGATTATCCACTTTGGTAGCAAAAACAGGAAGGCAGATTATTATCTGAATGGCCATAAACTGAGAGAGGAGAATATGCAACGAGACCTGGGTGTTCTCGTACACCAGACGCTGAACGTAAGCATGCAGGTCCAACAGGTGGTAAAAAAGGCAAATGGTATGTTGGCCTTCATAGCGAGAGGATTGGAGTACAGGAGCAGGGATGTCTTGCTGCAATTATACAGGGCCTGAAATATTGTGTGCAGTTTTGGTCTCCTTATTTGAGGAAGGATGTTCTTGCTGTAGAGGGAGTGCAGCGAAGGTTTACCAGACTGATTCCTGGGATGGCGGGACTGACGTACGAGGAGAGATTGAGTCAGTTAGGATTATATTCACTGGAGTTCAGAAGAGTGAGGGGGGATCTCACAGAAACCTATAAACTTCTAACAGGACTTGACAGGGTAGATGCAGGAAGGATGTTCCCGATGGTGGGGGAGTCCAGAACCAGGGGTCATAGTCTAAGGGTGCGGGGTAAACCATTCAGGACTGAGATGAGGAGAAATGTCTTCACCCAGAGAGTGGTGAGCCTGTGTAATTCGCTACCACAGAAAGCAGTTGAGGTCAAAACATTGTATGTTTTCAAGAAGGAGTTAGAAAGAGCTCTTGGGTTTAAAGGGATCAAAGGATATGGAGCGAAAGCGGGAACAGGCTACTGAGTTGGATGATCAGCCATGATCACAATGAATGGCAGGGCAGGCTCGAAGGGCCGAATTGCCTACTCCTGCTCCTATTTTCTATGTTTCTAACCACAGCCTCAGAGCACAGACCAAACTCCAAGTGTACAAAGCCATAGTTCTCACCACCCTTCTGTATGGCGCTGAGTCATGGGTCGTATACTGCGGTCATGTACGCCTTCTAGAGTGTTTCCATCAGCGCTGCCTCCGCAGCATCCTCAAGATCTGCTGGCAGAACTGCATCACGAACATTGAAGTCCTGGAAACAGCCAACATCACCAGCATTGAGGCCATCCTCCTGCAAAGCTAACTGCGTTGGGCAGGTCACCTTGCCCGGATGGACGACAGTCGCCTGCCCAAGATCATGTTGTATGGAGAGCTGACCATGGGTAAAAGAAACAGAGGGGTCCCATGCAAACAGTTCAAGGACTCCCTGAAGAAGTCCCTCTCTGTGTGCCACATCGACCATCGTCATTGGGAAGCGCAGGCCATAGATCATGATGCCTGGATTTCCTACATCAGGTGGGCTACAGATACCTTTGAGACTGAGTGAAGAGCCAGCATGAAAGAGAAAAGGAGGAGAAGGATAGATCCAATTGCCCCCAGCAGCGACTACACCTTCACTTGTACCCGCTGTGGGAGAATCTTCCGGCCAAGGATAGGCCTGACTAGCCACCAGCGGGCCTTCAACTGATGACTACAACCTTCCCAAAATCTTCGTCCAAGAAGAAATGCCAAGACAGACCAGCAATGACTGAACAAAACTATTCAGCTCGTTAAGGTGCATTCTTAATAAATTACATATTTTTTGATATGGAAAAAAGATTTTAAAAATTTGTCTTCTCGTGCCTGTGTACCTAAGGAAATAAGCAGGATCTGAGGAGCTTCCCAAACCAGCACAATTGGTGGAATCTTGCAATGTCGGCATGGAGGCATTGTCAGTTTTGTGGTCAGGCCCTGATCTGGGTGAACTGATTCTTGAACCAACATAAAAGATTGCAGAAAACATGAGTTCAAGTGATTAACATTCCCTGATCGTGGATGGTGCTGATATAACTGCTGTAAACGACCAGAAACCCGACCACGCTGTTGTGACGAGTGAATGAGCTCTGTTGCAGGCAGTAGCCGAGCAGTGACTCCTCCAACCAAATATCCACAGCCAAACACACACAGCAACAAGCAGATAAACTGTGCAATCAAGGACACAGAGCTAACTGATCTCGCACTGCTGGTCCAGACATATATAAATTTACCACGTATAGCCCTGTACACAAACAACTATTAAATTACTTTAATTATTCATTTTTAATGATAATTTTAATTGTAAAACAATTTTAAAAGTCAATAGTGTCCGCTGGAATGAACAAATTGTCCTTTGAGATGCTCAGCATACGGCAGTTACAAAGGGCGGCACAGATTTCTATGTTTTTTATTATCCCAGCATATGGTGGACACACGGATTTGGCAGATGCCCCATAAAATCGAGATTAAAAACATATTGAAGGTCTCCTATTGATTATTCCTTGAGGGTGATGTAAATTCTCAAAATTAAAGGGGTCAGGACCATTTTTATCTTCGCAGCAGTGACTAGAAAAGAGTCGCATTACTGCTCAAATTATTCATTTATCCCACAATGTTCCTTCTCTCACTTATGCTTCAGAAACTTTGCCACAGTAGAGCACATCTATAGGGGCAAGAAGTTTACATTCGACTGCAGGTCTGTTAAAATCTAGAAAACTTGTTATGGAAGGATGATGCTGGAGCCTATATTTACTCAGTTTCACATTTATTGTACAGAGTAAAAGGATTACAAACATGTAGCTTCTCACTCAACCCCTCCCCCACTCTCACTAAGTGCTTGTAAGTGCTCAAGTAAGACCCCAATTAACCCCCTCCACCTGCATATAATCAAACAATTGATACACAATTAACAGATTAACAGATTCCCTTCTTTCTTTTATAATATAATGTGGATTAATATGCTCAAACAACATTTCAAAATAAATTTCATATTATGTACAAATTATTAACATGCTCAAAGAACATTTCAAAATAAATTCCATATTGGGTACAAAAGCATTACAATGTGAGACACCCCTTCTCTGGCACCACTAGCAATTTCTTTTTACTAGCATTTCTATTTGTGAAACAATCGGATAGCTGATGACTTGCATCTACCTATTTAAGTTTGGAGATTTCCTTTCCACAACAATTGACTTTAATTTCATGGTCACCATTAGAACATTTTTTTTTCAATTCCAGATTTATTAATTGAATTCAAATTTTACCATCTGCTGTGGTCAGATTTGAACCAATGTCCCCAGAGCATTAGCCTAGGCCTCTGGATTACTCATCCAGCGACATTTCCTACCCTTCTATCCAGCACTTGTTTCAATTGAGCAAGGTGAATACATAGTCTTTTCTCACTCACAGTTTTTGTCGAGCATATGTTGTCCCACAAAGAATGATTATCTACATAACATTCAATGGGTATCCTATCTTCATTATGTCCCTTGTTCAGAATTTCACCCAAATATTTGACAAATAGAACCCCATGTCCACTGCCTCCACAAGACCAGTGTTTCTGCACCCAAAGTGCTTTTAATGACCCATTTTATTTTCTTAGCCTCCCAAGCTAAAGGACAACATTTCTCATTTTCACCCATCAGAAATATTATGAAATCAGTTGCACTCGAATACCCATCAGCAAGATTAGCATGTGAAGCATCACTAAAAATTATTAGCTTCATGTTCTGTGGGTCACCTAAGGATGGGAACTTCAATATACATTTCTCCAGATTTAGTTTTTTAATGTTTTATTTGCCCTTAAAAGATACTCAACTTTAAGATGTTTCATCATCGTGCTTAACTCCAGCACATCAAAACTAGCATCAGGCCTAGTCTGAGAGCAGAATCAGTTTAATTGACCAATAAAGCTTTACAATTGCTCAGTTTCTGCTTTAGATAGATCATCATCTTTCTGTGATGACCTAACATGATTAAACAGGATGGGAGTAACACCTCTAAATAGAATTGTTGATTTAAAGTTACTCCAGACTTAATCTGCTTAATATCTAAACCAATATATTTAAAGGCCCTTTAAGCCTGACTCCCCATCTTAAGTTCTGCCCTAATCTTATTAATTAGATATTTCTCAAAATCCGCAGTACCACCATAAGAAATCATCAACATGCATTATGACAATGCTGGAAAGTTTCCATTTATGATACCAATAAAACATTGCAGGATCTTCTTTCAGTTGAACACAAGCAATTTTCAACAAAACAGATCTCACTGAGAAATACCACACCCTGGAAGCATCATTAAGGCCATAGGCACATTTGTTCAGATTCCATCGTTTTCCTTCTGCATCTGCTGCCTCTTTGGATGGTTTCAGAAACACTTCTCTCTGAAAAGCATCATCCTGAAGAAATGTGGCTTTTATGTCAAGGGGTTTACGCTCCCATGTTTAGGTGGCCAAAACAGCTAAAATGATTTTCAAGATTGCTTTTCCAGTGGTAGGAGAGTCCATTCTAACATTGGTATCACCTAGTCGCTCTTCAAAATCCTTCGCATTTAACCTTGCTTTAACCTTTTAAAGTTCCATTGGGAAGGACTTTTTCAGTAGAAATCCATCTATGTGACAAGGCCGGCTGTCCCCTATCTGGTACCTCAGAATAAAATCCAAACTCTCTCCAACTCTCTAATTCCTTATGTTTTGCTTCTCTTATTAGTTTATCCTCAAGTTTATTGGTGGTCACTAAACTTCATGGTCATGAGGACTTCTACTTCTAGTTCTATTCTCTAGCCTTCGTTTCATTGTGGAATCTGCTCAAACTATGGCCTCTATTAGCACTTTGATGTCATTTGGGACTACTGTTAGAAGATCTCCCTCATACATTATCGGAGGGTCTTTCTCCAGAACGTGATCACTTCCAGACCCACTATTGGAACTTGCACTATGCTTTCTTACCCTCCACTCTTTCGCCCCATTCTGCTGGTCCATGGATCTTGCTTCTTGGCCATCATCTTAAAACATTTGACCAATATCAAACTTGCCTGTAGATTTTCCTGCTCGTCCCACAACTGTTTCACCCTTCCATCTATTAGATCCCTCTAGAATATATGTCCCCCGAGTACCTACTTGGGGTAATTGGCCTTTGGATGCGATGGCTCTTTCTTGAGCATCATGATCACTCACATTACTATCCAACCCTTGATCTACCTCCTTCTGTTCCTCAGGACCTTCATCATAAGACATCTGCGTATTTGAGGTACAAGGTGCATTGTTTCCCTCAATCAACTGCTCAGATTCTGAGATTTTGTAATCAACTTGATCAATCATGAGGAATGAATCTTAACAGTTTGATTTCCATGCTTGATAACTACTGTCTTATCATAATGACTGATTACCTTACCAGCACCCTTCCATTCCCTATGACCCTCTCTTTTATAATACACCAAATCTCTTGAATTAAATTCAGCCACAGATGGCTTATACGATGCCCCGGAGCTCTCCAAATGTTCTCAGAGACCTTGGCCTTGATGAAAGCCCATCTCTCTGCATGTAGAGCATTCAAATGTGTAGAAAAAATTGAACTAATTGTAGTACCTTCTAGAGCAGGAGGACTGTCACACAGAAGAGAAGGCAATTTGGGATTCCGCCCATAGACCGATTGATAGGGACTATATCTTCTAACCATCTGAAGCGAATTCTTTGCGTGAACTGCCCATGCCAGGGCAATTGTCAACTTGCAGTTTGGCTGGTCAGCTAAGATTTTATGCAGCATTTCATCAATCACTGTGTGATTCCTTTCACAGAGTCCATTGCTGAAAGGACTTTCAGCTGCAGTATTCCATAACCATAATGTTCATGCTTTCACACATGTCTCTGAACTCGTCATTGGCAAATTCCCTTCCATTATCAGTCAGAAACTTAACCGGTGCCCCAAGTCCAGTCTCTATCTATTTCTCCATAATTTTGTCAATAATCACCCTGTTTCTCTTGCTATTTATTGTTGTAAAAAGACTAAATCTAGTTGCTATGTCTATAAAATGTAGAATAAAAATATACTTGTCTTTGTCCCACACCTTTAAATCCATGGGCACTACCTCGTTAAATTCTTGTGCCAATAGGACGTGATGGTGTCCTCAGATACTTTTTACAGATTTCACACTTTTCATTAATCTATTCACTAATCCTCATATATTCTTCATCTATCACACCTGCATTCTTTAGCAGGGTTTTTAATCTCTGACAAGAAGGGTGAACAAATTGTCTGTGTAACTTTAAGACAATTTATTTTTTTATCTCTCTGATTCTTAACACTTTATGCCATTAATACTGTTCTAACACTCTGACGACAAACATCAGGTTTTGTTAAAGGTATACAATAATGCCCTTACTTGGTAAACTGCAAATTCACTGACTTTCCAATTGCCTTATCATGCTCCATATCAAGTTTCATATGTGCCTTTTTCATTGAAGGCTTACTCAACGGTATTGGTATCTCACTAGAGATTACATTAGTACTGATAAAGTGACTTACTCCAGCTATTTTACATGGGATTACTACTCTCTTCAATGACTTCAATGTGTTGTCATCATCAAACCTAAAGCTGGTAGTACTTTTATACTCACTACTAAGTGAATCGAGATAACATTGTAACCAATCAGTTCCACATACTGTCGACGTGCAAGTACTAACCAATACAGCACAGTTGAACGAATCGCAACTAACACATTCATCACAGAACTAAAACTCCTGGTGACTGTACTGTTTATTCAGATTCATTAGTATCTTTGTCTACTGCCTCAGAACTCTGTGTCATGTTTTATTTCGAGGACTCTGCCCCTCCGCTTAGGGCAGTTCATTGCATACTTTGAGTCACAGCTGAAATACCTACTAACTGTGCCTTGGATATTCCTGGTATTCATTTGCCTATGATTGCTGTTCCAATTCTGTCTTCTACTGTAAGAGTCAGACTGTCTAAAGGTGTTTTCATCTTCATTTCTCTCGTCTTTAACTCTTCCATTGTACTTATACCTGCTTCCAGTATCCAGACTATTTTGAAATCTAGTAAACATTGACTCCTCCATTCTTGTGTCACTGTAGAATGCCCTGTTTGTTCTACCAGGGCTGCAGGAAATGACTGTTTCCCTGGGAATTTCTTTAAGGCAGCAGACATTTGATCCAACAGGAGACTTTGCCCAAAAACCAAATCCCAGTAAGAACCAGGAACCTGTCCATATGTGACACCCTAGCACAACCTAGCAATTTAAAAGCTAGCACTGAACCAGGAATCTCCAAATTGAATTTCCTCATTCTTCTATACAGTTGGTTAAAGCCATGAATATTCCTCCTTTTAATAACCATCTGTTTTCTGAAATTTATCAAAGTATGACCATGCCTCATATGCATTCAATAGGTCATTTTTCTTGTACATTTCATCCAAGAATTCTAACAGAAGAGCCAATCCTTCATCAGTATCCAACTGACAAGCATCCAGTTTGCAAAACGCTTTACTTCTGATTTTACTTTTGGTAGGAAGTGACAACGCCAAGGCCATACATTGTTTCATCTTTGGTAGGGACATAACCCGTGTCCACATATCCACTTCATTCTTCCACTGGTCATATGGGTCAGATTCAAAGAACATCAGAGGGTAATCATACCCTGACAATTTACACTCATTTCTGCCCTATTTTCCACAATAGCCCGTAAGATTTTAGTTTACTATGCAAAAAAACCCTAGTTTCCAACCTTCAGCTTTAGGCAACATTCCTATACTACCAAGTTAAACTCCAGAATGCTTGTTATGAAGGATGATGCTGGAGCCTATCTTTACTCAGTTTCACATTTATTGTACAGAGTAAAAGGATTACAAACATGTAGCTCCTCACTCAAACCCTTCACCAGTCTCAGTAAGTGTCTGCTTATAAGTGCTCAAGTAAGACCCCAATTAACACTCTCCACCTGTATATAATCAAACAATTGATACACAATTAAATATAAATTGGCCCCTCCCACTGGCCAAAAAGTTGGAGGCTTGCCCGCCTCCGCCGGGCCTTGGAGCCACGCCAGGATTTTACATAGCCCGCATCCTTACTTGGCCTTGGGTAGACTTCCACCCTTCTGAGGCAGGAAGTCCTCTCTCCAAGAGCTGCTGACCAATCAGCAGGCTGGCAGCTCTCAGTCCTAGCAACGCCACTGGGAGCAGTGGCCACTGCTGGGACTGCACCCAGCCTGAAGAGCTGGAGAGACACCTGCCCTGCAATGCAGCTAAGTGTGTGAGGCCTCACCAGGGACAATCGGCCGGGACCCTGCAAGGCAAGGCGAGTCGGTTGGGGGGGTCGGGTGTGGAGGGCAAATGTAGTGCAGTGGGGGCGGCTTGTGCCATGGGGGGGGCGGCCCTCCATGGGACATAGAGTGCCCAATGAGGAGGGCCAGGTTTTACTGAACGGCCTCCTGGGGATCCTGAGCTGTCCACCCGCTGCTGGTAATATACCAACGGCGGCAGGAGATGGCCCTTAAGTGGCAGTTGATTGGCCACTTATGGGCCTTAATTGATCTGGAGCGGGCAGGCCTCTTCTTGCCGCTGCCACCGCTTGTAAAACTGTAGCAGGGGTGGGAAAGTGACAGGAACGACACACCCCGCCTCCCACTCAATTTTATGCACGTCATCGCCTCCAGCCCACTTCTGCGGGGGGCGTAAAATTCCGGCAAGGATGTGAGTTAATACCATGGCCACATGAATTAAACCAGGGTTGAGAGTTGATATTATGGGATGTGGGTTAATATTATGCTTGTTTTCGTGCAGGTTATGGTCCCATTCCTAAATTTGTTAGTGTCGTAGGTGCCTGCCTAAAACAGGCACAATTCCTTTTGAATATATTAATGAAGGGGTCTAATGCCTTTTGAAGGACATATGTTAAAAGGAATTACCAATGAGTAGGCCTTGGGCCTATCCTGCACAGGATACTTAAGCTGCCCCATGTAGTGTTATGCTGTGTTCTTAAGCCTTCATTATATATAGACGCAGCCTTTATATTTGGATTCAACACAAAGACTTTTTTATTGTCTTACTTATCTACATTGCATGATCTCAGGTCCAGGTCTTTTCCTTGCTGGTGTGCATGTGCTCTCTTTAAGCCATGTGTTGAGTGTGTCTCTCGAAATGATGTCTCCTCCTTATCAGATGTATGATAATGTCATCAGTTCTATCAGTGTCCTGGTCTCTTAAAGTACAGTTTCTTAAAGGTAAAGTCATGAGTACATTACATGACACCCTGTGGCCTACCAAGAAAAGGGGAAATAAAAACTTTTCTGTGGAGCCAGGAGGATCAAGAGAGCCCCCTCACCCATAGAACCATAGAAAGATTATGGCACAATAAATGGTCTTTCAACCCATCATGTTTGCAACAGCCAAAAAACTAGCAGCCCAATCTAAGCCGTAGCCTTGCAGGTTATGGCACTTTAAGTGCAGGTCCAGATGCTGTTTAACTGAGTTGAGGGTTTCTGCCTCCATTACCGATCTGGGCAGTGAATTCCAGACACCCACCACCCTTTGGGTGAAAAGGTTTTTCCTCATGTCTCCTCTAATCCTTCTACCAATCATTTTAAATGTGTGCCCCCTGGTAATTGACCTCTCCACTAGGGAAACAAGGTCTTGCTGTCTACTCTATCTAGGCCCAAAAAGCTTTGTGTATAGAAGGGCCATTTGACTCATTGTTTCTGCCAACCCTTTTCTAAAGTAATTTTTTTTATTCTTTCATGAGATGTGGGCATCACTAGCAAGGCCAACATTTTTTTGACAACTGAATGGCTTGCCAGATCATTTCAGAGGGTAGTTAAGAGTCAACCACATTGTTGTGAGTCTGGAGTCATATGTAGGCCAGCAGATTTCCTTCCCATAAAGGACATTAGTGAACCAGATGGGTTTTTAAGATGATCAAAGATAGCTTCTCATGGCACCATCACTGAGACTAGTTTTCAATTCCAGATTTTTTTATAATTAATTATTTGAACCTATATCCCCAGGGAATTAGCCTACCCCTCAGGATTACTATTTCAGTGACATTACCACGACACCACCATCTCCCCCAAACACCACTCCCCTGCTGATCAGTTGCTCACTCCAACCCCTTGTGTGTGTGCGAAGGCTGCTGCTTGTGAGGCAGGTGGCCTGAATTTGGTTCTGTCATGGAGTGAGCTGCCAATGGAGGATGGAGGCTTGACTATCAGGCCCGGATCTAGCTTACTCCCTAGCCTCCCTAGTCTCAAGTGAAGCAGGCACTTTAATCACTGTTTTCTTGAAATGTTCTGATCGTCCTGGAGAGCTAAAATAATCCGTGGCTTCTATTTGCTACAATCTGCCATTCACATTCCGGATAAAGATTATTGTTCTCTTATAGTCGTTCAAAATCTCAAGTGACTTTCTCTGGCACTAGCTCAGCAATCCCTTTCTCCGCCAGGTTACAAGAGAGAAACAGAAATTAACAATTTCACACTGACACAGAAGCAAGTAATCATCAAAGGACTGAGTTCAGGTTGGGATTATGCCCTGGGAGCTCTGCACCATCTCTGATGTGTGAGGGACCTGGTGAGAGAACGCCTAATCCTGTCAACTCTCAAATTCCTGACAGTCGCAAAACTGAGCAACAACACTGGGCTGCTCTGTGACTGGAAATAAGAGAGAAGCAGCAGATTCAATTTTCTCTCCAGCTGACAGTTCATTTCCACAACCATCTGATTAATTCTACAAAGTGATTCTCTGCGGAGCCAGAGCAATAAACTCAGACATTTAATGCTTGTGTTTTAAATTCAATGTAAGCTTTTGAAACTCCCCGACATCTATGTTTTCCAGTTGTGATTTAAGAACAGTTAGTAATGCAGTATTTCTCTTGCAGCAGGGGTGTTAGAATGAGTTGGGAATTATAATGTGCAGCCCTGATAGTGACGGTCAAAAGGATACGAAACAAAATGCTGTGCTCCATGATCCCTTTCACGTGTATTTATTCACAGGAAATCTTGTGGAGGCAGAGGGCATGGCTGAGGTATTAAATGAGGATTTTGCATCTGTCTTCACTAGTGTTGTGAACTCTCTAGCATGATTATGTTTGAAAACTGTGACTTTTACTGTAGTGTAAGATGGAGTCAGAGAAGACATGTGACTTCACATCAACTCTGCTTAAGAACAAGACAGGGATCTTGGTTAAACAAGACAACGAGGAAGCCAGATCAAAGACCCTTTTGAAAAGCAGAAGGCAAGGTTGTAACACCTGAAGAACAATGGGTTTCAAGCTCCCAGACTTTGCTGGCTCTGAAAATGCAAATACAAGTTGCACCTGGAAACAAAGGAAGACCTGGGTGTCTCTGCTGTGGCCAGATTTGTGGGCTCTGTACAATTGAAAAAGCAAATGGCTATTGACTTTTGATTTTGGATAAATTCTACAGACTTTGAGAAGTCTAGAGGCTGTAAGGAAGACTGGGAGACAAAGACCAATAGTGGCAGTCTCAGGACAGAGAGAGAGGGAACACCTGCTCTCAGAACATTGATACAGTGAAAGGCTGCAAAGACCCAGTTTGAAAGTTGAGGTTTACAGAGATAAAAAGACCAACACGATCACAAGAGATCACCTTATTTACAGATGTCCATGTTGAAAGTGGTCGGAAGAAGGGAGCGAAGAGGATACTGATTTAGAGAGGACCGGGAGATACAACCCATTGCATTGGGAGGCGAATGGGACTTTTAGCTGCAAGGATATTGCTGCAATAAGGACTGTGCAATGTATAAATGTGGTGTGGAGTTTCCAAGGGTTTTCAATAAGTGAAGGAAAAAAACACTTTCTCTATAATTTAGAGTATTAACTATTTACAAAGTACTGTTTAGCTGATGGTGATTTTTAATTTAGTTTTTATAGTAAAAGTCTTAAAATGTGAAATTTTGCCATGTAACTCTTTAAATTGGTCTGGGGAAGTTCATATCTCATTTTTTAAAGTTAACGGTCTCACTGAGGTTGTAACACTACTAGAGAATGCTGCCATTGCAATTGTAAAGGAAGAGGCAGTGGCAATTTTGGACTGGATAAAAATAAGGAGGATGTACTTAAAATGTTGGCAGTCCTCAAAGCAGTAAAGTCACCTGGTCCGGTGGGATGCATCTTGGTTGCTCAGGGAAGTAAGACTGGAAATAGTGGAGGCTCTGGCCACAATCTTCCAAACCTCCTTAGCTATGGAAGCAGTGCCAGAGGATTGGAAGATTGCAAATGTTACACCCCTGTTCAAAAACTGGGGGGAAAAGACAAACCAGGTATTTACAGTCAGCCAGTCATCGGTGATCAGGAAACTGTTAGAGACAATAATTCAGGACAAAATTAATTGTCAGCTGGAACACTGTGAGATAATAAATGACAGCACAGATTTGTAAAAGGAAAATCATGTTTGATGCTTTAGTTTAGAGATACAGCACTGAAACAGGCCCTTCGGCCCACCGAGTCTGTGCCGACCATCAATCACCCATTTATACTAATCCTACACTAATCCCATATTCCTACCACATCCCCACCTGTCCCTATATTTCCCTACCACCTACCTATACTAGGGGCAATTGCTAATGGCCAATTTACCTATCAACCTGTAAGTCTTTGGCTTGTGGGAGGAAACCGGAGCACCCGGAGGAAACCCACGCAGACACAGGGAGAACTTGCAAACTCCACACAGGCAGTACCCAGCATTGAACCCAGGTCGCTGGAGCTGTGAGGCTGTGGTGCTAACCACTGCGCCAGTGTGCCGCCCTGATTTGCATTTGATGAAATTCTTTGATGAAGTACCAGAGACGTTTGATCAGGGGAGTACAGTTGAGGTTGTGCATGTAGACGTTGAATAGATTGGTTAGCAAAATTAAAGAGCCAGATAGCATCAGAACATGAGAACCTCAATCGCACATATCTCCCTACTGACTACAATCTCCGGTGAACTAGACTGCAGCCAAGGACAAGGGAGTCATATCTTAGCCTCAAGTATGGTTAACTACATTAATAAATAGATTAGTTTAAATAGCTACTTGTTTATTTAACATCAGATTTCACCACATTCATAAATTGCCTTTCTGGTGGCCTAGTTTGGTTAAGACATATAACAAAGCTTCTGTACAAAACCACAAGTTAGCCAAAGTTAAATCAGTTCATCAACAATCAATCCACTGTCCAACAAGCAGGCAGTTGCAGATTATCGGACCAAGGTCATTGGCCCCTAAGATTCATTGGTCCCAGACATTCAGTTTATATCCCACTCTAATTCACAGCTGTGTCCAATCTTATCCCACAATACAACCTCATCATTAGATTTGCCCAATCATTTTTTTATTCATTCATGGGATGTTGGCGACGCTGGCCAGGCCAGCATTTATTGCCCATCCCAAATTGCCCTTGAGAAGGTGGTGGTGAGCTGCCTTCTTGAACCGCTGCAGTCCATGTGGGGTAGGTACACCCACAGTGCTGTTCGGAAGGAAGTTCCAGGATTTTGACCCAGCGACAGTGAAGGAACGGCGATACAGTTCCAAGTCAGGATGGCATGTGACTTGGAGGGGAACTTGCAGGTGGTGGCGTTCCCGTGCATTTGCTGCCCTTGCCCTTCTAGTTGGTAGAGGTCGCGCATTTGGAAGGTGCTGTCTAAGGAGCCTTGGTGCATTGCTGCAGTGCATCTTGTAGATGGTACACACTGCTGCCACAGTGCGTCAGTGGTGGAGGGAGTGAATATTTGTACATGGGGTGCCAATCAAGTGGGCTGCTTTGTTCTGGATGGTGTCGAGCATCTTGAGTGTTGTTGGAGCTGCACCCATCCAGGCAAGTGGAGAGTATTCCATCACACTCCTGACTTGTGCCTTGTAGATGGACAGGCTTTGGGGAGTCAGGAGGTGAGTTACTCGCTGCAGGATTCCTAGCCTCTGACATGCTCTTGTAGCCACGGTATTTATATGGCTACTCCAGTTCAGTTTCTGGTCAATGGTAGCTCCTAGGATGTTGACCGTGGGGGATTCAGCGATGGTAATGCTGTTGAATGTCAAGGGGAGATGGTTAGATTCTCTCTTGTTGGAGATGGTCATTGCCTGGCACCTGTGTGACACGAATGGTACTTGCCACATCAGCCCAAGCCTGGATATTGTCCAAGTCTTGCTGCATTTCTATACGGACTGCTTCAGTATCTGAGGAGTCGCAAATGCTGCTGAACATTGTGCAAGCATCAGCGAACATTCCCACTTCTGACCTTATGATTGAAGGAAGGTCATTGATGAAGCAGCTGAAGATGGTTGGAACTGGGACACTACCCTGAGGAACTCCTGCAGTGATGTCCTGGAGCGCAGATGATTGACCTCCAACAACCACAACCATCTTCCTTTGCGCTAGGTATGACTCCAACCAGCGGAGGGCTTTCCCCCTGATTCCCATTGATCTTAGTTTTGCTAGGGCTCCTTGATGCCATACTCGGTCAAATGCTGCCTTGATGTCAAGGGCAGTCACTCTCACCTCACCTCTTGAGTTCCCCTCTTTTGTCCATGTTTGAACCAAGGCAATCTGCTCTAAGTAAGCTGTGGTTTTTGTCCATTTCTCATTACCTCTTATTTTCTTCTTTCCACTGTGTTTTTCTCTACTTCTGCAGCTGGTGAATTCTAAGTGAAGGAAGCATGGTGGTCAAACAATTCTCAGTTCCAAGAGGGAATAACCCATTATGAATGAAGGGCGCCTTTCATTCATGGCACTGTTCCGAAAGTAGGGACAGAATTCTGGAAGTAGGAGCATCTAATGACTTGAAATATTCCCATCACTCAAACCTTTTTCTTCTCAAGTTACTTGTCCATGTTTATGCACTTTTATATCTGGTGGTAGCAGCTGTACATAGTACCTACAGTAAAAAAGTAAGCATTTATTGAATATTTATGTTAACAGGATTGTCATCGGCTTAATTTTCACTAGATTTAAGTCTCCATTATTTGTTGTTCAAAACTACCCAGTGTGTCCTACAGAACAGTTTATATAACAAGTTATCTTGCTATTAATGGACTGTCCAGCCATGAAGGAATTAAGTCACAGTCCACTTCTTTTGATTCTGGTTGTTAGCTCTTAAACTGACTGCTTTAATGGACAGTGAATAAAATGGCATTTCTGAAGATGAAATCGGGACTGTCTTCATCCCCAACATCAAGGGATTTTGATAGAGTAGCTAGAGGAAAATGTTTCCAGTGGCAGGAGGGTTTGGAACCGGAGGACACCAATTTAAAATAATTGGCAAAATATCCAGGGGAGAAGTAAGGAAAAATTTATTTGTACAGCGGGTAGTTGTGATCTGGAATACACTGCTTGAAAGAGCAGTGGAAGGAGATTCAATAGCCACTTTCAAAGGGAAATTGGATTAATGCTCTGTGGAAGAATTTGAAGGGCTATGGGGAAAGAGCAGGGGGCGTGGTCCTAATTGGATAGCTCTTTCAAAGAGATGGAACAAAGCACGATGGGAGGAATTGACGCCATCTGTGCTGTAACATTCTGTGACTCCGATGAGCTGTGGCATTAACTCAAATCCCACAGCATTAAGACACATCACCTGGACTTATCTAACCTCTGACCCTTTATTGCTCTCTTTGGCTCGCCCTGGCTCTTGTCCTATAGCTCACAGCAGCCTGGAATTACTCTGAGCTCCCAGCACTAATTCACCTCCTTCTCTTGAAATTGTTCTTGTCTTACAAAAAGAAAATACACTTCGAAAATCACCAAGGGCCTTGTTGTCAAAATTCGTGTGTTTTGCGGCCGATCGATCATTTCACAGATCAGTGCCTCTTGAAGCTCCTCATCACCTGAAGAACTAAATAAAATAGATCAGGGGCATGTTTCTGGCTGTGCTTTTATCCTGTAGGTCAGAATCGCCCATTGCTGCGATGTCACTAAATCCTTCGCTAGGTACAAGTAGCAATATGGTACACGAGGCGGGTTTCCATTTTCTCCTGCTGAGGGTTAGACGCTATGAAGCAACAAATTGGCTGATTTATTCTGCAAAAACAGAGGCAGTCAGTTTCTCTTCTCCTGTCACAGTAAATCCCCTGGCAGTACATCAAAACTGCTTAGGATCATCCGCATTAACCAGCTTCTAATAAACTATGGATGAGCAACTTGACCTCCTAAGTAAAAATTTTGGTGTTTATTTATCTGAGAAATCTTTACATTTAGCCATATCCCTCAGCTGTGGCTCAGTTGGGAGCGGTCTCACTTCTGAATTGTAAAGCTTAGGGTTCAAGTCCCACGCTAGGGCTTGAACACAAAATCAAGGCTGATACTACAGTACTGAGGGGGTGCGGTCTTTTAGATGCGACATTAAAGCAAGACTCCGGCAGGAATTTTACATTGTGGTGGTGGCCCCGCCTACTGGTTGAAAAATCAGGTGAGAGCCCACCTCCGGCGGGTCTGGAAGCCATGCTTCCATTTTTGCGTGGCCAAGACCCTTAATTGGCCTCGGTCGGGACTTCTGCCCATCTGAGGCAGGAAATCCTACTTCCAAGAGCTGCTAACCAATCAGAGGGCCGGCAGTTCTTCAGTCCCAGCAGTGCCATTGCAAGGAGTGGCCACTGTTGGGACTGCACCCAGCAAGAAGAGGACGATGGACACCATCCTTCAAAAAGGTTAGTGGAGTTTGAGTCGCTCCATGGACAATCAGCTGGGCCTCGGCATGGGGGTGAGTAGGGAGGGGATTTGGAGAGCAGGGCAAGGGTGTAGTTTTAGTGAAAGCTGCCTGTGCTGCTGGGGTTGCCCTTTACAGGGTACAGAGTGCCCAATCAGGAGGGCGCCCAGTAAAGCAGCGAGAGCAGGCCCTTAAGTAGCCATTAGTTGGCCACTTAAGGACCTTAATTGGCCTGGGGTGGACAGCCGGCTGCCACCTTCCTCCACCGCTGGTAAAATAGCAGCAGGCATGGTTAGGTGACGGGCATGGCGCCCCCTGCCTCCCACTTGATTTTACGCCCCCGCCTGTTCATAGCCCTGTCCTGGGAGGGCATAAAATTCTTCCCTCTTCCTCATGGATTCATCAAGCATCCAATAGAATATAAAATCTTGGAACAGGAGTAGACCATACAGCCCTCCGAGCCTGCTCCGCCGTTCGGTAGGATCAGGGCTAAACTTTTATATCGACTTCACTTTCCCACCTGATCCCCATATCTCTTGATTTCCCCTACAGACCAAAAGTCTATCCCGCAATGACTGAGCACCAATAAATGCATCAAGGCTCTCAGCCTCAGCAATTCCATGTGACAGTGAGTTCCACATTCTCGCCACTCCATCCACGGGTGGTTCATCATTCTCATTGAGTCCTTCCTTCTGACTGGAATAAATGTTTGCTGAGTGTTATGAAATATCTGCTTAAATGTCTGCCACTGCTCCTCTACCGACTTTCCCTGTAGTCTATTTTCCCAGCCGCTTTAGACAACTCTTACTTCATACCTCTGTAATTGCCCTTGTTTAAGTTGAAGACACTGGTTCGAGTTGCTCACCCTCAAACTGAATTTGAAATTCTACCATGTTATGATCGCTTCCCCCTAGAGGATCCTTAACTCCGATATATCTTATTAATCCTCCCTCATTACACATTACTAGATCTAAAATAGCCTGTTCCTTGGTAGGTTCTGCAACATATTGTTCTAAGAAACAATCCCTGATGCACTCTACAAATTCATCTTCCATGTTACCCTTGCCAATTTGATTTGTCCAGTCCACATGCATATTAAAATCACCCATGATAATTGTAGTGCCCTTCTTACACGCCTCCATTATTTCCTGATCAATATTTTGTCCTACAGAGAGACAACTCCTCGGGGGCCTATAGACCACTCCCACCCATGATTTCTTTCCCTTGCTATTCCTTATTTCCACCCAAATTGATTCTACATCCTGATCTATTACGCCTATATCATTACTCACAACTGCACTGATCCCTTCCATTAATAACAAAGCTACCCCACCTCCTTTTCCTTTCTGCCTATTCTTCCGGAACATTGAATATCCTTGAACATTGAGATTCCAGTCCTGGTCATCCTGCAACCACGTCTCTGTGATAGCGATCAAATCATATTCATTTGTTCCTATCTGTGCCATCGGCTCATCTATCTTGTTACAAATGCTACGTGCATTCACATAAAGAGCCTGAAACTTTGACTTTTTTACCATTTTTACCTACTCTGGTTCTAATTTCTGCTGTACTCTTGTGTTTGTATTCTCTGTCCCTTCCTGTCACACTCTGATTAATGTATGCCCCTGCACAACCCTGCTCCTCTGCTCTCTCCTTTCTTTTTGACTTTTTACAGTCCCTTTCAGTTGAACCCTCCCCCCCACCCCACCCCACTATTTAGTTTAAAGCCTTATCTACAATCCCAGTTATACGATTCACCAGGACATTGGTCCCAGCATGGTTCAAATGAAGTCCATCTCAATGGGACAGCTCTCTCTTTCCCCAGTACTAGTGCCAGTGTCCCATGAATCGGAACCCATTTCTCCCACACCAATCTTTGAGCCACGCATTTACCCCTCTAGTCTTATTTACCCTACGCCAATTTGCACGTGGCTCAGGTAGTAATCCGGAGATTATTACCTTTGAGATTCTGCTTTTTAATTTAGCCCCGAGCTGTTCATAGTCCCTCAGCAGAACTTCTTTCCTAGTCCCACCTATGTCGTTGGTACCTATGTGGACCACGACAACTGGATCCTTTCCCTCCCACTCCAAGTTCCTCTCTAGCCCAGAAGAGATGTCCTTAAACTTGGCACTAGGTAGGCAACACAGCCTTTGAGACTCTCTGTCTTTGCTGCAGAGAACAGTATCTATTCCCCTAACTATGCTATCCCCTACTACATCTAGTACATGTTCCGTTATTCAATTAGATCACGGCTGATCTGTACCTTAACTCCATTTACCCACCTTTGTTCCATATCCTTTGTTACAGCCAAGTGAAGAGCGAGTCACAGTTGCCCCCTTGTGCCTTTCCTCTTATTTGACTGCAACAGGGTCTTTTCCTTTTTAAACAGTGGTTGTGCTTACCACCTCCATGAGTGTTTTACTTTTTTCCTTTACTGTGATTGTGAAAGAACCAATCAGACAGGTTTTCTTGAGTTTAAACACGAAAGAGATAAGTTTATTATACTTAACACACTAACCCCGATTTAAAATAGTAAAAGATACACTACACATTCACGCAAGAATCACATACACACACACACACAAATAGATTACAGAGGGAAAAATAAATTTGATGGTTGGATTAAAGTCCAGAATAAATGGAACTTAAGTGCGAAGTGGATGATCCGGTTGTCCTCCGACTGAAGCTGTATTCTGGAAGTTCTCGCTGGTTAAAGTGCACTTTGTGGCTGGCCTGCTTTGCTCAGGGTTTTCTTGAAGGCAGAATTGTAGTTGGCTCTCTTCCCCTGGTTGCTGGCTGTAGCAGTCTGTAGGCTTGGAGGGTCCACGATCGCAGACGGTTTTCAAACTTGATGTTTTCTGGGGAGAGAGAAAGAGAGAGAGAGAAAGAGAGAGAGAGAAAGGGATGACTGCAGCCTTCTCTGCTGCTGCACACTCTCTTTGTCAGTGTAACAACTGCCCCGAGATGGACAGATGGTCACATGGTTGCTTCAGGTTTTGTGAAACCTTCTAATGAAATTCAATGTTCCACATGCCCCAGGATGTCAATTTACACACTTGGAGGGGGGTTTGCTCTTTCAAAGTCAATACATGAGGATTGCCTTGACCTCTATGCTAATGAAGCTATTTTAGGTAATTCAATCCCTTAAAGCAAGCCATTGTCCTGGCTGGGCTCCTTGTTAGACTTTTGTCTCCAGTTCAGTCTCCTGGCATTTCAGATACAAATTGCAATGGCCATCTTGGCAGCTATTTTTTTTCAAAGTTACCGTAGGATTTTTCCCATTAAAAGTCTAATGTAAGTTTCCAGCTGATGAAATTAATATTTCTCATTTGGTATGTAGGATTTTCTTGACACCTTTGATATGCTTACCCAATTAATCTCAGTCTTGAAAATTTCAATTGATCCCCCCACATTTGCAGGCTTTTGGGGGACAGAGTTCCAGATTTTCACTCCCCTCTACACAGTGGAGTGGACCTGTATTTGGCACCCTGTCTAGATTAACACATGTTAAATATAAGGATGGCCTCACTCTGGTAGTTAGGCATCCCTCCTGATGCAGTGAGTGAAGTTGATTATCCACTATTCCTTCATGCACAAAATATTATGAAAGACCCTTGGAGAGGTATGATTTGATATTGACACAATTACTTAGCAAACTCCTACAAGGCACAAACTATTTGCTGCAGAAAATTGGAATTCAGTTTTACTTTGAGGCTCCATTCCCTGACTGTCTCCGTGATCAATACTGTAAAATTAATGGAAACATGTCAGGTACCAGTGAAATCCCAACAAGTGAAAACCGTTGTGAAGAATCATCAAGAATGAAATGACAGTCAGACATATCTCTGTGCAAAAAACAACTGTTTTGAGCCTGAGTGAACCAAGAATTACAAGGCATTAAATTTACATTTAATTAAGCTGTCAGTCATGACTCAATGGTAGCAATTTGACCCCTGAGTCAGAAAAGTAAAGAAAGATCTTGCATTTTTTAAAGCGCTTTTACAGCCAATTTTGAAGTGTAGTCACTGCTGAAGATTGTGTTCTCTGAGGTCAGAACTGGTTCCCACCGCTCCAGAATGCAAAGCAATTTTTAAAGGGAGGCCGGGAGGAAGGGAATGGGAAGTGCAAAAACTTTCAATTAATTGCCTGAGCTCATTGAAAGGCTGGTCAGGAGCAGTTTGTAAGTTTCAATAGAAGGGCAGAGAAAATGTCATGTCTGAAACACAGCAGGGCATAGAAGTCATGAACAATGTGGATGGCCTTGAGGGCTAGTGGAAGGGCTGATTAACATACTGCAGATGCCCAAAAAACAGATCAGCTGCTCCAAAAGTGCCACAGAATAACCACTGTTGGAAGTGAAAGATTTGCATTTGTCAGTGGTGACTGGTAGGAATCTGGAGAAGGGATCTGAGCCTGCTGACAGCACTTGGACAGCTGTGGTTGGCAAGGGAAGGCCTGGTGAGCAAACATGTGCCAGCTGAAGAAGGTCAGATGGGAACAAGCTACTCTGACATTGGACAGAGCAGCCAGGATGAGCTTCAAGCAACTATATCCTCCTGGACAGGAGGAGGCCAGAGGAGCACAGCGAGGGACTGCAAGGGGAAGAATGCGCTACCCAGCACATCTGGTGTGTTGCCCAAGAGTCAGCTACTGACAAATGACAGACCACCAGGGCCGTAGGAAGCCATGTTTATCCAGGCAGAAGGTCGCAGACATTTCTGCTCCGATCCACAATCACCTGAGGCCTCATGGCCCTCATGGCAGTCCCTTGCCCACAGCCATCAAAGTCACCATCACCCTAAATTTCTGTGCAACCGGGTCATTCCAGGGATCAGCTGCGGACCTAGATGGCATCTTGCAGTTGGCAGCTCATCGTGCCATCAGGCAGGTCATGGGTGCCATATTCCAGAGGGTGGGGGACTACATTCACTTTGGCAAGATGGGCCAGTACAGGCACAGAGGGCATTGGGCTTTCCCGCCATCGAAATACTCCCTCAGGTCCAGAGCATCATCGATTGCACCCACGTAGCTATAAAGGCACCGACAGACCTGCCAATCAGATTCCTCAACAGAAAGGGCTACCAAACATTGAATGTCCAGCTGGTCTGTAACTACAGAAAGCTAGTCTTGCAGGTCTGCGCCAGTTCCTGGGCAGCTGTCATGATTCCTTTATCCTGTGAGAGTCGCAGGTGCTGCACCTCTTCAGGCCCACATCCAGACTCTGTGGGTGGCCGCTGTGGAATAAGGGTTATCCCCTAAAGCGATGGCTCATGATGCCTGTTCGAAACCCATACACAGGTAGAGAGAGACACCACAACCAGAGCCACCTACTAGTATGGATCTGCATTGAACAGATTGAAGTGTGGTCACTGTTGCAATGTAAGAAATGCAGCAGCCAAGTTATGCACAGCAAGCTCCCACAAACAGCAATGTGATAAGAGCCATATAATGATGTTGATTGGTTTAACTTCCTCAGTACTGCACTGGAATATTAGCCTCAATTTTTATGCACAAATCTCTGGAGTGGGGCTTGAATCCACAACCTTCTGACTTAGATGTGCAAGTGCTATTAACTGAGCCACAGCAGATTCTCAAACTGACCTTGTGAAATTTGTGGCGCACTGCCTTGATTAGAGATGTTGCTCAAAAGAGGAGGGCATTGCTAGATTGATAGACATTTTTGTAAAGTGTCGGGAATGGGATCTGTTTCATGGACACAGATGATATCTCACTTTCAATGGATCAATGCAGCAGCTCCATGTATCACCCTGCATGGAAATCATCTTCATACAGCAATGCTTTTGGAGCTTGAGTGTAATTAATGAGGTATCAGCAGCCTCTTTGATAAGTTGTTGGCGTTTCCATGGAGACATCATGGCTTTTACTAGTTCTTCCACATAAGCAGATGCCATAAATATTTCCTCTAGAATATTCGCTCTAAAGCCACTTTGAAGTACTGCAATTTGATTTGAAAATTGTTAGATGAACATTAGTTTTCTTTGACACATCATTTTAGATTGTAGCAAAGTGAACAGTCTCCAGCTTAATCCTGAGGGCTGTCATCTCAACACAGTCCATCCTCGGAAACCGTAAACCATTACACAGCCCATCCTCGGAAACTGTAAACCATTACACAGCCCATCCTCGGAAACTGTAAACCATTACACAGCCCATCCTCAGCAACTGCAAACCGTTACACAGCCCATCCTCGGAAACCGTAAACCATTACACAGCCCATCCTCGGAAACTGTAAACCATTACACAGCCCATCCTCGGAAACTGCAAACCGTTACACAGCCCATCCTCGGAAACTGTAAACCGTTACACAGCCCATCCTCGGAAACCGTAAACCGTTACACAGCCCATCCTCGGAAACCGTAAACCGTTACACAGCCCATCCTCGGAAACTGTAAACCATTACACAGCCCATCCTCGGAAACTGCAAACCGTTACACAGCCCATCCTCGGAAACCGTAAACCGTTACACAGTCCATCCTCGGAAACCGTAAACCGTTACACAGCCCATCCTCGGAAACTGTAAACCGTTACACAGCCCATCCACGGAAACTGTAAACTGTTACACAGCCCATCCGCGGAAACTGTAAACCGTTACACAGCCCATCCTCGGAAACCGTAAACCGTTACACAGCCCATCCTCGGAAACCGTAAACCGTTACACAGCCCATCCTCGGAAACCGTAAACCATTACACAGCCCATCCTCAGAAACTGTAAACCATTACACAGTCCATCCTTGGAAACTACAAACCACAACACAGCACATCCTCGTAAACTGTAAACCACAAGACAACACATGCTTGGAAACTCCCAATTTACACCATCACCCCACTTTACAGAAATGCAATTTAGCCTGAAACTGACCAATGGGCACCCCATACCATCGAATTTGAAACTCAATTTCTCCTTTTCAACCCAAGAAATTTTTATACTTTACATTGGATAATCTAGCGTTGATGGTTCTTAGGTTAGGCTAGTAGGTGTCAGCTATGGATCAATGGTTATCACTCTTGCCTTTGGGTCAGAAGATTATGATTTCAAGTCTCCCTTTAGAGCCTGAGTACAAGTCCAGGGTGGTACTCCCAGTGCAGCACTATGGGAGTGCTATACTGTCAGAGGAGCAGGCATTGATGGGAGCACTTCATTGTTGGTCAGGCAATACTGAGGGACCACTGCACTGTTTGGGTGGGGAAGTACTGTACTGTAGGATGTGATGTCTTCTGGATAAGATGTAAAATCAAGGCCTTGTCTACCCTCTCAGGTGGATGTGAAAGATCCTATAGCACTCTTTGAAGATGAGCAGGTGATTTTATCCTGGCCAATCACTTTTCCTCAACCTACTACAGAGAAAATAGTAAAAGATTAGCCAAAGAATGGTTGGAACCAAAAATGGAGATATTCTTGTGAAGGCAGAGGGCGTGGTTAAGGCACTAAATCACAATACTTTCCTCTTCACCAAAGAAGATGCTGCCACTGAAGAAGGAAAAGAGGAGGTAGTAATGATATTAGATAGTATAAAATTAGATAAAGAGGAGGAGCTTAATAGTTTGACAGTCAAAGCAGAAAAGTCTCCCAGTTTAGTTGCCATTCATCTGAGGTTACAGAAGGATGTGAGGATGCCAATTGTGGAAGCTCTGGACACAATCTTCCAATCCTTCTTAGATATGGGGGTGATGCCAGAGGACTGGAGGATTGCAAAATGTTACACCCCTGTTTAAAAAAGAGGAGAGGGATAAACACAGCAACTACAGGCCAGTCAACCTAACATCAGTAGTGGAAACACTTTTAGAGACAATAATCTGGGGCAAAATTAATTGGCATTTGGAAAAGTGTGGGCGAATAAATGAAAATCAGCACATATTTGTCAAGGCAGATGCTGGAAATCTGCAATAGAAACAGAAAATGCTGGAAATACTCAGCAGGTCTGGTAGCATCAGTGGAGAGAAAAACAGAGTTAACGTTTCAGGTCGCTGAAAGTACTACATTATAGACTTGTTAGAAAAATTGCAGCCCATGGGATTAAAGGTACAATGGCAACATGGATACTAAATTGCTTAAGGGGCAGAAAGCAGAGAATGGTGGTGAACAGTTGTTTTTCAGACTGGAGAGAAGGATGCAGTGGTATTCCCCAGGTGTCTGCATTGGGACCACTGCTCTTTTTGATATATATTAATGACCTGGACTTGAGTATATCATTTTAAGCTTTGCAGATGGCATGGAACTGGGCAATGTAATAAACAATGAAGATGGCAATGAACTTTGGGAGAACTTAGACTGGTAAAAAGGACAGACACGTGGCAGATAAAATTTAATGCAGAAGAGACTGAAGTGATGGATTTTAGTGGGAAGATTGAGGAGAGGTAATGTGAACTAATTGGTACAATTTTGAAAGGCACAGAGAGATTGTATGTACAGAAATCTTTGAAGATGGCAGAACAATTTTAAAAAAGCATGTTGGATCTTTGTTGTTATGAATACAGGCATAGAGTATGAAAGGGAGGAAGTTATGCTAAAACATTACAAAACACTGGTTAGGGCTCAGTTGGAGCATTGCGTTCGATTCTGGGCATCACGCTGTAGGAAGGATGTTAAGGCCTTAGAGAGGGGGCAGAGAAGATTTACTAGAATGGTACCAGGGCTGAGGGACTTCAGTTATGTGGAGATACTTGAGAAATTGGGGGTTTTCTCCTTAGAGCAGAGAAGATTAAGGGGAGAGTTAATCGAGATGTTCAAAATCATGAAGTTTCGATAGATAAATAAGGAGAAACTGTTTCCTGCGCTAAAGTCGTTGGTACCTAGAGGACACAGATGTAATTGGCAAAAGCACAAATACAGAAAGTTGAAATTCAATTGAAATCTTTATTGAAAAAACAAGATTTGTTGCTCACTTAATAATGTTGGGATGTAATATTTTTTCCCACTGAAAGTGACAATAAACAGCCCTCTCCCAGTTAGTCAAAAGACCATCAGGGCAAGCTTTACACTTACACAAGAACTCTGATCATTTCGATCACTTATGGAATATCATCTGTTCTTCTCATCACTTCTTAAAGGGACTCCACAGGCTGTAGATTAGAGCTGAGGGTGCAGAAGGGGTGGGAATTGACCAGTAGCTGGTGAGTCAGTGACCATTTTCAGCTCCCCTATAAAGGGTAAATGTACCTCTGGTATTGCATAGGTGTATGATCTCAGTGATATTTAATCCTCTATACACAGGATGGGGGATTTATGGGGACAGGGTGAGTGGGGAAGGGGTTTTGGGGTGGCGTGGTGGCAGAGTGGCTGGGGAGAGGGATTAGGGGGAGGAGTAGATGGATAAGTGGAGCGGGTGGATTTAGGGGCTGAGTAGGTGGGTTGTGGAGGGACATAGCAATTCCAATACACCAATGATCAGTTTAAAATCCTGAACTGCATTCCTGGTTTTATTCTATCAAAAACATGTTTCCAGGTTTGTACTGAACTAACTTTTTACCCAAGAGAACCTTTAAAAGATATTAGTGTGTTCATCACTGCAAACAGTCCAATTGTGATCACGGTGAGCTGCAAAATTGATCAGGGAGAATCTCTAACAAAACTGCTTATGAAAATAAAGATCTGGTATTGGGCTCGATCCGCAATCTCTCCACCACCGGTGCACTGTGACTGCAGGATGCACTGCAGCAATATGCCAAAGATTCTTCAACAGCACCTCCCAAACCTGAAACCGCTAACAACTATATCAACTGAGATACAAACAGTGTGAAGGGCACAGAGGGGACGAAATTCTTGAACTGCGCTCAAGAGAACTTATTTAGCCAGCACGTAACAAGCCCAACAAGAGGGGGCGCAATTCCAGATTTAGTCTTTGGTCATGAAGCTGGGCAAGTGGATGTAGTAACAGTGGGTGACCATTTTGGAGATAGTGACCAAAATACAGTTAGTTTTAGCATAATCATGGAAAAGGACAAAGTTAAAATAGGAGTAAGAGTTCTAAATTGGGGGACGGCAAATTTTACGAAACTGAGAGGTGACCTGGAGAAAGCGGACTGGATGCAGCTATTTGAAGGAAAATCAGTGGCAAACCAGTGGGAAGCATTCAAGAGTGAGATACTACAGGCACATTGTAGGCATGTCCCCACAAAGATTAAGGGTGATCCTGCCAAATTTAGAGCTCCCGGTTATCTAAAAGCTTACTGGGTAAATTAAAGCAAAAAAAGAAAGCTTATGACGATCACAAATATCTTAATACTTTAGAGAGCTTAGAGGAGTATAGAAAGTGCAGGGGTGAAGTAAAAAAGGAAATTAGAAAAGCAAAGAGAGGACATGAAAAATTATTGGCAGGTAAAATCAAGGAAAACTCGAAGATGTTTTATCAGGACATTACGAGCAAGAGGATAACTAAGGAAAGGGTAGGGACTATCAGAGATGTACAGGGGAACTTATGCATGGATTCAGAAGATGTGGGCAGCGTTCTAAATGAGTTCTTTGTCTCTGTCTTTACAAAGGAGAGGGTTGTTGCAAAGATTGTAGTTAAAGAGGAGGAGTGTGAAATATTAGATAAGATAAGCATAATGAGAGAGGAAGTACTAGAGGGTCTGACATCCCTGAAAGTAGATAAATCACCTGGGCCGGATGGATTGCATCCCAGGTTGGTAAAGGAAGTCAGGGAGGAAATAACGGATGCACTGAGGATCATCTTCAAGTCCTCAATAGATACAGGCTAGGTACCAGATGATTGGAAGTCTGCGAACATTGTACCATTGTTTAAAAAGGGTGAAAGGGATAAGCCAGGTAATTATAGACCAGTCAGTCTAACCTCAGTGGTGGATAAATTGTTAGAATCTATTCTGAGGGATAGGATGAACTGTCACTTAGAAAGGCATGGATTAATCAGGGATAGTCAGCATGGATTTGCTGGGGGAAGGTCATGTCTTACTAACTTAATTGAGTTTTTTGAGGAAGTAACAAGGAGGATTGATGAGGGTAGTACAGTGGATGTGGTTTACATGGATTTTAGTAAGGCATTTGACAAGGTCCCATATGGCAGACTGGTCAGTAAAATGAAAGCTCATGGGATACAGGGAAAAGTGACAGATTGGATCCAGAATTGGTTCAGTGACAGGAAACAAAGGGTAGTAGTCAATGCGTGTTTTTGAAAATGGTTTCCAGTGGTGTTCCACAGGGCTCAGTGATGGGTTCCTTGCTGTTTGTGGTATATATTAATGATTTGGACTTAAATGTGGGAGGCATGATTGGGAAATTTGCTGATGACACAAAAATTGGCCATGTAGTTAATAGTGAGGAGGAAAGCCATGGGCTCCAAAATGATATCAATGGTTTAGTTGAGTGGGCGGAAAAGTGGCAAATGGAATTCAATCCAGAGAAATGTGAGGTAGTGCATTTGGGCAGGGCAAATAAAGTGATGGAATACATAATAAATGGGAGGATATTGAGAGGTAGAAGAAGTGAGAGACCTTGGAGTGCATGTCCACAGGTCCCTGAAGGTGACAGACAGGTAGATAGAGTGGTGAAGAAAGCATATGGAATGCTTTCCTTTATTGGCCAAGGTATAGAATACAAAAGCAGGGATGTGATACTGGAACTGTATAGAACGCTGGTTAGGCCACAGCTGGAATATTGCATGCAGTTCTGGTCACCACATTACAGAAAAGATATAATTGCTCTGGAGAGAGTACAGAGGAGATTTACAAGAATGCTGCAAGGGCTTGAAGTTTGCAGCTGTGAGGAAAGATTGGAAAGGCTAGGGTTGTATTCCCTGGAACTGAGGAGACTGAGGGGTGTATTGATTGATGTGTACAAAATTATGATGGGCCTGGAGAGAGTAGACAGGAAGGACCTGTTTCCTTTGGCGGGGAGGTCAGTTACCAGGGGACACAGATTTAAGGTGACTGGTGGAAGGATTAGAGGGGACATGAGGAGAACATTTTTCACCCAGAGGGTGGTGGGTGTCTGAAATTCGCTGCCATGGTGTGGAATGGTGGTGGAGGAAGACACACTCAACTCTTTTGAAAGGTACCTGGACATGTACCTGAGGTGCTGTAACCTGCAGGGCTATGGACCAGGTGCTGGAAGGTGGGGTTAGTTTGGGCGGCTAGTTTATTTGGCCGGTGTGGACATGATGGGCTAAATGGCCTTCTTCTGTGCTGTACTTTTTCTATGATATCAATGGTTTAGTTGAGTGGGCGGAAAAGTGGCAAATGGAATTCAATCCAGAGAAATGTGAGGTGATTTAAGAAGGGTAGCAGGGATAATCCAGGTAATTATAGACCGGTGAGCCTGACGTCAGTGGTAGGGAAGCTGCTGGAGAAGATACTGAGGGATAGGATCTATTCCCATTTGGAAGAAAATGGGCTTATCAGTGATGGCCAACATGGTTTTGTGCAGGGAAGGTCATGTCTTACCAACTTAATCGAATTCTTTGAGGAAGTGACAAAGTTGATTGATGAGGGAAGGGCTGTAGATGTCATATACATGGACTTCAGTAAGGCGTTTGATAAGGTTCCCCATGGTAGGCTGATGGAGAAAGTGAAGTCACATGGGGTCCAGGGTGTACTAGCTAGATGGATAAAGAACTGGGCAACAGGAGACAGAGAGTAGCAGTGGAAGGGAGTTTCTCAAAATGGAGACGTGTGACTAGTGGTGTTCCACAGGGATCCGTGCTGGGACCACTGTTGTTTGTGATATACATTAATGATTTGGAGGAAAGTATAGGTGGTCTGATTAGCAAGTTTGCAGATGACACTAAGATTGGTGGAGTAGCAGATAGTGAAGGGGACTGTCAGAGAATACAGCAGAATATAGATAGATTGGAGAGTTGGGCAGAGAAATGGCAGATGGAGTTCAATCAGGGCAAATGCGAGGTGATGCATTTTGGAAGATCCAATTCAAGAGTGAACTATACAGTAAATGGAAAGGTCCTGGGCAAAATTGATGTACAGAGAGATTTGGGTGTTCAGGTCCATTGTTCCCTGAAGGTGGCAACGCAGGTCAATAGAGTGGTCAAGAAGGCATAGGGCATGCTTTCCTTCATCGGACGGGGTATTGAGTACAAGGGTTGGCAGGTCATGTTACAGTTGTATAAGACTTTGGTTCGGCCACATTTGGAATACTGCGTGCAGTTCTGGTCGCCACATTACCAAAAGGATGTAGATGCTTTGGAGAGGGTGCAGAGGAGGTTCACCAGGATGTTGCCTGGTATGGAGGGCGCTAGCTATGAAGAGAGGTTGAGTAGATTAGGATTATTTTCATTAGAAAGACGGAGGTTGAGGGGGGACCTGATTGAGGTGTACAAAATCATGAGAGGTATAGACAGGGTGGATAGCAAGAAGCTTTTTCCCAGAGTGGGGGATTCAATTACTAGGGGTCACGAGTTCAAAGTGAGAGGGGAAAAATTTAGGGGGGATATGCGTGGAAAGTTCTTTACGCAGAGGGTGGTGGGTGCCTGGAACGCGTTGCCAGCGGAGGTGGTAGACGCGGGCACGATAGCGTCTTTTAAGATGTATCTAGACAGATACATGAATGGGCAGGAAGCAAAGAGATACAGACCCTTAGAAAATAGGCGACATGTTTAGATAGAGGATCTGGATCGGTGCAGGCTTGGAGGGCCAAAGGGCCTGTTCCTGTGCTGTAATTTTCTTTGTTCTTTGTTCTATGGTTCTCTGGTTCTAACTAGAAAGACTAGAGCATCAATATTATGGAAATACTGTTATCTGCAAACTCCCCCCTCCTTGGACATCTCTCGGCATTGCTTCATCGTGACTGGGTCAAAATCCTGGAACTCACGAACTGACAGCTCTTTGGGAGTACCTTCAGCACACAGACTGCAGTAATTCGGGGAGGACGCCCACTACTAGCTTCTCAGAGAAAAGGAAAGTTATTCTTCCAAAACAGTAGAGGCAATGGCCTCATCACAGATAGCCTTTTCTTGGTGAAAGGACTAGTTGAGTGATGCAAGAGATGGTAGAGCTCATTCCGCAGTGACAACCAGTGTTCACTGTACACTTTCCTCGGGAAATCATTGCCTCCAGACATTGACATTGTGCTGATTAATTGCTCAAATTCTCAATACCAATCCTGGTCAGGGCAGCTGATTGGGAGTGAGTCCTCGCATCTGTTGTTAGTTCCAAAGCCAGTCCTGTGCCAAAAAGCAGTTTGAAATTAGCCTTCAAATACATCAACAGCTGTTCAGTATCTTCGGCAGAAGATAAAGTTTGCTCCACTTGGTAATAATTCTGCACTGACTGAAGCTATGTGAGGAGAATGAATCAGGAAATATGACTGATGTCTGATAAGCTCTGTTTTTAATCTCAAAGACTGGTGAATTGTTATAAACCATTCATAACTATTTGATATTTGACTGAAGCATCAAACCGGATTTCCCATCACCACAAAGGATCGAGCCAACAGCATTACAATAGCATCATTCAAGTGAAGACTAACTTTGTAGATCATTCATACCAGCTTCTCAAAAAAATTCTGAGCACCTCACCACTGCGTATAAATGGATGCTTTCATCACCCACATACTAGCTTTCTGAAACTTTGGAATGGTTCTTTAAAATATTCAAAGCTGAGAGCTCCATTTAAAGAGCTAGTACCATATAATCTGAGAATGATACAGCACAGATGGAGGCCATTTGGTCCATCATCTTTGTACCAGCTCTATGAAGAGTCCCTGAGTGCACTCATGTGCCTGGGTAACCTTATACCGATGGCTATTGGGATACCAATGTCCACAGCCATTGCTGAAACTGAGAAAGTGAATGAAATATCATCACGAGATAACGGATTAATTTCCTCCAACTACCACCTGGAAAAATGATCTTTTTAACAACCATAAAGCACAGAAGGAGGCCATTTAGTCCATCACACCTGTGCCAGTTCTTTGAAAGAGCTATCCAGTTAGCCCCACCACCCCCTGGCTCTTTCCCTATAGCCCTGCAAAGTTTTCCCTTTGATTATCTATCCACTTCCCTTTTGAAAGTTACTATTGAATCTGCTTTCACCGCCCTTGCAAGTAGCACATCCCAGATCACTTTAATTTGGGGAGTGTTGCACTAATCATCCCTCAAATCTAAAATCCTTCTCCTTCTCTTCAAACCCTCGCATTTGATTTGGGCCAATGTGGCTTGTGAAGTGAGCTGTGCCCAAACACACACTGAGAACCACACAATTCCGTAAACATGCTCACGTTGGGACTGAACGATTCATTCCAGCACCTTTAATGTGGTAAAACATCCTCAGGTGTTTCACAAAAGCAGGATTTTCGACTTCATCCTCTTCTAATGTGTGTGACTATATCTTACTTTCCAACAGAGAACAGGCTGTCAAACTCGAGAGCAAATTAATAGGGATTCATAAGCTGCAGATGTAGTTACAGATGTGTCAAAGTTACTCAATGCAATCTTATAACTCAGAAGGAGGCCATTCGACTCATCAAGCCTGTGCTGACTACCTGGATTATCTGACTAGATTGCTCTACACAGAGCCGGCCGAGTGGCCTCCTTCTGTGCCCTAATGACTCTATAATTAATCCTGCGTTCATTCACCATGGTTTAGCAAGAATTGCCCGATGCTTGGGTAACTAGCATTATCCCTGGGACTCTAACTGCAAAGGTGCAATCAATACCAAAGGGTTCTCTATAAACGTCAAATACAAAGCGATGAATTTCCTTGGGTTTCATCAACAGGGTCTCCGACAAAATTCGGTTGAAGTTACAGGAGCAGTGCAGAGGAGCCTGAGGAAAATTGCAGCGATAATTTTGAATGAAAGAGTTGGAGGGGGAGTTGGGAGATGGCAGACCTGCCGGGCTCTTGGAATTTCCTGTATTAATTTGCCTAAGTCTTGCATGTCTCACACATTGCGCGGGGGGTATCAGTGACTATAAGTTTCAGCTTGCTCAGTACCACTTAACAAATGGCCCAACACTATCATTGCAGCTGAGTTGATCTCACAGGTCACACTGCTGACAGTAAAATGTTCCTACAAGTTAGTTACAATCTCAGGAAAACTAAGCAGTGACCCGTTAACACACTCGCGCTGAAATATAAGTCATTTCCTCCCCAAGAACCTTTTTAATTGCGCCAATGCGTCAAAGATTCAGCGCTAAGTTGCTTATTAAACATTGGCTTACACAACTGTTCTTCGATCGAAACCTGCAAGATGTGAATACAAAACGAGCTTTCTGTACCATCTATACACAGCCTTGTGACTCATTGGCCTGAAGCAATGATCTTGATCAATTACTGGCGTGCTTTTTAAAGCGTTTCCATACATATTATCTCAGGCAATTTAACAGTCCAATAAATCTCATGTACTCCAAACAAAGCGTCAGTGTAACAGTCTCAGTGTTGAAAAACTGAGCCTGGAACATATTTTCTCTACTGAGAGTATCACTTCTGCTCCACTTGTAGTATGTTGAATGGACTGTGCCTTCACACATGGACTTCAATTCACCTATTGTGCTGTATTTTGGCCCCTGTGTAATTTTGCACAAAAAATTATCAACCAAACTTCAGTTGAATATTTCAATGGGACTACCCCTTTGATTGTGTTGCTCCATGTATCCAATTAATAGAGTGCAGATACATCAATTGAAATTAACACAGAAGACAGGAGCCAGAACAATGTTAATCATGGGAATCAGTGCAAAGCAAACTAGCAACATAACCAAAGGTAATAAAAATTCCCTGGAAATGGAATTGGTTCCAAAGGACAAAATGATAACAGCACTTCCCAGAACACAATCGGAACAAAGCACTGCAGGCACCCAACTGGGAGTGGGACATTACAGGCACCCAACAGTGGACGTCCTTCCCATCCCGCTGCCAACTGAAGCCCTTAAGTGGGCAATTAAAGCCCAATTAAAGGCCTTTTCCCTCCTCCTCAGGTATTAGCCCAGTGGTGGGCAGGCCTGTCGCCACATGGGGACCACAAGAAGCAAACCCCTGTGGGTCGCTTGCTGGCTCGGGTTGGGGGGGGGGGTCCTCGTTTAGAGGCATTTAGTGTCTGATTGAGGGACCCGGCATTGGGGTGGGGTGTGGGAGGGGGGGGGGGGGGGGGGTGCCCCCTGAAAATCAGCCCCCTGCCCGTGATGACCCCACCCCATGAAATCCCTTCCACCATCACTCACCTGTGGCCTGCGTCCATCAGCAATTGCCTCCAATAGCGCTGCACAATAAAAAAGCTGCCAGCCTCTGATTGCTGGCTGCCCACAGTGGACGGGACTTCTATCATTGGGGTCCTTAATCCCAGGGAAGGCCTGCTGCTGCCCAGTTAAGCTCCTGATTGGCACATGATGTGGTGCGCCTTCCCAAACCGAAGCAATGCAGAACTCTTGCCAGCTCTTCAGTCAGTGGCTGAGCGCCCCATCGCCTCCATTAAATACCATCCATTAACTTTGCTTCTGTCTTTTCAGCATTTTCTGCTTGTATTTTACACAAACTAGATTTGTATTCCCTGGAATTTAAAAGATTAAGGAGTGATTGTTTGATGTAATAGAGTCATGGAGTGGTTTACGGCACAGAAGGAGGACATTCAGCCCATTGACTCCATGCTAGCTCTTTATGGAGCTATCCAGTCAGTCCCATTCCTCTGTTTAATCCCTGTAGCCCTGCAAGTTTATTTCCTTCAAATGCCCATCCAATTTCCTTTTGAAGTAATTGATTGTCTCCGCTTCCACCACCCAGGGCAGCGAGTTTCAGGTCATTCCCACCCACTGTGTAAAAAGTTCTTCCTTGTATTCCTCCTGAATCTCTTGCCCAAATCCTAGTCCCCTAGTTCTTTGACCCTTAGTTAATTGGAACAGTTTTTCCTTGTCTAACTTATCTAAGTCTGTCATAATCTTGTACACCTCTCTTAAATCTCCCCTCAATCTCCTTTGCTGTAAGGAGAACAACGCCAGATTTTCCAACATAGCCTAACCTTGTAATTAAAATTCCCCATCCCTGGAACCATTCTGCTAAATCTCCTTTGCACCCTCACATTCTTCCTAAAGTGTGGTGACCAGAAGGGAATGCAATATTCTAGTTGGGGCCGAACCAGAGCTTTATAAAGGTTCAGCATAACTTCCCTGCTTTTGTACTTAATGTCACTACTTATGAAACCCAGACTTTATTTCAAAATGTCCTAGACCTTGGTGTATAGGGCACAATTTCAAAATTTGCAGATGATAGGAAACTTGGAAGCCTTGTGAACTGGGAGGATGATAGTGTAGAACTTCAAAAAGACATAGACAAGGTGGTGGAATGGGCAGACAGGTGGCAAATGAAGTTCAATGCAGAGAAATGTGAAGTGATTCATTTTGATAGGAAGAACATGGAGAGACAAATAGAATAAAGGGTACAATTCTAAAGTGGGTGCAGGAGCAGAGGGACCAAGGTGTATATGTGTATAAGTCATTGAAGGAGGCACAACAAATTGAGAGAGCTGTTAATAAAGCATTAAGTATACTGGGCTTTATTAATAGGGACAGAGAGTACAAGAGTAAGGAAGTTATGTTGAACTTGTATAAGACACTAGTTCGGCCTCAGCTGGAATATTGCGTCCAGTTCTGGACGCCACACTTTAGGAAAGACGTGAGGGCATTGGAGAGAGTACAGAAAAGATTCACGAGAATGTTTCCAGGGATGAGGAATTTCAGTTTTGAAGATAGATTGGAGAAGTTAGGACTGTTTTCCTTGGAGAAGAGAAGGTTGAGAGGTGATTTGATAGAGGTATTCAAAATCATTAGGGGTCTGGATAGAGTAGATAGAGAGAAATTGTTCCCACTTGTGAAAGGATTGAGAACGAGAGGGCACAGATTTAAAGTATTTGGTAAGAGAAGCAAAAGGGACAGGAGGAGAAAGTTTTTCATGCAGCGAGTGGTTAAGGTCTGGAATGCATTGGCTGAGAATGTTGTGGAGGGAGGTTCAATTGAAGCATTCAAAAGGGAATTAGACTGTTATATGAAAAGGAAGAATGTGCAGGGTTTTGGGGAGAAGGCAAGGGAATGGAACTGGGGAGTTGCTCTTTCAGAGAGCCAGTGCAGACACGATGGGCCGAATGGCCTTCTTCTGCGGCGTAACAATTCTGTGCCACCTTCAAAGATCGATGCACATGCACCCCCAGGTCCCTCTGTTTCTGCACACTCTTTAGAACTGTGCCATTAAGTATATACTGCCTCTCCCTATTCCTTCTGCCAAAATGCATCACCTCACACTTGTCAGTATTAAAATCCATCTGCTACTTGTCTGCCCATTGTTAAGAGTGCTTCAATTTTTTGTCAAGTTTTGAGGGATTTTGTTTTAAAACTGAAAAGGAATCTATTAATGTTTTTTAGTTTTACGAAAGGTCTACTGAGAGGTTGTTTGAAAACAGCATTTACTGCAAGTCATGTGCTTTGAGCAGGGAACAGCAGAGACCCTTGGTGACCGGGGGGAAGATATTTACAGAGAAGTGACAGGTCAAGATTTATAGGGGTCAGGATGCTTGACTCTTGAGATATTGTTTTGGTTTCACTTTGGACAGGCAGTTGGGGTATGGACAGTGTTTTGAAAAGGAGTTAAAAAAAATCAACCTGCCAAGGTCAAAACCCCAACTCAGCCATTCCCATCTCTTTGAAAAGCCTGCCAGTTTTTCCATCTCTTTGAGAAGCTCCTAGAAGCAAGCATAAGCAATAGAGAAATTGATGCTGCATTCCTCCTGAAAGGCCTGCCTGAAACCGCTGTTGCCACATTTCTCCTGAGATGCAGGAAAAACCAACCGGATAAATCCTCGATGTAGCCTGAACAGATTGTTCCAGAAAAGGATCCCAGTGAGCCATCACCGTATCCCTGGATATCAGTCAAAAAAAAGGACATCTGACATCTTTTCCTGTCTTCTCTTTTTCTTCAAAAATTATCAAGTATTTGTCCAAAGTATTCATGAGAAAAGGGTGCTGATTGGTTAGCAAGTCGACTCTGATTGGTTGAGGTGCTGCCATGGGCAATGCACCTGGGAACTATTGTCCCTCACTTTGTTTACTTTAAAAAAGGCACAAAGCCTGGACATGTTCCTTTTGCCTGCAGAGGACAGATCGCTACATATGAATATAGGTCCCTGCACAAATAGCTTCAACAGCATGTCTCTTTTTTCAGCAGTATTCAAGTTCTGTACTACCAAACAACTATTTCCGATGACTAGCTGTTTTCTGTCCTTAAGCCAATTTTTTTTATCCAATTGGACACTGACCTTCCTATTCCATGAGCCTCAGTTTTGTTAACCAGCCTTTTATGTGGTACCTTATCAAACGCTTTCTTAAAATCCATATAAACAACATCCATTGCATTCCCTTCATCAACCTCCTCTGTTACTTCATCAAAAATTCAATTAGATAAGTCAAGCATGATCTCCCTCTTACAAATCCATGATGGTTCTCCTGAATATTGTTTCTAAAATCTCATCCACCACTGATGTTAAACTAACAGGCCTGTAGTTGCTATCCTTAACACCCTTTCTTGAATAAGGGTGATACAGTTGCCACTCTCCAATCCTCTGGCACCTACCCGTATCTAGGGAAGATTAGAAGATTATGGCAAGCCCTTCCGCTATCTCCACCCCTACTTCCTTTAGCAACCTGGGATGCAAGCCATCTGGACTAGGTGACTTATCTATCATAAGCATAGCCAGCCATTTTAGTACCTCCCCCTCTCAATTTTTACCCTATCCATCGCCTCTACTCTCTCTACTGCTACAGATATTTTGTCAGATTCCACTTCCTTTGTGAACACATACACAAGTACTCATTAGTTATATTACTTTTGCCCTATGCCTCCAAGCATATTGTTATGAATGGGTGAGAAAGGTGTCTAGGGGTCCCTTTCAGCCTTCACCTGGTCTTACTGTAACAAGGATTATTTTTAAACACACTGTGTTTTTAGCTCCCCCTTGGTGAATCCTTGTTCACCGCTTTCCAATTGTAAGGCAAAGAAACCAGCACAAACAGGCGTTCTTAGGTTTAAAGAAGAAAAGTTGAAATTTATTAAACTTGAACTTATATTCTAATTCAGTTGATGCCGATGGATACACAATGCGCCCATGCTAGCATGCATACATGATTCACACATGCAAATAGAGTCAGAAAAGAGCAGAAGAAAAATAAAGTGGAAAAGTTTAAGGCAATATCTGAAGAGTTTTTGTTCCGGTTCTTCAAGTTCACTGAAGACTCCTTGATTGTAGATAGTTCTTGCTTTTCATTGGGGCCCAATATTCTTCTTAAACCTTGTTCACTGTAAGAGACTTTTCTCTCTTGGGGCTCATGTGTCTTCAGTGGATTCATAAGCTTGTGAGAAAGAGATGGGAGCAGATAGGAGAGATCTTCTCAATCCAGGAGCAAACAGTCATTCTGAGTTCAAACTCTCTCTGGCTAGTTCTAAAGACCCTGGAACAGCCAGTTAGTCATGTGACCAGCTGGTCAAACCAGTGCTGGATTATATCACCTTAGCAGTCTCTGGAATCCTCCCCTTACACACAATACCTGGTGATCAAGGTCCATTGTGGGTCGAATGTGTTAGGGAATGGTCCTTTGTCCTTCCAAGCACTGTCTGTTAATATGCAAACATCTTTTCCAGCCACAGCTGATCTGTTTAACAAGTCATTTCCTTACTCCAGCAACAGTTAAAAATCAATGCTCATATGACAAATCCAATGTGGCTCATTCTTGGCAGATGGGGGCCTGCATGATAATATATTACCCTCTTTGTCCCTAATAGGACCCACTCCACCTCTTACTACACATTTACTATTTACATGCCAGTAGAAGATTTTTGGGTTCCCTTTTATGGTGACTGCCATGCTATTCACATGTTCTCTCTTTGCCAGCCTTATTTTCCTCTTCATCTCCTCAATCAACTTATTGTATATGGCCTGGTTCTCACTTGAAGAATTCACCTGACATGTATCATGCATTCTCTTTTTTCATTTCATCATAATCTCTATCTCCCTCGTCATCCAAGGAGCCCTGTTTTGGTTCCCTTGCTTTTGTCCCTTGTTGGAATGTATACCTAGCCTGTACTTGAAACATCTCTTCCTAAAAGATAACCAATTGTTCCGATAAAGCACTTCCCGTCAGTCTTTGGTTCAATTTTACACCGTCTAAATCCTTTCATTGCATTGAAATTAGACCTGTGCCAATCCAGATGTTCTACCTTATTTCGTTCCTTGCTTTTCTGCATTACTAGTAATATAATGATAACTCTTACCAGATGCTCCCTGACAGACACTTGGTCCACCTCATTTCCAGGCACCAAATCCAGCAATGCCTCCTTTCTATAATAAAAGTAAAATACTGCGGATGCTGGAAATCTGAAACAAAAACAAGAAATGCTGGAATCACTCAGCAGGTCAAGGGTCACTGACCCGAAACGTTAACTCTGCTTCTCCTTCGTCCAATGCCTCCTTTCTAGTTGGGCTGAGAACATGTTGATCAATGAATTTCTCCTGAACACATTTCAGAAATTCCTCCCCCTCCTTATCCTTTACTCTAAAATTATGCCAATCGATACTTGGGTAATTAAAGTCACCCAATATCACCACTCTACAGATCTTGCACATCTCTGTGATTTCCCTGCAGATTTGCTTCTCTATCTCTCTCTCTCTATTTGGAGACCAATAGAGTACCCCGAGTAGCGTGATCATACCCTTTTTGCTCCTCAACTATAACCAAATAGATTCTGTCCTTCAGTTTTTACTTCAAAACTTCTCATGTTTATACTGTTTCTAAGGTGTAATATGACATTTTAGCATATAGGTGTTACCTTTCTGCATATTTTTCTTGCTTTCAAAATCCATATTTGGTAGTATCATTAACTAATATCTCCACTTAATATTTTACTGGAATTCCCCTGCTCTTGAAGTTGTGAGCATTTATCTGGTCAAAATGTTTATAACTATGTTTACTTGACCTCGTGTTCCTGTAAGTCCATTTTATTGTTTTATTATCTATAATTGTGTTTTATGGTAGGTTGAACCCTCTTTGTGGGTCAATCTGCCTACATTTACCAACACCATCAATTAATTAAATTTATGGCTACCTTTTACTGATGTCACACAGGATATTTCAATGTGTATTTTAATCCTCCAAGTCCCTGGCAACAGAAATTCTATTCTAACAGCAACCTTGAAATTTTTTAATTCTACCTTCTTAAAGGGGAATGTCAGTGAGTCTTGAAAACTAACCATTTATTCAATCTTTAATTCTAAAAGGTATAATATATTAACCATATCTAAATGTTACCTAATTAAGCCTATTATACCTATAATCCATCACACCCCCCCTCTTGACCAGGATAAAGGCAAACAATGAAAATAGGTTGTTTAAACTAAGTAATGTCTAAAATATAAACATTCAATAAAGTGTCATTACCTATTTTGTAAAACAGTGCAATAATACAAAAGACCACATCCACAACAATCATAGTCTGCGTTTTTACATGGATCATGTAAATTCTCCAAAAATAAATCTTTTAATTCTATCACAAAATTCAGAATAAAACTATGCGAAGCGTCCATGATCTGAGGTCGCAAAATGTTCAATAAGATGACTGTATCGCGACATGTCGAACATCAATGAGCAATCAATGGAACCATGTGATGAGGTAGAGAAGTAAGGTTCCATAGCTGCCACTTGATCTTGAACCGATAAAGTCCTGTTGAGATAAACTGGATAGAAGTGTTATTCAGAACCCGATTATCTTTATAACAGGTGTACTTTCCATCAGAAGCTAACTTGACGATATAAAGAAAAGCCATTCCGCCATGTTTTCCTTAGTACCATCACGCTCTTCCAAACTTATGATGAATAAGAACATCACATGCATTACTTCCCCTCCAAATGCCACTCAGAGCAAATGCAGTAAAGTGTTTTACTTCTGCTTCTCTGCAAGAAATCGCACAGTGTGAGGTGTTCAAGCAGTAAGACATCTCTGGCATGTCACATGCACTGCCTGCAGCCAGAAGAACTGTAACAATGAATCCTCCAGCACCTTAATCCTTGCTTTACGTGAGAGCAAGTCCCATCACTGATAGTCTGCAGTGCTTCATTCCATTCCCGCAGTGTTTCTTTCTTCCGTTGTTGTGACTTGACTATCGCTCATTGCGCCGAGAGTGATTCCCTGTGAAACCAACCTTTGAGGCGCTGTGAGGTCCTGCGTGGGGGAGGAACAGTTATTGACACAGTTGGTTGCAGTTTGATTAGCGTTGTTTCCGATGCTACTCTCCAGGCTGGGTCCTGAAATATACTGTACGACTGCATCATGTACTGTTCCTCCATTCCTGTACCTTTCAGAACATCTCTTCAGGTTATCTACAGAGACAATTTTAAAAGATTGCTTGCGGTTCAGTTGGTTAGCAAATATTTTGACAGTTCTTTCATTAATAACAGAATGTATTTGAACAGGTTTCTCCCACCAGATCTCAAACCAGGTTGCTGTTCAAACTTTCTCTCCTGAACCCACTCCCCGGTTACAGGTTGCCAAGCTTTGTTAGTTTTTGTTTATTCTTCTCTCTGATTCTCTGATCAATTTCATGAATTTTATCTGTTATTTCTTGTTTCAAGTCTAATTGTTGCTATCGCGTCAGGGAGTCAGAAAGCGTAGAGACAATAAAAGAACCTCGAGTAAGTGGTGTATGCATTTCAACACCATCCATTAAATAATAGTGTTCGAAGGAACTCTGTCCCTGATGCACACGTGGGTACATTATTTAGTGATAACTGTACCTCCGGAATGATGGCGGCCCACTTATTCCCTCTGATTCTCAACAGTTTGGTTCATAGCTTTTTTACTTCCTGGTTTTTACGTTCCGCCAGTCCCGCTGACTGCGGATGACGTGGTGTGCTGTGCTCTAACCCAATCCCCCATTGTACACAATAGTCTTTGAAAACCTTGGAAACAAAGGCTCTGCCTTGATCAGAGTCTAGGATTTTGGGTGCACCAGCTACAGTAATGTCAGCAATAGCATTGACGAGTGCATTTTCAGAAACAGCTTTTGTGGGGACCAACCAGTAGAAAGAAGTGCAGCCATCAACACAAACGAGAACATGTTTATATCCCATTGCTGGGGTAGTGATCCAATGAAATCAACAAAAAAATTCTCCATTAATTTATTAGGCTTCACGGGAGCCAATGGTGGCGGTTTAATAAGTGATGATTTGTTGGTTAAATTACATGGCTCACAATTTGCCACATATGTTTTACAGGCTTTAAGCATGTCTGACCACCAATATAAAGGAGTCAATTTGCAGAATGTTGTTCAGGCACCACTATGTGCCTGACCTATACCCTCGAGAGCTTCTTTTACAAGCTGTTCTCGTTTGTGACTCAGGGGTACCTCCCGGACACGCTTGGGCAATCTAACCAGTTACAATACCAGTCGGGGTCTCCGAACAGAAGTACTTTGGATATTCTTTTGGATTCTCTTTCGTCGGGTCTAATAGCTGAATCAGTTCCTCATCCTGATTAGCTGCCCATTCTGCCCTAGTGATTACATTAACTATGACGGGCCCCTCTCAAGGGGGTGTCATGCAGACTGAATGCTTTGCCTGTCCATCTGCAAGATTGTTGCTCTTTTAATGTACTGAACCAGTGATATGCCCGGGTAGATGAATTACCTGACAAATACGTTTCTCCCTTCGGAAATGGAAAATATCTTCCCACAACGACCTGTGTTTTATGGCTTTACCTTTACAATTGGTAAAGCCTGTTTCCTCCCAGAACACAAGTTCTTGGTTGTAAGCCCGCTTACAATAGTCACTATCTGTACAAATTAATGCGGGCTTAATAGGGTCTGCCTTTCGAAAGCATACCGTAATGCTGCAGCTTCAGCATACTGTGCTGTCTGTTGGACAAAGGGTATGGACAGTAATTCTTCTGGATAGAAAGAATAAGAATCCCGAAAGGTACCTATTACTATCCCCTTCCCAGCTGAGGATTGTTGGGATGTCCCTTTTTTAATCATCATTGATGACCCATCACGTTAAATAACCTGATAATAATCTCTAAGTGGTTTCAGAGATATTTGTTGAACTCCCTCCTCAATATCATCATCTTCCACAATAGGGAGGTGTTCTAAGTCCATGTCTGAGGATAGAAATTTAAAAATGAGTGTAGGATCATTCAAAAGGGAGGCCTATTTGTCGTATCGGAATTGAGTGGCTCTTCTCTCATCGGAGCCATTCGCAAAACTGATCTCAAATCTGGTATTTCAGTATAAATTGTAGGGGTGTATCCCTTGAAGGGGTTGTGCTATCATTGTCATAACTCTTTCTTTTTTATTGTCCCGTCTTTCAACATTGGAAAAATTATAAAAATGAAACTGAACCAGCAAATTCGATTTTCATTGTAAAAAACTGCAACTGCTACTTTAGAAGATGCTTTAACATGACGATGAAGTGGGACCTGCAAGTCCTTTTGCTCCAAATCTGTACATCACAGCACAGTTGTTGCAATTTCAAGTAATCATCTGGGGAAAAAAATGAATGGGCCTTTTACTGTCTCACCTACTCTTGCATACAGAGAGCTCAGCAAAGGTCGGTGTAAATGATCTAGCAAAGTTGAGGAGTCCTAAACTTGCTTGCAGATTTTCCAAAGTTCAGTGGTATCTAGTTGCACTTTATAATCCTGAATAGGCCACTGTTTCCTGGGCTTGTGCCAGCCTGCATCAAGAGAGTGACGTTCTATATCTATCTTGCCACATCGATTCGGTTGACGCTGTAGATAAGAGTAGTACTTGTTTAGGAGCTCTTCCAAAAAAACTCTTGTTCCCCACTGCTCCCCACCTCCCCCCAGGCAGGTGCGGTCTGGCTATGCCTGAATATATTTCTGTCGGTCATCCTGCTCCGTGGATGCCTCCACAGACCCAGACGTGATTTTAAGGAAATATTTAATATCAGGCTGTCCTATAATAAGAGGGGAAAACCAAATCAGCTACTAAACCCACCTCCAGGGTGGCTGTAATACCATAAATAGTAACAGGAGTTGCATAAAATGCAATCCGCTGTGTCTTACACTGTGTAAATCTCCCTAATGGTAACTGATAAAGCGGGTTTCCCAAAGCTGACCACTGAGTTTTTATGATTATAGGATCCATGACTGAGTAACCAGCTCCTGTATCAAAGAGTGCCTGAATCTGTTCAGCAGTAGGCAGTGTTGCTCGGGCATAGGGGAATTCGAGAGACTTTGGTCGGGTGCCAGCTCTTCACTGTGGAGAGTCAGATGCTTCTGAGTCCTGACTATCAGCCCTGCCTTGATTTCTGATGACTTTAACTGAAGTTTGCCTCTTCCTCTTAGGGGTCTCATGCTTTCCCGATCCCTTAGGTGGTCTATCAGAAGGTTTACAGTCACGACTATCGCCTCCTTGGGGTGGATGCCGATCCTGTTGGGTGTCTTTCTGATCCTTGCCTCTGTCAGCCCTGGAACCTCCCATTACTCTATGATAGGAACAGCCAGTTCCCCTAAAATTCTTCCCCATAGGGATCCCAGCTGACCCTGCTATCTCTCCGAGGTGTGCTGCTAGACCATTCCCACCGTTCTGGGGAAATATGCCGCTCACGCTCCTGGCGAGATGGCAGTGTAGACCGACCAGAGCGCCCATCCGTGAGCGACTGGAACAAGAAGGAGTCCATGTTCTGTTCTGTCCCTGTCTGAGTGAAATGGAAACATTGGCCGGAATTTTACAATGGGTGGACGGGAGCCGGACTCCGACATAAATGTCGGTGACGAACCTGCTCCCGCCCAGCCTGGGGATCGGTCCCGTATTTTACGGATCCCCAGGCTTTAATTGACCCAAGGCGGGGCATCCACCCACTTGAGGGAGGAGGTCCCGCCTCAGTGAACTGCCGGCCAGTCAGCGGGCCGACAGCTCTTAGTCTCAGCAGCGCCACCAGGAGCAGTGGCCACTGCTGGGACTGCAGCCCAGCCGATGCCATGGACCCGAGAGAGTGGGTAAGTTTGGGTTGCCTCACCAGGGGGATTGGTCATACCCTGGTGAGGCTAGGGTGGTCGTTTGGGGGGAGTGGGGGGGGGGGCGTCTGGGATCCTGGGGGTGGGTTGGGAGGCGGGGGCGGCCCTCAATCGGGCACCCTGTGCCCGACTGCCATGCCCCACCCCCCCCCGGGGCGCGGAAAGGCCGACAGCCATCCCTGGGCGGCCTTTCACATCCCCAGCACACCCGCTTGCCATGGGTAAAATACCCATGGAGACTGGCGAGGGCTCTTAAGTGGCCGTTAAGCGGCCACTTAAGGGTCTTGATTGACCTTGGGCGGGCAGGCCATTTCCCATCCCCCGCACCCCCCCCCACCCACCCCCACAATGACCATAAACTTGTCCGGAGGCGGAATCAGGGCGGGTAGGCCTCCCGGAGCCTGCCGCTCAATTTTACGCCGCCCCCCACCCCCCCACACCACCATCCGACCCACTGGGGTGGCGTAAAATTCCGGCCATTGTCCGTGTTACTTTTAACCTTAGGATTCGGTTGGACCACAGGCTTAGTATGGGGCAGACGCAGCAAGGCATAGTTCAAGCAGATAATGCATTCAACATTATCCCACCTCTGCTGGACCTCCGGATAAACAGACAATGCCACTTCATAGGTTAGTCTAAGTGCAGAATTCTGATACTGGATATCCAGACAGCTGTGAGCAATTTCCCAGTTACCATGTGTAAGGTCTTTACCTAATCGATAGGCGGCTACCAAACCATTCAACTTAAAAGTATTTTGAAGGATTTCTTTGATTGAGCCCATTATATGCCCTCCCTGAGTTGTGATCAGTAGGTGGGAATATATTTGTATCCAGCTGTTGCAGTTATTAATTGGGGGGACAAGATCAGAGTGTAACATCATGGCGAGGAGCTGCCGTAAATGTGCAGCACTCCAGCCTTGACAACAAGTGTCAAGACTCTCAAGGTTGTTTAAAATCCACCTTGTTTCCATCACACCTTTGAGCTCCTACTCTAACGTCTTCTCCGTGATGTCCTTTACCCTGGCGCCAGGGAGGTAACACACCATGTGGGACTCACGGTCACGGTTAGAGAAATGCATGTCTGTCCCCCAACTATGGAATCATCTCTAACAACTACATTTATACTCTTTGCTGTTCCCTCCTGTGCAGTCCCTTGCCCATTGGTGCCATGGTCTGGACTGCATTCCTTCAAGGTGTCATCACTCCTTACAATCTCCAAAGCTGAGTGCCAGTTTGAGAGTAGCACACACCCTGAAGATTCCTGCCTCTTCCTAATCTTTCGGATGGCCACAAACCTACTATCCTGAGCTCCTCCTGACTATGGGTGACCACATCCTGGAATGTATGATCCAGGAAGCTCTCCTGCTCCCTGATGCTCTGCAGTGATTCCAACTGCCCCTCAAGTTTTCAAGATATTAAGGGAAACAGATAGGATAGATAGAGAGAAACTATTTCTGCTGATTGGGGAGTGTAGGAATAAGGGCCATAGTCAAAAACGTTAGAGTCAGAACTTTCAGGAGTGAAATAAGGAAACACTTCTACACACAAAGGGTGGTAGAAGTTTGGAACTCTCTCCTGCAAATGGTAATGAATGCTCGCTCAATTGTTCAATTTAAAACTGATTGATAGATTTTTGTTAATATGAAGTATTTGGGGTATATGGAGTTAGGTCACAGATCAGCCAGGATCTTATTGTATGGTGGAGAAGGCCCGAGGAACTAAATGAGCTATTCTTGTAACTATGTTCCTACGATGGAGAGAGTTTTAGATATCAGCAAAGGATGACCAAAAAATGAAGATGGAGAAAATAGAATATGGCAGTAAACTAGCCAGAAATATAAAAACAGATTGTAAGCAAATCTCCGAGAGGTGTGAAAATAATAGGGTAATGGTAGGGGATTTCAACTTCCCCAATATTAACTGGGATAGTCATAGTGCAAAAGGCTTAAAAGGGGCGGAATTCATAAAATGCATACAGAAGAGCTTTTTGAGCCAGTATGTAGTAAGTCCAACAAGGGAAGGGGCAGTACTGGGCCTAATCCTAGGGAATGAAGCCGGTCAAGTGGTAGAAGTGTCAGTGGGGGGGGGGGGGGGCATTTCGGGGATAGTGACCATTACTCTGTAAGATTTAAGGAAAAGGACAAAGATGGACCAGAAGTAAAGGTACTGAATTGGGGGAAGGCCGATTTCTATATGATAAAACAGGATCTGGCCAAAGTGGACTGGGAGCAGCTACTTGTAGGAAAGTCTACATCACATCATGGGGAGTCATTCAAAGAGGAAATAGTGAGAGTCCAGAGCCAACATGTACCTGTTAAGGTGATGGGTAGGACTAACAGGCCCAGGAACCCTGGATGTCAAGGGATATAGAGCATTAGATCAGGAAAAAAAAGGAGGTTACGGCAGATCCCAAGCGCTGAAAACACTGAAAACAGCGGAGGCCCTAGAGGAGTATAGATAGTGTAGGGTGACACTTAAAAAAGTAATTAGGAGAGCGAAGAGGGGGCATGAAAAAACACTGGCGGGCAAGATAAAGGAAAATCCCAAAGCATTTTATAAGTATATTAAGGGTAAGAGGATAACCAGGGAAACAGTAGGGCCCATTAGGGACCAACGTGGCAATCTTTGTGTGGAGCCGGAGGACAAAGATGAAGTTTCAAATTTTTTTTATTTTATTTATTTATTTTTATTTATTTAGAGATACAGCACTGAAACAGGTCCTTCGGCCCACCAAGTCTGTGCTGACCACCCATTTATACTAATCCTACATTAATCCCATATTCCTACCACATCCCCAACTTCCCTCAATTCCCCTACCACCTACCTGCACTAGGCGCAATTTATAATGGCCAATTTACCTATCAACCTGCAAGTCTTTGGCTGTGGGAGGGAACCAGAGCACCCGGCGGAAACCCACGCGGTCACAGGGAGAACTTGCAAACTCCACACAGGCAGTACCCAGAACTAAACCCGGGTCCTGGAGCTGTAAGGCTGCGGTACTAACCACAGCCATGAAAAAAGATTACTTTTCATCAGTGTTGACAATGGAGAAGGACAATGTAGGTGTAGATATCAGGGAGGGGGATTGTGATGTACTTGAACATGTTAGCATTGAAAGGGAGGAAATATTAGCTGTTTTAGCAGGTTTAAAAGTGGATAAATCCTCAGGCCCAGAAGAAATGAATCTCAGGCTGTTATGTGAGGCAAGGGAGGAAATAGCAGGGGCTCTGACACAAATTTTCAAATCCTCTCTGGCCACAGGAGAGGTACCAGAAGACTGGAGGACAGCGAATGTGGTACCATTATTCAAGAAGGGTAGCAGGGATAAACCAGGTAATTACAGGCCGGTGACTCTAACATCAGTAGTTGGGAAAATATTGGAAAAAATTCTGAGGGACAGGATTAATCTCCATTTGGAGAGACAGGGATAAATCAGGGATAGTCATCATGGCTTTGTCAGGGGGAGATCGTGTCTAACTAATCTGATTGAATTTTTTGAGGAGGTGACTAGATGTGTCGATGAGGGTAAAGAAGTTGATGTAGTTTACATGGATTTCAGCAAGGCTTTTGATAAGGTCCCACATGGGAGATTGGTTAAGAAGGTAAGAGCCCATAGGATCCAGGGCAATTTGGCAAATTGGTTGCAAAATTGGCTGAGTGGCAGGAGGCAGAGGGTGATGGTTGAAGGCTGTTTTTGCGATTGGAAGCCTGTGACCCGTGGTGTACCACAGGGATCGGTGCTGGGACCCTTGCTGTTCGTAGTGTACATTAATGATTTAGACGTGAATATAGGAGGTATGATCTTTAAGTTCGCAGATGACATGAAATTGGTGGTGTTGTAAATAGTGAGGAGGAAATCGTTAGATTACAAGGAAATATAGATGGGCTGGTAAGATGGGCGGAGCAGTGGCAAATGGAATTTAATCCTGAAAAGTGTGAGGTAATGCATTTTGGGAGAACTAACAAGGCAAGGGAATATACAATGGATGGTAGGACCCTAGGAAGTACAGAAAGTCAGAAGGACCTTGGTGTACTTGTCCATAGATCACAGAAGGCAGCAGCATAGGTAGGTAAGGTGGTTAGGAAGGCATATGGGATACTTGCCTTTATTAGCCGAGGCATAGAATATAAGAGCAGGGAGGTTTTGATGGAGCTATATAAAATGCCAGTTAGGCCACAGCTGGAGTACTGTGTACAGTTCTGGTCACCACACTATAGGAAGGATGTAATTGCACTGGAGAGGGTGCAGAGGAGATTCACCAGGATGTTGCCTGGACTGGAGCATTTCAGCTATGAAGAGAGACTGGATAGGCTAGGGATGTTTCCCTTGGAGCACAGAAGGCTGAGGGGGGGACATGATTGAGGTGTACAAGATTATGAGGGGCATTGATAGGTTAGATAGGAGGAAACTTTTTCCCTTAGCGGAGGGGTCAAGAACCAGGGGGCATAGATTTAGGGTAAGGGGCAGGCGGTTTAGGGGAGATTTGAGGAAACATTTTTTCACCCAGAGGGTGGTTGGAATCTGGAACGCACTGCCTGAAGAGGTGGTGGAGGCAGGAACCCTCACTACATTTAAGAAGTATTTAGATGACCACTTGAAACGCCATAGCATACAGGGCTATGGGCCAAGTGCAGGAATATGGGATTAGAATAGTTAGGTGCTGTATGGCCGGCACAGACACGATGGGCCGAAGGGCCTGTTTCTGTGCTGTATAACTCTATGACTCTATGACTGAGAGCTTCTACACGAATATAAAAGGGAAGAGAGTTACAAAGGTAAATGTGGGTCTCTTGGAGGCTGAGAGAGGAGAAATTATAATGGAGAATAAGGAAATGGAAGAGACATTAAACAAATATTTTGTCTGACTTTGCAATAGAAGAAACAAAAAACAAATGAGAAATCCTTCTTCTTCTTAGGCAATCGCTCGGGATCAAGGATGACTTGTTTTCAATCCGGTTTGATGGGTTCTGAGATGGCTGATAAATCCAATGCGTGATCTGCAGACCCTGCCACATGAGGGGCAGATGGTGCTTGAAGGGTCAGGTAGATGAATAGCTTGGAGGTTTGTGCACTCCCTCCAATGCCTCAACTTCACCTCTGCATGTTCCCAACAAAATCCCTCGAGGTGTATGATGCCTTCCTGAATGAGCGAGAAAACCTAGGGAACCAAGGGTCTAACGAGACTGAGGAACTTAAAGTAATTATTAGTTTAAAAAAGTGCTGGAGCAATTAGTGGGACTGATATATGACAAATTCCCTGGACCTGATGACCGATATCCTCGATTTCTAAAAGAGATAGCTGCAGAGATTGTGATCTTGCAAAATTCTCTAGATTCTAGAACAGTTCAAGTGGATTAGAAGGTAGCAGATGTAACACCAGTATTCAAGAAAGGAGGAAGAGAGAAAACAGGGAACTACAGGCCAGTTAGCCTGACATACGTCATCAGGAAAATGCTGGAATCTATTATTAAGGAAGTGATGACAGAGAGGTTACGGTCCCTCTGGTAAACACTGAAGCAAAGTAATTATTTAATAATTCTGCCATTTGCTGACATTACATGTAAGTTTATCATGTGAATCCCTTCGTGGCCCCATCTCTCTCTGTATTTTTTTCTGTTATTTATGTTTATGTAAAATACTTGACTATTTCTTTTCATATTTCTTGATCATTTAATTTCATATTTCCTCTTTGCATTTCTAATTGTTTTTGACTTCTTTCCTAACCTTTTCATATTATTTTTTGTCATCCTCTCTTTTTGTTGTTTATACACATAACGTATGCCTTTTTCTTCTGTTTCAATTTTGTCCTCATCACTAATCATCCATAGCATTTTATTATTGGCTAGTTTGCTCTTGTTTTCGAGCAGAATATATTTCTCCTGAACTCTATTGGTCGCCATTTTAAATATTTCTCCCTGTTGTTCTGTTTGCCCGTCAATGTTTTTTTCAGTTTAGTTTCCCCAGTTTCATTCTAATCCCCTCACTAAAAGTAACGACACAGGTTAACAAGGTCACTAAAAAAAAAAACCAAGGACTGCGATTCATTTCTCGATGGATAGTATTGTAAAGTTTATCGACACTAGGTTGCACCACACTTGGAGTGCTGTGCACAGTTATGGTCTCTGTATTTTAAAAATGACATAGAGGCACTGGAGAAGCTGCAAATAATGATTGACAAGAATGATAACAGAACAAGAGACTATACTTATCTGGAAAGGCTGAGCAGGCTGGGGCTCTTTTCTCTAGAAAGGGAAGGCTGGAGGGTGACAGTATAGAGGTCTTTCGGTCTACGAAAGGGTTTAATAGAGTAGATGTAGAATCTGTTTTCATTTTTGGGCATGCCCAAATCTGGAGGACACAATTATTGGAGTCACTAATAAATCCAATAGGGAATTCAGGAAAAACCTCTTTTTCAAAGTGAGAATGTTCAACTTGCTACCGCAAGAATTGGTTGAGGTGAATAGCATAGATGCAATTAAGAGGAGGCTTGTATGAGGCATAAATATCCACATGTACCAGTTGGTCTGAATGACCTATTTCTGTGTGTAGATTCAATGTAACTCAACCACAGGAAATCTGCCACCTATCCTGTCATTTAGCATAAGTGGGAGAACATTAGTAAATCTTGAGTAAATCTGCATGTTTCATTGATTAACAAGCAAACAAACAGGTACTTAGCAAACAAATCAGTGTCAACAAATATCTACATAGACATATTCACTCTCAAGGGCATTTTTGAATTATGCAGAGGTTACTATCAAATCATAAAGCTATTGCCCCAAACCACAATTAGGGTGAATGCTGCCTCTAAGCTTCAAAGCAAATTAATCCTCAATGGACATACTTATTTTCTCAAACAGGAAGACTGGCGCTTATGTAACACCTTATCGGGTCTCCAAATATTTCACAGCCTGTATGAATTTAATTTGCTAAGTCACTGTTTACTGCCACATTCAGTAAGATCCCAAAAACAGGAATAAAACAGGCAGAAAGGTACATGGGAGATGTTCCCAACTCCTCTTCAAATAGTACAATGAAATGTTTTTTCACGGGATAGGAAAGGAGAATTATTATAATTTATGATTGATTTTCTGAGCTCTTTTCCTCTCTCTTCACAGAAACAAACCCATATTCACATGAAAGCTGCAGCAAAAAGAGCTGTTAATTTTTCAGAATATTTAGATTCTTTTTGTCCTATTATATTGACAAATAATTGTCTTTAAGTCTTCATTCTGACATTATCATGAATGATTTTGATAGAATAAATATGGAGAAATTACTTCCAGTGGCAGAAGTTTCGTTAACCAGAGAGCAGAGATATAAGGATATAAGGCTAAAGAACCAGAGGCAACATAGGAAACATTTTTTTTTAAATAAACAGCAAGTTGTTATGATCAGGAATGCCTGAAAGGACAGTGGAAACAGATTCACTAATAACTTTCAAAAGGAAATTGGGTAAACAACTGAAGGGGCAAATTTTGCAGGGCTGTGGGAAAAGAGCAGGTATATTGGGACTAATTGGATAGCTCTTTGAAAGAGCTGGCACAGCATGATGGGCTGAATGATCTATTAAGCAGTGTCATTCTATGATTTGATAAGACGAATGATCACTTTATCTCTCTATGGTGGTGTTGGTTGCCGGATTGTTGGCCAAGGACACAGAGAGTTCCATGTTCCTCTTCAGATCGTGTCATGGTATCTACCTGTTCACAGGACCAGGTAGGTTGTGACTGAGAGGTGCAACATCCCCCACTACCAGTGCTTCCTCAAGACAGCACTGGAGTGTCAGCCTGGATGATGTCCTTGAGTTCCAGACTGGGGCTTGAACCCACAACGTTCAGGCTCAGAAGTGACAGTTGTAACTATAGACCCAAGGTCACACTTTGAGAGTGTAATTTGCTGCATTTTTGGCCAGATGTAATTCCCTCCAATCAATTTTATTTTGGCTGATTTGAAACAGCGCAAATTCAATGACAGGAATGAGAGAGAAATAGCCAATCAGGACTGTAATCATTCTTATTCACCCTTCTCAACCAGTAGTCCACTTAACTGTTCGAAAGGAGACAATTGAACTTAATTCAGTGAAGTTTTGTCCAGAACAGAAACATTTCCAAATGACTCCATACTGGAATGAAACTTTAAGTTTATACTTCAACTTGATGGATTTCCTTCCCACAAGATCAACATATGTCCACATGTTACTCACACTGCAACAGCCACCTCAACCAAGACAAGAGTTAGCCTCCCATACATCGGCTTTACCTCGCACAGACTACAACACATACTCAAGTTAGCGGACATAGAAGTCCGTCATAAGTCATCCAAGAAGCTCCACTCCATCCTTCACACTCACAAAGACAGAAAACCATCTCGCAACAAACCAGAAATTTATAGCAAACCACGTCACTGCAGATTCATCTACATCAGAGCAGCCTACACACTAGACTCAACAAGCACCAAGCCTTCTTCAAGCACATCGAATGGTCCAATTCCAAACTCATCTCATCCATTACGCACTGATATACAAGATGTGTCAGGGAGTCTATGGAGATCTATCAACACCACACTGTCCCCCAAGACAGTGGCCTGCTCATTAGTGATATCTGGTTACCCCCTACTCTAGAAACACATCACCACCTGCTCAGCAGCCAATATGCCTCAACAAGAACAATTGTATGGATTAAATTACCACGAGTCACAATAGCTGACCAATCAGCAGCCAGAACAATAGCATGTACCAACCTATCACAAAACACAATTAGCTGACCAATAGCAGCAAGAACAAGAACATGAAATTACCTATCAGCAGTAAAATCACACCCACATTTCTATTCTCCACCACATATAAACCCAGTTTCCACCCATTCCAGTTATTTTTTTTCCCCCAGATGATGGGTAGAGTATGCAGCCCAAAATGTTGAGGCTGGCCAGTTCTTCTAATAACTCCTTTTTCAAGGGAAACAACTGCTCTTTTCCGAGCAAACTCACATGGTGTAAACAAAGACATAAAATTGTCTTACTCAAGGCACAATAATTACAGTAGCTGTGATTTTAGGGCCTATTGTATATTTGGGTTGTTTAAATGGTTGTTTGTAGAAGGAGTTGAGATTTGTGCATGTTTCTTCCTCTCCTTGTGGAGATGCTCAACTTGGTGATGGCTTGTTTCTGAATAACAGGTCCTGCTCCTCCAGTCTCCTGATGTCTGTGGGCCAGGGTCAAGTTGACACTGTGGTCCTTGGTCTGGTCCAGTGTCTGGCAAAAAGGAGATTTGTTCTGCTATTAGTTCAGGGAGCTGCAGACGTTGCTGAGTGATGACAACATTCTTGTCATAGCCAGCTATCGCGTATAGCAGGGAAACCACATTCAAATGAACAGGCCTAGTGTAAGTGGCAAGGACTGTTTTTCCTGCATTATAACAGTGACACTTCAAAAGTACTTCATTGGATGCCCTAAAACGTTTGGCAGCCAAAGGTCATGAAAGGAGTTGTAGAAATGTCAGTCTTTTGTTTTATTTATCCCACAATTCTTCATCCACACTCCACACTGGCTCTGCTCTGTCACGCTTCCACTTCTGCTTTTGAACCTTTGGCCTGAATTTTACCACAGGTGTCAGGACCCTGATGTCGGGATGAAAACAGGCTCCTGAGCCTGCACTTGCCTCAGCAATTTTACCACAGGCGGCTTCCTAATTGGGCCCCTGTGGGCCTGCCATCCAATTTAGGGCTGGCAGCTCTGAAATCTCAACAGCACCTCTGGGAGAGGTGGTCACTGCTGAGGTGGCTGGGAAAGCCCAGGAGCTGGGTTAGGTAGGTTTAAAAAAGATAACAAATTTAGGGGGCTGAGGCTCAGAGGAGAAACCCATCCGGCTGGTGGGGTGAAAGGAAGGGCTTGTTGGGGCCCCAGGGCTGCCTTTCCTGACCACAAATGTAGTGGCAAAAGAAGGAAAGAACTTGCCTTTCCTCTGGCAACTTTCACAACCTCATGACATCCCAAAGCATTTTGCAGCCAATGAAGTACTTTTGAAGTACTGTTGTAATGGAGGAAGTGAAGCAGCCAATTTGCACACAGCAAGCCCCGACAGTCAGCAATAAAATAAGTGATCAGATGATCCATTTCGGAGATGTTGGTTGAAGGGTAAATATTGTCCAGGGCACAGGGGAAAACTCCCCTGCTCCTCTTTGAAGTAGTGGCATGTAATCTTTGATATCTGCCGGAAAACGGAGACTTACTACGGTTTAATGTCTCATCGAAAAGATGGCACCTCTGACATGCAGCACTCCCTCTGTGCTACACTGGAGTGTCAGCCTAGATTATGTGCTGAAATCAGTAGCGTGGGTCTTGAACTAACAACTTTCTGGCTCATTGACAAGAGAGTGCTACCCACTGAATCACAGTTGACACCGAAAGATTTATGAACCAAAATAACTCTTAATATTCCCAATAAGTTCAACCACCAACAGGGGAAGATGGTGGCATAGTGGGAGTGTTGCTGAGCAAGTAATCCAGAGGCCATGGCTAATGTCCTCGGGATACAGATTCAAATCCCACCATGATACCTGGTAGAATTTAATTTTAATTTTAATTAATAAAAATCTGGAATCGAAAGCTAGTCTCAGTGATTATGCTATGAAACTGTCAATTGTTGTAAAAACCCATTTGGTTCACTTTTAGGGAAGGAAATCTGTTGTCCTTACCCTGGTCTGACCTATGTGCGACTCCAGACCCATAACAACATTGACTCTTAATTGCCCTCTGAAATCCCCTTGATAACTGAGTGACCTGCTAGGCCAATTAGGGATGGGTGCTGGCTTCACCAATGATGCCCACATCCCATGAAAGAGTAAAAAACTCGTGGCAGTAGAATTGAAGGGTTTTTAACTTGAAGATGTGCTTGCGGTGGGTGGCGGGCAACACATCAAGAAGCATTCTAGATACGTTTTTACTGAGCCAGAACTTGCACACATGGATTTTGTTGAGCTCCAGACGTCAGGCTCCGTGGCGGGGTCTGGGTCGGCGGGGGGGTGGGGTGCAGTGGGAGGGCTGGAAGATCGTACGTGAGCAGCCTGCCACGGAGCCCAACGCCAGGATTGCCGCGCTCAACCTTTCCGACTGAGGCGAGGCTCCATGGCGGCAACACCCCTCAGCCCCACCCCCCCACCGCCGCTCAACGATGGGAACCAACTTTAAATGTTTAAATAAAGGATGGCATATATTTCCACACCTTTCACCGCGATCTTGCCACCTGTCTGCGATCTTCCGTGCGATGGCCAGCACTCACGTGCCTTCACTTTCCTGTCCAGGGAAAGCTGGTGTTACCCAGGTGGGGAAGAGGGGAGTTTAGGATTTTTAGTGGTGTTGTGGGGGTGGGGGGGAGTCAACTCTGAATTTCTATTTGATGGGGGGGAGGGGTGACCTCTGCACTTTGTACAGTGGCAGGGTGGAGAGGTCAAATCAACAATGTAAGTGTTGTGCGGGGTGGGGGAGTGGGGCGTCCATTTATTTTCATTGTATTGGCGGGGGCGACGTGACAGAAACTAATTTTCAGTGTATTGGGGGGTGGGGGGTTACAGAGGGTTCAACTGTGCAGGTCTGGCAGCTCTTTAAAAATGGCGCCAGTGTCTGCGCAGAGGCAGCTGACGCCGTTGCCAGTGTCACAGAATCCACCTCTGCCACGTGATTTTGAGGGGCAGACCGCCCTGCATATTTAAATGAGCCGTCGGGCTCAAGATTGCGGCAGCATGGCTGCACACGGCCCGTGCATGCGGGCCGCCAATTTTTCGCCCGCCGCTGCTCCTGGCGGCGGGAGAATAAAATTCACCCATGGAGTCTCAATGTGGCATAGGTTCAGCGATGTGCCCCTGTTGAGGCTGCGGTTTAAGGCCCTCCGGGAGATTCTGTTCCCGCGGACAGAAGGAGAAAAGGTAGCATCAAAAAACAAGCAGGTGTGACTGGAAATGGCAGAGGAGGTCAGCAGCTGCAGCATTGCAGTGCCTCCCTTTGGATACAGTGCCGCAAGAGGTTTAATGACCTGATCAGGGCAGGAAAGGTTAGTGGCATTGCACATTCACGTACAAACACCCTTACTCTGCCATTCCCAGCCTTCTCTTGCACATCACTCCTCTTACCAGCACACCAAAGTAGTAGGAAAAGGAAGAGAAAAGATTTGTTTTTGCACAAGGATATTCATTTGGCTGTTGCAGTACATTGTCACATTTCTGTTCAATAGTCATAAAGCATCAACTTTACTTCAAAGCTCCATTGTCCCATCCAGCCTATTTTTGCCTGCTGCCTGCCAAGTGACCTTCTCCCTTTTGAAGAATGGTATGACAAGAGGTAAAGAGGAGTAATGGATGTCTGTTGAGAGGGAAGAATTGTTGTTTGTGGGACTGCTTTATGCTGGGGCTTCGGGTGAGGGGCTGTCCACAGTGGGTTCAGCTTTGGTGTGCCAGATAGCTGCACTGTCTCAGATTAACTGAAGTATGTCTAAATCAGTCTGTCCTGGGCATCCCTAGCAGCTAAATGTATGGCTACAGGTGCCCTCACCACATCAGATTTCCCCTCCTGCTCTGCCTGTTGCTCTTCTTCCTCCTTCTCCTGAACAGGCAGAGCGCTCATCACCTCCCTCCTCTAGAGCTCCAGTCCTCACTGCTGCGCAATGTTGTGCAAGGTGCAGCAGACAGCCCTCATTCTGTGAACTCTGGCTGCTATCATACCGAAGGTCACTCTCAGATCTGTCCTGAATCGTGCCTTCAGCATCCCGCTGGCAGCTTCCCGCTTATTTGCTCAATTATAGCTCTGGGGTCCTTGTGGTTTCCATTGTACTTTTCCTGGGTGTCAGTGCTTGGGCTCCTCACTGGTGTCAGCAGCTATTTCTTCTGATGATACCCCTTGTCTCTGAGGAGCCATTGCTGACTCTGCTTCGAGGTATGAATATCGTAGGAGACCTGACTGGTGCAGGATGAATGCATCTTGGCACCTCCCTGGGTATCTTAACACAGACATGCTTGATGATCTCTTGGTGGTTGCATACCGGCTGAACATTAATGGAGTGGAATCACTTTCAGTTGCTGCATATTTCTGGGTGATCTGAGGAGAACTTTGATTGCCGCATCTGTGCAATCTATGTCTCCCTGGACGTGTGGGAATCCAGTTGGTGCGGCTCATTCTGATTGGCCCCATCAGTCGCGAAGTGCAAACAGCAGCCATCACCTGTGAGATGCCTTGTGGGAACCAAATTGTGAGATTTGACAAATACCACCAGCAGATACTCAAAAGGAGGCAGAGGCGAAGACATTCAGGAATGTGGTGACCTTGACCACCACTGGCAATGCAAAACCACCTGGTCCCCTTCGTAGCAGGCCTTCTTGTTGAGAAAGTCTGAGCCTCATGAGGCACTGTTGCTGAGTCAGTCCAGGAAACTGATCCTCTTCCTGTATACCCTGTGTCGGGGGTATCACCACCTGTGAGTTGGATCTCTGTTCATCCTTGTGGAGCAGCAGGTAGTTGAGGCCAAGACTGATGCAGCTCCTCCTTCTCTTCCTAACCGTAGGTCCAGGGAAGAGCTGCATAAGCTGCTCCCATACTGCTGAGAAGGCTGGCAGCTGGGAAGTGTAGATCAAAAGGCCAAAAAATCCAATGGAGCAGAAATGACCTCCACAGTTTTAGAGTTCACCTCCAAAGCAGTGAAAGCACACTCTCAGGACAAGTGTTGTGAGCAAAAAAAGGAAGCAGGTTGGCACAATTCTGTATTTAAGGCCTTTCTTGTCTGTCAGTTGCTCAGCCCCATCAATTCCCACTGTCCGCTCACTTTATTTGCCCTGACGGGTTCCACAGAGGCTGGGAAACCTGTACACAGCGTTAAAGTTAGAATCTTGGGTTAAAACAGCAGCTAATGATCATTTTACATACCTAAATAGCAGATCACAGCGCTTTCCTGTGCACTGAAGAAGGTGCACATGTTAAAGGCAGAAGGCGGCAGTTTCTTGTTGGCTTCCCAAAATGCCGGCAGTTTCAGCTCACACATGCCACCTACGCAGAAACCCACCCACCCTGAGTTAAACCTCCCCCCAAAGTCTCTCTCCATCAAAGAGCTATGTATTTACTCAATGAATTATTTCATATTTATTTAATGGTTTATTAAATAATTCTGTTATTTTACAAGGGCTATTTAATGACTATTTTTGTAAATAGTTTCACACAGCTTCTTAGAATTAGAATGGGGTGTACAATAAAGTACAGAACAGAAATGGAAAAGGGTATTGTCAACAAATCCTCCCAGAGCCCACGGGAGGTGGAAAGTATGCATCCAATAATGTTGAGCGACGCAAGGGTGGAAATTGCAGAGAAACTGGCCATAATTTTCCAATCCTCCTTAGATAAAGGGGTGGTGCCAGAGGACTGGAGATTTGCAAAGGTTACACCATTGCTCAGAAAAAGATAAATCCAGCAACCACAGGCCAGTCAGTTTAACCTTGGTGGTGGGAAAGCTTTTAGAAACTATAAAGTGGGACAAACTTAACAGTCATTTGGTCAATTATGGATTAATGAAGGAAAGTCAGCATGGATTTGTTAAGGGCAAATCATGTTTAACTAATGTGATTGAGTTTTTTGAGGAGGTAACAGAGGGTTGATGAGGGTCATGTGGTTGATGTTTATATGGACTTCCAAAAGGCATTTGATGAAGTGTCACATAATAGGTGTGCCAGCAAAGTTGAAGCCCATCGAATAAAAGGGGCAGTGACAGCATGAATACAAAGGTGGCTGAGTGACAGGAAACAGAGAACAATGGTGAATTTTTATTTTGGACTGGCGGAAGGTATACAGTGGGGTCGACCCAGGGGTCGGTATTAGGTCCACTGTTTTTCTTGCTATAAATTAATTACCTAGACTTGGGTGTACAGGGCACAATTTCAAAAACTTGGAGATATAGACTGAAAAAATCAGATGGGCAAAGGTAGCCAAGATGAAGAGTTCATAGAATGTTTTCAGGATAGTTTCATATAACAGCACATTCTGGAGCCAACCAGAGAGCCATCTATTCTAGACCTGGTAATGTGCAACGAGATATGATTAGTTAATGACTTCTTAGTGAAGGTGCCCCTAGGCAGTAGCAATCATAATATGATCGAATTTTACACTCAGTTTGAGGGAGAGAAGAGTGGGTCTAAGATGAGTATTTTAAACTTAAATAAGGGCAATTATGAGGGCATGAAAGCAGAGCTAGCGAAAGGGAACTGGCAAATTAGCTTAAAGGATAGGTCAATAAAGAAGCAGTAGCAGAAATTTAAGGGAATATTTCAGAATACACAGAATAGATACATTGCAACAAGAAAGAAAAATTCCAAGGGGAGGACCCACCACCCGTGGTTAACTGAAAAAGTTAAAGATAGTATCCAACTTAAAGAAAAAGTATATAATTGCAGAAAGATGGGTGGCAGCTCAGAAGATTGGACAGAATATAAAGAACAGCAAAGAATGACTCAAAGATTAATAAGGAGGGAAAAATTAGAGTATGAAAGAAAGCTAGCTAGAAATATAAAGACAAATAGTAAGAGTTTCTACAGATATTTTAAAAAGAAAAGAGTTAACAAAGTGAACGTTGGTCTTATAGAAAGTGAGTCTGGGGAATTAATAATGGATAATAAGGAGATGGCAAATGAATTGTACAGATATTTTGCATTGGTTTTCACTATTGAGGATATAAGTAACATCCCTGCATTAGCTGTAAGTCAGGAAATGGAAGGGAGGGAGGAACTCAAGAAAATTACAATCACCAGGGAAGTGGTACTGAACAAATTGTTGCAGCTACAGGCTGACAAGTCCCCAGGTCCTGATGGACTTCATCCTAGGGTCCTAAAAGAAGTGGCTAGATGTTGATGCACTGGTTTTAATTTTCCAAAATTCCCTAGATTCGGGGAAGGTTCCAATAGGTTGCAAAATAGCCAACGTAACTCCTTTATTCAAAAAGGGAGGGAGACAGAAAGCAGGAAATTACAGGCCAGTTAGCTTAATATCTGTCATAGGGAAAATGTTAGAATCTATTATTAAAGACATTATAGCAAACACTTTGAAAAATTCAAGATAATCAGGCAGAGTCAACATGGTTTGTGAAAGGGAAATCACGTTTAACTAATTTATTGGAGTTCTTTGAAGAGGTAACGTGTGTGGATAAAGGGGAACTGGTGAATGTACTGTACTCAGATTTCCAGAAGGCATTTGATAAGGTGCCACATCAATGGTTATTGCGGAAAATAAAAGCTCATGGTACAGGCGGTAATATATTGGCATGGATAGAAGATTGTTTCCTGTTAGCTAGCCAGAGAGTAGCCATAAATGGGTCATTTTTAGTTGGCAAGATGTAACTAGTGGTGTGCCACAGGGATCAGTGCTGGGACCTCAATTTTTTACAATTTAAAGAAATGACTTGGATGAAGGGACCGAAGGTATGGTTGCTAATTTTGCTGATGACACAAAGATAGGTAGGAAAGTAAATTGTGAGGAGGACATAAGGAGGCTACAAAGGGATATAGATAGGTTAAGTGAGTGGACAAAGATCTAGCAAATGGAGGATAATGTGGGAAAATGTGAAATTTTCAATTTTGGCAGGAAGAATAAAATGAAGCATATTATCTAAATGGTGGGAGATTACAGAGATCTGAGATGCAGAGGCATGTGGGTGTCCTAGTGCATGAATTGCAGAAGGTTAGTATGTGGGTTAAGCAAGTTATTAGAAAAGCTAAGAGAATGTTATTGTTTATTGCAAGGGGAATTGAACACAAAAGTAGGGAGGTTATGCTTTAGCTATACAGGACATTGATGAGACCACATCTGTAGTACTGTGTATAGTATTGATCTCCTTATTTAAGGAAGGATGTAAATGTGTCAGAAGCAGTTCAGAGAAGGTTTACAGTGACACAGTGGCGCAGTGGTTAGCACTGCAGCCTCACAGCTCCAGGGACCCGGGTTCAATTCTGGGTACTGCCTGTGTGGAGTTTGCAAGTTCTCCCTGTGTCTGCGTGGGTTTTCTCCGGGTGCTCCGGTTTCCTCCCACAAGCCAAAAGACTTGCAGGTTGGTAGGTAAATTGGCCATTATAAATTGTCACTAGTATAGGTAGGTGGTAGGGAAATATATAGGGACAGGTGGGGATGTTTGGTAGGAATATGGGATTAGTGTAGGATTAGTATAAATGGGTGGTTGATGGTCGGCATAGACTCGGTGGGCCGAAGGGCCTGTTTCAGTGCTGTAACTCTAATCTAATCTAATCTAATCTAGACTAATACCTGAAGTGGGCAGGTTACCTTATGTCATGCAGACCCCTCCCACCTGCCAAGACTGAAGCACATTATTTTTGTCATATGAATATTGACCTGAAAACTTTTGCTGAAGTGAAGAAAAGACTTGTTTAAAAAAATCGCCAGGTCCTTGGCTGGAAAGACATTTGCATATTAACAGACAGTGCTTGTTGAGACAAAGGGGCTACATACCTTTACCAATTTAATCCACAGTGGACTTTGAGCACCAGACATTGAAAGTGAGAGAGTTCAAATTTCAGGATGACTGCTGGGATGGCCAAAACCACAAACAGACGTGGTCAGACCAGCTGGTCATGTGGCTAGTTTGGTTGGCAACCTGGTTTTTCTGAATTGTACAAACAAGTTTGAACTAGGAGACTGCAGTATGCTCCTGGACTGAAGCAGACCTCTCCTGTCTGGCTCTCCCTCTCTTTCTCATGGAATTCCAAATCCACTGAAAGCACATGAACCCCAAGAGAGAAAAGTCTCCTACATTGAACAAGATTTAAGAAGAAGACTGGGCCCCAATGAAGAGAAAGAACTACCTACAATCAAGAACTCTACAGTAAGCTCGAAGAACCGTAAGAAAAAACATCCTCAGAGATTGCCTCAAACTTTTTCACTTTATTTTTCTTCTGTTCGTTTCTGTCCCTATCAACATGTGTGTATCGCTTATGCATGCTAGCGTGGGCAAATCATGTATCTGTAGGCGTTAACTGAATTAGAGTTTAAGTTTAATAAATTTCTACCTTTCTTCTTTAAACCTAAGAAAGTGTGTTTGTGCTGGTTTCTTTGCCTTATATTTGGAAAGCAGTGAACAAGGATTCACCATGGGGGAGCTAAAAACAGAGTATTTAAAATTAAACCCTATTCTGGTAAGACCAGGTGAAGGCTGAGAGGAACCCTAGACACCTTTCTCACCTGGTCGTAACACTTACGAGGAAAAGTTGGACAGGCTTGGCTTGTATCCGCTGGAATTTAGAAGAGTAAGAGACAACTTGATTGAAACATATAAGATCCTGAGGGGTCTTGACTGGGTGGATGTGAAAAGGATGTGGGAGAATCCGCAATTCAACAAGATCATGGCTGATCTGATTGTAGCTTCAACTCCACCTTCCTGCTTAATCCCGATAACCTTTCACATGTTTGCTTATCTAGAATCTATCTACCTCTGCCTTAAAAATATTTGAATACTCTGCTTCCACCACCTCTTGAGGAAGAGAGTTCCAAAGCCTCACAACCAGCTGAGAGAAAATTTCTCCTCATCTCTGTCTTAAATGGGCGACCCCTTATTTTAAAACTGTGACCCCTAGTTCCAGATTCTCCCACATCCTTTCCACATGTCTTGAACATACTCAATGACTGAACCTCCACAGCCCACTGGGGTAGAGAATTCCAAAGATTCACCACTTTCTGAGTGAAGAAATTCCTCCTCATTTCAGTCCTAAATGGTCTACCTCTTATTCTGAGACTGTGTCCTCTGGTTCTAGATCCCCCATGCAGGGGAAACATCCTTCCTGCATCAACCCTGTCAAGCCCTGTCAGAATTTTGTATGCTTCAATGATGTCACGTCTCATTCTTCTGGACCCTAGAGAATATAGCACAGTCTCCTCAATTTCTCCTCAAAGGACAATCTTGCCATCTCAGGAATCAGTCTGGTGAACCTTCGTTGCACTCCTTCTATGGCAAGTATCTGCTTCCTTAAGTCAGGAGACCAAAACCGTACACAACACTCCAGCTGTGATCTGACCATGGTTCTATACAATTGCAGCAAGACTTCTTTACTCCTGTATTCAAATCCTCTTGCAATAAAGGCCATAATACCGTTTGCCTTCCTGTACCTGAAGGTTAGCTTTCGGTGACTTATGAACAAGGACACCAGGTCCTTTTGGACATCAACACTTCCCAATCTCTCACCATTTAAGAAATACTCTGCATTTCTGTTTTGTCTACCAAAGTAGATAACATCACATTTTTCCACCTTATGTTCCATCTGCCATGTTCTTGCCCATTCACTTAGCCTGTCCAAATCCCCTTGAAGCCTCTTTGCATCCTCCTCACAATTCACACACCTGGTCTTATGTCTTCAGCAAACTTGGAAATATTACATATGGTCCCCACATCCAATTCATTGATATAGGTTGTGAATAGCGGGGGCTCCAGCACTGATCCTTGTGGTACTCCACTAGTTATAGCCTGCCATCTTGAGAATGACCCGTCATTCCTACTCTTTGTTTTCTGTCCGTTAACCAATTCTCAATCCATACCAGTGTATTACACCCAATCCCATGTGCTCTAATTTTGCTTACTGACCTCTTGTGTGGGACCTTATCAAAAGCCTTCTGAAAATCCAAATACACCACATCCGCTAGTTCCCCCTTATCTATTCTGCTAGTTACATCCTGAAAAAACTCTAACAGGTTTGTCAAGCATGATTTCTTTTTCATAAATCCATGTTGACTCTGCCCAATCCTACCATTATTTTTGAAGTGTCCGGTTATTACATCCTTCATTATAGATTCTAGCATTTTTCCTACTACTGATGTCAAGCAATCAGGTCTGTAGTTTTCTCTCTCCCTCCTTTCTTAAAAAGTGGGGTTACATTCTTCAGAAACCACTCCAGAATCTATAGAATTTTGGAAGATGATCACCAATGCATTCACTATCTCTATGGCCACCTCTTTCAACACTCTGTGATGTAGATCATCAGGTCCAGGGGATTTATTAACTTTCAGTCCCATTAATTTCTCCAGTATTACTTTTTTTCCAAATATTAATTTCTTTCAGTTCCTCATTCTTGCTAGTTCCTTGGTTCTTTAGTACTTCTGGGAGGTTTTTTTGTATCTTCCGCGAAGAAAGACACAAAGTATTAATTTCTCTGCCATTTCCTTATTCCCCATTATAAATTCTCCTGCCTCTACCTGTAATGGGCCCACATTTGGCTTTGCTAATCTTTTCCATTTTACATACCTATGGAAGCTTTTACAATCTGTTTTTATGTTTCTTGCTGGTTTACTTTCACATTCTATTTTCTCTTTCTTTATCAGTTTCTTAGTTCTCCTTTGCTGAAATCTAAAATGTTCCCAATCCTCAGGCTTACTACTTTTTTTGGTAACTTTATAAGCCTCTTCCTTTGATCTAATACAATCTTTAACTTCTTTTGTTAGCCATGGTTGGATCAATTTTCCTGCTGAATTTTTGTGCCTCAAAGGAATGTAATTTTGTTGTAAACCATGTATTAATTCTTTAAATGCTAGGCATTGCCTATCTACTGTCATACCTTTTAATGTGGTTTCCCAATCTACTGCAGCCAATTTTCCCCTCATACTTTCATAGTTTCCTTTGTTTAGAGTTAAGACCCTAGTTTCGGCTTGAACTACATCACTTTCAAACTTTATGTAAAATGTTATCTTATTATGGTCAATTTTCCTTAAGGCTCCTTTACAACGAGATTCTCATTGCACAATACCAGATCTAGAATAGCCTGTTCTAGAAAACCATCTCGGAAACTTTCCAGGTATTAATCCTCCACAGCATTAGTGCTGATTTTGTATGCCCAGTGTATAGGTAGATTGAAGTCCCCCATGATTACTGTATTATCCTTGTTACGTGCACCTCTAATTTCCTGATTTATACCGTGCCCTACATTACCACTACTGTTTGGTGGCCTATAAACAACTCCTACCAATGTTTGCTGCCCCTTGCTGTTTCTTAGCTCTACCCAAACTGGTTCTAGATCTTGATCTCTTAATCTAAGATCCTTTCTCACTAATGTACTGATCTCATCCTTTATTAACAGCACTACCCCACCTCCTTTTCCTTTTTGCTTATCCCTCCTAAATGTCAAATACTCTTGAACATTCAGTTCCTAGCCATGTATTTAAAAAGGAAAAAAATAAAGTGAATGTTGGTCCTCTAGAAAGTGAGTCTGGGGAGTTAATAATAATGCAAAATAAGGAAATGGCGGAGGAACTGAACAGATTTTTTCCATCTGTCTTCATTGTAGAGGACACAAATAACTTCTCAGAAATAATTGTGAAGCAAGAATTGAAAGGGAGGGAGGAATGTAGAACAATTACCATCACCAGGGAAAGGGCACTGAGAAAATTATTAGAACTAAAAGCTGACAAGTCCCCAGTTCCTGATGGACTTCAACCTAGGGTCTTAAAAGAAGTGGCTGCTGAGATCGTAGATGCATTGATTTTAATTTTCCAAAATTCCCTAGATTCTGGAAAGGCCCCATCAAATTGGAAAATAGCAAATGTAACTCCACTATTCAAGAAAGGAGGAAGACAAAAAGCTGGAAACTACAGGCCTATTAGCTTAGCATCTGTCATTGGGAAAATGTTGGAATCTATTATTAAGAAAGTTATAGCAGGTTGTTTAGAAAATCTCAATGCAATCAGGCAAAGTCAACATAGTTTTGTGAAAGGGAAATCGTGTTTGACTAACTTATTAGAGTTCTTTGAGGAAGTAACAAACAATGTGGATAAAGGGGAACCTGTGAATGTGGTGTACTTGGATTTCCAGAAGGCATTTGACAAGGTGCTACATCAAAATTTACTAATCAAAATAAGAGCTCATGGTCTAGGGGATAGCATATTAGCATGGATAGAGGATTGGTTAGCTAACAGTAAACAGATAGTAGGCATAAATGGGTACTTTTCAGGTTGGCTAGCTGTAACTAGTAGAATACCACAGGGATCAGTGCTGGGGTTTCAACTTTGTACAATCTATATCAATGACTTGGATGAAGGGATAGATCTTTCCTTTATTGGCCGAGGTATAGAATACAAAAGCAGGGATGTAATGCTGGAACTGTATAAAATGCTGGTTAGGCCACAGCTGGAGTATTACATACAGTTCTAGTCACCACATTACAGGAAGGACATAATTGCTCTGGAGAGAGTACAGAGGAGATTTACAAGAATGTTGCCAGGGCTTGAAAGTTGCAGTTATGAGGAAAGAGTGGATAGGCTAGGGTTGTTTTCCGTAGAACAGAAGAGGCTGAGGGGTGACATAATTGAGGTGTACAAAATTATGAGGGGCCCAGATAGAGTAGCGGAGAGGTCAATTACCAGGGATCACAGATTTAAGGTGATTGGTAGAAGGATTAGAGGGGACATGAGGAAAAACTTTTTCACCCAGAGGGTGGTGGGTGTCTGGAATTCACTGCTAGGAAAGGTGGTGGAGGCAGAAGCACTCAACTCATTTAAAAGGTACCTGGGCATGCACCTGAAGTGTTGTAACTTGCAAGGCTACAGACCAGGTGCTGGAAGGTGGAATTAAACTGAGTGGCTAGTTCTTTCGGCCGGTACGGACACAATGGGCTGAATGGCCTCCTTCTGAGTCATAATTTTTCTATGGTTTCTATGGTATGGTTGCTAAATTTGCTAATGAGACAAAGATAGGTAGGCGACTAAGTTGTGAAGAGAACTTAAGGAGTCTGCAAAGGGATATAGATAGGTTAAGTGAATGGACAAAGATTTGGCAGATGGAGTATAATGTGGGAAAGCGTGAGCTTGTCCACTTTGGCCAGAAGAATAGAAAAGCAACATATTATTTAAATGAAGAGAGAACTCTGAGATGCAGAGGGATCTGAGTGTCCTAGTATGTGAAACACAAAAAGTTAGTATGAGGGTACAGTGATTTAGAAAGCAAATGCAATGTTGTTGTTTATTGCAAGGGGAATGGAATATAAAAGTAGAGATGTTTTGCTACAGTTGTACAGGGCATTGGTGAGACCACAGCTGGAGTATTGTGTACAGTTTTGGCTTCCTTACTTAAGAAAGGATATAACTGCATTGGAAGCAGTTCAGAGAAGGTTCACTCAGCTGATTCCTGAGCTGAGGGTTATTTTATAAGGAAAGGTTGGACAGGTTGGGTCTGTATCCATTGAAATTTAGAAGGATGAGAGGTGATCTTATTGAAACATATAAGATCCTGAGGGGACTTTACAGGGTGGATGTTGAAAGGATGTTTCCCCTTGTGGGAGAGACTAAAACAAGGAAGCACAATTTAAAAACAAGGGGTCTCCCATTTAAGTCAGAGAAAAGGAGAAATGTTTTCTCTCAGAGGGTCGTGAGTCTGTGGAACACTTTCCCTTGGAGAGCGGTGGAGGCAGGATATTTGAATGTTTTTAAGGCAGAGGTAGACAGATCCTTGAAAAACAAGGGAGTCAAAGGGTATCGGAAGTAGACAGGAAAGTGGAGTTGAGTCCACAAACAGATCAACCATGATCTTATAGAATGGCGGAGCAGGCTCGAGGGGTTGAATAGCCTACTCCTGCTCCTAGTTCGTATGTATGTTCCTATGTTCACCCTGCAGCCATGTCTATGTAATGGCAATTAGTTCATACCTGATTACTTCTATTTGTGCCGTCAATTCATCTGCCTTGTTGAGAATGCTGTGTGCATTCAGATAGAGTTCCTTTAATTCTGTCTTTTTATTATTTTCACAACCTCTAGCCTTATCTGCTGGTGCATCCTTAAGTTTGTACACTCTGTTCCTTCCTGCCACACTCTGATTATCATTACCCTTATTGCTACCTTGCTCTCTTGCCTTGTCCTCGCTCTCTAAATTATCACATCTTCCCTCACTTGATCCCTCGCCCTCACTATTTAGTTTAAAGCCCTCTCTACTGCCTAGTTATATGACTCACCAGATCACTGGTCCCAGCACAGTTCAGGTGAAAACCATCCCAATGGTACAGCTCTCACTTTCCCCAGTACAGATGCCGGTGCTCCATGAATCGACACCCATTTCTCCCACATTAATCTTTGAGCACAAAGCAAGCAAGTTATGACAAACCTTTATAAAACATAGGTTCGGCCTCAATTGGAATATTGTGTCTAGTTCTGAGCACCACGCATTAGGAAGGATGTGCAGTCTTTAGAAAGGGTGCAGAAAATATTTGCGAGAATGGTTTAGTTGTGTGGATAGATTGGAGAAGCTGGGGCTGTTCTCGTTAGAGAAGAGAAGGTTGCAACGAGATTTCATAGAGATGTTCAAAATCATGATCAGTCTAGACAGAGTAGCTAGAAAGAAACTGTTCCCATTTGCAGAAGGGTCAAGAACCAGAGGAGACCGATTTAAGGTGATTGGCAAAAGAACCAATGGCGGCAAGTGGTTAGGTTCTGGAATGCACCACCTGAGACGGTGATTTCGAGATCGTGTGAGATCATTGAACTTTTCGTAGCACTGCAGCCAGATCTTCAGGGCTCCTGGTGGAGGCAGATAAAACCATGGCTTTCAAAAGGGAATTCGATAAGCACCTGAAAAGAAAATATTTGCAGGGTTACAGGGACAGGGGAGTGGGACTAATTGATTTTCTCTTGCAGAGTGCTGGCATGGACATGACAGGCTGAATGTCCTCCTTCTGTGCTGTAACCATTCTCTGATACTAAGATTCATTTTTCTGCAGTGGGTCAGGAATCCCCCAAGGAATAGACTTTGTAGGGAATGGGAACTGATAGCTATAGAGGTCATTGCCAGGAGGGTGGTCCTGAGGACCTGGCCACAGTGCTGCGAAAATTCAATGATATCACACGATCTCAAGGTCAGCAAATGCATCTTCAAATGCCATCTCCTACCTACCCCACCACCAACCTCACACACTATTCAATGCACCACACCCCCATTACTCACCATTATCAATCTCTAGCATCAGGAGTCATGCCTAACGTTGAAATGCTCCCCCTACTCTTACACTATGCTGCAAGCCTCATACTTCCACATACTTCCAGCTGTTCAGCTATAACAGGCATATCATTGAGAGCAGATTTCTGCTCAGAAGCCTTCAAAAATCACTCAACTCCTTGGAAAGGTCCAGCACCACTCCCTTTCCGACTCCAACAACTTTTGAGAACACCAACAACACAGCACACCAGCTCTGCAGCTTCAAAAGAAAGTCAAAAGCACCTCACCTGAAAGTCGAATGTTGACCCCTTTAAATTGTGCTGGTGGGCGGTCCCTTGTGCAGCTGAACTCATGCTCAGCTGAGAGTTCTCAAGACAGTACGTTAACAGGTCAAAAAAGGCAGGTCAAACGCCAATTAGCGTTAGACGTTGACTAAAGTCACAATCAGCCACTAAGCCTGCTCCTGGTGCAAACCTAATACGCCCACTCTAGTGCCCTTCTATACATGATGTGCCACGTCAAATGTTTTCAGAAGAGGATCGGCCGCCATTTTCAGCCCTCCGGGCTTCCGTTGCACCAACACCAGCAGCGCTGCAGAGCCCAATTGTATGGCCAATGTGTTATAAAGTAGTATGAACCAGTCTGAGGTGGCAGTGGAGGAGAATGAAAAACATTAATGTTGCAGTGTTCTCCGTCAATCTGAATCACTCCTGCTGGAGGTGGATTTGCAAATTGTATCCGTGCGTTATCAGCATTAACAACACTCTGACTCTCTCAGCACTTTCAGCAATTGCTGTGCCTTGCAGAAAAAGGTTCCTTATTTTCTTATCCCGGTGCTGCTACTGATTTTCCAATCAGTGAAGGTTATTGTCAGTCTGTTGAAACCATAATTCAAAATATGATATTTTGCCTTAAAATAACTTTGAAACAGAATCATCTTTAAAATGAAGGATATATTGAATGAAATTCAGCCAATGCTCAATTTTTTTCATTTCAAGAGAGTTTGAATTCAGCCAGAACTCATTTTATAAAAGTATTGGTATATTCTCCTGCAATTACTTTGAAGTCACTGCTTGTCTCAATGGCAGATGTTCCTAAACCTCAGTTCTTAACAAGCGGAGCCTAGCCCAGAGGTTTCTGTAGCTTAACAATTATTTTGTTTGCTTCAGACACGCAATTCCCCAGTTCAATCCTGGGTGTAAATATTATCAGCATATGAATAGTAAGAGGAGGGGTGAGGCCATAATCTTCCAATCCTCCTTAGATACAGGGGTGGTGCCAGATGACTGAAGAATTGCAAATGTTACACTGTTGTTCAAAAAAGGGTGTACGGATAAACCCAAAAACTACAGTCAGTTTAACCTCAGTGATGGGAAAGCTTTTAGAGACGATAATCTGGGGCAAAATTAACAGTCACCTGGACAAATGTAGATTAATTAAGGAAAGCCAGCACAGATTTGTGAAGGGAAAATCATGTTTAACTAACTTGCTTGAGCTTTTTTGTTGAGGTAACAGAGGGTTGATGTCGGTAATGTGGTTGATGCAGTGTACATGGACTTCCAAAAGCATTTGATAAAGTGTCAGCAAAGCTGAAGCCTGTAATGTATTTGTATATTATGCTAATGACGTGATGATATAAATTAACACTTCCTTGAACTGTCCATGCTTAGTTTCCATATTCTCTGCTAGTGCGACTTGAATATATTACAGAAAATCGTGATGAGGATGGGATAAAAGTTTGTAAATATAGTCAGCAAACAAGAGCAGGGACTACAGAGAACAAGATCAATGAGCTCTCGGTGATCTACCTGCTCAGATAGTGGAAATTATGGTTGGATTGTGTGAAGCCTGAACCTCAAACTGTCTCCTTGGTTGAATGGGATGCCACAGGGTCCAAATATGCAATCACTGACTGTTTTAGGTATCACTGTTATGGACAGACACAGTAAAAGTCTTTACTGGGTCACTGTGGTATTGGAAAAGGGACAATATTGCTATGCCCACAGGATACAGCGGAAGGCTAGAAACATATGAGAGGGCTCGAGAACCATTTAGTTTGTATATTGAAAGAATGGACATGTTTTTCAAAGCTTTTCATATTTTGGAACTTGAAGGTGAAAGTGAAGAGGCCAAGACTCAGAATAAGGCTATTCGTGAGCTCAAGAAAGCAATTTTGCTCATGTAAGTGTAAGACATAATAACAAACCTTCTCACTCCCAACAAGACAAAAGTTGTGCCATTCAAAACAATCACACCAAGTTGGAGGAACATTTCAACCCGAAGCTACTAGAGATAGTGAAATGCTAAAAATTTGGAATCAGAAATCAGAAAATTAGTGATACCATTGGTGATTTTAGTATGGTACTACATTGCAACTTTGGCACATTCTTAGACTGCATTACGAGACAGATTTGTATCTGGATTGGTGGATGAAAGAATCCAATCAAAGTTATTAAATACACAAAATCTTACATTTGAGCGAAAATGTAAGATTGCTCTTTGTATGGAGCTGGCCTCAAAGAATGCTCAGGAATTTTGTCCTATGCTAGTGACCAGCACAGCTTCTGTCCACTGTCAGAAGGCTTCTGCCAAGCCTAAAGTGTAGAGAGGTGGTGAAAAGAGTGCTGGTGATAGCAGTTTAGTGTCTGGTTATCACTGTAAGGGCAACCACACAGCATAAGCATGCCAATAAAGAAATACCAAGTGCTTTATTGCCAAAGAAAGGCCATATTTCAATTGCTTGCCGAGCGAAGGCCAAAACAGGCAAGGGAACTCATTCCAGTGGTAATGGAAAGCAATACATCACAAGGGTGGAGTTCACAATTTTGAAATGAATTCAGATTACCTAAGCGAAGAGGAGCTCGGGCTGTATGGCATTTATGCCATGAGAAATCACTCAAATGACGGAGACTTTTGTAGAAAGGCGTTGGCAAATCAACAGTACATCAGCATGTGCATCGATGCAACTGCAGATTGCTCCATTATGAGTAGAGATATGTTAGAGAGCAAAATTCAGTGATGTATCTCTAACTGAGAGCACAGTTCAGTCAAAAACCTACTCTGGTGTGGTGTTAGAAATGTAGGACAAATGGAGTGCAATGTCCAAAATAAGGGCAAGTCCCTCAAGTTACCCATTGTTGTAGTGAGATATGTCAACAAGCCAACATTAATGGGCAAAGACTGGTTTCGCAAGCTGAAGTTAGACTGGAAGCATATTTTCCAAGCTGAGATAACCAAGCAGCTTGATCAGCTATTGAATAGTTCCAGCAACATTTTCGAGGATAGCTATGAAGGCACAATCGGTGTGAAAGTGAACATCTGAATCAGGCCTTTTGCAAAACCAGTATATTGCAAGGCTAGGCCGGTTCCTGATATTCTCAAAGCCCAGGCTGAAGAGGAGCTAAAGAAGCAAGAGAAAAATGGTGTGCGAGTGTAAACTGATCACAGTGATTGGGCAACCCCAATTGTAGCAGTGCCCAAGACAGTCAGAACTGTCAGACTATGCGGGGACTATAAAGGCGTAATCAAACGGGCAGTGGATGATGAGCAGAATCCACCTTTCAGGATTTGCATGCAGAGTTAGCGGGGTACAAGCTATTCACAAAATTGGATTTATGCACAGCTCAATGTGGACGATGAGAGTCAGCAGTATCTCATGATAAACACATAAATGGGGTAATACTTCTGCACGAATCTGCCCTCTGGTGTGAAGCCTTCTCCAAAAATCGTCCAAGCTACAATGGATAAGATTTTGCAAGGAGTGCTGAACTAGGAGGCATAGTCTCAGGATAGGGGGTCAACCATTTAGGACTGTGAGGAGGAGAAATTTCTTCACTCAGAGGGTTGTGAATCTTTGGAATTCACTATCCCATAGGGCTGTGGATGCTCAGTTATTGAGTATATTAAAGACACAGATCGATAGATTTTTGTGCACTAAGGGAATCAAGAGATATAGGGTCAAAAAGCAAATGCTGAAAATACTCAACAGGTCTGGCAACATCTGTAGAGAGAGAAACAGAGTTAAAGTAAGATGACCTTTCATTAGAACTGGGATATGGGAATCAGGCGGGAAAGTGAAGCTGATAAAGACATTCCGTCACGATCTTATTAAATGGTGAAGCAGGCTCAAGGGGCCATATGTCCCACTCCTGCTCCTATTTCTTTATGTTCTGATTTTCTCCTCATTGGGCAAATAGAAACTCTACTTAAGTGAATCTCAATAGTCGGTTGTTTGGAGACTCTTACCTGGGGATCAGTTTCTGCATGTGTCAGATGTCTGTTGACCATAACGTTCATTTCATTGAGCTAAAGATATTAATCCTATTCAGGATTCTCCTTCTTCTGGCAATCTGAGTGCTTTCACCTCCATGATGATGTATCTTTGCAAGGAGAAGTGGTGCAACACGTGTCACACTCCTTGTGAAATCTTATCTCGGTTGTACTACGAGATCCTGCATATATGGTCAGGTCGGAATTATTGTGTCAACACGCCAGTGGTGAACTTAGTGATTACTCTAGTTGATGCCTGCACCACAGTCTGCCTGTGTGAGGACTTCACTTAAACCTAAATTGTAATTCTTGTACGAAAGGAAAATTATGCTTTACAAATCTACCAGAATTCTTCAAGGATGTAACTAGTAGAGTTGATGAGGGGGAGCCAGTGGATGTGGTTTATTTGGACTTTCAGACGGCTTTCAACAAAGTCCCACATAAGAGATTAGCATGTAAAATTAAAGCGCATGGGATTGGGGGTAGTGTTTTGCGATGGATAGAAAATTGATTGGCAGACAGGGTGAGCAGCCTGAGGTCATGGTCCATATTGGTACTAACGACATAGGCAGGAAGAGAGATGAGATCCTGCAAAGTGAATATAGGAAGTTAGGCAGAAGGTTAAAAAACAGGACCTCTAGGGTTTTAATCTCAGGATTACTCCCTGTGCCCTGTGCTAGTGAGGGTGAGAATAGGAGGATTTGGCAAATGAATGCATGGCTAAAGAGCTGGTGTAGGCGGGAGGGCTTCAGCTACTTGGATCATTGGGATCTCTTCTGGTGCAGAGGTGACCTGTACAAGAGGGATGGGTTGCAGCTGAACTGGAAGGGGACCAATATCCTTGCGGGGAGGTTTGCTAGTTCTACTCGGGAGGATTTAAACTAGTCTGGCAGGAGGGTGGGACCCAAAGTAGTAGTCTCTCCGATGAGATAATTGAGGCAAATGTAGAGGTTAAAGCAAGTAAGTCCAGTAGGAAGGCCGGGCAGGGGCAGGACAGGGAGCATGGAAGGTCTGGTAGGCTAAACTGCATTTACTTTAATGCAAGAAGCCTTACAGGTAAGGCGGTAAGGCAGATGAACTCAGAGCATGGATCGGTACATGGGATTGTGATATTATAGCTATTACAGAAACGTGGTTGAGGGATGGGAAGGACTGGCAGCTCAATGTTCCGGGGTACCGATACTTCCGGCATGACAGAGGTGGAGGTAAGAGAGGAGGGGGAGTTGCACTATTGATTAGGGAGGACATCACGGCAGTACTTAGAGAGGATATCCCAGGGGGAACGTTCAGCGAGGCCATATGGGTAGAACTTAGAAATAAGAAAGGGGTGATCACTTTGATGGGATTATACTATAGGCCCGCCCCCAACAGTCAGAGGGAAGTGGAGGAGTATATATGTAGGGAAATCACAGATAGGTGTAGGATTATAGGGTGTTAATAGTAGGTGATTTTAACTTCCCTAATATTGACTGGGACTGCCTTAGTGCGATGGGATCAGATGAGGAAGAATTTGTTAAGTGTGTCCAGGATAGTTTTCTGAAGCAGTATGTGGATGGCCCTACTAGAGAAGGGGCTGCACTCGACCTTCTCTTAGGAAATGAGGCTGGGCAGGTGGTTGATGTATTCGTGAGGGAGCACTTTGGGACTAGTGACCATACCTCTATTAGCTTCAAGATAGTTATGGAAAAGGATAGGACTGGTCCTCAAGTTGAAGTCCTAAATTGGGGGAAGGCTAATTTCGGTGGCATCAGACAGGAACTCTCAAAAGTTGAATGGGAGAGGCTGTTTACAGGTAAAGGGACGTCTGGCAAGTGGGAGGCTTTTAAAAGTGACATAGGAAGAGTTCAGGGCCGGCATGCTCCTGATAGATTGAAGGGCAAGGCTGGCAAGTTTAGGGAACCTTGGTTGACGAGGGATATTGAGGGTCTGGTCAGGACAAAGAAGGAGGCATGTGTCAGGTATAGGCAGCTGGGATCAAGCGAGTCCCTTGAGGAGTATAGGGGATGTAGGTGCACACTTAAGAAGGAAATTAGGAGGGCGAAAAAGGGCCATGAGATTTCCCTGGCAGATAAGATAAAGGAGAATCCTAAAAGATTCTATAAGTATATTAAGAGTAAAAGGGTAGCTAGTAGGTCCCCTTAAGGATCAGTGTGGTAATCTATGTGTGGAGCCATGGGAAATGGGCGAGGTCTTAAATGAATACTTCTCATCTCCATTTACCGTGGAGAAGGTCATGGAAGCGAATGAGTTCAAGCGAGGGAACAGCAATATCCTGGAGCATATCAACATTACAAAGGAGGAGGTGTTGGAGGTTTTGAAGCGCATTAAGGTGGATAAATCCCTAGGGCCTGACTAGGTGTATCCTAGGATGCTATGGGAAGCAAGGGAGGAGATTGCTAGGGCCCTGGCAGAGATTTTTGTATCATCGTTAGCCACGGGTGAGGTACCGGAAGACTGGAGGATAGCTAATGTTGTGCCTTTATTTAAGAAGGGCAGCAGGAATAAGCCAGGGAACTACAGGCTGGTGAGCCTTACATCAGTGGTGGGAACGTTATTGGAAGGGATTCTGAGAGACAGGATTTATATGCATTTGGCAAGGCAAGGTCTGATTAGGGATAGTCAGCATGGCTTTGTGCATGGGAAATCATGTCTCACGAATTTGATTTGAGTTTTTTGAGGAGGTGACCAAGAGGATTGACAAGGGCAGGGCAGTGAACGTTGTCTACATGGACTTCAGCAAGGCCTTTGACAAGGTCCCGCATGGTAGTCTGGTCCGGAAGGTTCGAACACATAGGATCCAGGGTGAGCTAGCAAACTGGATACAAAGTTGGCTTGGTGATAGGAGGCAGAGGGTGGTAGTGGAGGGTTGTTTTTCAGATTGGAGGCCAGTGACCACTGGTGTGCTGCAGGGATCGGTGCTGGGCCTTCTGTTGTTTGTCATATATATTAATGACTTGGATGTGAATGTAGGGGGCATGATTAGTAAGTTTGCAGATGACACAAAAATTGGTGGTATAGTGGACAGTGAAGAAGGTTGTCTCAGGTTACAGCAGGATATAGATCAACTGGGAAAGTGGGCAAGGGATTGGCAAATGGAATTTAAAGCAGACAAGTGTGAAGTGATGCATTTTGGGAAGTTAAACCAGGGCAGGACATACAGTGAATGGCAGTGCCCTGGGGAGTGTTGTTGAACAGAGACCTTGGGGTGCAAGTACATAATTCCCTGAAAGTGGCAACACAGGTTGACAGGGTGGTGAAGAAGGTGTATGGCATGCTTGCCTTCATCAGCCGAGGCATTGAGTACAAGAGTTGGGACGTCATGTTACAGTTGTACAATACGTTGGTTAGGCCGCATTTGGAGTACTGTGTGCGGTTCTGGTCGCTGCACTACAGGAAAGATGTGATTAAGCTAGAGAGGGTGCAGAAAAGATTCACAAGGATGTCGCCTGGTTTGGAGGGCTTGAGTTATAAAGAGAGATTGAATAGGCTGGGTCTGTTTTCCCTGGAGCAACGGAGGCTGAGCGGGGACATCATAGAGGGATATAAAATTATGAGAGGCATAAATAAGGTAGATAACCAGAGTCTGTTTCCCATGGTAGGGGTGACTAAAACTAGAGGGCATAGATTTAAGGTGAGAGGGAGGAGGTTTAAAGGGGATGAAAGGGGTAAATTTTTCACACAAAGAATAGTGGGTATCTGGAATGAGCTGCCTGAGGAGGTGGTGGAGGCAGGAACAGTAGCAACATTTAAGAGGCATCGGGACAGGTACTTGAATGAGCAAGGCATAGAGGGATATGGAATTAATGCAGGCAGGTGGGATTAATATAGATAGGCATTATGGACGCGGTGGGCCGAAGGGCCTGTCTCTATGCTGTACGACTCTAATACTCTATGAAACAAAGGGAAGGGATAAATGCGTCTGTTTCGAATGGCAGGCAGTGACTAGTACGGTAACGCAGGGATCGGTGCTATGTCCCCAGCTATTCACAATATATATTAATGATTTAGATGAGGGAACAAAATGTAATATCTCCAGATTTGCAGATGACACAAAACTGGCTGGGAGGGTGAGTTGTGAGGAGGATGCAGAGAGGCTTCAGGGTGATTTGGACAAGTTGAGTGAGTGGGCAAATGCATGGCAGATGCAGTATAATGTGGATAAATGTGAGGTTACCCACTTTGGTAGCAAAAACAGGAAGGCAGATTATTATCTGAACGGCTAAAACTGAGAGAGGGGAATATGCAGCGAGACCTGGGTGTTCTCGTACACCAGTCGCTGAAGGTAAGCATGCAGGTGCAACAGGCGGTAAAAAAGGCAAATGGTATGTTGGCCTTCATAGTGAGACGATTGGAGTACAGGAGCAGGGATGTCTCGCTGTAATTATACAGGGCCTTGGTGAGGCCACACTTGGAATATTGTGTGCAGTTTTGGTCTCCTTATCTGAGGAAGGATGTTCTTGCTATAGAGGGAGTGCAGCGAAGGTTTACCAGACTGATTCCTGGGATGGCGGGACTGACGTATGAGGAGAGATTGAGCCGGTTAGGATTATATTCGCTGGAGTTCAGAAGAGTGAGGGGGGACCTCATAGAAAGATATAAAATTTTAACAGGACTTGACAGGGTAGATGCAGGAAGGATGTTCCCGATGGTGGGGGAGTCCAGATCCAGGGGTCATAGTCTAAGGATACGGGGCAAACCCTTCAGGACTGAGATGAGGACAAATTTCTTCACCCAGAGAGTGGTGAGCCTGTGGAATTTGCTACCACAGAAAGCAGTTGAGGCCAAAAAATTGTACGTTTTCAAGATGGAGTTGGATATAGCTCTTGGGTCTAAAGGGATCAAAGGGTATGGGGCGAAAGCGGGAACAGGTTACTGAGTTGGATGATCAGCCATGATCATAATGAATGGTGGAGCATGCTTGAAGGGCCGAATGACCTACTCCTGCTCCTATTTTCTATGTTTCTATGTTTCTATGTGCCCATCAAGTACTGACTGGAAATGCAATGGGCAAGCTGGTGACTGTCCTGCTGCTCATCAGCAGCAGCAGCTCTAATTGTAGTCACACATTTTATACCTCAAAGTCGAGCATTGTCCATTGACAATCTCTGTGGCATGAAATGGATTTTAATGGTGACTTTGAAGGATGTAATCATTTCTCTAAGTACTGCCGATTTAGCAAACAGTATTAGCTTTAATTGGATATTAATCATCATCTTAATTACGCAAAATCATTGTCTGAATAAAGTCTGAAGAATATTTTTTGTTCCCATTATTTTCGATGTTAATTTGCCCCTTTTAATTAACTAGGATTAATGATAATCCTCTCATTTGCGTAAGATTTTTATGTGGCCAATTCGCTTCTGGCCATTTAAATGAACATTTTGTCTCAGCCTATTTTGGCTGCTCTCCAACCATTTGATCAAACACAGACCAATCCCAAAGTGAAATTTATATATAGTGCCGTTTCAAAATCCGTTTGCTGCATTTCCTAGTTAATTAGACTGGGAAGCCATGGACCATTAATTCCAATAGTCTTGGTGTTAGTGTATAATCTATTCATTGTGTAAAACGTCACAAGGGATTCATGGTAAATTTAGAGAAACTGGGTGACCAGTGATCGTAGAATCACACAGCACAGAAGGACACTGTTCAGCCCGTCGTCTCTGAGCTGACTCTTTGGTAAAACTATCCAATTAGTCTCACCTCAGTGCTCTTTCCCCAAAGCCCTGCAATTTTTTTCTTTCTAAGTAAATTGTTCAATTCCCTTATGCAAGTTACTATTGAACCTGCTTCCACCACCCTTTCAGGCAGTGCATTCCAGATCATAACTTGCAGTTTATAAAAATGACTCCTAATTTCCCTCTGCCTCCTTGGATTTGGTAGATTTCTGCTCCGAGCCCCAGCACAGATTGTTAATTAAACTGCAAGAGGTATTTGGATAGCAATAACCAACAGAATGCTCCATGAATATCTGATGGGATAGAAATGTCGCACAAACTTGGAAGTATCTCCTCTGGTTTATGTTAAGTTAACTTATTGGCAGAAAGGGCAGCAATGGGTCACTATGCAAGCCTAGACAACTGGTGGGGGCATGGGGTCAGGGGAGTTTTTTGTGGGGTGGGGGGGGGGGGTGCGGTTGATCTTGATCAATATCATTGGCTGTCACTGGAAAGGGCATGTGCTTGAATACTGGGGTATGATCTGGTACTTCTCCTTATGCACAATCAGGCCATCAGCACCCATTCTCTTAAACTCACACATAGAAGTGATCAAAGTAAAGATATAAGTTTCTTCTTTTCATCAATCAAAATTTTTTATTTTAATACATAAAAACCCAGCATTCAGAGCTGGGATATTAATGTTTGACACGCTGTTTGAGCGCAGGCTGAAACCCAGTTAACAACATCTCTAAAATAACGGTGAAAGGAATGTCCAGTGTGGATCCATTCATATCAACTGGCTGTGATTCCTGAATGATAATTATCAAGTGATAACATTTGGGTGACGGATCTGTTACTATTGGTGCGTTGAGGTTTGAGATGACTGTAAAAACCATAGTTAAGCACCAACACATTGATGTGACAGATCTCTGCTGCTGTTTGATAGAAGAATTAATCTGTTCATCCCTGCTTTAAAACAGCCGCGTGGGGGATGTCACAGGATTGTGTTAGGCATATTAATGTAAATGCATTAAGTATCTGCTCCTAGACTGAGGGGTTTCATGTTAGATTAAGTCACAGAATGTAGAATCTTGTGAAATCAACAGCAATATTTTCCTATTGTTTTCGAGGAGATTTTGTTAAACAGTGACATCAATCCTTGTTTGACATGCCGTCTCCATGACAAATAGGCATGTCTGGAACAAAGGTACCATTTTAAACCTTTTCACAAGGCAGTTGAAGGAGGGGGATGATTGATGTTTTTGGATTAGCCATTTAGAGACGAGTGAGTCTTGGTAAATTCTCTAGCCATTGTAACATTTCCCCAGATGATTAAGAATTACACTGTGGAAATGAAGTGTTCAAAGTCCAGGCAGCTTACAGGCTATTGAATGTTCAATTCGCTGAGAGATTTGATCTATTGCAGCTGCTCTATGCTCAGATAATCTGATGGCTATTGGAGAAATCCTCCTGCACTCTATCAATCTCTCACTTCCTCTGGCCACCAGCACTTCATTTAAGAATATAAAGTACCACGGAATGAAAATAGACTTTATCAATTCTTTCCTCCTCTAGACTGTGGAGGGACGTTTTACTAGGTTAAAGTCGCCATATAAATGTAAGTTGTTGTTGTAAAGTTACCAGTATCAGTCGTAGTTCAGAGGATAGCACTCTCGTGTTGGGAATACTACTAAAGGCCATTGTCAAAGATAAAATGAATTCCCACTTGGAGAAGCATGGATTAATAAGGGACAGCCAGCACAGATGTAGTGAAGGCAAACCATGTCTGACTAACCTGATTGAGTTCTTTGATGAAGTAACAGAGAGGGTTGTTGAAAGTAGTGCAGTAGATGTATATATGGGCTTTCAAAAGGCATTTAATAAAGTAGCTCTTAACAGACTTATTCAAAAAATAGAAACATATAGGATTAAAGGGTCGGTGATAATGGTGAAGTTGGCTAGGGGATAGGAGGCAGATAGTAGTGGTGAACAAATGCTTTTTCTGACTAGAGGGAAATATGTAGTGAGGTCCCTCAGGGGTTGCTGTTAGGACGGTTGCTTTTCTTGTTATATATAAATGGCCTGAACTTGGGTATAGGGTGTACAGTTTTAAAATTTGTGGACAATACGAAACTTGACAATGCAATAAATACTGAGCATGATAGCAGTAGAGTTCAGGAGGACATAGACTGGTGAAATGTGCAAACGCATGGCAGTTATTTGGGAGGAACAACATGAAGAGGCAGTATAATGTAAATGATACTATTTTGAGAGGGGCGCAAGCACAGAGGGACTTGGGGGTGTATATTCACAAATCTTTGAAGGTAGCAGGATAAGTTGATAAGGCAGTTCAGAAAACATATGCAATACTTGGCTTAGTTAATACAAAAACAAGAAAATCATGCTAAACCTTTACAAATATCTGGTTAGGCCTCAACTACAGTATTGTTGACAGTTCTGTGCCTTACACTTAAGGAAGGGTGTCAAGGCCTTAGACAGGAAACAGAGGAGGTTACCGGGATGATACCAGGGGTAAGAAAGTTCAGTTATGAGGAGAGATTGGTGAAGCTAGGATTGTGTTCCTTAGAGCAGAGAAGGTTCAGGGGAGATTTAATAAAGGTGTTCAAAATTATGAGGTGGTTTGATAGAGCAAGTGGGGAGAAACTGTTTCCTCTGGCAAGGAGGTCAGAAACCACAACCACGGATTTAAAATAATTGACAAGAGAACTAGAGGGAAATGAGGAGAAATTTCTTCACAAAGAGGATTGTTCAGATCTCGAACATACTACCTTAAGGTTTGGTGGAATCTGATTCCATAGGAACTCTCAAAAGACAATTGGACACATACTTGAAGAGGACTAATTTACAGGGCTGTGGGGGAAAAGCTGGGGTGTGGGACTAAATTGCACTGCTCTTTCAAAGAGTCTGCACAGGCACAATGGGCCAAATGGCCTCCTCCTTGCTATTTGATTCAGTGATGTTAACCTTCTGTCAAATTGAAAACAAGCACACACACACACACACACACACACACACGTGTGTGAACACACATATACACACAACAACACACACACGAGTGTTTGAGGCTGTGACTATCAATCGCAGTGAATTTAATGAACTGTTCCTACACTGGTGCCAGTGTGGCAACAAGCTACATTGCTCCCACAGGGGAAGCCAACAGCAGAAAGGAGAGGATGAAGAACACAGCAGCGGTAAATGGAAGCTGCGATCTGATGCTGAAGTTGGAGCAGACTCCGGTTAATGCTGCACTGTTGTCGAAGGGAACCAATTTTACAGTCGTTTCTTGCCGACACTGCCTCCTCCCCATCCCCTCCCAAAAAGAATTGAATACTGCTATTCCAAAAAATATCAAAGCTTTCTACAACAAAGAAGAGAATAGGACAGATGCTTTTGAAGTGGGTAACTAATTGCCTGCAAGACAGAAAACAGAGAGTAGTGGTGAACAGTTGTTTTTCAGACTGAAGGGAAATAGACAACGGTGTTTCCCAGTGGTTGCTATTAGGACCACTGCTCTTTTTGATATGTATTAATTACCTGAACTTGGGGTATACAGGAAATAACTTCAGAAATGTAGTAAATGGCGAAGAGGATATTTACAGATTTCAAGAGGAGATAAGACTGGTAAAATGGACAGAAACACAGTAGATTAAATTTAATGCAGAGAAGAGGGAAATTATGCATTTTGGTGAGAAGAATAATGAGAGGCAAGTTGAATTAAATGGTACAATGTTAAAAAGGATGTGGGAACAGAGAGACATAGGGGTGTATGCACAGAAATCTTTGAAGATGGCAGGACATGTTTAAAAAGCATATTGGATCTCTGGTTTTATTAATAGAGGAATAGAGGACAAAAGCAAGGAAAATATGCTAAACCTTTATAGAACACTGTTTAGGCCTCAGCTGGAGTATTGTGTCCATTTTAGAAAGGAGGTCAGGTCCTCAGAGACAAGGTAGAAAAGATTTACCTTTGCTACATAACCAGCACCGTTAACCTATTTAAATGTGTTAATAGCTCGATTAAAATAGTAACATGTTTAACGTTGCCGTGGTGATTCCAACCGAGAAGTCACCCTGACCCATGCACTGTAACCTGTTTGAGGGCAGTAGGGGGAGAGAGAGCTGGGACTGACTCTTCTTCGGTTTTCTTTCGCTGATACTAGCAATGAAACAAAGGTGCCACATCGCAGATGGTTAGAGCTTCAAGGTGCTGTAACAACAGCAACAACTTGCATTTGTACAGCACCTTTAACATATTAAGACCTTCCAAGATGCTTCAAAGGAACATAATCAAATGAAATTTAATGCCTAGCCCCATAATTAGATATTAGGACAGGCGACCAAAACCTTGGTCAAAGAGGTAGGTTTTAAGGAGAGACCTATAAGAGGACAGTAAAGTAGAGAGGTGGAGAGGTTTAGGGAGGGAATCCCAGAGTTTAGGGCCTGGGCAACTGAAGCACAGCTATCAATCATGGAGCAATGAAAATCGGGAGTTTTGTAGAGCTGGAAGAGATTACAGAGATAAGGAGGGTGTGAGCTCATAGAGGGATTTGAAAACAAGGATAAGAATTTTAAAATCGAGGTATTGCTGGACTGGGAGCCAATGTAGGTCAGCAAACACAGGGGTGATGGGCGAACAGGACTTGGTATCTCAATTTTAGTAAGTCCTTGAAGTGCAGCCCCTCATGTCAGATAAAATTCTATTTTACTGATCTATGTTAAGACCTCCTGCAGTATACAGCTGTGGGAGTTTTTTTAATTCCAAAATTGCACAATAGATCCTATGTCACGTAAAAACATAGGAATTCCTAAATGATATAAGACCAAGGTGTATCTTGTTATGGCCAAGGTGGAAGTAATGCACTGTTAATTCAGTCCCACGACTCCACGGGTCATAGCACATCAAATAAAGTTTCCCACCTACTGAAGACTTGCCAAATTAAACACTGTATTTTTCCCCCAGAATAAAGCACACCAAACTAAGTTTCTTTAAACAACAACACTAACTCTTTTAACTATTTATTTGAACAGAAATAATAGGTCTTAACTAACAACGAGATAAATCTATATATATGAGAAAACCCCTTAATTCCTTAACCGTCATGCACACGTAAATGCATTCAATAATCAATGGTTAAACAGTTTCAAAAGGGTGTTTACATTACAACTGTTTATTAGGAATAGAATAAATAATAAAAAAAAATTGAGGTTCACGTTCTGGTAGGATGTTTTCGGTACAGTGAGGTGTCCCAATGTCAAATAGTCAGATGCCACTCAAAGTCTCTCCAGGCAAGGTTGATGAACAGTCTGTGATGGGTAGGTGTTCACAGTGATTTAACTGCAGCAGGCATCACGTTGGTCTTCCATCAAGGGTGTAGCAACAGGTCTGCTTGGGTTTTGGAAGCAGCAGTCCAGCAGTAGAAGAATTCTTCAGATTTCAGGATTTTTTTTAGAACACAGGCAGCAAGAATCCCACTGGATGCAGAAATTCTTCAGAGACTGAGGCAACAGGAATCTGCCACCATTCAAATGCAGGATTCCTTTTCAAGAGATGCGAGTCTCCTTTACAGAGAGAGGTAACACTTTTCTGTGTCTTTTCTCTCTTGCTCCACGCAGGTCAAGCAAAGATTTCAAATGCCTGCCCTTTGTCCAATTCAGAGGCTTTTTAAAGGGCCTAAAGTGAAAAAGAACCTTCCTGAACATGGTCACATGTCCAGACACAGTGTCTCCTCCTGGTTCAAAAGCTGCTCTGAAGAAAGGCCAAACCCCTGTGATGTCCTTGAAACTGCTGACCTTCCTGTCCTTTTACAAGTTTAACTTCCTTTCAAAACACCCATAAACTTCCTTTCAAAACATTGCAGGAATTCCAATTATTTTTGCAGGTGTCTTTCACTGAGCAACATCCCTTTTTCATTTTTTTTTTAAACACATAGAAGTCCAAGATTTTAGTACAAAAACAAAACCTTTTTCTGACCATCTAATCTGCCTTCTACCATCCTGGTAGTTGCATGATACAATAATGGAGTTTTTGATTAATCATAGCAATCAATCTCTATCATTTATTTATTTATTTAGAGATACAGCACTGAAACAGGCCCTTTGGCCCACCGAGTCTGTGCCGAGCATCAACCACCCATTTTTTTTTTAATACTAATCCTGCATTCCTACCACATCCCCACCTGTCCCTATATTTCCCTACCACCTACCTATACTAGGGGCAATTTATAATGGCCAATTTACCTATCAACCCACAAGTCTTTGGCATGTGGGAGGAAACCGGAGCACCCAGAGGAAACCCACGCTGACACAGGGAGAACTTGCAAACTCCACACAAGCAGTACCCAGAATTGAACCCGGGTCACTGGAGCTGTGAGGCTGCGGTGCTAACCACTGCGCCACTGTGCCGCCCTTTACAACGTACCCAACCATGAAGTGAGGTAAACCCCAGAGGTAGAGAATTTTGGGAACATGGGTCCACAGACACCTGCGCCTCCCAAATACCTCATGTCATGTCCAAAATATTATTTTCTGAAAGAATTGTATCTAATTTGCAGTTGAATAAATCAACCCTAACTTTTTTTTGATATTTTTAACTTATTATTTGGAAGAGCTTGTCATCAGTCTCCCATAAACAAGAAATTAAATGTAATCTGGACACCTTGGCATGAAACAAGAAATGGTCCTGAAAATGCAGTTGAATTCTATGAATTGTTAAAATGCTGTCCTGTGTTCAGAAATGCAAAGAAGCCTAAAAGTCTGAGCCAGCTACTGTCAAGCTCTTTAGACTCCAGATAATGGGAAACAAATGATTCTATCGTGTTTTACCAGTGCTCAGACCTAACTCAACAGCATCTACACATGGGAACAGAAAAGTAGCAGGGAGGAATCTCAATCCAACAGTAACATCATGTAATAATAGTCAGCAATGTTTATCTGGATCATAAGATCTTATTAGAATAAGCCAGAGTCCTCTTCAGGGTAAAAATAAAACATCAGGCATTGTGCCATCTACAAACTGGGTAACAGAAGGCTGAGGGGAAATTCTTATTGATGTATTCAAGACTCCATGAAAGAAAAAGAAAGACTTGCATTTCTATAGCATCTTTCACAGCCTCAGGACGTCCCAAAGTGCCTTTCAGTCAATGAAGTATTTTTTTGAATTGTCGTCACTGTTGTTTTGCAGGAAACATGGCAGTTAATTGGCACACAGCAAGATCCCACAAACAGCAGTGAGAAGAAAGACTAGTAATTATATAGCCACTTCACCACAACTCTCAGAAACACCTCAGTGTTTCAAATGCAGTGAATTGCTTTGAAGTGCAGTGACTAATATTACAGAAGCAAATGCAGCTGCCGTTTTACACACAGCAAGATCCCACAGATATTGATCAGAACGGTGACTAGATTATCTGTTTCTTTGGTGGATTTGGGTGAGGGATAAATGTTGTCCAGAACACTGAGAGCGGTCACTCTGCAGCCGGAATCTTCTACATGTTCAAGGTTTTCGAGCATCAGGAACATTTCCGGGTCGCGACCTTGCTCGCTGCCAGACCTCACCTGCTGGCTTGACTTTATGTGCGGTCACCGTGCAATTAGAGATGGCTGATGGCCTAGGGATGCAGAAAGGCCAATTAGAGCACCTGACGTGAAGGGTGACTGGAAGACCCACGGTGAAGGTTGTGTGCTGCTGAGGTGAATGGCGCAGGAGAGAACAGCACAAGATAGAGGCACAATACTGATGATGGAACCGGCATTTAATCCCTCATGCCCAGCACTGTCTGGTGGATCCATCTGTAGGTGAAACACATCCATTTTCAACAAGGTCCAGTTCTGATGAAAGGTCACTGACCTGAAATGTTAACTCTGTTTCTCTTTCCACAGATGCTGCCAGACCTGCTGAGTATTTCCAGCACTTTTTGTTTTTATTTCATATTTCCAGCATCTGCAGTATTTTGATTTTATTGACTTCAAGAGGAAGTTGGATGGTCTCCTGAGAGAAATAGACTTGCAGGGCTAGTGGGGTCAAGCTGGGGAGTGGGACTGACTGCATAGATCTGTGAAGAGCTGCCATGGACTCAATGGGCCAAATGACCTCCTTCTGTTCTGTAAATGACTATGACTCTATGAGTTCCAAATGCCTTTTAACATTTTCCATGGTTCCCTTATCTATAAATTAATACATTTAAATGAGGGCCAGTAGCATTGAATTTCCTGTAGTTACACTCACAGGGCACCAGGTGCACCTCCCTCACTGATCCCCTGTCCTTCCCTCGTTCCCTTTCTTCACCACCATATGGAACCTCAGGTCACTGAACTGGAGTGGAAGCAAGTCATCCTCGATCCTGAGGGACTGCCTAAGTGAAGGAGGTGGAATCTCAGGGCCCAAGTACCAACATCTCCTGAGGGGATATTACAGCTTAGCCCAATCCTGTCCTCTGCTGACAGTGTTCGCCATCATTGGAGCAGGTATGATTGATGCCTTGGCCAGCGATGGGGCTGAAAGAATCTTAAATGACAGAATGCTCATACCAAATCCTCCTTTCACATCCCACTTCCCCCTCATTGCAAAAGCACTTCTACTTCTCAAGCTGCACAACCCTCTGCTTTTCTCCTCTCAGATACCCAGGAACTGCCTCCTGGCCATCCAGTGGTGTGGGTGGCTGAAGGCCTAGAGGGAGAACAGACTGAGGAGGAAGAAACACCCTCACTCGATCTGATACTTGCAGCCACCAGCTCAGATACTGGCACTGCGCGACCTTCAGAGGGGAGTATAGAGGCAAGATCCGCACGTGGTGAGTCACTGGTCACAAGACGCCTGCAGCCAGGGCAAGGGGAAAGAGTAGTGCAGGTGCCAGCTCGATAGAAGGCAAGGTCGCACATGAGTTCTGTTGCAGAGGACTCAGATGAGGACCTCAATAGTGAGGTGTTCTCGCACCCACACTTTTTGGGATTTTCTTCTCCCTGCTGCTTTCACATGCGTTCAAATCCTCTGAAGAAGGAATTTTCCTCCACACAAGATCAGGGGGCAGGTTGTTCAACCTTGCCCGTCTAAGAGCGAAGTCCAAAGTACGGAAAGTACTCATCAGAGAACTCCTCTTTGCTGACGATGCTGCTTTAACATCTCACACTGAAGAATGCCTGCAGAGTCTCATCGACAGGTTTGCGTCTGCCTGCAATGAATTTGGCCTAACCATCAGCCTCAAGAAAACGAACATCATGGGGCAGGATGTCAGAAATGCTCCATCCATCAATATTGGCGACCACGCTCTGGAAGTGGTTCAAGAGTTCACCTACCTAGGCTCAACTATCACCAGTAACCTGTCTCTAGATGCAGAAATCAACAAGCGCATGGGTAAGGCTTCCACTGCTATGTTCAGACTGGCCAAGAGAGTGTGGGAAAATGGCGCACTGACACGGAACACAAAAGTCCGAGTGTATCAGGCCTGTGTCCTCAGTACCTTGCTCTACGGCAGCGAGGCCTGGACAACGTATGCCAGCCAAGAGCGACGTCTCAATTCATTCCATCTTCGCTGCCTTCGGAGAATACTTGGCATCAGGTGGCAGGACTATATCTCCAACACAGAAGTCCTTGAAGCGGCCAACATCCCCAGCTTATACACACTACTGAGTCAGCGGCGCTTGAGATGGCTTGGCCATGTGAGCCGCATGGAAGATGGCAGGATCCCCAAAGACACATTGTACAGTGAGCTCGCCACTGGTATCAGACCCACCGGCCGTCCATGTCTCCGTTATAAAGACGTCTGCAAACGCGACATGAAATCGTGTGACATTGATCACAATTCGTGGGAGTCAGTTGCCAGCATTCGCCAGAGCTGGCGGGCAGCCATAAAGACAGGGCTAAATTGTGGCGAGTCGAAGAGACTTAGTAGTTGGCAGGAAAAAAGACAGAGGCGCAAGGGGAGAGCCAACTGTGCAACAGCCCCAACAAACAAATTTCTCTGCAGCACCTGTGGAAGAGCCTGTCACTCCAGAATTGGCCTTTATAGCCACTCCAGGCGCTGCTTCACAAACCACTGACCACCTCCAGGCGCGTATCCATTGTCTCTCGAGATAAGGAGGCCCAAAAGAAAGAAACTTAGACAAACCGTACAAACACTCTGGCGAGTATTGCAGAGTGATCCAGGCAGCGGAAGTGTTGTTTAAGCAACCCAGTGGTCTGGTCAATGGCATTTGGCATGGCAGCATGGCTGTCTTTATATGCATGTTGCCCACACGTGCTTAGCTTATGCCTTGGAGTCATGAGCCAGGTGGTCAGAAGCTAGCCCTCATCACCCAGTAGCCACCCACTTGTTTGACATGGTGCCTCAAATGCTGATGGTACAGCAGACCAGTGCAAAATAAAGGCATCATGACCATTGCCAGGTATTCACCTACATGATATGCTGAGCATGGTCACACAACAATTGCACACTCATGCAGTGGAAACTTTGCAGTTGAGGTACTGTAAGGGGAGAATGGCGTATGGGGATCATGGGATACTTGGTGTAACTTAGGTCCCTGAAACTTGAGAAAAGCTTGCCTGCTAGACACATGAATCATATGAATAACAGGATGAATATCAGGAGGTTGACGAGGTGAATAATACAATCAAGGCAGGATGAGATTAGGGAAGACAGTAGATGGGAGGCGATGTAATTAAAGAAACAGCTTGTCAAGTAAACCTCATGTAAACTATATAAAATGACAGCTCAAACATTGTACTAGTAGAATCCCTACAATCATTCATGAGAGTAGGACTTCTCCTTGCATGCTCGTAATAAAGATCGCTCGTTTGAACAAGACATCTGACCTTCGAGGTGTTTTTGGGTACCGAGGCAAGCCCTCACCCCTTACAGATACATCTCTGCATTTATATGTGGTGCCCACAAAGCAACCTTTGTGCAGTCAGTGGAACTCCTGTTGTGCATAGGAGAACAAGAACGCAAGAACTAGGAGCAGGAGTAGACCATATGACCCATGGAGCCTGCTCTGCCATTCAAAGCGATCATGTGTACCTTTTATTTAACCACCCATAGTTAGGAAAAGTCTACCTCACAGTCGCGGGACTGGTACTTTAAGTGGGCATCAATGAACAAAAGACTGGAGACTTGAGTGCCAAGCGATCAGAGCGCAGGCCAGGGTAGTAGGTTGCTTGAACCGGGCAGAGAGCCGTGCTGACAAAGCCGCAGTAACCACATAGTAAGTGAAGCCGCGCAGGGGATTTAGAGGTATCCTGACGGTTGTTACCGTGCAGGAAACTGCACTGGGAGAGACCGCAAAGCAGACCTTCACAAGAGGTCGAGCTGCGCAGGGGATTTAAAGGGTATCTCATAGGTCAATACCGCTCAGGCAGACCACACTCTGACAGAATGACCAAGAGTGCAGAAGGCGTAGATTGGGGACCAGCTGGGAGGTCCCTTACCAGGTTTATAGTGGATGAAAATTTGATCAGTAAAATGAAAAAAGATGGATGGAAATCTAATGACGCCCCTCCCCCCCCCTCTCCCCACCCCGAGAAGCACAAAGAGCATGGTGGAAGGGCCAAAAGAAAGAGCTGAAGGATAAGGCAATTAGGATCAGAATCAATTATCATATGGGACTCTGCAGGCGAGTCCAAAAACATTTCCAAAAGCAGAAACAAATTAACAGCAAGTCCAGAAACAAGTCCAGAGATAGAAACAAGTTTCAGAAAATGACTGGCAGAAATTACATTAGAAGTACCACAGTAGGCCCAATGGCCTACTCCTGCTCCTATTTTCTATGTTTCTATAACAGGTTACTGAGTTGGATGATCAGCCATGATCATAATGAATGGCAGAGCAGGCTCAAAGGGCTGAATGATCTACTCCTGCTCCTATTTTCTATGTTTCTATGTAGTCTAGAATGCTGTTGAAATGACAAAAGAAGGAACATTTGTGTGTGTCTAAGTCTATGTTGGTGTTTGGTCTCTTTGTGTGTTCTGAAGTTGGTAGAATCGGACAGAGTCAGCATGGATTTACGAAAGGGAAATCATGCTTGACAAGTCTACTCGAATTCTTAGAGGATGTAACTCGTAGAGTTGATGAGGGGGAGCCAGTGGATGTTGTTTATTTGGACTTTCAGAAGGTTTTCGACAAAGTTCCACATAAGAGATTAGCATGTAAAATTAAGCTCATAGTATTAGGAGTAGTGTATTGCGATGGATAGAAAATTGGTTGGCGGACAGGAAACAAAGAGTAGGAATAAATGGGTCTTTTTCTGAATGGCAGGCAGTGACTAGTGGGGTACCGCAGGGATCAGTGTTAGGACCCCAGCTATTCACAATATATATTAATGATTTAGATGAGAGAACTAAATGTAATATCTCCAAATTTGCAGATGACAAAACTGGGTGGGAAGGTGAGTTGTGAGGAGGATGCAGAGAGGCTTCAGGGTGATTTGGACAAGTTGAGTGAGTGGGCAAATGCATGGCAGGTGCAGTATAATGTGGATAAGTGTGAGATTATCCACTTTGGTAGCAAAAACAAGAAGGCAGATTATTATCTGAACGGCTATAAACTGAGAGAGGGGAATATGCAGCGAGACCTGGGTGTTCTCGTACACCAGTCACTGAGGTTAAGCATGCAGGTGTGACAGGCGGTAAAAAAAGCAAATGGTATGTTGGCCTTCACAGCGAGAGGATTCGAGTACAGGAGCAGGGATGTCTTGCTGCAATTATACAGGGCCTTGGTGAGGCCACACCTGAAATATTGTGTGCAGTTTTGGTCTCCTTATCTGAGGAAGGATGTTCTTGCTATAGAGGGAGTGCAGCGAAGGTTTACCAGACTAATTCCTAGGACAGCGGGACTGACGTATGAGGAGAGATTGAGTCGGTTAGGATTATATTCGCTGGAGTTCAGAAGAGTGAGGGGAGGATCTCACAGAAACCTATAAAATTCTAACAGGACTTGACAGGGTAGATGCAGGAAGGATGTTCCCGATGGTGAGGGAGTTCAGAACCAGGGGTCATAGTCTAAGGATAGGAGGTAAACTTTTCAGGACTGAGATGAGGAGAAATTTCTTCACCCAGAGAGTGGCGAGCCTGCGGAATTCACTACCACAGAAAACAGTTGGGGCCAAAACGTTGTATGTTTTCAAGAAGGAGTTAGATATAGAGCTTGGGTTTAAAGGGATCAAAAGATATGGGGGGAAAGCGAGAACAGGTTACTGAGTTGGATAATCAGCCACGATAATAATAAATGGCAGAGCTGGCTCGAAGGGCTGAATGGCCTAGTCCTACTCCTATTTTCTATGTTTCTATGAAATTTATAGGGTGGGTCCGGATCGTACCGATTTCGGCCGACCCTGTCGATGAGGCAGAACATGTAAAGATAGACAAATGAAAGCAGTCTGGCTGATGGTGTATCAGGCTAAGTGTAAGCAGCAGGAGGAAAAGTGTAGACAGTCGGAGTTAGAATTGAGTAAATTAAGGAAAGAGGAGGAAGATAGGTGTGCCGTAGTTGACAGAACAATTAGTCAATTACAGAAACAAAAGGATAAACGAGGGGAGGAACAACCCAGTCATATAGAAGGGACAGGTCAGTGGGCCGGGACGGTGGAGTTCTTGAAGGCATATTGTGCAGATATATCAGAGGAAGGGAGAATGGCTCGAGGCACCTGGGATGAAATGAAGACTTGGGTTACTAGGGCAATGGGCCTCAGAAAAGGGAACTCATATCAACTAGTTCAGAACACTCGTCAAAGAAAGACTGTGAAAGGCTGCTGCATAACCTCTTGGAGTTTGTCTGCTTTGTGAGTTTATCTTTTTCCTTTAGTTTATAATTATAGTTGGTGCAAGACATTTGAAGAAGGGATAATTGGGATCATTGACATAATTGATTTATTTCTGTTTCTCTTCCATTAAATGCACAAGCTACTCTTTTCTGTCTGGGGGTGTGTGTGGATTTATTTATTTTATTTGGGCAGATGATGTTTGTGTGCTTGAATTTGTGATTTACAGTGTGATTTTAAAACTAAGCCTGGCACAAACTATTAGCTCCAGTTTGCTTTCCAAATATAAAGATAAGTCCGGAGCCTTGCAGAAGTCTCAAACCCAGTTTTAATCTTTCAAACTTTTGCAGCAAGTTAAAGAAGATGCAATTCAAATGTGGTTAAGTAGGGAACAACAGAACTTGGAAGTTATTCTAAAGGACAGGGAAAAGTTGCCAGGAGTAGGGGATCAAGTGATTGTTAGGATCCTACTTGCAAAACCAGGCTTAGCATCTCACTGGCAAAGACCTTACGACGTCCCAATGACCAACAACACTTGTACGTGTGGATGTGGAAGGGAAAGGCCGCTGGAAACACTGGACACAGATGAAGGAGTATGGAAACGCAAAGAATAATAAGGACTAACCGGTGATGACCGGTGTCCGCTATGTTCTGTCTTTACAGGACCATGAAAACCGCAGTACTGCTGGTATGTCTGGAAACCACAATCACGGAAGGAACCAAGTCGGTTGACTGGGGGACCCAACAAGACCTGTTCTATAAGAACATGAGTGATGCCAATTTCAATCAGGCATGTGGAATGTTAAATGTCACGGTTAACAATCTCGTATGCCTAAGGAGTAGCTCAGGGCAGTTGGGAATGGGGAACAGCAGTGCCTGAAGTTGCAAAGCGTGGCAATGAAGGTTCCCTTTATACTTAAAGCAGTCATGCATAAATCTAGCGTCAGTATCAATTTAAGTTATTTATTATTAAATTGTCTAACCAATGTGAATGTTGACTGCAGGCTCCCATTTTGGGTAATCTGTTCATTATTTGTATCCTGAATGAGAGAGGTTGTTAGACTCCATTAAGTGTACATAAGCACATTGGCTAGCTTTGTGGCTGAACTGCATAGCCAGATTTACTGATTCAATTGTAACTCTTAATTTAAAAATTGAATTGCTAGAATAATTGTGTAGAGCCAGTCATTATTTATTAATGAATTACAGCTGTTAGCTATAATGAGCTTGCTGACTTCTAAATCATATTGAGCAAAGCAATGTTTAAATGGAATTTTAAGTTAGATTTGAATTTAACCAACATGCTAGCAAAACACTAAAGAACCAGGGGCATTCAAACCCTTCTCGGGGTAGAGATACAGGGATCATGGGAGATAGCAATTGGCCAAAGTACTACTTCGCACCTAAATATGCAACCCAGAGAGAGTCCCTCCTTATGGGATCTCGCTGGTTGGGTATAGGGAATAATATTGCAAGTCCACATCCCATAGGAATAGGGTGAGAGCCACTCATGGTTTTAATATTACCCTAAACTGTACCCTTGAAATTTCCAGCGCCTGCCATGAACCGATGCAGGTGGCACATCGTGGAGAAGGGGAATACTGCGTGACCACCAGCAAATCTCAATACCAGTACAGTAACATCCACTGCCCAGTGATCAACTCGGGTTTCTGCTTCCACTCCCCCCCGGCCCCAACGACAATCGGACATTCGGCGATAACTTATATCCAGCCTCCCTATAGGGAGTGGATGAACATAACCGACAATCTAACGGAGGATTTGTTGAGATACCCGCTTCCCGAGGGGAAAGCGAATCTCTAAACTGCTGGAACATCTACTGAAGGTGAGGGAAGAAGCCTGGAAAACAATGAAGCAGTATCACTGAATCCAACAGGAGGTCAAACAACTCGGAGAGGATGTGGTAGCTGATCTGGAGGACGCATCCTGGTGGGAGGTGGTTTGGGACTGGGGTATGAGGGTGGACGTTCACCCCTGGATTAGAATTGCTTCCCATGGTGGTGCAATTGCTAATTGCTATCGGACTTATGGTTGAATGTTGTACTCTGGCGCCTAAATTGAGATGTTAGACATAATTTAGAAAATGTAACTGTGCAAATCTAACCACCTGTCTGGCCAACAGTGATGGAGCAAGGAGCACTTAGCGTTACTTGACCATCTTGCTAGTAGCCAAGGGCCAAAAGGTGGTCTGAAGTGGGGTACCCCGGGAGTACTACAGGCTTGAAAAAAACTGCTGTAATTGATGTAGCACAATATGAAGTATCAATCCCAGACTAAACCTGGTCACCTGGACACAGGTGAGGTCGTAAGAGGATGCTAGGGAAGGATCCAAAGCTCATTGAAACCGGTAGGATCCCCAGATTATTCGATTGGCAGAGGATTCTAGGGTAATGGCTACCTTGGGCCAGGCGCTGGCCAAGGGCCAAAAGGGGGGTCTGTAAGGGGAAACTGGTGTATGGGGATCTTGGGATACTTGGCGTAACTTAGGTCCCTGAAACTTGAGAAAAGCTTGCCTGCTAGACACAAGAATCACAGGAGTAACCTAAACAAAAGGTAACGAGGCCAGGAGGGAGAAACCCGAATCATATGCATAACCTAAACAGAAGATTGACGAGGTGAATAATATAACCAAGGCAGGATGAGATTAGGGAAGACAGTAGATGGGAGATGATGTGATTAAAGAAACAGCTTGTCATGTAAACCTCATGTAAACTATATAAAATGACAGCTCAAACATTGTACTAGTAGAATCCCTACAATCATTCATGAGAGTAGGACTTCTCCTTGCATGCTCGTAATAAAGATCGCTCGTTTGAACAAGACATCTAACCTTCGAGGTGTTTTTGGGTACCAAGGCAAGCCCTCACCCCTTACAGATACATCTCTGCATTTATATGTGGTGCCCACAAAGCAACCTTTGTGCAGTCAGTGGAACTCCTGTTGTGCACAGGAGCACAAGAACGCAAGAACTAGGAGCAGGAGTAGACCATATGACCCATGGAGCCTGCTCTGCCATTCAAAACGATCATAGTTGATCTTATGTTTCAACTCCACTTTCCTGCCCTTTCCCTATATCCCTTGATTCCCTGAGAGCCCAAAAATCCGTCTATCCCAGCTTTAAATGTATTCAACGATGACGCATCCACAACCCTCTGGGGTACAGAATTCCAGAGATTCACAACCCTTTGAGTGAAGTAATTGCTTCTCTTCTCAGTCCTAAATATCAACCCCTCATCCTGAGACTGTACCCCTGTGTTTTAGATTCCCCGACCAGCAGAAATAATGTCTCTGTATCTACCCTACCAAGCCCCTTAAGAATCTTAAATTTTTCAATGAGATCACCTCCCATTCTTCTAAACTCAAGAGAATATAGGCCCAATTTACTCAGCTTCTCATCATAGGACAACCTCCTCATCCCAGGGACCGATCTAGTGAATCTTTGCTGCACTGACTCCAAGGCAATATCCTTAAATATTCTTAAATTCTTAAACATGGAGACACAGTTTTCCAGATGTGGTCTCACCAACGCCCAATCGTAGCAAGACTTCTTTATTCCTGTACTTCAATCCCTTGCAATAAAGACCAAAATGCCATTTGACTTCCTAATTGCTGGCTGTACCTGCTTGCTAACTTTCTGCGTTCCTTCTATGAGCGCACCCAAATCTCTCTGAACACCAACATTTAAAAGTTTCACACTTTCCAAAAATATTTTGCTTCTCTATTCTTACAACCAAAGTGAATAACTTCACACTTCCCTACATTATACTCCATCTGCCATCTTGTTGCCCACTCACGTAACCTGTCTATATCTCTTTATAGACTCTCTGTATCCTCCCACAGCTTATCTTTCCACCTAGCTTTGTATCATCAGCAAACTTAGATACATTACTGTCTGTCTCTTCATCTAAGTCATTAACATAGATTGTAAATAGCTAAGGCCCCACACTGTTCGATGTGGCACTCCACTAGTCACAGCCTACCAACTTTGCTTCCTGTCCATTAACCAATCTTCTATCCATGCTAATATATTACCCCAAAATCCATGAGCCCTTATCTTGCCTATTAACCTTTTGTGTGACATCTTATAGAATGCCTTTTGGAAATCCAAGTATACATCTACTGGGTTCTTACCTACATCCTCAAAAAACTCTTAAAAATTTGACAAACATGATTTCTGGCTGCACAATGGGAAGCCCGGTGTCCTGGCAAAGCCATATGCATACTCCACCTCCTTCTCTCTGGAAAGAGAGAATGCAATGTATTCCCTACTCCTGGCATATAAATCGTCAGTGACCTTCCTTACACAGCAATGGACAGACGTTGGAGATGTCATCTGGTCCGGCCTGGAAGGACACAGAGGAGTCCATGGCCCCAATCATTTTTACAGCCACCTCACAATCCCTTACCTCGATTCCCTGCTGCCCTCCTCCTGCTGGTGAGGTCACTTGGTGATTTTTTTTCCACTGTGCCATTCACCTCTCTCTGCTGCTGCTCTGCTACACTTCAGTTTCAATCCACTGCTGTGGCTCTCCTCGCTCTCCTGCCCTGTGTTGCCTCATGTTCAATCTCACTGTCATGCCGCAGGTGAAAGAGGATGGTAACTACAGCACCCATGACTGGGAGCAGGTGGTCTGAGAAGAGCCCTTGAAGTGAGAACCAAGGTCTCCACCATGTGTACCATCATCTCCCTGTAGACTTCACCAACTTTAAATAGCAATAGAAAATTCAGCACTTCTACAAACTCAACAGCAACCGATAGAAGTCAATCAGCAACTAATCAGAAAGTGGTTGATGATCCCTCTAAATAGCACTGGTGGGGGGGGTCATTCCTGCTGTTGAATGCATGTTCAGCTGTGCGAATTTAAGAGAGGCCATTGGCTGGAGCATCGAGGTTGAAAATGATATCGCTAGAGTCAAATCAGCGTTACACACTGTGTCATACACCCCCACCTGCCAAGAATGAGGCACATTCATTTTTCCACATGGACATTAATTTTCAAATTGTTGCTGAGAAGAAAAGAAGGCCAGTGACAAGAATTGCCAGGACCTTGGCTGGAAAGACATTTTTGCATACGAATAGTCAGTGTTTGGACAAAGGAGCTATTCCCTGTTCCAATTCAATCCACAAATAGACATGGTCAGACCAGTTAGTCACATGACTAACAGGCTGTTGCAGAGTTTGAACTGAGAGTTTTAAATTGGAGAAACAGTGTTTGAACTGACAGAAAGCTCTTTGCTCCTGGACTGAAGAAGACCTCCTGCCTGTCTGCCTGCTCCCATCTCTTTCTCACGGAACTCTAAAAAACCCACTGAAGACACATGAACCCCATGACAGAAAAGTCTCCTACAGGTAACAAGGTTTAAGAAGAATACTGGGCCCCAACGAAAAGCAAGATCTACCTACAAGCGAGGACTCTACAGTGAGCTCGAAGACCCTTAACTCTTCAGATATTTCCTCAAACTTTTTCACTTTATTTCTTCTGCTCTTTTCTGACCCTATCTGAATGTGTGCATCACGTATGCATGCTAGCGTGGGCGCATAGTGTATCCAAAGGCATTAACCAAATTAGAGTTTAAGTAAAATAAAATTTCACCTTTTCTTCTTTAAACCTAAGAAAGCCTGTTTGTGCTGGTTTCTTTGCTTTATAATTGGAAAGCGGTGAGGATATAATGAGGGGCAAGCATCCAGTGGAGAGCTTACGGGTGGAATTGAGGAACAGAAAAGGATCTAAAACTGTAATAGCTGTTGTGTATAGACCCCCTGGTAGCAGTTCTGAGGTGTTAGATTGAATAAATGCACAAATTAGGCAAGTGTGTAACAAAGGCAGAGTAGTAGTAGGGGCGGCACAGTGGCGCAGTGGTTAGTACTGAAGCCTCACAGCATCAGCGACCCAGGTTCGGTTCTGGGTACTGCCTGTGCGGAGTTTGCAAGTTCTCCCTGTGACTTTGTGGGTTTCCGTCGGGTGCTCCGGTTTCCTCCCGCAACCAAAGACTTGCAGGTCGATAGGTAATTTGGCCATTGTAAATTGCCCCTAGTGTAGGTAGGTGGTAGGAGAATGGTGGGGATGTGGTAGGGAATATGAGATTAATGTAGGATTAGTATAAATGGGTGGTTGTTGGTAAGCACAGACTCGGTGGGCCAAAGGGCCTGTTTCAGTGCTGTATCTCTCTATGACTCTAGTATTAATGGGGGATTTTAACTTACACATAGATTGGGAGAGGCAAACTAGCCCCTGTCAGAAAGGTAGCAAATTTCTGGAATGTGTCCGGGATAGTTTCCTACAGCAATATGTCCTAGATGTAACAAGGGGACCGGCAATATTAAATTTAGTAATGAGCCAAATTTAATTAGTAGCCTAACTGTGCATGAACATTTATCAAATAGTGATCACAACGTGATTGAATTTAAGGTAACGTTTGAAAGTGAAAAGCACAAATCAGCTACTAGAATTTTAGACTTGGGTAAGGCTGACTTTAACGGGATGAGACAGAGACTGTCCACGGTAAACTGGGTAGATCTGTTAATGGGTCAAACGACTGAAGAACAGTGGAGAATATTTAAAGAAACATTTAACGAAATACAGAGCGAGTATATACCCCTGAGAGGAAAAAGCTCCACTTCACAGAAAAAACAGCCATGGACAACTAAAGAGATTAGGGATAGCATAAAACAAAAAGAAAGGGCTTACAAAAATGCAAAACGCAGCACAGATCCGGCCAAATGGGATCGATACAAAGACCAGCAAAGGGTCACAAAGCAGCTTATAAGAGCTACTAAAAGACATTATGAAAGGAAACTTGCAAGGGACATCAAAATCAATAAGAAGAAATTTTATAGTTACATAAAGGGAAAACGGGTGGTCAAGAGCAATGTAGGCCCACTAAAAGCTGAAACTGGAGATACTGTCATTGATAATGGGGAAATGGCAGACATGTTCAACAGTTACTTTGCCTCAGTATTTACAATTGAAAAGGAGGATAACTTGCCAGAAGTCCCAATAAAATTAATAGCCGATAGGGGACAGAGACTTAATACAATTAAAATAAGCAAAACATCAGTAACAAGGAAATTAATGGAACTAAAGAGTGAGAAATCCCCAGGACCTGACGGTTTCCATCCGAGGGTGTTAAAGGAAGTAGGGGAGCACATTGTAGATGCCCTAACTATAGTCTTTCAGAGTTCCCTAGATTCAGGAGTGGCCCCTCTGGATTGGAAAGTTGCACATGTCACTCCACTTTTTAAGAAGGGTGAAAGGGGAAACCAAGGAAATTACAGACCAGTTAGCCTGACATCTGTGGTGGGGAAGTTGCTGGAGTCAATAATCAAGGATAGGTTGACTGAACACCTAGAAAAATGTCAGTTAATCAGGGACAGCCAGCATGGATTCATGACGGGAAGGTCATACCTGACAAATCTCATTGAATTTTTTGAAGAGGTGACTAAGGTAGTGGACAGGGGAATGTCTATGGATGTTATTTATATGGACTTCCAGAAGGCATTTGATAAAGTCCCACATAAGAGACTGTTAACTAAGGTCGAAGCCCATGGAGTTGAGGGCAAATTATTGACATGGTTAGAAAGTTGGTTGAGTGTTAGACGACAGAGAGTGGGGATAATGGGTAAGTACTCCAATTGGCAGGAGGTGACTAGTGGTGTCCCGCAGGGATCTGTGTTGGGGCCTCAATTATTCACATTATTCATTAACGACCTGGATTATGGCATAGTAAGTCATATATCCAAATTTGCTGATGATAGAAAGTTAGGCGGCATTGTAGACAGTCTAGATGATAGCATAAAATTGCAAAGAGATATTGACAGACTAGGTGAGTGGGCAAAACTGTGGCAGATGGATTTCAATGTGGGCAAGTGTGAGATTATCCATTTTGGACCAAAAAAGGATAGAGCAGGGTACTTTCTAAATGGGAAGAGGTTAAATACAGTGGATGTCCAAAGAGACTTGGGGGTTCAGGTGCATAGATCTTTAAAATGCCACAAGCTAGTGCAGAAAATAATCAAAAAGGCTAATGGAATTCTAGCCTTTATATCTAGAGGATTGGAGTATACAGACACAGAGGTTATGCTGCAGCTGTACAAAACTCTGGTTAGACCCCACTTGGAGTACTGTGAGCAGTTCTGGGCACCACACCTTAGGAAGGATATATTGGCCTTGGAGGGAGTGCAACGTAGGTTTACAAGAATGATACCTGGACTACAGGGGTTAAGTTCAGAGGAGAGATTACACAAATTAGGCCTGTTTTCGCTAGAATTTAGAAAGTTAATGGGTGATCTGATCGAAGTCTTCAAGATATTAACAGGAAAAGACAGGCTAGATAAAGATAAACTATTTCCACTGGTTGGAGATTCTAAAACTAGGGGGCATAGTCTAAAAGTTAGGACTAGACTGTTCAGGAGAGATGTTAGGAAGCACTTCTTCACGCAAAGGGTGGTAGAGGTTTGGAACACTCTCCCACAAACCGCAGTTGAAGCTGGAACAGTTGTTAATTTTAAATCTGAGATAGATAGATTTTTGTTAAGCAAAGATATTAAGGGATATGGGCCAAAGGCAGGTATATGGAGTTCGGCCGCGGATCAGCCATGATCTCATTGAATGGCGGGACAGGCTCGAGGGGCTGAATGGCCTACTCATATTCCTATCTTCCTATGTTCCTAACAAGGATTCACCAAGGGGGAGCTAAAAACATGGTGCGTTTAAAATTAAACCCTGTTGCAGTAAGACGAGATGAAGGCTGACAGGGAACCCTAGACCTCTTTCTCACCTGGTCGTAACAACTGGCTGACGTTATGATCTGCTGCTCTGCATGCTTCTGGTGCACTCTCCTAATGTCCGCACTAACACTTTCATCAAAATGGTGTCCGGTGGGGCCTGCACAACTGGTGTGCGCGTGTGAGGCACACACAATTTTGCACTCAAAGTGGCATCTGTAGCCTGGGAACTACAGACACTACTGAGCTGAATTTTTCGGGCAATAACTGGAAAAATCTTGGATGAGATTCACAATTCTGTGGGAAATGTTTATCAGTGCTTATTATATAGAATTACATGGTACAGTACAAAAGCAGGCCATTTGGCCCAACCAGTCCATGCTGGCCCCACTCAAGCCTCCTCATATCCTTCATCATCTAACTCCAGCAAAATAACCGTCTATTCCTTTCTCCCTCATGTATTTATCTATCTTCCCTTTGAATCCCTGTTTAGGGTTTAATTAAAAGTGCCTAATTACAGTGGGTTCAAGACGTCCAACATAAACCAACTTGATTAAACATTGATTAAACCATCAATGCCCATTTAATCCGTACTTTCAGAAATCAAGGATAGAGCAAGACACAGTGGGCAAAATTTCCGACATCCGCCCTTGTGTAACATTGTGAATTGAATCTCTGTTATTGAGATTAATGGGAGTGAAAATCAGGTGTTTTTTTATAAAGGGTGGCTGAATTGCAATCACCAGCACAACACCAGGGTAACATGATGAAAATCTAACCCACTGTTGCTAACAACCACTTTCACTTTACTGTTTCTACACAGTAAGCATACAGAAGTAGAAATATTCCCATTTCAGTTGTACAGTATGAGCTCGTAATTATTCTCCTAGTAATAATAGAGTTGAGAGAGCTTGCTCTTTATGTGAGGCTGAGTGCTGACCCTCTATCACACAGTGGGTGAGCCAATGAAAGGGGCCCTGAATTTATTCAGTCCCAGCACATATTTCAGCATTAAACAGACATTTAAAACTTTGAAATGATGACACAACTCAACGGGATCTAGGACAATTTAGGAGCAATAATGATGCATTGCAGAGATGGTAACTGCTGTGTTGACGAGCTAATATTTGAAGGTCTGATTCACAGAGTGAGGGAATGAATGGGAATGAGAGGCATCCTCCCCATCGGTAACACCACAATGGTCAGGAACTGGAGTTTATAGCATCACATTGTCAGTCACACATATCCACACACTCACATAAACTCACGCACACACATGCACACGCACACATATACGCTCGTACACATTCAAGCACACACATATTTCCACATACATACACATTCAAACACATAAACTTGCACAAATTCAAACAGACACACTCACGCATACACACACGCTCACAAAGATATATACATACTCTCAAATTTACACTCACTCCCCTAAATATACACACACACATTCACACAAACACACATATTCAGACACTAATACACACCCACACACTCACATGTTCATGCATGAACACTCACTCCAATCACAATCACTCACATACATACATTCACACATATTCACACATACACACTGACTCACACTCACCAAAGGTAAATTATGAAAGAAAACTGGTGCAAAATATAAAAACGAATAGCAAAAGCTTCTATAAGTTTATAAAAGGGAAGAGAGTAGCTAAAGTGAATGTTGGTCCTTGGAGGATGGGACTGGGGAGTTAATAGAGGGGAACACAGAAATGGCAGAGACACTTAATCAGTATTTGGCCTGAGTTTTCATGGTGGAGAATATTAGTACCATCCCAATAGTAACAGGTAATGCAGAGGTTATAGAAAGGGAGGAACTTAGAACAATCATCATCACTAGGGAAAAAGTACTGAGAAAACTATTGGGATTGAAGGCAGACAAGTCCCAGGGCCTGATGGCCTACATCCTAGGGTCTTAAAGGAAGTGGCAGTGGAGATAGTGGAGATAGTTATAATATTCCAAAATTCCCTGGTTGCAGGAAAGGTTCTAGTGGATTGGAAAAATGCTAATATAATGCCCTTATTCAAAAAGGGAGGGAGGCAGAAAGTAGGAAACTACAGACCAGTTAGTTTAACATCTGTCGTTAGGAAATTGTTAGAATCCATTATTAAGGAAGTAATAACAGGACATTTCGAAAGTCAAAATGCAATCCATCAGAGTCAGCATGGTTTTATGAAGGGTAAATCGTGTTTGACTAATTTGCTAGAGTTCTTCGAAGCTGTAACAAGTAAAGTGGATAATGGGGAGCCTGTAGATGTAGTATATCTGAACTTCCAGAAGGCATTTGATAAGGTGCCGCACAAAAGGTTAATACACAAGGTAAGATCACATGGGGTTAGGGGCAATTTATTAGCTTGGATAGAGGATTGGCTAACCAACAGAAAACAGAGAGTCAGGATAAATGGGTATTTTTCTGGTTGGCAAGATGTAACTAGTGGGGTGCTACAGGGTTCGGTCCTTGGGCCCCAACTATTCACAATGTATATTAATGACTTGGATGCAGGGATAGAAGGTACTGTAGCCAAAATTTCAGATGACACTAAAATAGGTGGGATAGTAAGTTGCAATAAAGAAATAAGAAATTTACAAATGGATATGGATAGGTTAGGTGAATGGACCAAAATTTGGCAGATGGAGTTTAACGTGGTTAAGTGTGAGGTTATTCATTTTGGTCAGAAGAATAGAAAGACAAATTATTATCTAAATGAAGAAAAACTTCAAAGTGCTTCAGTGCAAAGGAATCTAGTGTCCTCGTGCATGAATCACAGAAAACTAGCTTGCAGGTACAACAGGTAATAAGGAAGGCAAATGGAATTTTGGCATTTATTGCTAAAGGAATAGAGTATAAAAGTACAGAAGTGTTGCTGCAACTGTACAAGGCATTAGTGAGATCACACCTGCAGTATTGCGTACAGTTTTGGTCCCCTTACTTGAGGAGGGATGTAGTTGCATTGGAGGCAGTTCAGAGGAGGTTCACTAGATTGATTCCAGAGACGGGGGGGTGGGGGGATTTGTCTTATAAAGAGAGATTGAGCAGTTTAGGCCTTTACTCTCTAGAGTTTAGAAGAATGAGAGGAGATCTAATTGAGGAATATAAGATGATTAAGGGGATTGACAAAGTAGACATAGAGAGGACTTTTCCTCTTGTGGGGCAATCTAGAATGAGAGGTCTTAGTTTTAGGATAAAGGGTAACAGATTTAAAACCGAGATGAGGAGAAATTACTTCTCTCAAAGGGTCGTGAGTCTGTGGAACTCACTACCCCAGAGTGCGGTGGATGCCGGGACATTGGGTAAATTTAAGGAGGAGATAGACAGATTTTTAATTAGTAATGGGTTGAAGGGTTATGAAGAATGGGCAGGAAAGTGGAGTTGAGGCCGAGATGAGATCAGCCATGATCGTATTGAATGGCGGAGCAGGCTCGAGGGGCTGAATTGCCTCTCCTGCTCCTAGTTCTTATGTTCTTATGTGTAGCAGGAATGATGAGTCACGAATTCACCAGACCCTGGGATAACAGGAAGCCATGGGAGCTGTATAAATCACCTGAAGAATTGAATTCATCCTAATATGTCCGAAGACATGAATATAAATGGACCTCAGCTCTGGAAAACCTCTCACTCTGAGTTGCTTATTCAAGACATAAGGGAGTTAAGGAATGTTTTACAGCCAAGGCTCAGTGTCAATTTATCACAGAATCGCTCCAGCGCAGAAGGAGGCCATTCGGCTCATCGTGTCCGTACTGGCTCTCTGAAGGAGAAATTCCCTCAGTTCCATTCCCCTGCCTTCTCCCCAAAACCCTGCACATTCTTCCTTTTTATATAACTGTCTAATTACCTTTTGAGTGCTTCAATTAAACCTGCCTCCACCACGTTCTCAGCCAGTGCATTCCAGACCTTAACCACTCGCTGTGTGAAAAAGTTTTTCCTCATGTCACTTTTGCTTCTCTTACCAAATACTTTAAATCTGTGCCCTCTTGTTCTCGATCCTTTCACAAGTGGGAACAGTTTCTCTCTATCTACTCTATCCAGACCCCTCATGATTTTGAATACTTCCATCATATCACCTCTCAGCCGTCTCTTCTCCAAGGAAAACAGTCCTCACTTCTCCAATCTATCTTCATAACTGAAATTCCTCATCCCTGGAACTATTCTGGTGAATCTTTTCAGTACTCTTTACAATGCCCTCACGTCTTTCCTCAAGTGCGGCAACCAGAATTGGATGAAATACTCCAGCTGAGGCCAAACTGGTTTCTTATACAAGTTTGACATAAGGTCCTTGCTCTTGTACTCTTTGTCCCTATTAATCAAGCCCAGGATACTGTATGCTTTATTAACCGCGCTCTCCACCTGTCCTGCCACCTCCAATGTCTTATGCACATATACACCCAGGTCCCTCTGCTCCTGCACCCACTTTAGAACTGTACCCTTTATTTTATATTGTCTCTCCATGTTCTTCCTACCAAAATGAATCACTTCACATTTCTCTGCATTGAACTTCATCTGCCACCTGTCTGCCCATTCCACCAACTTCTCTATGTCCTTTTGAAGTTTAACACTATTCTCCCCACAGTTCACAATGCTTCCAAGTTTCATATCATCTGCAAAATTTGATATTGTGCCCTGTACACCAAGGTCTAGGTCGTTAATATATATCAGGAAAAGCAAGGGTTCCACACTGCTTCCTGGGGAACTCCACTACAAACCTTCCTCCAGCCCGAAAAACATCCATGAACCACCACTCATTGTTTCTTGTCACTCAGCCAATTCCTTATCCATGTTACTACCATCCCTTTTATGTTTGAGAACGCTCCTGTGAAGCAGCTTGGAATGTTTTACTACATTAAAGGTGCTACCATAAATGCAAGTTATTGTTGCTGTTGAAGGTTACTGCAAGCTGTATGTTGGACTGTGTTCATTCATTGACAGTATATTGACACAGTCTGAGGGCACGCTAAATAGATTTGTCATTATCCTGCGAGGGCCACTCAATGATATTGACTGACTGAACAAAACAACCTGGGGCTGTATGTACACAAACGTTTGAAGGTGACAGGACAAGCTATGTTAAAAAAAAATGAGATCCTTGGCTTTAGTAATAGAGGCAAAGAGTACAAGAGCAAGAAAGTTATGCTAAACCTTTGAAAAAACACTGGATATGTCTTAGCTGGAATATTCTGGGCATCATATTTTAGGTAGGATGCCAAGACCATGAAGAGGGTGCAGAGGAAATTTACAAGAATAGTACCAGGCATGAGGGACCACAGTTACGTGGAGAGACTGGAGAAGCTGGAATTGGTCTCCTTAAAGCACGGAAGGTTAGAGAGAGATGTAATAGAGGTGTTCAAAATCATGATAGAGCAAATAAAGAGAAACTGTTTCCAGTGGCAGGAGGTTCGGTAACCAGTGGGCACAGATTTAAAATAATTGGCAAAAGAACCAGGAGAGAAATGAGAAGCATTTGTTTTAAGCAGCAAGTCGTTGTGTTCTGAAATGCAGAAAGGTGAAAGCAGATGCAAAATAACTTTCAAAACGGAATTGGAGAAATACTAAAAAAGGAAAGATTTGCAGGGATATAGGGAAAGAACAAGGGAGTTGGGCTAATTGAGCAGTTCTTTCAAAGAGCTGGCACAGGCATGAAATGCGGAACGGCCTCCTTCTGTGCTGTATGATTCTATGATTATATTCCTATTCACTTACTGGGGAATATTCCTGCTCACTCTTCCTGGAATTGTCTTCTTCACTATGAGTACTGAGTGACAATTAAGCCAGAATAATATTTTGAAGAGAGTGTTTATCAGAAACAGATTTGGGTTGTGTCCTCTCAGTACTTGTCAGCTTTTGACAGAGCTTCTTTATCTAAAATTCTCAGCTTTCCTTTTCTCCTCATTCTCAGTTGTTATAAGCCTGCTGAGCATGTGTGGGTGTAAATATTTTCCGTTTTTTTTCCAACTCTCTGCTTCCTGTGATTAAATGACCAAAATTGGACAGAATTCTCAAAACCTGACTCACCTGATTTCAGTAGTCAGCTTTCACTCCAGATGGAAGGACAAGATACAGAAATGGAGTTATTTGTCGACAAGAGGGGAATTAATCTATCCTTGGCCCCCTCCTATTCCTCATCTATGTGCTGCCCCTTGGCCCCATCATCTGAAAACACAATGCCTGGATCCACATGTACACTCACAACACGTACTTCCACCTCATCACCATCTCTCTCGACGCCTCCACTGTTACTAAATCATCAGACTACTTGTCCAATATCCAGTACTAAATGAGCAAGAATTTCCTCCAAAGTCATTGTCTTCAGTCCCCACCAAAAATTCCACTCTTTAGCCACCGACTCCATCCCTCTCCATGGCAACGGTCTGAGGCTGACCCAGACTGTTTGCAACCTCGGTGTCATATTTGACCCTGAGATGAGCTTCCAACCACCTATCTGCATCATCATTAAGATCACCTAAATCCACCTCCGTAACATCAACTGACTCTGCCCTAAGTCAACTAATCTGCTGCTAAAAACTCTCATCCATGCCTTTGTTACCTCGATTTCAAGGTACTCCTGGCTGGACTCCCATCTTCCACCCTCCAATAACCTAAGCTCACCCAAAACTAAGCTGCCAGTATCCTAACTCACACCAAGTCCTGTTCAACTATCAGCCCTGTGCTTAGAACATTAGAACATTACAGCGCAGTACAGGCCCTTTGGCCCTCGATGTTGCGCCGACCTGTGAAACCATCTGACCTACACTATTCCATTTTCATCCATATGTCTATCCAATGACCACTTAAATGCCCTTAAAGTTGGCGAGTCTACTACTGTTGCAGGCAGGGCGTTCCACGCCCCTACTACTCTGAGTAAAGAAACTACCTCTAACATCTGTCCTATATCTATCACCCCTCAACTTAAAGCTATGTCCCCTCGTGTTTGCCATCACCATCCGAGGAAAAAGACTCTCACTATCCACCCTATCTAACCCACTGATTATCTTATGTGTCTCTATTAAGTCACCTCTCCTCCTCCTTCTCTCCAACGAAAACAACCTCAAGTCCCTCAGCCTTTCCTCGTAAGACCTTCCCTCCATACCAGGCAACATCCTAGTAAATCTCCTCTGCACCCTTTCCAAAGCTTCCACATCCTTCCTATAATGCGGTGACCAGAACTACACGCAATACTCCAGGTGCGGTCTCACCAGAGTTTTGTACAGCTGCAGCATGACCTCATGGCTCCGAAACTCGATCCCCCTACTAATAAAAGCTAACACCCCATATGCCTTCTTAACAGCCCTATTAACCTGGGTAGCAACTTTCAGGGATTTATGTACCTGGACACCAAGATCTCTCTGTTCATCTACACTACCAAGAATCTTCCCATTAGCCCAGTACTCTGCATTCCTGTTACTCCTTCCAAAGTGAATCACCTCACACTTTTCCGCATTAAACTCCATTTGCCATCTCTCAGCCCAGCTCTGCAGCCTATCTATGTCCCTCTGTACCCTACAACATCCTTCGGCACTATCCACAACTCCATCGACCTTAGTGTCATCCGCAAATTTACTAACCCACCCTTCTACACCCTCTTCCAGGTCATTTATAAAAATGACAAACAGCAGTGGCCCCAAAACAGATCCTTGCGGTACACCACTAGTAACTAAACTCCAGGATGAACATTTGCCATCAACCACCACCCTGTCTTCTTTCAGCTAGCCAATTTCTGATCCAAAGCTCTAAATCACCTTCAACCCCATACTTCCGTATTTTCTGCAATAGCCTACCATGGGGAACCTTATCAAACGCCTTACTGAAATCCATATACACCACATCCACTGCTTTACCCTCATCCACCTGTTTGGTCACCTTCTCGAAAAACTCAATAAGGTTTGTGAGGCACGACCTACCCTTCACAAAACCGTGCTGACTATCGCTAATGAACTTATTCTTTTCAAGATGATTATAAATCCTATCTCTTATAACCTTTTCCAACATTTTACCCACAACCGAAGTAAGGCTCACAGGTCTATAATTACCAGGGCTGTCTCTACTCCCCTTCTTGAACAAGGGGACAACATTTGCTATCCTCCAGTCTTCCGGCACTATTCCTGTCGACAATGATGACATAAAGATCAAGGACAAAGGCTCTGCAATCTCCTCCCTAGCTTCCCAGAGAATCCTAGGATAAATCCCATCTGGCCCAGGGGACTTATCTATTTTCACACTTTCCAAAATTGCTAACACCTCCTCCTTGTGAACCTCAATCCCATCTAGCCTAGTAGTCTGAATCTCAGTATTCTCCTCGACAACATTTTCTTTCTCTACTGTAAATACTGACGAAAAATATTCATTTAACGCTTCCCCTATCTCCTCTGATTCCACACACAACTTCCCACTACTATCCTTGATTGGCCCTAATCTAATTCTAGTCATTCTTTTATTCCTGATATACCTATAGAAAGCCTTAGGGTTTTCCCTGATCCTATCCACCAATGACTTCTCATGTCCTCTCCTTGCTCTTCTTAGCTCTCCCTTTAGATCCTTCCTGGCTAGCTTGTAACTCTCAAGCGCCCTAACTGAGCCTTCACGTCTCATCCTAACATAAGCCTTCTTCCTCTTGACAAGCGCTTCAACTTCTTTAGTAAACCACGGCTCCCTCGCTCGACAATTGCCTCCCTGCCTGACAGGTACATACTTATCAAGGACACGCAGTAGCTGCTGCTTGCTGGCCTACATTGGCTCCCAGTCTGGCAATGCTCCGGTTTTAAAATTCTCATCCTTGTTTTTAAATCCCTCCATGGCCTCGCCCTTCCCCTATCTCCATATCCTGCTCCAACCCTATAACCCTCTCGGATCTCTACGCTCCTCCAATTCTGGCCTCTTGCACATCTCTATTTTGATTGCTCCACCATTGGCAGCCGTGCTTCCAGTTGTCTGGGCCCAAAGCTCTGGAATTCCCTCCGTACTCTCTGCCTCTCTACTTCTCTGTCCTGCTGTAAGACACTCCTTAAAGCCTACCTCTTTGACCAAGCTTTAGGTCATAGAGTCATAGAGTCACAGAGAGATACAGCAGTGAAACAGGCGCTTTGGCCCACCGAGTCTGTGCCAACCAACAACCACCCATTTACACTCATCTGTCCTAATATCACCTTACACAGCTCAGTGTCAGGTTTTGTCTGATTCACGTTCCCGTGAAGCACCTTGGGACATTTTACTATGTTAAAGCAGCTATATAAATGCAAGTGTTGTTGTAATTTTGACTTTTTGCACCAACCTGTTTAACATCTCTTTCTCGACTTTTATTTCCATTGCACAAAAGCCAACATGACCCAGGAGGAGTTGAGAAAGAAAAGAGAATGCGTTGTATCAGTGAAACTGTGAAGGAGGCAATCGAACCTGTTGCACATTGTCAGGCAATGCGCAAAGATCAATTCTGATCCAAAAGAATAACAAAAGAAAAAATAATCAGTCTTTGATATTTAGCGTACCATCACCCACTCAGACAACACCTCGTCAGTAACACCCCACTCTCACACACTCACCCTAACTCCACCCCCAACATGCAGATATAAGAGTACTTCTAACCTAATTTAGTGAGAATATTTCTGTTCAAACTCCCTGTATTAACCAGAGATTGAAGCCTCGGTGATTAATTAGTATCTTGGCACTAACTGAGTCACTTCCATTTATCATATTTCTTTTGTCTACTGTGATGCTTTTTAGTGTGACTGCAATGAAATATTTTATAGCAAATCAATCACAATTACCTACAGAAAAAGGTACTCAGGAAAGCCACTCTGTGTTCCACAGATTATTCATTCATCAGCTTTTATTAAAACACTCTCTTTGCTCTCCCCCTTCCTGAACGTGCCGACTCTCACTGGGGTTCCAGTTCCACATGCCACAACTCTCCCCCCACCTACCCTGAACTGAAGAAACAGCAGCAAAGGGAAAAAAAAAGAAACACTGCATTTACATAGCACCTTTCACAACCACAGGACATCCCAAATTGCTCTACAACCATTGAAGTACTTCGACATCTAGTCACTGTTGAAATGTAGGAAATGCAGCAGCCAATTTGCACGCAGCAATTTCTCACAGACAGCAATGTGATAACGACCAGATAATTTATTTTTGTGATGTGGATTGAGGGATAAATATTGGCTAGGACACCAGTTCACTTCTTTGAAATAGTGCTATGGGGTCTTTTAAATCCACCTAAGAGAACAAACAGGGCCTTAGTTTAAAGTTTTACCTAAAAGTTTGCATCTCTGACAGTGCAGCACTCCCTCAGTGCTACATGGAATGTCAACCTTGATTTTTTTTTGTGCTCAAGTCCTGGAGTGGGATTTGAACCCAGAACTTTCTGACTCCAAGTTAAGAGTGCTACCAACAGGATGGTCCATCGACTTGTGCTGTTATTCAATAAGATCATGGCTGAACTATCATATCAACTCCACCTTCCAGCCCTGTCCTCATATCCCTTGATTCCCTAAATGCCCAAAATTCTATCCACTTCAATCTTAAATATACTCAGTGATTGAGCATCCCCATGTCTCAGACAGAGAATTCCAAAGATTCACAACCCTCTGAGTGAAGAAATTTCTCCTCATCTCAGTCCTAATGTCCCTAGTTCCAGACTCTTCAGCCAGGGGAAACAACCTCTCAGCATCTACCAAACACAAGGACACAAGAACTGGGAGCAGGAGTAGATCATATGGCCCATTAAGTCTGCTCCGCCATTCAATATGATCATGGCTGATCTTATGTTTCAACTCCACTTTGCCGCTCATTCGCCATATCCCTTGATTCCCTGAGAGACCAAATATCTTCCTATCCCAGCCTTAAATGTATTCAACGATGGAGCATCCTCAACCCTCTGGGGTAGAGAATTCCAAAGATCACAACCCTTTGAGTGAAGTAATTTCTCCTCATGTCAGTCCTAAATGATCAACCCCTTATCTTGAGTCTGTACCCTCGTGTTTTAGACTCCCTGACCAGCAGAAACAATCTCTCAGTGTCTATCCTATTCAGCCCCTTCAGAATTTTGTCTGTTTCAATGAGATCGCCTCTCATTCCACCTTGCCGGGTAGATGACGGTGTTGTAGCTGTACGGGAACAGCTTGACTCGGGGTGAAGCTAGCTCTGGAGCACAAGTCTTCAGTAAAATTGCCGGAATGTTGTCAGAGCCCATAGCCTTTGCAGTATCCAGTGTCTTCAACTGTTTCTTGATATCATGTGGAGTGAATTGGATTGGCTGAAGACTGGCTTCGGTGATGCTGGGGACCTCAGGAGAAGGCCGAGATGGATCATCCACTCGGCATTTCTGACTGAAGATGAAACTCGATGATGAAGGGGCCCAGAACATCCATGCAAAAGACAAGGCTGAAGCATTTGCATCTGCAACAGGTAGATTGGTGAAGACGATGTCAAGTAGGTCTTTCCCTCTTGTTGGTTCTCTCACCATCTGCCACAGACCCAGTCTGGCAGCTATGTCCTTTACGACTTGGGCAGCTCGGTCAGTAGTGGTGCTATCGAGCTACTCTTGGCAATGGACATTGAAGTCCCCCACCCAGAGTACAGGGTATAGGGGGTAACATATTGGCATGGATAGAAGATTGGCTAGCTAACAGAAAACAGAGAGTAGGCATAATTGTGTCATTTTCTGGTTGGCAAGATGTAACGAATGCCCTTGCTACCCTCCGTACCTCTTGCAATTGGTGTTCAACATGGAGAAACACTATTTCATCAGCAAGGGGGGTGCAGGAGGTGGTAATCAGCAAGAGGTTTCTTTGCCCATGTTTGACCTGATGCCATGAGACCTCATGGGGTCTGAAGTCAATGTTGCGGACTCCCAGGGCAACTTCCTCTGACTGTGTACCACTGTGCTGCTACCTCTGGTGGGTCTGTCCTATCAGTGGGTCAGGACTTACCCAGGGATGATGATGGCAGTGTCTGGGACATTGTCTGCAAGGTATGATTCTGTGAGTATGACTATGTCAGGCTGTTGCTTGACTAGTCTGTGGGACAGCTCTCCCAACTTTGGCACAAGCTCCCAGATGTTAGTAAGGAGGACTTTGCAGGGTCGACAGGGCTGGGTTTGCTGTTGTCATTTCTGGTGCCTAGGTCGATGCTGGGTGGTCCGTCCTGTTTCATTTCTTTGGCTTTGTAGAGGTTTGATACAACTGAGTTTAGATTAGATTAGATTTTAGATTAGAGATACAGCACTGAAACAGGCCCTTCGGCCCACCGAGTCTGTGCCGAACATCAACCACCCATTTATACTAATCCTACACTAATCCCATATTCCTACCAAACATCCCCACCTGTCCCTATGTTTCCCTACCACCTACCTATACTAGTGACAATTTATAATGGCCAATTTACCTATCAACCTGCAAGTCTTTTGGCTTGTGGGAGGAAACCGGAGCACCCGGAGAAAACCCACGCAGACACAGGGAGAACTTGCAAACTCCACACAGTGCAGTACCCGGAATCGAACCCGGGTCCCTGGAGCTGTGAGGCTGCGGTGCTAACCACTGCGCCACTGTTGTATAAACTGAGTGGCTTGCTAGGCCATGTCAGAGGGCATTTAAGAGTCAGCCACATTGCTGTGGGTCTGGAGTCACATGTAGGCCAGACCAGGTAAGGACAGCAGATTTTCTCCCCTAAAGGACATTAGTGAACCCCATGCATTTTTACAATAATCGACAATGGTTTCATAGTCACCACTAGACTAGCTTTTAATTCCAGATTTTTCTTAACTGAATTCAAATTTCAACATCTGTTCTGGTTGGATTCAAACACATGTCTTCAGATCATTAGTCTGGGGCTCTGGGTTACTAATCTAATGACATTACTACTATGCCACCGCCTCCGCTTTGAATAAGTAACGTGCTGTGGATAATGGTGAACCAATGGACGTACTGTACTTCGATTTTCAGGAGACATTTGATAAGGTGCCACATCAAAGGTCATTGCGGAAAATAAAAGTGCATGGCATAGGGGGTAACATATTGGCATGGATAGAAGATTGGCTAGCTACCAGGAAACCAAGAGTAGGCATAAATGGGTCATTTTCTGGTTGGCAAGATGTAACGAGTGGCATGCTGCAGGGATCTGTGCTGGGCCCTCAACTTTTAAAAAATTTATATAAATGAGTTGGATGAAGGGACCAAAGGTATGGTTGCTAAATTTGCTGGTGACACAAAGATAGGTAGGAACGTAAGTTGTGAGGAGGACATAAGGAGGATACAAAGGGATATAGATAGGTTAAGTGAGTGGGCAAAGACCTGGCAAATGGAGTATAATGTGGGCAAATGTGAAATAGTTCATTTTGGCATGAAGAATAAAAGAGAAGCATATTATCTAAATGGTGAGAGATTGCAGAGCTCTGAGATGCAGAGGGACCTGGGTGTCCCAGTGTATGAATTGAAAAAGGTTAGTATGCAGCTACAGCAAGTAATTAGGAAAGCTAATAGAAGTTACTGTTTATTGCGAGGGGAATTGAATACAAAAGTAGGAAGGTGATGCTTCAGTTATACAGAGCATTGGTGAGGCCACATCTGGAGTACTATGTAAAATTTTGGTCTCTTTATTTAAGGAAGGTTGTAAATGTGTTGGAAGCAGTTCAGAGAAGGTTTACGAGACTAATACCTGGAATGAGCGGATTGTTTCAGGGAGGAAAGATTGGACAGGCTAGGCGTGTATGCGCTGGACTATAGAAGTGTAAGAGGCGACTTGATTGAAACATATAAGATCCTGAGGGGTCTTGACAGGGTGGATGTGGAAAGGATGTTTCCCCTTGTGGGAGAATCTAGAACTAGGGGTCACTGTTTAAAAATAAGGGGTCGCCCATTTAAGACAGAGATGAAGAGAAATTGTTTCCCCCAGAGGGTTGTCAGCCATTGGAATGCTCTTCCTTAAAAGGCGGTGGAAGCAGGGTCTTTAAATATTTTTAAGGCAGAGGTAGATAGATTCTTGATAAGCGAGGGGTGAAAGATTATTGGGAGTAGGCAGGAATGTGGAGTTGAGGTTACAATCAGATGACCTTGTTATATGGCAGAGCAGGCTTGAGGGGTTGAGTGGCCTACTCCTGCTCCTAATTCATATATATGTTCATTGTTGTGTGTAAAGGCCCGTGACCTTTCAACAGAACTCAGAATTGCGATGAATAGTCATCGACCTGAAATTTTAACTCTGTTTGTCTCTCCACAGATGCTGCCAGACCTGCTGAGTATTTCCAGCATTTTCTGCTTTTATTTGTAAACTAACAGGTTTACTTCATATAAAATGCATGGATGAACAGAGTATGATTTTCAGGGTGAGATCACTCTGCAGTTCGTATACAAAGGGAAAACTGTTATCTGTATTCTATATGAAAGTTGCGTTCAAGCTCAGTAAAGCTGGTTGTGTCTTTCTCTGTTGCAGATTGTAGTTGTTCATTCACACAGTCTGGGAGAGGCACAAAGGGTAGAATTTAATGTGACCCACGGGAGTGGGTTGCAAGGCGGGGGAGGGGGGCGTAGAATCGGGAGGGAAGTCTGGGGGGATGGGGTGCCTGTTGCCTTCCTGACACCATGCAATTATCTCAGTGGCGTGGAAGGTTGAGGATGACCTTCCCATCCAGACGCCAATTAAAGCATTTGGGTGGATAATTAAGGGCCACTTAAGGGCCTCTTCCTGCCGCCACTCACATTCTGTCAGCAGCGGGGGCCCTCCGCCCTGTGGGGAGACCGCCCAGTAAAAGCCGGCGGCCTCCCTACAGGCTGGGGGTGGCCCTGTTGGTCATGCTCCCTGTGGCCCATGGGCAGCGCCCCCTGGCGGCAAGGGCCGCCCCTGTGGAAAAACCTCTTCTCCATCACCACCAACTCGCCAGGGCTCACCAGACTGGCCCCAGCAACCCTGAACCCACTCACCAGGGTTCCAGGGTGGCGTCCATCAAGCTGCTTCGGGCCAGGTGCAGTCCCGCGGTGACCACCGCTCCCTCCAACTGGCCAGCAGCTCTTGGAGGCAAGTCAATGCCCTTAAAGGGACAGGAGCCCCGATGCCACGCAGTTAATTGTCTGATGGGCACAGAATCGGTATGGAGCTCCCGGAAATGGCTAAGGCGGGGTTGCCCCCGGTTTTCCGACTGACCGTAGGGGACACCGCCACCTGCATTAAATTCAGCCATGAGAAACTGAAAGAATATTACAATTTGCTGACCACTCCCAACCCTCCTGTCCTGACCTGTCCCTCAATTGTCTGTGCAGGAGACAGGCCAAGCTGTCAATAAAACATAGCATTCTGCCTCCCCCGTGACATGGGGGCTTGCAGCAACTGAGAATCCTTTTAGCTAATTGTCCTGCCAGGTGCAATGAATGAAAACCATTGCCGCAAAGAAACCATTCCATCACAATTCTACACAACCATCTAATTGCCTCAAAGCTGCAGAGGCCTGCAGAGCGAAGTGGTTTTATATCTGGTTAGTCTCTTTTTTAAGTAGGAAGAAGGGCATGGTGGTGTCGTTGTTATGAATCTGCACCAGTAAATCAGGCAACATGAGTTGAAATTCCACCATAGCTGTTTGAGAATTTGAACTGAGTTCCAATAAAAAAATCTGGTCGCAGTAAAAGTGACCGTGAAAAGCTGTCGGATCATCGTAAAAGCCCAGCTGGTTCATTAATATCCTTCAAGAAAGGAAATCTGCTGTCCCCACCTGGTCTGGGCCTATATGGGACTCCAGTCCCACACCAGCCTGGTTGGCTCTTAACTGCCCTCCGAAGTGGCCCAGCAAAACACTCAATTCATATCAAACTCGCTGCCAGCCGTTCAAGAAGGAGGCCTATCACCACCTTATCGGGGCAACTAGGGAGGGGCAATAAATGTCGGCCTTGCCAATGATGCCCACATCCCAAGAATAAATAGAAAAAGTGAATTAACACTTCAAATCCACTGCAATCCCTTCAGAAAAAATGGAATAAATGCTTTTGATTTTCTGGCTGGCATAGTTAGTTCTGGCCACCAATGGGGAGAGTGGATTTGGTTGCTCTGGGTAGCGAATGGCTCTGGTTGCCAAGGGCAATGAAAGGTTCTGGTTGCTATGGGCAGTGAATGGCTCTGGTTATTATGGGTAATGAATTGCTTTCACAGCTATGGGTAGTGACATCAAACGTGTTTCCATGGAGACTTTCTTTTGTTAGTATTTCTAAATATAAATTTGTTAAACTTTCCAAAATTCAGTCGATGCAAATCCAGAGCCCAAAAACAATAGTGAAGGATTCAATCTCGGGATGTGGGCGTCGCTGGCAAGGCTGGTATTTTTTGCCCATCCCTAGATGCCCTTGAGATGTTGGCAGTGGGCTTTCCCCTTGAACCACTGCAGTCCATGTATTATTCTTTGGAACAGATCAGTGGCTTGCTAGGCCTCTTTGGAGGTCAATTTAGAGTCAAACATTTTGGTGTGACACTGGAGTGACAAATAGGAAAAGACGGCAGGTTTCCTTCCCTTAGAGACTTTAGGACCAGGTGATCCTTTACAACAATCGACACCTCATGGTTATATTTACTGATAGAATCAAACAGCACAGAAGGAGGCTATTCGGCCCATCATGCAAAAGAAAGTTTAAAAAGTAAGTGGTTTGTTCAATGAGGAGGGACCAATCTTGTCGTGATGGATTGTGCCGTCAATGCACAAAGCTTGATCACAATCTCTCTGCAAAATTCTCTTTGAAAGAGCTACCCAATTAGCCCCAATCGCCCTGCTTTTTCCCCATAGCCCTGTAAATTTCCCCCTTTAGGTATTTATCCAATTCCCTTTTGAAAGTTACTATTGAATCTGCTTCCAACCTCCTTTCAAACAATACATTCCAGATCATTAAAACTTGCTGTGTAAAAAAATGTTTTCCTCATTCCCCCCACTCTGGTTCGTTTGTCAATTACCTGTATCTTCCTGTTGACAACCCTCCTGCCACTGGAAACAGTTTCTCCTTATTTACTCTATCAAAACACTTCATGATTTTGAACCCCTCTGCTCCGCCAATCCCGCAATAGGACAGAAATTCCTTCGCCAATCTAACAGACACCTGTTATGGATTTCGTGGGAATTTTCTGGAATAGCTGTAAACATTGTCACGACCCGGATGTCGTTCTGTGGAGGTCAGTCGGCAGACAAGGACTCAAACTGGAGGTCTAGACCAGGATCAGGGTCTAGACCCCACATCCCAAAGATCAGATATTGGAAGTTTCATTTTTATCTTCAACAGCCTCACAGCTGCAGCGACCCGGGTTCAATTCTGGGTACTGCCTGTGTGGAGTTTGCAAGTTCTCCCTGTGTTTGCGTGGGTTTCCTCCGGGTGCTCCGGTTTCCTCCCACATTCCAAAGACTTGCAGGTTGATAGGTAAATTGGCCATTAGCAATTGCCCCTAGTATAGATACGTGGTAGGGAAATATAGGGACAGGTGGGGATGTGGTAGGAATATGGAATTAGTGTAGGATTAGTATAAATGGGTGGTTGATGGTCGGCACAGACTCGGTGGGCCGAAGGGCCTGTTTCAGTGCTGTATCTCTAAACTAAACTAAACTAAAGCAGCTCCTGAAAGGTCTTCGCTAGACGTGCAACAAGGACTGCTAGCGAAATGGCCAATTTTCTCATCCACTAAAATCAATGAAAAAGGAAACCAGAAGAAATCGATTGTCACTGTAAATTCGACATGCCGTAAATCAGTTGTTGGTGTAAATCGGACATGCCGTAAATCAGTTGTTGGTGTAAATCGGGCATGCCGTAAATCAGTTGTTGGTGTAAATCGGACATGCCGTAAATCAGTTGTTGGTGTAAATCGGACATGCGATAAAACAGTTGCTGGTGTAAATCAGACATCTTCTAAATCGGTTGTTGTAAATCGGACATGCTCTTCATCAGCTTCTGTTGTAAATCACATGCTGTAACTCAGTTGTTTGTATAAATGGGACATTGTATAAAACAATCTTTAGTGTAAATCTGGCACTCGATTAGTTCTGAGTGTGTTTTGCACTATTGGCAAAGGCCAATTTCACTACATTACCATTAGTTTTCGATGGGGGCTGGTGAGAGCCAGTAACCCGGTTTGGTACAATAGAGCTTTGTTATATTTCAGCCATGCGTCAGTAGGTAGCACTCTCTCTCATCTCTCCATCAATAGGTCCTGGGTTCGAGTCTCACGCCAGACTCTTGAACACAGGCTGACACTCCAGGCTGAATTTTGTTCAGCCATTTGAAGTGGGAATGGTGACATGGGGGCACAGAGAATCGCATTGGAAGCATCTGCCCAGAAATCTGGCGTTGTGACTTTGATTCCGGATTTAGTTAACAGTGGGAAAGCACAAGGTAGAATTGATACCCTGACGTAATGGGAATGTCTTTTAAATTGCTCAGCAGTTAATTTCAATGCATTTGCATCTAATTCGTCACAATTCAATGGGGGGGGCCTGGGATTAAGTGGACGGCAGGTGGCACTCATGCGCCTTCAGGTTCACAGCCGTTAAAAGCTGGCGGCACCAAGGTAAGGCTTCAGTGCCACGACGGGTAGGTAGCCCTGGACGGTGCTGCACAGCGGAAGAGGTGAACAAAGAGGCTATTTTCAGACTGCAGTGCTGTGTGCTCCACAATGGGTGTTGGGGTGTCGGGAGCTCTGCAATGGAGGTCGGGGGCTCTGCACTGGGGGTCAGGGTCACAAGGACTCTGCAAAGGGGGGCGGTTCTTAGGTTTCTCATTCCTTTGGTGTGTGAGCTATTGTAAGATCCACAGGAATACAAGTAATATCTGGAGATCATGTGCATTTTTGTTGTAACTTAAACTGGAACATGTATATACACACACAGCTACTACAGGAGCTAACCTACACGCATATTACTCTGTCGGGCTGGCCATGTGTGACGTGACAACACTTCCTCCAGTGACTCTTCACTTACAGCCTCTTAAGTGAAGAGTCAACAATGTGTGGTTGCCAATACTGAAGAATGAGGGGGTTAGCCATCAACAAGGTGGGCACTGAGGGCTATCAGGTGCGATTCAATGCGATTCTCTGTGCCCCCATGTCACCAGAAGAAGTGGCAAAAGCTCAACTGCCAGGGTAGGATCGCCTCTGCATCACCAGTACTCTGTCGGCCCACTGGTCACCTTACGTGGGTCTCATACACCCTGTGTTTGTGGACCCTCATGGCATGATGCAGCACCGCTGACAGTAACTAAGAGGCAGCTGCGCCTGCCCGTGAAGCTCCACGATGAGAGCAGCAGCAGCCAGCCATGCCGAGAAGGGCCCAACTGCGCCAGAGGGTGTACCGGACTCGAATTAGCTACCTCCAAATGTCCAAGAGGCATTGTCAGTGAAGACTGGGGCCCTTCAGGGAGGCCATCACGACTTATGTGCCCTGCTGCAGGATGTGTTGAGACCTACGGGATTCGGTGGTCACCCTATGCCAGTGGCCCTGAAGAGCACAGTGGCACTGAACTTTTATGCCCCTGGATCATTCCAAGGATCCTCCAGGTACATGTGTGGGGTCTCCCAGGCAGCAGCCCACTGCTGCATCAAGGAGGTGACCAATGCCCTGTTCAAGAGGACCGGCGACTGTGTGTGCCACTGGGCTGACCCTGACAGTCAGGTAGAGAGGGCCATTCGCTTCAGGGCCATCGCTGGAATTCCCCCGGCTGCAAGGTGTGACACATTGCACACCTGTGACCATCAAGGCTCCCACGGACCAGCCAGCTGCCTTCATCAACAGGAAGGGCTTTTATTCCATCAACATTCAACTGGTCTGTGACCACCGAAAGTGTTTCCTGCAGGTATGTGCCCGCTTCCCAGGAAGCAGCCATGATGCCTACATACTCTGACAGTCCCACACCCCCACCATCTCCACCACTCGCTTTCAGGGATGAATTTTTGGGGACAAGGGCTACTCTTTGAAGGCATAGCTACTGATGCCTATGAGAAACCTCGCTCTGTAGGAGCAGAGAGGTACAACACTTGCCATGGCTCCACCAAACAACAATCGAACAGACCTCTGGGCTGCTGAAGATGAGATTCTGGTGCCTCGATTGATCTGGTGGAGCTCTGCAGTACGCCCCAGTGAGGGTCTTGCATATCGTGGTGGTCTGCAGTGCTCTGCACAATCTAGCACTGCAGAAGGGGAGAGGCCTAGCATAATGGTGAGATGCCGGAGTGACATTCCTCCACCAACGAGGAAGACACGGAGGAGGGCAACGAGCAGGCAGCACTGGATGTTAAAGCCCTTGCGCTGGAGGTTAGGAAGGTTGAGCGTCGTGCCAAGGAGACAAGAGACAAGCTCAGAAAGAACTGCTTCCAGCCAGCCTGATGTCCACCCACAGAGAAACCAATAAAGACTCACCTAAATGCATGTATTCTGTCGCCTCCTTCCTACTTCTGTTCCTTGCCTAGGGCCCTGCTGAAACACGCGCTTGTGTCCATGGGAGATCATGTTTACATGAGGGCTGTGCTGACATTGACATACATTAAGGGGGAAGGGCGAAGTCAGTAGCTTATAATTAAGGCATGATAGTATCATCATTTTTACACAATGAGCGTTAAGAACTTTATATGAAGCATTACATGTCAGGTACCATGAACCTCCAAGTGTGTCTAGGTGCATTGCGAGCGTCTGTGCTGGAGGCAGGCTGCGGATCACACCGCCCATTAGCCTGTGATGACTTGAGCAGCCGTCCTCTGGCTGCCTGAGGCTTGGAGGGCCCTGACTGCCTGAGGGTTTCCTACACTGGTGCATGACTCTCCTCAGGTGTCGCGGCTAATGGAGCTGGGCTCACTGGCGGAGGGACTGAGGAGCCACTGTCCACACTCAGAGTGCTCTGAGGGGAACTCCCAGCTGTGGGGATCAGCCTCTTCTTCTCCCTTTCAAGTCTCTCTTCAACCTCCCTGCTCACCAGAGAAGGACGAGGTCCTGGAGAAGACTCTAGGCTCCTTGCCCTTCTCTCGCCTTGTCATTGCTGCGTTGAGCTCATGGCCAAGGCGATGGTGTGCAGGTCTGCGTGCATTTGTGAGATCTGGTCCTCCATGAGGGTCGGCAACCTCTCGATGGAGGAAGCCATGCACTCATAGGCCTGAGACATGGCAGCACACAAGGCATGGTTGGACTCCTCCATTGTCCGCTCATGGCGCACATTGCCTCAGGCATCTCCGCCAGTTGTTGCTTTACCTCTCTCTGCTACTCCAGTATGCCCTGTGCTGTCAACACCAGAGGTTCATCATCAGTCTAGAGCTCAGCATTGGCCTGGCCACCCATATTCGACTGTCAGTGGCCTCGGCTATCCCAGCCTCAGCCAGCCACTCAGGCAAGTGTGATGCTCTCACTAGCATGTGATCCCGATTCTACAGCTGAGTGCAAACTGACCGAGGTGAAAGTATCTGCGCTGACGGAAGGTGCAGGACAGTCATGTGACGGTGCATCCTCCGAGTGCTCCTCCTCCTCAGAGGTGGATGGCTGTCCCGCTTCTGCTGGAGTCTCCAACGGACGCCGACCTGCATGAGAAAACACAAACACGTGTGGATTAGGCTCTGCAGATCTCATCATGCCAACCATACGTGATGTGGGTCTCCAGAAGTGAACTGTATGTTGATGGAAGCCAATCCTCACTCTCTTGCATGGAGACTCCTGACTCTCTATCAGAAATGGTGCAGCCGCCCTGGGTCCCTAACCATTCTAAGGCCTCTTCCTCGGCTATGCTGAAGGTCCATATGCCTCCGCCTGTTCAGGCTGTCTCCCTCCTGTTATGGGCCTTTATCCTGCAAGTGGAAAGATGGAGATAGTCATACCTCACAGAGAGATCAACTTGACAATTCTGCTAGTGTCGGTCCCTCGTTTCCTACTGGGCTTTCACATATAGCTCATGCTGTTGCCTGTTCTCGGGAGTTAATCGGGGTGCGGGTTGCGAAAGAAAGTGACCTGTGGCCAAGATGCAACCATATATCTGCCAGGATGAAGTGATGTGTAAGCCCCTCTGCCTTCGCCTTTGTACTGCCTCCCTCCCCATGACCCACTTCCTGTTGTGCAGCCACTTACAATCACTAAAAATGAGAGAGGTGAGGAGCAGTCACCTTGGTATAACAAAGGAGGTCATTGACCCTCTTGCTGCACTGTACCCAGTTCGGGGAGTGGGGGGGGGGGGGGGGGGGTAACCTCCTCAGTGATCTCCATCCAGGCTTTCTTGGTCAGTCGGGAGGACCTCTTCTTGCCATCGCTGGGGAAGAGAACCTCCTGCCTTTCCCTTGCAGCCTGGAGGAGAATCAGCAGCGAGGCATCACTCAACTCTAGAACCACCCTGTGTCTTGGCTCAACCATCCTGCGGGGTCTGCCTCGGGGTGGTTATGGGGCCCTGAGTCAATGCAAAACGGGTCACAGTTTTGAGCAGCTGGTAGCAAATGAATGCAAGAAATCAATGCAAGCAGGACTGGCAGAGCCTAAAATATGACACCAGAACCTGTTGAAGAGTCCTCTGACGCCATATTCAACAGCGCATCTCCGAACCCCCGTTGCGAGATTGAGCAGGCCACGTGCCTCCATTCTGTAAAATGGCCACTGTCTGCATGAATGTGGTGGGCCAGCCACCCATGTGACAAACGGGAATGGTGCCCATTTCTGGGTCCACCACCAGAACACGCAGCGGACTCACTAAATACAGAGGGAGCACTGCACTGTCAGAGGGTCAGTACTGAGGGAGTGCTGCACTGTCAGAGGGTCAGTACTGAGGGAGTGCTGCACTGTCAGAGGGTCAGTACTGAGGGAGTGCTGCACTGTCAGAGGGTCAGTACTAAGGCAGTGCTGCACTGTCAGAGGGTCAGTACTGAGGGAGCGCTGCACTGTCAGAGGGTCAGTACTGAGGGAGTGCTGCACTGTCAGAGGGTCAGTACTGAGAAAGTGCTGCACTCTCAGAGGGTCAGTACTGGGGAAGCGCAGCACTGTCAGAGGGTCAGTACTGAGGGAGCACTGCACTGTCAGAAGGTCAGTACTGAGGGAGTGCTGCACTGTCAGAGGGTCAGTACTGGGGAAGCGCAGCACTGTCAGAGGGTCAGTACTGAGGGAGCACTGCACTGTCAGAGGGTCAGTACTGAGGGAGTGCTGCACTGTCAGAGGGTCAGTACTGAGAAAGTGCTGCACTCTCAGAGGGTCAGTACTGGGGAAGCGCAGCACTGTCAGAGGGTCAGTACTGAGGGAGCACTGCACGGTCAGAGGGTCAGTACTGAGGGAGTGCTGCACTCTCAGAGGGTCAGTACTGAGAAAGTGCTGCACTGTCAGAGGGTCAGTACTGAGGGAGCGCTGCACTGTCAGAGGGTCAGTACTGAGGGAGTGCTGCACTGTCAGAGGGTCGGTACTGAGAAAGTGCTGCACTCTCAGAGGGTCAGTACTGGGGAAGCGCAGCACTGTCAGAGGGTCAGTACTGAGGGAGCACTGCACTGTCAGAGGGTCAGTACTGAGGGAGTGCTGCACTCTCAGAGGGTCAGTACTGAGAAAGTGCTGCACTGTCAGAGGGTCAGTACTGAGAAAGTGCTGCACTGTCAGAGGGTCAGTACTGAGAAAGTGCTGCACTGTCAGAGAGTCAGTACTGAGGGAGTGCTGCACTGTCAGAGGGTCAGTACTGAGGGAGTGCTGCACTGTCAGAGGGTCAGTACTGAGGGAGCGCTGCACTGTCAGAGGGTCAGTGCTGAGGAAGTGCTGCACTGTCAGAGGGTCAGTACTGAGGGAGTGCTGCACTGTCAGAGGGTCAGTACTGAGGGAGTGCTGCACTGTCAGAGGGTCGGTACTGAGGGAGTGCTGCACTGTCAGAGGGTCAGTACTGAGGGAGTGCTGCACTGTCAGAGGGTCAGTACTGAGAAAGTGCTGCACTGTCAGAGGGTCAGTACTGAGAAAGTGCTGCACTGTCAGAGGGTCAGTACTGAGAAAGTGCTGCACTGTCAGAGGGTCAGTACTGGGGAAGCGCAGCACTGTCAGAGGGTCAGTACTGAGGGAGTGCTGCACTGTCAGAGGGTCAGTACTGAGAAAGTGCTACACTGTCAGAGGGTCAGTACTGAGGGAGTGCTGCACTGTCAGAGGGTCAGTACTGAGGGAGTGCTGCACTGTCAGAGGGTCAGTACTGAGGGAGTGCTGCACTCTCAGAGGGTCAGTACTGAGGGAGTGCTGCACTGTCAGAGGGTCAGTAGTGAGGGAATGCTACACTGTCAGAGGGTCAGTACTGAGGGAGCGCTGCACTGTCAGAGGGTCAGTACTGAGGGAGCGCTGCACTGTCAGAGGGTCAGTACTGAGGGAGCGCTGCACTGTCAGAGGGTCATTAGTGAGGGAGCGCTGTACTGTTGGTGGTGCTGTCTTTTGATCTACACCGACTCTGGGTGTTTTTTTCATTCTTTCCTGGGATGTGGGCATCGCTGTCTAGGCTAATTGTTCTTGAGAAGGTGAAATGCCTTCTTGAACCGATGCAGTCCTTAATTGGGGTGTAGGTACACCCACAGTGCTGTTAGGAAGGGAGTTCCAGGATTTTACCCAGTGACAGTGAAGGAACGGCGATATAGTTCCAAGTCAGGATGGTGTGTGACTTGGAGGGGAACTTGCAGAAGCTGATGTTCCGATGCATCTGCTGCCCTTGTCCTTCTCGGTGGTAGAGGTCGTGGGTTTGGAAGGTGCTTTCTAAGGAGCCTTGGTGAGTTGCTGTAGTGCATCTTGTAGATGGTACACACTGCTGCCACTGTGCGTTAGTGGTGGAGGGAGTGAATGTTTAAGGTGGCTATCAAGCAGGCTGCTTTGTTCCGGATGGTGTCGAGCTTCTTGAGTGTCGTTGGAGCTGCACCCATCCAGGCAAGTGGAGAGTATTCCATCACACTCCTGACTTGTGCCTTGTCGATGGTGGACAGGCTTTGGGGAGTCAGGAGGTGAGTTACTTGCCTCAGGATTCCTAGCCTCTGACCTGCTCTTGTAGCCACGGTATTTATATGGCTGGTCCAGTTCAGTTTATGGTCAATGGTAGCCCCTAGGATGTTGATAGTGCCCTCTCAGGTGGATGTCAAAGATCCCATGGCATTATTTGATCATCATTTCAAAAATGCAGTAACTGGTCATTAGCTTACTTGCTGTTTATGGGATCATGCTGTGCATCCATTCAAAAAGTTATTCACTGGATGCGAAGCAATTTGGGATGTCCTGAGTATGCAGTAACGTACCGCTTCGGGCTTTAGAATTGACCCTGATCATGAGAGTACACTGTTACTCAGATTTTCATTATTTTTCTTCACCTTCCTTCACTGCACTGCTCTCCTGTGACTCTCAGGCTACGTACCGTGAAGTTACACCTCGACAGATAACAAGAAACAATCACTGTATTCATATTCTGCAAACCAGAAATAAAAGAAAATTCAACTCCCATTTTAATTATTTGAGCTTCTCATTCCCAGGGCCCCACTTTCCCCCTCATTCTCAGGGCCCCACATCCCCCTCATCTCAATGACGTTGTTTGTGGCTGTGAGGAGCTGAGAGTTCGGAAAATAGCAGCAGGAGTGATCCCAGCTGGCGTTTGTGGGGTCAGGGACGGAGTGTCGGCAGTGCAGAGGCAAATCTAGAATAGACTGCTGCCAAAGATTGCAGCTGTGAGTGAGCAGCCCACGTGGACCCTGCTGTGTACCCCCAGCTACACCCCACCTCTACTGGATTCAGGTCAGGGAGAAAGCTCACACCTGCACTAAACCTTCACTAGTTCCCTGACTGGGTAATCTCCTGGTTTATGCCGTTCCCACCCGATGGCCCACTCCCTCAATCACCTCTATGACATTGTTGTGGGGGGATGGGCGACAGATTCTGGCCCACAAAACCATCCAGGAAACTGGCACCTAGGGCTAGGCGGCCAACCCAGACTGTGGTCACTCCTGCCATTTAGGATCAGGGCAGACTGGCTCGCAAAATAGCTAGCAGGGATAATGTGCAATACTCTAGGACTTCTCACAGAAAGTGGAGAGGCCCGGTAATACAGCACTCCAGAACAATTCACGGGAGGTTCTCGGCAGAGCTCCCCATTTCCAGAAAGAGAGTGCAGAGGAGATGCACTAGAATGGTGCAATTGAGGGACTTCAATTATGAGGAGAGACTAGAGAAGCTGAGATTGTTCTCCTTAGAACAAAGTAAGTTAAGTGGAGATTTAATAGAGTTGTGCAAAATCAAGAAGGGTTTTGATGCAGAAAATAAGGAGAAACAGTTTCCATTGGCAGAAGGGTCAGTAACCAGAGGAGACAGATTTAAGATCATCGGCAAAAGAACCAGAGGGGGAGATAAGGAGAATTTTTCATGCAGCGAGTTCCTATGATCTGGAATGCACTACCTGAAACGATGGTGGAAGCAGATTCAATAATAACAGTCAGAAGGGAATTGGATAAGTATTTGAAAAGAAGGGCAGAATTTAATGGAGCCACTGTCCAAACAGGCAGTGAGCCCCCCACCTTGGCTACTCGGAGTCCCCACCCCGGCTCTATTTAACAGCACTCGCGTCATTAACAGCCTGGCGCTGGGATTCCCATCCCTTTAAAGATGGATCCCGCCTCCGAGCTGCCAGCCAATCAGAGGCCTTGGACCCAGGCCCTGCGCTGGAGACCCAGACCCCAGGCAAATGGGGTGGGGTCGTTGGGGCCAGTCCAGCAGGCCCCAGCAAGGGGGTGTGGAAGGGTGGACGTTGAGTGCAGGGGAAGGTAGGGTCCAGGGAGGTGGGTTGTTTTCCATCGGGGGAGGCCTCCGTGGGCCACAGATTTCCCACAGAGCAGGGCCCACCCCCAAAGCCCGCAGGGAGGTCAAATCATTTTACTGGGAGACCTCCTTGCATGGCGGAGACCCCCTCTCTCCCACCACCCGCCCACCTCCTGTTGCAATACTATGAACCCCCCCACCCTCCCTACCAACCCACCCCACCTCCTAGCCTGTCTCCGGGGGACCCATTAAATCCAGCCCAAGAAGCTTTTCATTGGACTATGGGGAATGAGCAGGGTGATTGGAGCTAATTGGATAGCTCTTTCAAAATGCTGGCCTAGGTGCAATGGGCCAAATGGCCTCCATCTGCACTATACCATTCTGGAATCAGCCAGTTTTCCCCTGCTTTCGATGAGCATTGGCTGGAATGACTGTCTAACTGGAATCCTAACTCCTGGATTGCTGAAGTTGGATTGTTTTACACAGAAATACAACTCCGGGCTCTGTAGCATAAAGAGAGTTCCCTGTGAGTTGCGCCCAGGATAGCTAAATCACAGGTCCCGTCATGCACTCACCACACTCTGATCCTACCTCCAAGTCACTGAAAGCCTGAACGGTTTGATTGTGTTTACAAGTGATTTATGCTCCTAAACTTTTGATTTATATAACAAATTCATGAATTTCACTGAATAGCATTTGTTAAAAATACATTTTTTTGGACTATGGCAAGTGTTCCTGACATTTATTAATCAGGACAAGATAGTCAGGGCTCAGAGGAGGTCCTATCTCCACAGCACACATTCCAAGCTTCCAATTAAACTGATTCATTCAAATCCTTTCACAACAAATGGTTCTATTCTTCTCACACTCTGCCTTTGATCACTGCTGTCTGTTGTTTTGTGCACTTGTCAAGATCTAAAGAATATGATTCTTTTGCCTGCACAAGGACGCACAAAAAAAGGAACTGTGTCTTATTTGTAGATCTCATTTCCTCAATCATTTCAGGAGCAAGTAACAATAAAGTCAGTGTGCAGGAATTTGTACAATAATTCTGTTAACAGTATAACAGGCCCTGCCAACTGTAAAGGTTAAATCTGCTTCATTTCATATCTCGCACACTGGATTCCCTCAAATTTAATTTATATTTCTGAACAATATTCTGAGCTCAGCGTTAATGAATCCCCTCAGGACATCACCATTCCCAGCAGAGAGAAAAAGAATGAAATGGAAATGGGGATATCTGAAATTATAATAGGTCGGGTGGGGGAGCGTGAGCATGGGTGGGGGAAAATGGGACAGGGGTGAAAGAAGGAAAGGATATTGGGAGCAGGGTGGGGGCGGGGAGCGTGGGAGGGGAAGGGTTATTGTGCAAGGTAAGTGTGGAGGGAGTGTGGGAAGGGGAGCGGGTGTGGGGGGGAGGTGTGAATGAGATGGGGGAGTGTGGGGATGAGGAATGGGGCAGGAGTGTGGGGGGAGTGTTGGAGGGCAGTGTGGGAGGGTGGGTGGGAAGGGAGTGTTAGGTGAGGGATGGGGAGGAGTGTGGGAGAGGACTGGATTGTGGCGGAGTCTGAGGTGAGGAGTGGGAGAAAGTGTGGGTGGAGAGGGTGGGGTGAGGAATGAGGGTGAGGAATGAGGGTGAGAAATGTGGGTGAGGAGTGGATCGGGAGTGTGGGTGGGGAGTGCGGGGGATGTGGGGTAAGGGGAGAGGGTGTGGGTACAGGTGAGGAGTGTGGGGTTGAGGAGTGCGGGGTGAGGAGTGCGGGGTGAGGAGTGCGGGGTGAGGAGTGCGGGGTGAGGAGTGTGGGGGTGAGGAGTGTGGGGGTGAGGAGTGAGAGTGAGGGGTGGGGGTAAAGCGTGGGGGTGAGGAGTGTGGGGTGAGGAGTGTGGGTTAGGAGCGTGGGGTGAGGAGTGGGGGTGAAGAGTGAGAGTGAGGGATGGGGGTAAAGCGTGGGGGTGACCAGTGTGGGGTGAAGAGTGTGGGTTAGGAGTGTGGGGTGAGGAGTAGGGGTGAAGAGTGAGAGTGAGGGGTGGGGGTAAAGAGTGTGTGGTGAGCAGTGTGGGGTGAGCAGTGTAGGGTGAGGAGTGGGGTGAAGAGTGAGAGTGAGGGGTGGGGGTGAAGAGTGAGAGTGAGCGGTAGTGTAAAGAGTGGGGGTGAGGAGTGTGGGGTGGGGACTGGGGGAGAGGAGTGGGGGAGAGGAGTGGGGGAGAGGAGTGTGAGGTGAGGAGTGTGAGGTGAGGAGTGGGGGTAGGGAGTGTGAGGTGAGGAGTGTGGGTAGGGAGTGTGGGTAGGGAGTGTGGGTGAGGATTGTGGGGGTGAGGAGTGTGGGGTGAGGAGTGTGGGGGTAGGGAGTGTGTGGGTAGGGAGTGTGTGGGTAGGGAGTGTGTGGGTAGGGAGTGTGGGTGAGGAATGTGGGGTGAGGAGTGTGGGGTGAGGAGTGTGGGTAGGGAGTGTGGGTAGGGAGTGTGGGTGAGGAGTGTGGGGGTGAGGAGTGTGGGGTGAGGAGTGTGGGGTGAGGAGTGTGGGGGTAGGGAGTGTGTGGGTAGGGAGTGTGTGGGTAGGGAGTGTGGGTAGGGAGTGTGTGGGTAGGGAGTGTGTGGGTAGGGAGTGTGGGGGTAGGGAGTGTGGGGGTGGGGAGTGTGGGGGTGGGGAGTGTGGGGGTGAGGAGTGTGGGGGGTGAGGAGTGTGGGGGTGGGGAGTGTGGGGGTGGGGAGTGTGGGGGTGAGGAGTGTGGGGGGTGAGGAGTGTGGGGGTGGGGAGTGTGGGGGTGGGGAGTGTGGGGGTGAGGAGTGTGGGGGTAGGGAGTGTGGGGGTGGGGAGTGTGGGGGTGAGGAGTGTGGGGGTAGGGAGTGTGGGGGTAGGGATTGTGGGTAGGGATTGTGGGTAGGGATTGTGGGTAGGAGTGTGGGTAGGGATTGTGGGTAGGAGTGTGGATAGGGGAGAGGGTGTTGGTACAGGTGAGCAGTGTAGTTTTGGAGGGTATAGTCTGTTGAAGCTTATGAGATGCAAGCCGGAGAATGGAATTAGATTGGGTGGCTTATGTGGGGATTATCACTAGCAGAGGCAAGATGGGCCGAATGGGGAACTATATCAGGCCGCATGTAAGTGTTTTCCTCGGTTCTCCACATTCACAACTGGGGTGATATCTCAGTTTCCACTTGAAGGAAAAAGAAAGACTTGCATTTACATTGTTCCATTCAAAACATCAGAACATGTGAGCCCAGCTCTCAGTCGAATTACAATTGTGATTCCTGCCTAAAGGAACAAATTCCACACTTCCTGGATGATAAATTGAATCATCAAAGTGCAGTTCAGCTTCCACTGTACTGATGCAGCATTGGCCCCAGGACTGTGCTCTTAAATTTAGATTCAGGTAAAATTTTGTAAAGTGTATATCAACAAGGTGGAAAGAATATTTTACTAACTGAAAATGTGAAAGAATACGTAATGTGCTGCAGGCTTCCTGAATTTTCAGATCCTGTCAGCTTTTATGGTATTTCTTAATTAATTTTTCTGTAAGTATGGTAGAAATCTACTCTGAACTATCCTCTCTCCATGTCCCACAGCTCCGTCTGTGCGAGCTCTTTTCATCTGTTCCTATTTGGATTTTCCATGTTATTAATAATTCATGATTTCACTTCAAAGCCCAGGTCAAGTCCAATTAATAATTTAGCTTTGTTGTCATGCAGTTAGACTTCTGCCTTTACCTTTGTTCAGTTCTGTCCCTCCTTGTTTTAGCTCCAATCCTTCATTCTCCATCTCTCGATCTGGTTTTGAAACAACCTTGCTCTCAATCCCTGGACTAAACTCTCTCCTTTCACATTATTATCTTTGCTTTTATTTAGCCATTGACGGATGTGGGCGTCACTGGTCAGGCCAACATTTATTGACCTACCCTAATTTCCCTAGAGAAAGTGACAGTGAGCTGCCTTCTTGAACCACTGCAGTCCATGTGGCGATGGACTCCCACAGTGCTGTTAGGGAGGGTGTTCTTTCATATTACCTTTGATATTACTGATTCTGCACAAGGTCAAAAACACAATCTCCAGGGTAAATAATAAAACCAAAATAGGAAGCTGGATAAATATTTGACCCATATGGCAACCAGTATTTGGAGTCCAGAAATTAGTTCTACATATTAGTGGCAAAGGCTGAACAAGGAACAGGAGCGGCCCGTTCAACCCTTTGAGGCTATTTGGGAATGAGATTGAGGTGCGATAGTATGTGTTAAGTGGAATAGTTCCAGAAGGATTCTTTTTGCTCAGGTAAATGGGCTAGATTTTGCTGGAGTGGGAAATCTCTCAATGTGCCCCATTAGATTTACCTGTGCATGTTTAGGTTTTGAAATGTCTTGCCTACAAAATTGCTGGAAGTGCACGTTAATAACAGAGGCAACAGGGCATCTGGGATTTTAGTGAATGATGCAACCAATAGTCCAACCGCTTAATCAGTGAGGCTGAAAGGTTGAGGGATAAACAGTGCAAAGACTGAGAAGGAAACTAGATGTATCCAAGTCAAATCAGCTACAGAAAGAGGAATAAAGAGAGGGAAAGAAAGATTGGATCAACAAAAAGGAGAAAAAAAAAGAGATCAAAAGGAGATGTAAGAAAAAAATGTAAAAATGTAAAATTTGGCATTTATAAAATCTCCAACAACCTGAAGGAACGAGGCTCAGCACTTATAACTGCTCATTTTCTGGGTCAGAGGGGTTGGTTGGCAGTCATTCACAATTATCACATTATTAAAACTGTACTTACAGTGCTGGTTACTGAATTTAATGATCTGTGGCAAGGTTTAACGGGTAATTAATATGCAAATCCAGCAAGTTCATGAAAATGACAGGGAGGTTAAGAGCTCTTACAAAGATAACAGTGGAGCAGCACAAATTGTTCAGCGACTCGTGGTAAATTGCAATTCATGGGGTATCTCTTCCTCACCACAAGTTGCTGGTGATTTACACATTGATAATGATGAGCGTCATTCAGATGCCATTAGTTTGTCAGCAATATCTGACCCAATGTAATTAAGGTTTCTCACATTTCAAATAAAATGGGAGATCCAGACTAACAATACCTGCTTCCCTTCCTCCGAGAGACTTGTGTAGAGATTAGAATTAGAAACAGAGCCCTCTTAGAGCCAAGAGCAAAATACTGCAGATGCTGGAAATATGAAATCAAAACAGAAAATGTTGGAAATACTCAGCAGGTCTGGCAGCATGTGTGGGGAGAGAAACAGAGTTAATGTTTCAAGTCGATGACCCTTTGTCAGACTGGGAGTGTTTAGAGATGGAACAGTTTTTAAATAAGGCTGGGAAAGGGGAGAGGGGAGGAAAGAACTAAAGGGAAGGTCTGTGATAGGGTGGAAAGCAGGATAGATGAAATAAAAAAATGGACGATAGTCCGATGAATTAACGTCTCTGTCCGAGGCTGCCTACACTGTTCCAATGAAGCTCAATGTATGTTTCAGGAACAGCACCTTATCTTTTGATTAGGCACTTCACAGCTTTCCAGACTGAACATTGAGTTCAACAATTTCAGATCATGACCTCTGCCCCATTTATTTTTTTGTACTGTTGCTGGTGATTCTGCTTTTTCCACTTACACCTCCCCTTATTTCTTTACTTGTCCCATTGCCATCTGCTCATGCTTTGCACCATCATCCCTTTTGTCATTTAATTTGAATTTGATATAAACACGTTCAGTGTTTGTGCAATATTGTCGCTCATAGTAAATTCCAGGCTTGTCAACCGAGTTTATGCTGCTATAGAACAGCACAGTAGGTGTGATTTTCTGTTGGAACTGTAACTTAAGAGTCCCTCAGTGCACACACGTGCCTGGGGAACGTTTTACCCACGACTATCGGGATACCAATGTCCACAGCCACTGCTGAAACTGAGAAAGTGAATGAAATAACCTCAAAGACAACGGGTGAGAAAGAGTTTGATTAATTTCCTCCAACCACCACTTAAAATTAACTTTTTAATAATCATACAGCAGGAGGAGGCCATTCAGCCCATCGTGCCTGTGCCAACTCTTTGGAAGAGCTATCCAATTAGTCTCACTACACCCTGCTCTTTCCCCATAGCCCAAAATTCTTTCCCCTTCAAGTGTTTATCCAATTGGCTTTTGAAAGGTATTATTGACTCTATGGCTCCGCTGGGGTCGGACCTACACGAGGCCCAGGAGTGAAATAGCTGGGGCCTCATGTTTGTTGTTCCTCACACCAGTTCTGTGCTCACATATTGACACATGTTAAAAATCGGGGTTTATATCTTTGACTCCTAACCCCCTCTGAAGTGACCTCACAAACTACCGGCTCTAAACAATTACTACAAAGTTGGACAGACTGTAAAGGACAAGGACAGCAGGTGCACAGGAAAACCAGCTCCTCCCCTGATTCATTGGGGTTTATGTGGGCGATTTCCCCAATACTGTGTATATTAGATCACAACAATTCACGGTGTAAACAGAAAATTTCCTCATCTCCAGTCTGGTTCTTTGCCAATTCATTTAAATCTGTATCCTCTGAATCCCGACAATCCTGCCACTGGAAACCATTTCTGCTTATTTACTCTGTTAAAACCCCTTCATAATTTTTGCCAACCTTCTCTACTCTGAAGAGAGCAAATCCATGGCAGTGTCATGTCATTGGCAGATAAATGCTGCTGATAGTGTTTAATTAATTTCAAAATTCTTTATTGATCGTTCTCCAGCCTAAAATGGATGTTACTAGCTTAGGATTGTCTGATCGAGTAGCATTTGTGTGGATTTGAAACAAGGTTCACAGTATCCCACAGATCACAATGGAAATTCCACTCTCTTGGAATTAACATCATATTTGAACACTTAATGTGCTGGTTTAAAATATTACTCTCCACTATATTAGTTTAAAACTAGTTAAAATAAATGGATTCATATTCTCACTAAAGTAGCAGAGAGAGGGAGAGAGAAACTTCCGATAAACTCCCATGTTAATACCCCATTGGATTGTAGTTGAAGCTCTTCTTACAGGTCAGTAACACTGAAATTTCTACAACAAGAACTAGAAATACATTTTTCTGTGTTTTTGATTCCTGCTCCCAGCACAAGATGCTTGGCCTTGGGAGGAAATTCAGAATTCTCCCTGAGCTGCAGCATATTCTCCTCCCTTTGAATATCTGCATTCCTGCTCCCTCTTGGATCATCCACATACGATTCAAGTACAGCAATCCTCACGGGTTTCACCACTGGAATAATTTACTAAAGCATACAAAGATACAATGTGGGTAGCACTCTCACCTCTGAGTCACAAGGTTCAAGCCACATGCCAGAGATGTGAGCCAGGGCTAGAAGGCGGGGTGGTGGAGGGGTGGGGGGCGTTAAATTGGGTGGGAGGCGGGGGGAGGTGGCAGACAGATGGGCACTTTAGCACCCGAGGAGGCCACCCAGTAATACCTGGCGGCCTCATTGCGGACTTGGGAGACCCTCCTGATCGGGCACCCAGCAGCATGGGCCGCCCCCGCTTAAACAATCACCCCTCCCGACACTCCAACCCCCTCCCCGCCTCACCGGGGCCTAGTTGATTGTCCCTGACGAGGCCCGACCCACTCATACCTTTCTGGAGGCCACATCCATCATTCTTCTTCTTGCTGGCTGTAGTCCCAGCAGTGGCCACTGTTGGGACTAAAGAGCTGCTGGCCCTCTGATTGGCTGACAAATGCCAATCCTCTGATTGGCTGGCAGCTTTTGGAGGTAGGCCTTCCTGCCTCAGAGGGGGCGCAGCCCCGACTGCAGCCAATTAAGCGCCTGAGCCACACTAAATAGCAGTCCACATCCCATAGAAGAATTTAAAAAAACATTGCTTACAATGTCACCAGTCTTTATATCAACAGCAACCTTGGATGTATGGCTCTCTATTCTGTTATCTAAGTGATTAAGAAATATAATGATTAGTTAAGGGCCTAGCACAGATTCTTGGGGGACAGTTTCTTCCAATTCAAGTGATACCGATTACCAGGGCAATAATTTGCCTTCAATTCAATGAGCTGTAATTTGGGCGAACAGTCTCTTATGTGGAACCTTATCAAATGCTTTCTGGAATCCAAATAAACTGCATCTATAGACATTCCCTTCTCTACTACTTCAGTTAACGCCTCAAAAAATTCAGCAAGATTCATTGGACATGACAGGTGGATGTAAAAGATCCCATGGCATTACTCTAAGAGGAGCAGCGGAATTTTCCTCGATGTCTTTCTTCCTGTCTATATTAAGAATCTGATACCAAATAGAGAGAAAGAACTAGATTTACATTTACATTTCAGGTTTGCACTTGCTGATGTTCTATATTCAGTATATTCACACCTAATCTGTACTAATGCTTTGTCTTTCAAAACACCATTAACATATTGTTTGCCTTTGCTCCGTGACCTTTTGGTCAGCTATGTGGCCTGGTCCAATCTGCACCTTCTCCTTTGTTATCTCTTGCCCAACCCCCACCTCACTTGTTTATAATCTGTGACTTTTCTAATATTTGTCAGTTCCGAAGAAGGGTCACTGACCCGAAACGTTAACTCTGCTTCTCTTTCCACAGATGCTGCCAGACCTGCTGAGTGAATCCAGCATTTCTTGTTTTTGTTTCAGATTTCCAGCATCCGCAGTATTTTGCTTTCATTTTAGTGTTTAATTCACTGCCACTTCTCTTCCAGGAATGCCTACCTTGAAGAAGTTCTGCTCTTCTCTCCGACGGGATTTTCGTTTGTCTCTTTTACCTTGTTCACCTTCATTGCTTTCTATTTCCCTCCTGGTGTTTGATAAGGTATCTACCAAAACTCGTTTTCACAGCCACATCTCCTTCCTCAGTGACTGTCTTCGGCTCCGACTGATTCCACGTGGATTCCAACTGCAGTTTCACCCATCATGCTTTGAAACCACCCAGGATCACAGGTATCTCCGAGAAATACAACGTTCCTCGGACTGCTACTCTCGCCGCATCCTGAGATCTACACTCAGTGCTATGCGCCGCCATATGCACACACTGGACCTCTCTCTCCAGCAGCACCGTCTCACCTTATCTCAAATCTGTTCTACTCCGCAGTTTCATCTCATCTTACGTCTCATCCGACGCATTAACAAAAAACTTTTTTTCTTCCTTTCAGGTGTTAAGGAACGCAAGCTCCAGCAGCTGATGGGGACTAATGCCCCTCCAGATCCTCCTTCCGCTTCACTTCCCTCTGACCCCACCCCTTCTGATCTGACCCCTTGCCGTGTATTCACTATACCCTCTGACCTCCCCCTCTCTGATGCTGAGCGTTCTGTACTCAGCAAAGGACTCAGTTTTATCCCCTTACGCCCCCACCTCAATGAATTTCGCGCTCGGCATGACGTTGAGCTCTTCTTCCGTCGCCTCCGCCTCCGGGCTCACTTCTTTGACCAGGAGTCCTCCCCCCGACCAGCAGACCCATTCACCCGCCTCCAGCATTCTCCCTCTACCTGGACCCCTCACCCTGGCCTCTTACCCGCTCTTGATCTCTTCATTGAAAACTGTCGGCGAGACATTGGTCGTCTCAATTTCTCTGCCCCCCTCACTCACTCTAACCTGTCCCCCTCTGAACTTGAGGCACTCCGTTCTCTCAGGTCTAACCCCGACATGGTCATCAAACCTGCAGACAAGGGTGGTGCTGTTGTTGTATGGCGTACCGACCTCTACCTTGCAGAAGCTCAACGCCAACTCACAGACACCTCTTCCTACCTCCCTCTGGACCATGACCCCACCACCGAACATCAAGCCACCGTCCAAAGGACTGTCACTGACCTCATCTCCTCTGGAGATCTTCCCTCTACAGCTTCCAACCTCATAGTCCCGCAACCCCGGACAGCCCGCTTCTATCTCCTTCCCAAAATCCACAAACGGGACTGTCCCGGCAGACCCATTGTGTCAGCCTGCTCCTGCCCAACTGAACTTATTTCTTCCTATCTAGACTCTATCTTTTCTCCGCTGGTCCAGTCTCTTCCCACCTACATCCGTGACTCTTCTGACGCCCTACGTCATTTTGACAATTTCCAGTTTCCTGGTCCCAACCGCCTCCTCTTCACTATGGACGTCCAATCGCTCTACACCTCCATCCCCCACCAGGATGGTTTGAGGGCTCTCCGCTTCTTCCTGGAACAGAGGCCCAACCAGTCCCCATCCACCACCACCCTCCTCCGCCTGGCTGAACTTGTTCTCACATTGAACAACTTCTCCTTCAACTCCACGCACTTCCTTCAAGTAAAAGGTGTCGCTATGGGTACCCGCATGGGTCCTAGTTATGCCTGTCTTTTTGTGGGATATGTCGAGCATTCTTTGTTCCAGTCCTACTCAGGCCCCCTCCCCCAACTCTTTTTCCGGTACATTGATGACTGTATCGGTGCCGTTTCCTGCTCCCGCCCCGAACTCGAAAACTTTATCAACTTTGCTTCCAATTTCCACCCTTTTCTCACCTTTACATGGTCCATCTCTGACACTTCCCTTCCCTTCCTCGACTTCTCTGTCTCCATCTCTGGGGATAGGTTGTCTACCAATATCCATTATAAGCCCACTGACTCCCACAGCTACCTCGACTACACTTCTTCACACCCTACCTCCTGTAAGGACTCCATTCCATTCTCCCAGTTTCTCCGTCTCCGACGCATCTGCTCTGATGATGCTACCTTCCATGACGGTGCTTCTGATATGACCTCCTTTTTCCTCAACCGAGGATTTCCCCCCACTGTGGTTGACAGGGCCCTCAACCGTGTCCGACCCATTCCCCGCACCTCTACCCTCACCCCTTCCCCTCCCTCCCAGAACCGTGACAGGGTTCCCCTTGTCCTCACTTTTCATCCCACCAGCCTCCATATCCAAAGGATCATCCTCCGCCATTTTCGCCACCTCCAGCGTGATGCCACTACCAGTCGCATCTTCCCCTCCCTTCCCCTGTCAGCATTCCGAAGGGATCGTTCCCTCCGCGACACCCTGGTCCACTCCTCCATTACCCCCACCACCTCGTCCCCGTCCCAGGGCACCTTCCCTTGCAATCGCAGGAGGTGTAATACCTGCCCATTTACCTCCTCTCTCCTCACTATCCCAGGCCCCAAACACTCCTTTCAGGTGAAGCAGCGATTTACTTGTACTTCTTTCAATGTAGTATACTGTATTCGCTGCTCACAGTGTGGTCTCCTCTACATTGGGGAGACCAAGCGCAGACTGGGTGACCGCTTTGCGGAACATCTCCGCTCAGTCCGCAAGCAGGACCCTGAGCTTCCGGTTGCTTGCCATTTCAACACTCCCCCCTGCTCTCATGCTCACATCTCTGTCCTGGGATTGCTGCAGTGTTCCAGTGAACATCAACGCAAGCTCGAGGAACAGCATCTCATCTACCGATTAGGCACACTACAGCCTGCCGGACTGAACATTGAGTTCAATAATTTCAGAGCATGACAGCCCCCCACTTTACTTTCATTTTTAGTCATTTTTAGTTATTTTTTCTTCCTTTTTTTTTGCATTCCTTTTTACATTTTTTGCATTTATTTCATTTCATCTTAGTTTGTTCAGTTTGCTTACCCACTGTTTTTTTCAGGTTGTTTTTCTTCAGGTTTGCACTTGCTGATGTTCTATATTCAGTATATTCACACCTAATCTGTACTAATGCTTTGTCTTTCAAAACACCATTAACATATTGTTTGCCTTTGCTCCGTGACCTTTTGGTCAGCTATGTGGCCTGGTCCAATCTGCACCTTCTCCTTTGTTATCTCTTGCCCAACCCCCACCTCACTTGTTTATAATCTGTGACTTTTCTAATATTTGTCAGTTCCGAAGAAGGGTCACTGACCCGAAACGTTAACTCTGCTTCTCTTTCCACAGATGCTGCCAGACCTGCTGAGTGAATCCAGCATTTCTTGTTTTTGTTTCAGATTTCCAGCATCCGCAGTATTTTGCTTTTAGATTTACATAGCGCCTTGCATGACCTCAGGATGATCCAAAGTGCTTTACAGCCAATGAAATACATTGCACTGTGTCAGCCATGGCTCAGTGGGTAGCATTCTTGCCTTTATGTCATGGGTTCAAGCCCCACTCCAGCAACTTGAGGACAAAATGCTTGTGCAGTACTAAGGCAGTGCTGGGCTGTTGGAGGTGCCATCTTTTCAATTAGATGTTAAGCCAAGGCTTTGTCCAGTGGTTTGATAGTCTTTGAGTCCTATCAGTTGATAATTCAGTGACCAAGTGAGCTTCACTTGATAGACTTCTGACTGGTCATCAGCCAAATCCCAAACAAAACATCCATTAAATCAGACTTTACACTCCCAGGTGATCAATCAATCTCACCAATTGGCAGTTCTACTCAACACAAATTAATAGGAATCAGATTTAACCCGGTGCAGTGAGCAGATTGTGCGACAGTTTGAACTAGAATCCAGACTGGTTCTTTTTTTTCAGTTAGAATTCGAAGGGGCAAGATCCAATCTAGAAAATATTATTAACAAATAATATTAGATAATGCAACATCGAGGGCCGAAGGGCCTGTACTGTGCTGTAATGTTCTAATTAATCATTGCCGATGTGACCACATGATCGCATGAAGCAGGATGTGATATTCTAAACCACAGCCTAGATTTTAAAACATTGAAATCTCTGACTGACTCCTTTTATGGCTGTAGCAGCATCACCCCTCCCCCACTAACCCAACATTCTCTCCACCTTTCACTCACTGCAGAATCGATCATTTCCACAACATCAGCAGCAGGCTCCAGTCCTCCTTCCGCTGTCAGGCAAAAAATAAATTGAATGAAAGAAAGAAAGACAGAAGGAAAATTGCCAATAAAATGACTCTATGAATTCAGTCAGATGCAGAAATAAAAACTAGAAGTAATCTAAAATAGCATCAGTGGCATTTTCACAGCATGATCTGAACACCACATCCCTCCATGGGTACTAAGCAAGAGATATTTATGCACCCAGAGCTTCCTGACAGCTGTACAAATACAGGATTTGGGGTGATGTGTCTAATGAACAAGGACAGAGAAATTCAATCAAATGTTAAAGGGATTAGATAATGCGAGCCACAGGAAATTCCACACAGCTGTCATTTCTTTTCCTAAAAATGATGTGTTTTGGTAGGAAGAATGAGGAGAGGCAATATAAATTAAATGGTGCAATTTTAAAGGTGGTGCAGGAACAGAGAGACCTGGGGTTGATGTGCACAAATCTTTGATGGTGGCAGGATAAATTGAGAAAGCTGTTAAAAAGGAAATTGGTTCTTAGTTTTATTAAAAGTGGAATAGTGTACAAAAGCAAGGAATTTATGCTAAACCTTTGTAAATCATTAGTTCATAAATCAGAGGTCCCGGTGGAGTGTTAATTTCAATTCTGCACACCATGTTTTAGGAAGGATGTCCTGCCCTTGGAGAGGTAAGGAGGAGATTTACTGAAATGGTCCCAGGGATGAGGGACTTCAGTGATGTGGAGAGACTGCAGAGGAGGTTAAGGGGAGATGTGATCGAGGTGTTCCAAATCGTGATGGGTTCTGATGGAGTTGATGGGGAGAAACTGTTTCTGTGGCAGGAGAGTCAGTAACCAGAGAACAACGATTTAAGATCATTGGCAAAAGAACCAGTGGCGACATGACAGAATAACTTTTACACAGTGAGAAGTGAATGGAATACACTGCCAGAAAGGGTGGTGGACTCAGATTCAACAGTTACTTTCAAAAGGGAATCAGATTAATAGTTGAATGGGAGAAATGTGCAGTGCAGTACTGACCCCTGTGAGAGTGGGAGCTGAGGAAAAGCAGTGGGAGCTGGGGTAAAGCGATGGGAGCTGGGGTAATGCATTGGGAGCAGGAGTGAAGCAGTGGGAGCTGGGATAAAGCAGTGGGAGCTGGGATAAAGCACTGGGAGCTGGGATAAAGCATTGGGAGCTGGGATAAAGCATTGGGAGCTGGGATAAAGCAGTGGGAGCTGGGGGAAAGCAGTGGGAGCTGGGGGAAAGCAGTCGGAGCTGGGTTAAAGCGGTGGGAGCTGAGGTAATGCAGTGGGAGCTGGGATATAGCTCTGGGAGCTAGGGGGAAGGCAGTGGGAGCTGGGGTAAAGCAGTGGGAGCTGGGATATAGCACTGGGAACTGGGGTAAAGCAGAAGGAGCTGGGATAAAGCAGTGGGAGCTGGGGGAAAGCAGTGGGAGCTGGGGTAAAGCAGTGGGACCTGGGATAAAGCAGTGGGAGCTGGGGGAAAGCAGTGGGAGCTGGAGTAAAGCAGTGGGAGCTGAGGTAAAGCAGTGGGAGCTGGGATAAAGCAGTGGGAGCTGGGGGAATGCAGTGGGAGCTGGGGTCAAGCAGTGGCAGCTGGGGTAAAGCAGTGGCAGCTGGGATATAGCAGTGGGAGCTGGGGGAAAGCAGTGGCAGCTGGGGTAAAGCAGTGGGAGCTGGGGTAAAGCAGTGGGAGATGAGGTAAAGCAGTGGGAGCTGGGATAAAGCAGTGGGAGCTGGGGGAAAGCAGTGGGAGCTGGGGTATAGCACTGAGAGTTCAGGTAAAGCAGTGGGAGATGGGATATAGCACTGGGAGCTGAGGTAAAGCAGTGGGAGCTGGGATAAAGCAGTGGGAGCTGGGGGAAAGCAGTGGGAGCTGGGATAAAGCAGTGGGAGCTGGGGGAAAGCAGTGGGAGTTGGGATAAAGCATTGGGAGCTCGGGTAAAGCAGTGGGAGCTGGGGTAAAGCAGTGGGAGCTGGGGTAAAGCAGTAGGAGCTGAGGCAAAGCAGTGGGAGCTGGGATAAAGCAGTGGGAGCTGGGGGAAAGCAGTGGGAGCTGGGGTATAGCAGTGAGAGTTCAGGTAAAGCAGTGGGAGATGGGATATAGCACTGGGAGCTGAGGTAAAGCAGTGGGAGCTGGGATAAAGCAGTGGGAGCTGGGGGAAAGCAGTGGGAGCTGGGATAAAGCAGTGGGAGCTGGGGGAAAGCAGTGGGAGTTGGGATAAAGCATTGGGAGCTCGGGTAAAGCAGTGGGAGCTGGGGTAAAGCAGTGGGAGCTCGGGTAAAGCAGTGGGAGCTAGGGGAAAGCAGTGGGAGTTGGGGGAAAGCAGTGGGAGCTGGGGTAAAGCACTGGCAGCTGGGGTAAAGCAGTGGGAGCTGGGATATAGCAGTGGGAGCTGGGATATAGCACTGGGAGCTGGGGGAAAGCAGTAGGAGCTGGGATAAAGCAGTGGGAGCTGGGGGAAAGCAGTGGGAGCTGGCGTAAAGCAGTGGGAGCTCGGATAAAGCAGTGGGGGCTGGGGGAAAGCAGTGGGAGCTGGGGTAAAGCAGTGGGAGTTGGGGTAAAGCGGTGGGAGCTGAGGTAATGCAGTGGGAGCTGGGATAAAGTAGTGGGAGCTGGGATATAGCACTGTGAGCTGGGATAAAGCAGTGGGAGCTGGGGGAAAGCAGTGGGTGCTGAGGTAAAGCAGTGGGAGCTGGGATAAAGCAGTGGGAGCTGGGGCAAAACAGTGGGAGCTGAGGTAAAACAGTGGGCGCTGGGGTAAAACAGTGGGAGCTGGGATTAAGCAGTGGGAGCTGGGGTAAAACAGTGGGAGCTGGGACAAAGCAGTGGGAGCTGGGGTAAAGCAGTGGGAGCTGGGACAAAGCAGTGGGAGCTGGGGTAAAGCAGTGGGAGCTGGGGTAAAACTGTGGGAGCTCGGGTAAAGCAGTGGGTGCTGGGGTAATACAGTGGGAGCCGGGGTAAAACAGTGGGAGCTGGGGTAAAGCAGTGGGAGCTGGAGTAAAACAGTGGGAGCTGGGGTAAAACAGTGGGAGCTGGGGTAACACAGTGGGATCTGGGGTAAAGCAGTGGGAGCTGGGGTAAAACAGTGGGAGCTGGGGAAAAACAGTGGGAGCTGGGGTAAAGCAGTGGGAGCTGGGGGAAAACAGTGGGAGCTGGGGTAAAGGAGTGGGAGCTGGGACAAAGCAGTGGGAGCTGGGGTAAAACAGTGAGAGCTGGGGTAAAACAATGGGAGCTGGGGTAAAGCAGTGGGAGCTCGGGTAAAACAGTGGGAGCTGGGGTAAAGCAGTGGGAGCTGGGACAAAGCAGTGGGAGCTGGGGTAAAACAGTGGGAGCTGGGGTAAAGCAGTGGGAGCTGGGGTAAAACAGTGGGAGCTGGGGTAAAACAGTGGGAGCTGGGGTAAAGCAGTGGGAGCTGGGGGATAACAGTGGGAGCTGCGGTAAAGGAGTGGGAGCTGGGACAAAGCAGTGGGAGCTGGGGTAAAACAGTGGGAGCTGGGGTAAAGCAGTGGGAGCTGGAGCAAAGCAGTGGGAGCTGGAGTAAAGCAGTGGCAGCTGGGGTAAAACAGTGGGAGCTGGGGTAAAGCAGTGGGAGCTGGGACAAAGCAGTGGGAGATGGGCTAAAGCAGCAGGAGCTGGGATAAAAGTGGGAGCTGGGACAAAGCAGAAGGAGCTGGGGTAAAGCAGTGGGAGCTGGGGTAAAGCAGTGGGAGCTGGGGTAAAGCAGTGGGAGCTGGGACAATGCAGTGGAAGCTGGGGTAAAGCAGTGGGAGCTGGGGTAAAGCAGTGGGAGCTGGGACAATGCAGTGGGAGCTGGGGTAAAGCATTGGGTGCTGGGGTAAAACAGTGGGAGCTGGGGTAAAGCAGTGGGAGCTGGGACAAAGCAGAAGGAGCTGGGATTAAGCAGTGGGAGCTGGGACAATGCAGTGGGTGCTGGGGTGAAGCATTGGGTGCTGGGGTAAAACAGTGGGAGCTGGGGTAAAGCAGTGGGAGCTGGGACAAAGCAGTGGGAGCTGGGGTAAAGCAGTGGGAGCTGGAATAAAGCAGCAGGACCTGGGATAAAACAGTGGGAGCCGAGACAAAGGAGTGGGAGCTGGGGGGAAGCTGTGGGAGCTGGGGGGAAGCAGTGGGAGCTGGGGTAAAGCAGTGGGAGCTGGGGTAAAACAGTGGGAGCTGGGGTAAAGCAGTGGGAGCTGGGGTAAAACAATGGGAGCTGGGGTAAAGCAGTGGGAGCTGGGACAAAGCAGTGGGAGATGGGGGAAAGCAGTGGGAGCTGGGGGAAAGCAGTCGGAGCTGGGGTAAAGCGGTGGGAGCTGAGGTAATGCAGTGGGAGCTGGGATATAGCTCTGGGAGCTAGGGGGAAAGCAGTGGGAGCTGGGGTAAAGCAGTGGAAGCTGGGATATAGCACTGGGAAATGGGGGAAAGCAGTAGGAGCTGGGATAAAGCAGTGGGAGCTGGGGGAAAGCAGTGGGAGCTTGGGTAAAACAGTGGGAACTGGGACAAAGCAGTGGGAGCTGGGGTAAAGCAGTAGGAGCTGGGATAAAGCAGTGGGAGCTGGGGGAAAGCAGTGGGAGCTGGGGTAAAGCAGTGGGACCTGGGATAAAGCAGTGGGAGCTGGGGTAAAGCAGTGGGAGCTGAGGTAAAGCAGTGGGAGCTGGGATAAAGCAGTGGAAGCTGGGGGAAAGCAGTGGGAGCTGGGGGAAAGCACTGAGAGTTCGGGTAAAGCAGTGGGAGATGGGATATAGCACTGGGAGCTGGGGGAAAGCAGTGGGAGCTGGGGTAAAGCAGTGGGAGCTGGGACAATGCAGTGGGAGCTGGGGTAAAGCAGTGGGAGCTGGGGTAAAGCAGTGGGAGCTGGGACAATGCAGTGGGAGCTGGGGTAAAGCATTGGGTGCTGGGGTAAAACAGTGGGAGCTGGGGTAAAGCAGTGGGAGCTGGGACAAAGCAGAAGGAGCTGGGGTTAAGCAGTGGGAGCTGGGACAATGCAGTGGGTGCTGGGGTGAAGCATTGGGTGCTGGGGTAAAACAGTGGGAGCTGGGGTAAAGCAGTGGGAGCTGGGACAAAACAGTGGGAGCTGGGGTAAAGCAGTGGGAGCTGGAGTAAAGCAGCAGGACCTGGGATAAAACAGTGGGAGCCGGGACAAAGGAGTGGGAGCTGGGGTAAAGCAGTGGGAGCTGGGGTAAAACAGTGGGAGCTGGGGTAAAGCAGTGGGAGCTGGGGTAAAACAATGGGAGCTGGGGTAAAGCAGTGGGAGCTGGGACAAAGCAGTGGGAGATGGGGGAAAGCAGTGGGAGCTGGGGGAAAGCAGTCGGAGCTGGGGTAAAGCGGTGGGAGCTGAGGTAATGCAGTGGGAGCTGGGATATAGCTCTGGGAGCTAGGGGGAAAGCAGTGGGAGCTGGGGTAAAGCAGTGGAAGCTGGGATATAGCACTGGGAACTGGGGGAAAGCAGTAGGAGCTGGGATAAAGCAGTGGGAGCTGGGGGAAAGCAGTGGGAGCTGGGGTAAAGCAGTGGGACCTGGGATAAAGCAGTGGGAGCTGGGGTAAAGCAGTGGGAGCTGAGGTCAAGCAGTGGGAGCTGGGATAAAGCAGTGGGAGCTGGGGGAAAGCAGTGGGAGCTGGGGTAAAGCAGTGGGAGCTGGGATAAAGCAGTGGGAGCTGGGGGAAAGCAGTGGGAGCTGGGATAAAGCAGTGGGAGCTGGGGGAAAGCAGTAGGAGCTGGGATAAAGCATTGGGAGCTCGGGTAAAGCAGTGGGAGCTGGGGTAAAGCAGTGGGAGCTAGGGGAAAGCAGTGGGAGTTGGGGGAAAGCAGTGGGAGCTGGGGTAAAGCACTGGCAGCTGGGGTAAAGCAGTGGGAGCTGGGATATAGCAGTGGGAGCTGGGATATAGCACTGGGAGCTGGGGTAAAGCAGTAGGAGCTGGGATAAAGCAGTGGGAGCTGGGGGAAAGCAGTGGGAGCTGGGGTAAAGCAGTGGGAGCTGGGATAAAGCAGTGGGGGCTGGGGGAAAGCGGTGGGAGCTGGGACAATGCAGTGGGAGCTGGGGTAAAGCAGTGGGAGCTGGGGTAAAGCAGTGGGAGCTGGGACATTGCAGTGGGAGCTGAGGTAAAGCATTGGGTGCTGGGGTAAAACAGTGGGAGCTGGGGTAAAGCGGTGGGAGCTGAGGTAATGCAGTGGGAGCTGGGATAAAGCAGTGGGAGCTGGGATATAGCATTGTGAGCTGGGATAAAGCAGTGGGAGCTGCGGGAAAGCAGTGGGTGCTGAGGTAAAGCAGTGGGAGCTGGGATAAAGCAGTGGGAGCTGGGGCAAAACAGTGGGAGCTGAGGTAAAACAGTGGGAGCTGGGATAAAGCAGTGGGAGCTTGGGTAAAACAGTGGGAACTGGGACAAAGCAGTGGGAGCTGGGGTAAAGCAGTAGGAGCTGGGATAAAGCAGTGGGAGCTGGGGGAAAGCAGTGGGAGCTGGGGTAAAGCAGTGGGACCTGGGATAAAGCAGTGGGAGCTGGGGTAAAGCAGTGGGAGCTGAGGTAAAGCAGTGGGAGCTGGGATAAAGCAGTGGGAGCTGGGGGAAAGCAGTGGGAGCTGGGGGAAAGCACTGAGAGTTCGGGTAAAGCAGTGGGAGATGGGATATAGCACTGGGAGCTGGGGGAAAGCAGTGGGAGCTGAGGTAAAGCAGTGGGAGCTGGGATAAAGCAGTGGGAGCTGGGGGAAAGCAGTGGGAGCTGGGATAAAGCAGTGGGAGCTGGGGGAAAGCAGAGGGAGCTGGGGTAAAGGAGTGGGAGCTGGGACAAAGCAGTGGGAGCTGGGGTAAAACAGTGAGAGCTGGGGTAAAACAATGGGAGCTGGGGTAAAGCAGTGGGAGCTCGGGTAAAACAGTGGGAGCTGGGGTAAAGCAGTGGGAGCTGGGACAAAGCAGTGGGAGCTGGGGTAAAACAGTGGGAGCTGGGGTAAAGCAGTGGGAGCTGGGGTAAAACAGTGGTTGCTGGGGTAAAACAGTGGGAGCTGGGGTAAAACAGTGGGATTTGGGGTAAAGCGGTGGGAGCTGGGGGGATAACAATGGGAGCTGCGGTAAAGGAGTGGGAGCTGGGACAAAGCAGTGGGAGCTGGGGTAAAACAGTGGGAGCTGGGACAAAGCAGTGGGAGCTGGAGTAAAGCAGTGGCAGCTGGGGTGAAACAGTGGGAGCTGGGGTAAAGCAGTGGGAGCTGGGACAAAGCAGTGGGAGCTGGAGTAAAGCAGTGGCAGCTGAGGTAAAACAGTGGGAGCTGGAGTAAAGCAGTGGCAGCTGGGGTAAAACAGTGGGAGCTGGGGTAAAACAGTGGGAGCTGGGACAAAGCAGTGAGAGATGGGCTAAAGCAGTGGGAGCTGGTGTAAAGCAGCAGGAGCTGGGATAAAAGTGGGAGCTGGGACAAAGCAGAAGGAGCTGGGGTAAAGCAGTGGGAGCTGGGGTAAAGCAGTGGAAGCTGGGGTAAAGCAGTGGGAGCTGGGACAATGCAGTGGGAGCTGGGGTAAAGCAGTGGGAGCTGGGGTAAAGCAGTGGGAGCTGGGACAATGCAGTGGGAGCTGGGGTAAAGCAGTGGGAGCTGGGGTAAAGCAGTGGGAGCTGGGACAATGCAGTGGGAGCTGGGGTAAAGCATTGGGTGCTGGGGTAAAACAGTGGGAGCTGGGGTAAAGCAGTGGGAGCTGGGACAAAGCAGAAGGAGCTGGGGTTAAGCAGTGGGAGCTGGGACAATGCAGTGGGTGCTGGGGTGAAGCATTGGGTGCTGGGGTAAAACAGTGGGAGCTGGGGTAAAGCAGTGGGAGCTGGGACAAAGCAGTGGGAGCTGGGGTAAAGCAGTGGGAGCTGGAGTAAAGCAGCAGGACCTGGGATAAAACAGTGGGAGCCGGGACAAAGGAGTGGGAGCTGGGGGGAAGCAGTGGGAGCTGGGGTAAAGCAGTGGGAGCTGGGGTAAAACAGTGGGAAATGGGGTAAAGCAGTGGGAGCTGGGGTAAAACAATGGGAGCTGGGGTAAAGCAGTGGGAGCTGGGACAAAGCAGTGGGAGATGGGGGAAAGCAGTGGGAGCTGGGGGAAAGCAGTCGGAGCTGGGGTCAAGCAGTGGGAGCTGAGGTAATGCAGTGGGAGCTGGGATATAGCTCTGGGAGCTAGGAGGAAAGCAGTGGGAGCTGGGGTAAAGCAGTGGAAGCTGGGATATAGCACTGGGAACTGGGGGAAAGCAGTGGGAGCTGGGGGAAAGCAGTGGGAGCTGGGGGAAAGCAGTGGGAGCTGGGGTAAAACAGTGGGAGCTGGGACAAAGCAGTGAGAGATGGGCTAAAGCAGTGGGAGCTGGTGTAAAGCAGCAGGAGCTGGGATAAAAGTGGGAGCTGGGACAAAGCAGAAGGAGCTGGGGTAAAGCAGTGGGAGCTGGGGTAAAGCAGTGGAAGCTGGGGTAAAGCAGTGGGAGCTGGGACAATGCAGTGGGAGCTGGGGTAAAGCAGTGGGTGCTGGGGTAAAGCAGTGGGAGCTGGGACAATGCAATGGGAGCTGGGGTAAAGCATTGGGTGCTGGGGTAAAACAGTGGGAGCTGGGGTAAAGCAGTGGGAGCTGGGACAAAGCAGTGGGAGCTGGGGTAAAGCAGTGGGAGCTGGAGTAAAGCAGCAGTACCTGGGATAAAACAGTGGGAGCTGGGACAAAGCAGTGGGAGCTGGGGTAAAGCAGTGGGAGCTGGGGTAAAGCAGTGGGAGCTGGGACAAAGCAGTGGGAGCTGGGGGAAAGCAGTGGGAGCTGGGATAAAGCAGTGGGAGCTGGGATAAAGCAGTGGGAGCTGGGGGAAAGCAGTGGGAGCTGGGATAAAGCAGTGGGAGCTGGGGGAAAGCAGAGGGAGCTGGGGTAAAGGAGTGGGAGCTGGGACAAAGCAGTGGGAGCTGGGGTAAAACAGTGAGAGCTGGGGTAAAACAATGGGAGCTGGGGTAAAGCAGTGGGAGCTCGGGTAAAACAGTGGGAGCTGGGGTAAAGCAGTGGGAGCTGGGACAAAGCAGTGGGAGCTGGGGTAAAACAGTGGGAGCTGGGGTAAAGCAGTGGGAGCTGGGGTAAAACAGTGGTTGCTGGGGTAAAACAGTGGGAGCTGGGGTAAAACAGTGGGAGTTGGGGTAAAGCGGTGGGAGCTGGGGGGATAACAGTGGGAGCTGCGGTAAAGGAGTGGGAGCTGGGACAAAGCAGTGGGAGCTGGGGTAAAACAGTGGGAGCTGGGACAAAGCAGTGGGAGCTGGAGTAAAGCAGTGGCAGCTGGGGTGAAACAGTGGGAGCTGGGGTAAAGCAGTGGGAGCTGGGACAAAGCAGTGGGAGCTGGAGTAAAGCAGTGGCAGCTGAGGTAAAACAGTGGGAGCTGGAGTAAAGCAGTGGCAGCTGGGGTAAAACAGTGGGAGCTGGGGTAAAACAGTGGGAGCTGGGACAAAGCAGTGAGAGATGGGCTAAAGCAGTGGGAGCTGGTGTAAAGCAGCAGGAGCTGGGATAAAAGTGGGAGCTGGGACAAAGCAGAAGGAGCTGGGGTAAAGCAGTGGGAGCTGGGGTAAAGCAGTGGAAGCTGGGGTAAAGCAGTGGGAGCTGGGACAATGCAGTGGGAACTGGGGTAAAGCAGTGGGTGCTGGGGTAAAGCAGTGGGAGCTGGGACAATGCAATGGGAGCTGGGGTAAAGCATTGGGTGCTGGGGTAAAACAGTGGGAGCTGGGGTAAAGCAGTGGGAGCTGGGACAAAGCAGTGGGAGCTGGGGTAAAGCAGTGGGAGCTGGAGTAAAGCAGCAGTACCTGGGATAAAACAGTGGGAGCTGGGACAAAGCAGTGGGAGCTGGGGTAAAGCAGTGGGAGCTGGGGTAAAGCAGTGGGAGCTGGGACAAAGCAGTGGGAGCTGGTGTAAAGCAGCAGGAGCTGGGATAAAAGTGGGAGCTGGGGTAAAGCAGTGGGAGCTGGGGTAAAGCAGTGGGAGCTGGGACAATGCAGTGGGAGCTGGGGTAAAGCAGTGGGAGCTGGGGTAAAAGTGGGAGCTGGGACAAAGCAGAAGGAGCTGGGGTAAAGCAGTGGGAGCTGGGGTAAAGCAGTGGGAGCTGGGGTAAAGCAGTGGGAGCTGGGACAATGCAGTGGGAGCTGGGGTAAAGCAGTGGGAGCTGGGGTAAAGCAGTGGGAGCTGGGACAATGCAGTGGGAGCTGGGGTAAAGCATTGGGTGCTGGGGTAAAACAGTGGGAGCTGGGGTAAAGCAGTGGGAGCTGGGACAAAGCAGAAGGAGCTGGGGTTAAGCAGTGGGAGCTGGGACAATGCAGTGGGTGCTGGGGTGAAGCATTGGGTGCTGGGGTAAAACAGTGGGAGCTGGGGTAAAGCAGTGGGAGCTGGGACAAAGCAGTGGGAGCTGGGGTAAAGCAGTGGGAGCTGGAGTAAAGCAGCAGGACCTGGGATAAAACAGTGGGAGCCGGGACAAAGGAGTGGGAGCTGGGGGGAAGCAGTGGGAGCTGGGGTAAAGCAGTGGGAGCTGGGGTAAAACAGTGGGAAATGGGGTAAAGCAGTGGGAGCTGGGGTAAAACAATGGGAGCTGGGGTAAAGCAGTGGGAGCTGGGACAAAGCAGTGGGAGATGGGGGAAAGCAGTGGGAGCTGGGGGAAAGCAGTCGGAGCTGGGGTCAAGCAGTGGGAGCTGAGGTAATGCAGTGGGAGCTGGGATATAGCTCTGGGAGCTAGGAGGAAAGCAGTGAGAGCTGGGGTAAAGCAGTGGAAGCTGGGATATAGCACTGGGAACTGGGGGAAAGCAGTAGGAGCTGGGATAAAGCAGTGGGAGCTGGGGGAAAGCAGTGGGAGCTGGGGTAAAGCAGTGGGACCTGGGATAAAGCAGTGGGAGCTGGGGTAAAGCAGTGGGAGCTGAGGTCAAGCAGTGGGAGCTGGGATAAAGCAGTGGGAGCTGGGGGAAAGCAGTGGGAGCTGGGGTAAAGCAGTGGGAGCTGGGATAAAGCAGTGGGAGCTGGGGGAAAGCAGTGGGAGCTGGGATAAAGCAGTGGGAGCTGGGGGAAAGCAGTAGGAGCTGGGATAAAGCATTGGGAGCTCGGGTAAAGCAGTGGGAGCTGGGGTAAAGCAGTGGGAGCTAGGGGAAAGCAGTGGGAGTTGGGGGAAAGCAGTGGGAGCTGGGGTAAAGCACTGGCAGCTGGGGTAAAGCAGTGGGAGCTGGGATATAGCAGTGGGAGCTGGGATATAGCACTGGGAACTGGGGGAAAGCAGTAGGAGCTGGGATAAAGCAGTGGGAGCTGGGGGAAAGCAGTGGGAGCTGGGGTAAAGCAGTGGGAGCTGGGATAAAGCAGTGGGGGCTGGGGGAAAGCGGTGGGAGCTGGGACAATGCAGTGGGAGCTGGGGTAAAGCAGTGGGAGCTGGGGTAAAGCAGTGGGAGCTGGGACATTGCAGTGGGAGCTGAGGTAAATCATTGGGTGCTGGGGTAAAATAGTGGGAGCTGGGGTAAAGCGGTGGGAGCTGAGGTAATGCAGTGGGAGCTGGGATAAAGCAGTGGGAGCTGGGATATAGCATTGTGAGCTGGGATAAAGCAGTGGGAGCTGCGGGAAAGCAGTGGGTGCTGAGGTAAAGCAGTGGGAGCTGGGATAAAGCAGTGGGAGCTGGGGCAAAACAGTGGGAGCTGAGGTAAAACAGTGGGAGCTGGGATAAAGCAGTGGGAGCTTGGGTAAAACAGTGGGAACTGGGACAAAGCAGTGGGAGCTGGGGTAAAGCAGTAGGAGCTGGGATAAAGCAGTGGGAGCTGGGGGAAAGCAGTGGGAGCTGGGGTAAAGCAGTGGGACCAGGGATAAAGCAGTGGGAGCTGGGGTAAAGCAGTGGGAGCTGAGGTAAAGCAGTGGGAGCTGGGATAAAGCAGTGGGAGCTGGGGGAAAGCAGTGGGAGCTGGGGGAAAGCACTGAGAGTTCGGGTAAAGCAGTGGGAGATGGGATATAGCACTGGGAGCTGGGGGAAAGCAGTGGGAGCTGAGGTAAAGCAGTGGGAGCTGGGATAAAGCAGTGGGAGCTGGGGGAAAGCAGTGGGAGCTGGGATAAAGCAGTGGGAGCTGGGGGAAAGCAGAGGGAGCTGGGGTAAAGGAGTGGGAGCTGGGACAAAGCAGTGGGAGCTGGGGTAAAACAGTGAGAGCTGGGGTAAAACAATGGGAGCTGGGGTAAAGCAGTGGGAGCTCGGGTAAAACAGTGGGAGCTGGGGTAAAGCAGTGGGAGCTGGGACAAAGCAGTGGGAGCTGGGGTAAAACAGTGGGAGCTGGGGTAAAGCAGTGGGAGCTGGGGTAAAACAGTGGTTGCTGGGGTAAAACAGTGGGAGCTGGGGTAAAACAGTGGGATTTGGGGTAAAGCGGTGGGAGCTGGGGGGATAACAGTGGGAGCTGCGGTAAAGGAGTGGGAGCTGGGACAAAGCAGTGGGAGCTGGGGTAAAACAGTGGGAGCTGGGACAAAGCAGTGGGAGCTGGAGTAAAGCAGTGGCAGCTGGGGTGAAACAGTGGGAGCTGGGGTAAAGCAGTGGGAGCTGGGACAAAGCAGTGGGAGCTGGAGTAAAGCAGTGGCAGCTGAGGTAAAACAGTGGGAGCTGGAGTAAAGCAGTGGCAGCTGGGGTAAAACAGTGGGAGCTGGGGTAAAACAGTGGGAGCTGGGACAAAGCAGTGAGAGATGGGCTAAAGCAGTGGGAGCTGGTGTAAAGCAGCAGGAGCTGGGATAAAAGTGGGAGCTGGGACAAAGCAGAAGGAGCTGGGGTAAAGCAGTGGGAGCTGGGGTAAAGCAGTGGAAGCTGGGGTAAAGCAGTGGGAGCTGGGACAATGCAGTGGGAGCTGGGGTAAAGCAGTGGGAGCTGGGGTAAAGCAGTGGGAGCTGGGACAATGCAGTGGGAGCTGGGGTAAAGCAGTGGGAGCTGGGGTAAAGCAGTGGGAGCTGGGACAATGCAGTGGGAGCTGGGGTAAAGCATTGGGTGCTGGGGTAAAACAGTGGGAGCTGGGGTAAAGCAGTGGGAGCTGGGACAAAGCAGAAGGAGCTGGGGTTAAGCAGTGGGAGCTGGGACAATGCAGTGGGTGCTGGGGTGAAGCATTGGGTGCTGGGGTAAAACAGTGGGAGCTGGGGTAAAGCAGTGGGAGCTGGGACAAAGCAGTGGGAGCTGGGGTAAAGCAGTGGGAGCTGGAGTAAAGCAGCAGGACCTGGGATAAAACAGTGGGAGCCGGGACAAAGGAGTGGGAGCTGGGGGGAAGCAGTGGGAGCTGGGGTAAAGCAGTGGGAGCTGGGGTAAAACAGTGGGAAATGGGGTAAAGCAGTGGGAGCTGGGGTAAAACAATGGGAGCTGGGGTAAAGCAGTGGGAGCTGGGACAAAGCAGTGGGAGATGGGGGAAAGCAGTGGGAGCTGGGGGAAAGCAGTCGGAGCTGGGGTCAAGCAGTGGGAGCTGAGGTAATGCAGTGGGAGCTGGGATATAGCTCTGGGAGCTAGGAGGAAAGCAGTGGGAGCTGGGGTAAAGCAGTGGAAGCTGGGATATAGCACTGGGAACTGGGGGAAAGCAGTAGGAGCTGGGATAAAGCAGTGGGAGCTGGGGGAAAGCAGTGGGAGCTGGGGTAAAACAGTGGGAGCTGGGACAAAGCAGTGAGAGATGGGCTAAAGCAGTGGGAGCTGGTGTAAAGCAGCAGGAGCTGGGATAAAAGTGGGAGCTGGGACAAAGCAGAAGGAGCTGGGGTAAAGCAGTGGGAGCTGGGGTAAAGCAGTGGAAGCTGGGGTAAAGCAGTGGGAGCTGGGACAATGCAGTGGGAGCTGGGGTAAAGCAGTGGGTGCTGGGGTAAAGCAGTGGGAGCTGGGACAATGCAATGGGAGCTGGGGTAAAGCATTGGGTGCTGGGGTAAAACAGTGGGAGCTGGGGTAAAGCAGTGGGAGCTGGGACAAAGCAGTGGGAGCTGGGGTAAAGCAGTGGGAGCTGGAGTAAAGCAGCAGTACCTGGGATAAAACAGTGGGAGCTGGGACAAAGCAGTGGGAGCTGGGGTAAAGCAGTGGGAGCTGGGGTAAAGCAGTGGGAGCTGGGACAAAGCAGTGGGAGCTGGGGGAAAGCAGTGGGAGCTGGGATAAAGCAGTGGGAGCTGGGATAAAGCAGTGGGAGCTGGGGGAAAGCAGTGGGAGCTGGGATAAAGCAGTGGGAGCTGGGGGAAAGCAGAGGGAGCTGGGGTAAAGGAGTGGGAGCTGGGACAAAGCAGTGGGAGCTGGGGTAAAACAGTGAGAGCTGGGGTAAAACAATGGGAGCTGGGGTAAAGCAGTGGGAGCTCGGGTAAAACAGTGGGAGCTGGGGTAAAGCAGTGGGAGCTGGGACAAAGCAGTGGGAGCTGGGGTAAAACAGTGGGAGCTGGGGTAAAGCAGTGGGAGCTGGGGTAAAACAGTGGTTGCTGGGGTAAAACAGTGGGAGCTGGGGTAAAACAGTGGGAGTTGGGGTAAAGCGGTGGGAGCTGGGGGGATAACAGTGGGAGCTGCGGTAAAGGAGTGGGAGCTGGGACAAAGCAGTGGGAGCTGGGGTAAAACAGTGGGAGCTGGGACAAAGCAGTGGGAGCTGGAGTAAAGCAGTGGCAGCTGGGGTGAAACAGTGGGAGCTGGGGTAAAGCAGTGGGAGCTGGGACAAAGCAGTGGGAGCTGGAGTAAAGCAGTGGCAGCTGAGGTAAAACAGTGGGAGCTGGAGTAAAGCAGTGGCAGCTGGGGTAAAACAGTGGGAGCTGGGGTAAAACAGTGGGAGCTGGGACAAAGCAGTGAGAGATGGGCTAAAGCAGTGGGAGCTGGTGTAAAGCAGCAGGAGCTGGGATAAAAGTGGGAGCTGGGACAAAGCAGAAGGAGCTGGGGTAAAGCAGTGGGAGCTGGGGTAAAGCAGTGGAAGCTGGGGTAAAGCAGTGGGAGCTGGGACAATGCAGTGGGAACTGGGGTAAAGCAGTGGGTGCTGGGGTAAAGCAGTGGGAGCTGGGACAATGCAATGGGAGCTGGGGTAAAGCATTGGGTGCTGGGGTAAAACAGTGGGAGCTGGGGTAAAGCAGTGGGAGCTGGGACAAAGCAGTGGGAGCTGGGGTAAAGCAGTGGGAGCTGGAGTAAAGCAGCAGTACCTGGGATAAAACAGTGGGAGCTGGGACAAAGCAGTGGGAGCTGGGGTAAAGCAGTGGGAGCTGGGGTAAAGCAGTGGGAGCTGGGACAAAGCAGTGGGAGCTGGTGTAAAGCAGCAGGAGCTGGGATAAAAGTGGGAGCTGGGGTAAAGCAGTGGGAGCTGGGGTAAAGCAGTGGGAGCTGGGACAATGCAGTGGGAGCTGGGGTAAAGCAGTGGGAGCTGGGGTAAAAGTGGGAGCTGGGACAAAGCAGAAGGAGCTGGGGTAAAGCAGTGGGAGCTGGGGTAAAGCAGTGGGAGCTGGGGTAAAGCAGTGGGAGCTGGGACAATGCAGTGGGAGCTGGGGTAAAGCAGTGGGAGCTGGGGTAAAGCAGTGGGAGCTGGGACAATGCAGTGGGAGCTGGGGTAAAGCATTGGGTGCTGGGGTAAAACAGTGGGAGCTGGGGTAAAGCAGTGGGAGCTGGGACAAAGCAGAAGGAGCTGGGGTTAAGCAGTGGGAGCTGGGACAATGCAGTGGGTGCTGGGGTGAAGCATTGGGTGCTGGGGTAAAACAGTGGGAGCTGGGGTAAAGCAGTGGGAGCTGGGACAAAGCAGTGGGAGCTGGGGTAAAGCAGTGGGAGCTGGAGTAAAGCAGCAGGACCTGGGATAAAACAGTGGGAGCCGGGACAAAGGAGTGGGAGCTGGGGGGAAGCAGTGGGAGCTGGGGTAAAGCAGTGGGAGCTGGGGTAAAACAGTGGGAAATGGGGTAAAGCAGTGGGAGCTGGGGTAAAACAATGGGAGCTGGGGTAAAGCAGTGGGAGCTGGGACAAAGCAGTGGGAGATGGGGGAAAGCAGTGGGAGCTGGGGGAAAGCAGTCGGAGCTGGGGTCAAGCAGTGGGAGCTGAGGTAATGCAGTGGGAGCTGGGATATAGCTCTGGGAGCTAGGAGGAAAGCAGTGAGAGCTGGGGTAAAGCAGTGGAAGCTGGGATATAGCACTGGGAACTGGGGGAAAGCAGTAGGAGCTGGGATAAAGCAGTGGGAGCTGGGGGAAAGCAGTGGGAGCTGGGGTAAAGCAGTGGGACCTGGGATAAAGCAGTGGGAGCTGGGGAAACGCAGTGGGAGCTGGGGTAAAGCAGTGGGAGCTGAGGTCAAACAGTGGGAGCTGGGATAAAGCAGTGGGAGCTGGGGGAAAGCAGTGGGAGCTGGGGTAAAGCAGTGGGAGCTGGGATAAAGCAGTGGGAGCTGGGGGAAAGCAGTGGGAGCTGGGATAAAGCAGTGGGAGCTGGGGGGAAGCAGTAGGAGCTGGGATAAAGCATTGGGAGCTCGGGTAAAGCAGTGGGAGCAGGGGTAAAGCAGTGGGAGCTAGGGGAAAGCAGTGGGAGTTGGGGGAAAGCAGTGGGAGCTGGGGTAAAGCACTGGCAGCTGGGGTAAAGCAGTGGGAGCTGGGATATAGCAGTGGGAGCTGGGATATAGCAGTGGGAGCTGGGATATCGCAATGGGAGCTGGGGTAAAGCAGTAGGAGCTGGGATAAAGCAGTGGGAGCTGGGGGAAAGCAGTGGGAGCTGGGGTAAAGCAGTGGGAGCTGGGATAAAGCAGTGGGGGCTGGGGGAAAGCAGTGGGAGCTGGGACAATGCAGTGGGAGCTAGGGTAAAGCAGTGGGAGCTGGGGTGAAGCAGTGGGAGCTGGGACATTGCAGTGGGAGCTGAGGTAAAGCATTGGGTGCTGGGGTAAAACAGTGGGAGCTGGGGTAAAGCGGTGGGAGCTGAGGTAATGCAGTGGGAGCTGGGATAAAGCAGTGGGAGCTGGGATATAGCACTGTGAGCTGGGATAAAGCAGTGGGAGCTGCGGGAAAGCAGTGGGTGCTGAGGTAAAGCAGTGGGAGCTGGGATAAAGCAGTGGGAGCTGGGGCAAAACAGTGGGAGCTGAGGTAAAACAGTGGGAGCTGGGATAAAGCAGTGGGAGCTTGGGTAAAACAGTGGGAACTGGGACAAAGCAGTGGGAGCTGGGGTAAAGCAGTGGGAGCTGGGACAAAGCACTGGGAGCTGGGGTAAAGCACTGGGAGCTGGGTAAAAACTGTGGGAGCTCGGGTAAAGCAGTGGGTGCTGGGGTAATACAGTGGGAGCTGGGGTAAAACAGTGGGAGCTGGGGTAAAGCAGTGGGAGCTGGGGTAACACAGTGGGATCTGGGGTAAAGCAGTGGGAGCTGGGGTAAAACAGTGGGAGCTGGGGTAAAGCAGTGGGAGCTGGGGTAAAACAGTGGGAGCTGGGGTAAAACAGTGGGAGCTGGGGTAAAGCAGTGGGAGCTGGGGGATAACAGTGGGAGCTGCGGTAAAGGAGTGGGAGCTGGGACAAAGCAGTGGGAGCTGGGGTAAAACAGTGGGAACTGGGACAAAGCAGTGGGAGCTGGGGTAAAGCAGTAGGAGCTGGGATAAAGCAGTGGGAGCTGGGGGAAAGCAATGGGAGCTGGGGTAAAGCAGTGGGACCTGGGATAAAGCAGTGGGAGCTGGGGTAAAGCAGTGGGAGCTGAGGTAAAGCAGTGGGAGCTGGGATAAAGCAGTGGGAGCTGGGGGAAAGCAGTGGGAGCTGGGGGAAAGCACTGAGAGTTCGGGTAAAGCAGTGGGAGATGGGATATAGCACTGGGAGCTGGGGGAAAGCAGTGGGAGCTGGGGTAAAGCAGTGGGAGCTGGGACAATGCAGTGGGAGCTGGGGTAATGCAGTGGGAGCTGGGGTAAAGCAGTGGGAGCTGGGACAATGCAGTGGGAGCTGGGGTAAAGCATTGGGTGCTGGGGTAAAACAGTGGGAGCTGGGGTAAAGCAGTGGGAGCTGGGACAAAGCAGAAGGAGCTGGGGTTAAGCAGTGGGAGCTGGGACAATGCAGTGGGTGCTGGGGTGAAGCATTGGGTGCTGGGGTAAAACAGTGGGAGCTGGGGTAAAGCAGTGGGAGCTGGGACAAAGCAGTGGGAGCTGGGGTAAAGCAGTGGGAGCTGGAGTAAAGCAGCAGGACCTGGGATAAAACAGTGGGAGCCGGGACAAAGGAGTGGGAGCTGGGGGGAAGCAGTGGGAGCTGGGGTAAAGCAGTGGGAGCTGGGGTAAAACAGTGGGAGCTGGGGTAAAGCAGTGGGAGCTGGGGTAAAACAATGGGAGCTGGGGTAAAGCAGTGGGAGCTGGGACAAAGCAGTGGGAGATGGGGGAAAGCAGTGGGAGCTGGGGGAAAGCAGTCGGAGCTGGGGTAAAGCGGTGGGAGCTGAGGTAATGCAGTGGGAGCTGGGATATAGCTCTGGGAGCTAGGGGGAAAGCAGTGGGAGCTGGGGTAAAGCAGTGGAAGCTGGGATATAGCACTGGGAACTGGGGGAAAGCAGTAGGAGCTGGGATAAAGCAGTGGGAGCTGGGGGAAAGCAGTGGGAGCTGGGGTAAAGCAGTGGGACCTGGGATAAAGCAGTGGGAGCTGCGGTAAAGCAGTGGGAGCTGAGGTCAAGCAGTGGGAGCTGGGATAAAGCAGTGGGAGCTGGGGGAAAGCAGTGGGAGCTGGGGTAAAGCAGTGGGAGCTGGGATAAAGCAGTGGGAGTTGGGGGAAAGCAGTGGGAGCTGGGATAAAGCAGTGGGAGCTGGGGGAAAGCAGTAGGAGCTGGGATAAAGCATTGGGAGCTCGGGTAAAGCAGTGGGAGCTGGGGTAAAGCAGTGGGAGCTAGGGGAAAGCAGTGGGAGTTGGGGGAAAGCAGTGGGAGCTGGGGTAAAGCACTGGCAGCTGGGGTAAAGCAGTGGGAGCTGGGATATAGCAGTGGGAGCTGGGATATAGCACTGGGAGCTGGGGTAAAGCAGTAGGAGCTGGGATAAAGCAGTGGGAGCTGGGGGAAAGCAGTGGGAGCTGGGGTAAAGCAGTGGGAGCTGGGATAAAGCAGTGGGGGCTGGGGGAAAGCAGTGGGAGCTGGGACAATGCAGTGGGAGCTGGGGTAAAGCAGTGGGAGCTGGGGTAAAGCAGTGGGAGCTGGGACATTGCAGTGGGAGCTGAGGTAAAGCATTGGGTGCTGGGGTAAAACAGTGGGAGCTGGGGTAAAGCGGTGGGAGCTGAGGTAATGCAGTGGGAGCTGGGATAAAGCAGTGGGAGCTGGGATATAGCACTGTGAGCTGGGATAAAGCAGTGGGAGCTGCGGGAAAGCAGTGGGTGCTGAGGTAAAGCAGTGGGAGCTGGGATAAAGCAGTGGGAGCTGGGGCAAAACAGTGGGAGCTGAGGTAAAACAGTGGGAGCTGGGATAAAGCAGTGGGAGCTTGGGTAAAACAATGGGAACTGGGACAAAGCAGTGGGAGCTGGGGTAAAGCAGTAGGAGCTGGGATAAAGCAGTGGGAGCTGGGGGAAAGCAGTGGGAGCTGGGGTAAAGCAGTGGGACCTGGGATAAAGCAGTGGGAGCTGGGGTAAAGCAGTGGGAGCTGAGGTAAAGCAGTGGGAGCTGGGATAAAGCAGTGGGAGCTGGGGGAAAGCAGTGGGAGCTGGGGGAAAGCACTGAGAGTTCGGGTAAAGCAGTGGGAGATGGGATATAGCACTGGGAGCTGGGGGAAAGCAGTGGGAGCTGAGGTAAAGCAGTGGGAGCTGGGATAAAGCAGTGGGAGCTGGGGGAAAGCAGTGGGAGCTGGGATAAAGCAGTGGGAGCTGGGGGAAAGCAGAGGGAGCTGGGGTAAAGGAGTGGGAGCTGGGACAAAGCAGTGGGAGCTGGGGTAAAACAGTGAGAGCTGGGGTAAAACAATGGGAGCTGGGGTAAAGCAGTGGGAGCTCGGGTAAAACAGTGGGAGCTGGGGTAAAGCAGTGGGAGCTGGGACAAAGCAGTGGGAGCTGGGGTAAAACAGTGGGAGCTGGGGTAAAGCAGTGGGAGCTGGGGTAAAACAGTGGTTGCTGGGGTAAAACAGTGGGAGCTGGGGTAAAACAGTGGGAGTTGGGGTAAAGCGGTGGGAGCTGGGGGGATAACAGTGGGAGCTGCGGTAAAGGAGTGGGAGCTGGGACAAAGCAGTGGGAGCTGGGGTAAAACAGTGGGAGCTGGGACAAAGCAGTGGGAGCTGGAGTAAAGCAGTGGCAGCTGGGGTGAAACAGTGGGAGCTGGGGTAAAGCAGTGGGAGCTGGGACAAAGCAGTGGGAGCTGGAGTAAAGCAGTGGCAGCTGAGGTAAAACAGTGGGAGCTGGAGTAAAGCAGTGGCAGCTGGGGTAAAACAGTGGGAGCTGGGGTAAAACAGTGGGAGCTGGGACAAAGCAGTGAGAGATGGGCTAAAGCAGTGGGAGCTGGTGTAAAGCAGCAGGAGCTGGGATAAAAGTGGGAGCTGGGACAAAGCAGAAGGAGCTGGGGTAAAGCAGTGGGAGCTGGGGTAAAGCAGTGGAAGCTGGGGTAAAGCAGTGGGAGCTGGGACAATGCAGTGGGAGCTGGGGTAAAGCAGTGGGTGCTGGGGTAAAGCAGTGGGAGCTGGGACAATGCAATGGGAGCTGGGGTAAAGCATTGGGTGCTGGGGTAAAACAGTGGGAGCTGGGGTAAAGCAGTGGGAGCTGGGACAAAGCAGTGGGAGCTGGGGTAAAGCAGTGGGAGCTGGAGTAAAGCAGCAGTACCTGGGATAAAACAGTGGGAGCTGGGACAAAGCAGTGGGAGCTGGGGTAAAGCAGTGGGAGCTGGGGTAAAGCAGTGGGAGCTGGGACAAAGCAGTGGGAGCTGGGGGAAAGCAGTGGGAGCTGGGATAAAGCAGTGGGAGCTGGGATAAAGCAGTGGGAGCTGGGGGAAAGCAGTGGGAGCTGGGATAAAGCAGTGGGAGCTGGGGGAAAGCAGAGGGAGCTGGGGTAAAGGAGTGGGAGCTGGGACAAAGCAGTGGGAGCTGGGGTAAAACAGTGAGAGCTGGGGTAAAACAATGGGAGCTGGGGTAAAGCAGTGGGAACTCGGGTAAAACAGTGGGAGCTGGGGTAAAGCAGTGGGAGCTGGGACAAAGCAGTGGGAGCTGGGGTAAAACAGTGGGAGCTGGGGTAAAGCAGTGGGAGCTGGGGTAAAACAGTGGTTGCTGGGGTAAAACAGTGGGAGCTGGGGTAAAACAGTGGGAGTTGGGGTAAAGCGGTGGGAGCTGGGGGGATAACAGTGGGAGCTGCGGTAAAGGAGTGGGAGCTGGGACAAAGCAGTGGGAGCTGGGGTAAAACAGTGGGAGCTGGGACAAAGCAGTGGGAGCTGGAGTAAAGCAGTGGCAGCTGGGGTGAAACAGTGGGAGCTGGGGTAAAGCAGTGGGAGCTGGGACAAAGCAGTGGGAGCTGGAGTAAAGCAGTGGCAGCTGAGGTAAAACAGTGGGAGCTGGAGTAAAGCAGTGGCAGCTGGGGTAAAACAGTGGGAGCTGGGGTAAAACAGTGGGAGCTGGGACAAAGCAGTGAGAGATGGGCTAAAGCAGTGGGAGCTGGTGTAAAGCAGCAGGAGCTGGGATAAAAGTGGGAGCTGGGACAAAGCAGAAGGAGCTGGGGTAAAGCAGTGGGAGCTGGGGTAAAGCAGTGGAAGCTGGGGTAAAGCAGTGGGAGCTGGGACAATGCAGTGGGAACTGGGGTAAAGCAGTGGGTGCTGGGGTAAAGCAGTGGGAGCTAGGACAATGCAATGGGAGCTGGGGTAAAGCATTGGGTGCTGGGGTAAAACAGTGGGAGCTGGGGTAAAGCAGTGGGAGCTGGGACAAAGCAGTGGGAGCTGGGGTAAAGCAGTGGGAGCTGGAGTAAAGCAGCAGTACCTGGGATAAAACAGTGGGAGCTGGGACAAAGCAGTGGGAGCTGGGGTAAAGCAGTGGGAGCTGGGGTAAAGCAGTGGGAGCTGGGACAAAGCAGTGGGAGCTGGTGTAAAGCAGCAGGAGCTGGGATAAAAGTGGGAGCTGGGGTAAAGCAGTGGGAGCTGGGGTAAAGCAGTGGGAGCTGGGACAATGCAGTGGGAGCTGGGGTAAAGCAGTGGGAGCTGGGGTAAAAGTGGGAGCTGGGACAAAGCAGAAGGAGCTGGGGTAAAGCAGTGGGAGCTGGGGTAAAGCAGTGGGAGCTGGGGTAAAGCAGTGGGAGCTGGGACAATGCAGTGGGAGCTGGGGTAAAGCAGTGGGAGCTGGGGTAAAGCAGTGGGAGCTGGGACAATGCAGTGGGAGCTGGGGTAAAGCATTGGGTGCTGGGGTAAAACAGTGGGAGCTGGGGTAAAGCAGTGGGAGCTGGGACAAAGCAGAAGGAGCTGGGGTTAAGCAGTGGGAGCTGGGACAATGCAGTGGGTGCTGGGGTGAAGCATTGGGTGCTGGGGTAAAACAGTGGGAGCTGGGGTAAAGCAGTGGGAGCTGGGACAAAGCAGTGGGAGCCGGGACAAAGGAGTGGGAGCTGGGGGGAAGCAGTGGGAGCTGGGGTAAAGCAGTGGGAGCTGGGGTAAAACAGTGGGAAATGGGGTAAAGCAGTGGGAGCTGGGGTAAAACAATGGGAGCTGGGGTAAAGCAGTGGGAGATGGGACAAAGCAGTGGGAGATGGGGGAAAGCAGTGGGAGCTGGGGGAAAGCAGTCGGAGCTGGGGTCAAGCAGTGGGAGCTGAGGTAATGCAGTGGGAGCTGGGATATAGCTCTGGGAGCTAGGGGGAAAGCAGTGGGAGCTGGGGTAAAGCAGTGGAAGCTGGGATATAGCACTGGGAACTGGGGGAAAGCAGTAGGAGCTGGGATAAAGCAGTGGGAGCTGGGGGAAAGCAGTGGGAGCTGGGGTAAAGCAGTGGGACCTGGGATAAAGCAGTGGGAGCTGGGGAAACGCAGTGGGAGCTGGAGTAAAGCAGTGGGAGCTGAGGTCAAACAGTGGGAGCTGGGATAAAGCAGTGGGAGCTGGGGGAAAGCAGTGGGAGCTGGGGTAAAGCAGTGGGAGCTGGGATAAAGCAGTGGGAGCTGGGGGAAAGCAGTGGGAGCTGGGATAAAGCAGTGGGAGCTGGGGGAAAGCAGTAGGAGCTGGGATAAAGCATTGGGAGCTCGGGTAAAGCAGTGGGAGCTGGGGTAAAGCAGTGGGAGCTAGGGGAAAGCAGTGGGAGTTGGGGGAAAGCAGTGGGAGCTGGGGTAAAGCACTGGCAGCTGGGGTAAAGCAGTGGGAGCTGGGATATAGCAGTGGGAGCTGGGATATCGCAATGGGAGCTGGGGTAAAGCAGTAGGAGCTGGGATAAAGCAGTGGGAGCTGGGGGAAAGCAGTGGGAGCTGGGGTAAAGCAGTGGGAGCTGGGATAAAGCAGTGGGGGCTGGGGGAAAGCAGTGGGAGCTGGGACAATGCAGTGGGAGCTGGGGTAAAGCAGTGGGAGCTGGGGTAAAGCAGTGGGAGCTGGGACATTGCAGTGGGAGCTGAGGTAAAGCATTGGGTGCTGGGGTAAAACAGTGGGAGCTGGGGTAAAGCGGTGGGAGCTGAGGTAATGCAGTGGGAGCTGGGATAAAGCAGTGGGAGCTGGGATATAGCACTGTGAGCTGGGATAAAGCAGTGGGAGCTGCGGGAAAGCAGTGGGTGCTGAGGTAAAGCAGTGGGAGCTGGGATAAAGCAGTGGGAGCTGGGGCAAAACAGTGGGAGCTGAGGTAAAACAGTGGGAGCTGGGATAAAGCAGTGGGAGCTTGGGTAAAACAGTGGGAACTGGGACAAAGCAGTGGGAGCTGGGGTAAAGCAGTGGGAGCTGGGACAAAGCACTGGGAGCTGGGGTAAAGCACTAGGAGCTGGGTAAAAACTGTGGGAGCTCGGGTAAAGCAGTGGGTGCTGGGGTAATACAGTGGGAGCTGGGGTAAAACAGTGGGAGCTGGGGTAAAGCAGTGGGAGCTGGGGTAACACAGTGGGATCTGGGGTAAAGCAGTGGGAGCTGGGGTAAAACAGTGGGAGCTGGGGTAAAGCAGTGGGAGCTGGGGTAAAACAGTGGGAGCTGGGGTAAAACAGTGGGAGCTGGGGTAAAGCAGTGGGAGCTGGGGGATAACAGTGGGAGCTGCGGTAAAGGAGTGGGAGCTGGGACAAAGCAGTGGGAGCTGGGGTAAAACAGTGGGAGCTGGGGTAAAGCAGTGGGAGCTGGGACAAAGCAGTGGGAGCTGGAGTAAAGCAGTGGCAGCTGGGGTAAAACAGTGGGAGCTGGGGTAAAACAGTGGGAGCTGGGGTAAAGCAATGGGAGCTGGGGTAAAACAGTGGGAGCTGGGGTAAAACAGTGGGAGCTGGGGTAAAGCAGTGGGAGCTGGGGTAAAGGAGTGGGAGCTGGGACAAAGCAGTGGGAGCTGGGGTAAAACAGTGGGAGCTGCGGTAAAGGAGTGGGAGCTGGGACAAAGCAGTGGGAGCTGGGGGAAAACAGTGGGAGCTGGGGTAAAGCAGTGGGAGCTGGGACAAAGCAGTGGGAGCTGGTGTAAAGCAGCAGGAGCTGGGATAAAAGTGGGAGCTGGGGTAAAGCAGTGGGAGCTGGGGTAAAGCATTGGGTGCTGGTGTAAAACAGTGGGAGCTGGGGTAAAGCAGTGGGAGCTGGGACAAAGCAGAAGGAGCTGGGGTAAAGCAGTGGGAGCTGGGACAATGCAGTGGGAGCTGGGGTAAAGCATTGGGTGCTGGGGTAAAACAGTGGGAGCTGGGGTAAAGCAGTGGGAGCTGGGACAAAGCAGTGGGAGCTGGGGTAAAGCAGTGGGAGCTGGAGTAAAGCAGCAGGACCTGGGATAAAAGAGTGGGAGCCGGGACAAAGCAGTGGGAGCTGGGGGGAAGCAGTGGGAGCTGGGGTAAAGCAGTGGGAGCTGGGGGAAAGCAGTGGGAGCTGGGGTAAAGCAGTGGGAGCTGGGATAAAGCAGTGGGAGCTGGTGGAAAGCAGTGGGAGCTGGGATAAAGCAGTGGGAGCTGGGGGAAAGCAGTAGGAGCTGGGATAAAGCATTGGGAGCTCGGGTAAAGCAGTGGGAGCTGGGGTAAAGCAGTGGGAGCTAGGGGAAAGCAGTGGGAGTTGGGGGAAAGCAGTGGGAGCTGGGGTAAAGCACTGGCAGCTGGGGTAAAGCAGTGGGAGCTGGGATATAGCAGTGGGAGCTGGGATATAGCACTGGGAGCTGGGGTAAAGCAGTAGGAGCTGGGATAAAGCAGTGGGAGCTGGGGGAAAGCAGTGGGAGCTGGGGTAAAGCAGTGGGAGCTGGGATAAAGCAGTGGGGGCTGGGGGAAAGCAGTGGGAGCTGGGACAATGCAGTGGGAGCTGGGGTAAAGCAGTGGGAGCTGGGGTAAAGCAGTGGGAGCTGGGACATTGCAGTGGGAGCTGAGGTAAAGCATTGGGTGCTGGGGTAAAACAGTGGGAGCTGGGGTAAAGCGGTGGGAGCTGAGGTAATTCAGTGGGAGCTGGGATAAAGCAGTGGGATCTGGGATATAGCACTGTGAGCTGGGATAAAGCAGTGGGAGCTGCGGGAAAGCAGTGGGTGCTGAGGTAAAGCAGTGGGAGCTGGGATAAAGCAGTGGGAGCTGGGGCAAAACAGTGGGAGCTGAGGTAAAACAGTGGGAGCTGGGATAAAGCAGTGGGAGCTTGGGTAAAACAGTGGGCACTGGGACAAAGCAGTGGGAGCTGGGGTAAAGCAGTGGGAGCTGGGACAAAGCACTGGGAGCTGGGGTAAAGCACTGGGAGCTGGGTAAAAACTGTGGGAGCTCGGGTAAAGCAGTGGGTGCTGGGGTAATACAGTGGGAGCTGGGGTAAAACAGTGGGAGCTGGGGTAAAACAGTGGGAGCTGGGGTAAAGCAGTGGGAGCTGGGGTAACACAGTGGGATCTGGGGTAAAGCAGTGGGAGCTGGGGTAAAACAGTGGGAGCTGGGGTAAAGCAGTGGGAGCTGGGGTAAAACAGTGGGAGCTGGGGTAAAGCAGTGGGAGCTGGGGGATAACAGTGGGAGCTGCGGTAAAGGAGTGGGAGCTGGGACAAAGCAGTGGGAGCTGGGGTAAAACAGTGGGAGCTGGGGTAAAGCAGTGGGAGCTGGGACAAAGCAGTGGGAGCTGGAGTAAAGCAGTGGCAGCTGGGGTAAAACAGTGGGAGCTGGGGTAAAACAGTGGGAGCTGGGGTAAAGCAGTGGGAGCTGGGGTAAAACAGTGGGAGCTGGGGTAAAACAGTGGGAGCTGGGGTAAAGCAGTGGGAGCTGGGGTAAAGGAGTGGGAGCTGGGACAAAGCAGTGGGAGCTGGGGTAAAACAGTGGGAGCTGCGGTAAAGGAGTGGGAGCTGGGACAAAGCAGTGGGAGCTGGGGTAAAACAGTGGGAGCTGGGGTAAAGCAGTGGGAGCTGGGACAAAGCAGTGGGAGCTGGTGTAAAGCAGCAGGAGCTGGGATAAAAGTGGGAGCTGGGGTAAAGTAGTGGGAGCTGGGGTAAAGCATTGGGTGCTGGTGTAAAACAGTGGGAGCTGGGGTAAAGCAGTGGGAGCTGGGACAAAGCAGAAGGAGCTGGGGTAAAGCAGTGGGAGCTGGGACAATGCAGTGGGAGCTGGGGTAAAGCATTGGGTGCTGGGGTAAAACAGTGGGAGCTGGGGTAAAGCAGTGGGAGCTGGGACAAAGCAGTGGGAGCTGGGGTAAAGCAGTGGGAGCTGGAGTAAAGCAGCAGGACCTGGGATAAAACAGTGGGAGCCGGGACAAAGCAGTGGGAGCTGGGGTAAAGCAGTGGGAGCTGGGGTAAAGCAGTGGGAGCTGGGGTAAAACAGTGGGAGCTGGAGTAAAGCAGTGGAGCTGGGGTAAAACAATGGGAGCTGGGGTAAAGCAGTGGGAGCTCGGGTAAAACAGTGGGAGCTGCGGTAAAGCAGTGGGAGCTGGGACAAAGCAGTGGGAGCTGGGGTAAAGCAGTGGGAGCTGGGTTAAAGCAGTGGGAGCTGGGGGAAAGCAGTGGGAGCTGGGGGAAAGCAGTCGGAGCTGGGGTAAAGCGGTGGGAGCTGAGGTAATGCAGTGGGAGCTGGGATATAGCTCTGGGAACTGGGGTAAAGCAGTAGGAGCTGGGATAAAGCAGTGGGAGCTGGGGGAAAGCAGTGGGAGCTGGGGTAAAGCAGTGGGAGCTGGGATATAGCACTGGGAACTGGGGTAAAGCAGTGGAAGCTGGGATATAGCACTGGGAACTGGGGGAAAGCAGTAGGAGCTGGGATAAAGCAGTGGGAGCTGGGGGAAAGCAGTGGGAGCTGGGGTAAAGCAGTGGGACCTGGGATAAAGCAGTGGGAGCTGGGGTAAAGCAGTGGGAGCTGGGACAAAGCAGAAGGAGCTGGGGTTAAGCAGTGGGAGCTGGGACAATGCAGTGGGTGCTGGGGTGAAGCATTGGGTGCTGGGGTAAAACAGTGGGAGCTGGGGTAAAGCAGTGGGAGCTGGGACAAAGCAGTGGGAGCTGGGGTAAAGCAGTGGGAGCTGGAGTAAAGCAGCAGGACCTGGGATAAAACAGTGGGAGCCGGGACAAAGGAGTGGGAGCTGGGGGGAAGCAGTGGGAGCTGGGGTAAAGCAGTGGGAGCTGGGGTAAAACAGTGGGAAATGGGGTAAAGCAGTGGGAGCTGGGGTAAAACAATGGGAGCTGGGGTAAAGCAGTGGGAGATGGGACAAAGCAGTGGGAGATGGGGGAAAGCAGTGGGAGCTGGGGGAAAGCAGTCGGAGCTGGGGTCAAGCAGTGGGAGCTGAGGTAATGCAGTGGGAGCTGGGATATAGCTCTGGGAGCTAGGGGGAAAGCAGTGGGAGCTGGGGTAAAGCAGTGGAAGCTGGGATATAGCACTGGGAACTGGGGGAAAGCAGTAGGAGCTGGGATAAAGCAGTGGGAGCTGGGGGAAAGCAGTGGGAGCTGGGGTAAAGCAGTGGGACCTGGGATAAAGCAGTGGGAGCTGGGGAAACGCAGTGGGAGCTGGAGTAAAGCAGTGGGAGCTGAGGTCAAACAGTGGGAGCTGGGATAAAGCAGTGGGAGCTGGGGGAAAGCAGTGGGAGCTGGGGTAAAGCAGTGGGAGCTGGGATAAAGCAGTGGGAGCTGGGGGAAAGCAGTGGGAGCTGGGATAAAGCAGTGGGAGCTGGGGGAAAGCAGTAGGAGCTGGGATAAAGCATTGGGAGCTCGGGTAAAGCAGTGGGAGCTGGGGTAAAGCAGTGGGAGCTAGGGGAAAGCAGTGGGAGTTGGGGGAAAGCAGTGGGAGCTGGGGTAAAGCACTGGCAGCTGGGGTAAAGCAGTGGGAGCTGGGATATAGCAGTGGGAGCTGGGATATCGCAATGGGAGCTGGGGTAAAGCAGTAGGAGCTGGGATAAAGCAGTGGGAGCTGGGGGAAAGCAGTGGGAGCTGGGGTAAAGCAGTGGGAGCTGGGATAAAGCAGTGGGGGCTGGGGGAAAGCAGTGGGAGCTGGGACAATGCAGTGGGAGCTGGGGTAAAGCAGTGGGAGCTGGGGTAAAGCAGTGGGAGCTGGGACATTGCAGTGGGAGCTGAGGTAAAGCATTGGGTGCTGGGGTAAAACAGTGGGAGCTGGGGTAAAGCGGTGGGAGCTGAGGTAATGCAGTGGGAGCTGGGATAAAGCAGTGGGAGCTGGGATATAGCACTGTGAGCTGGGATAAAGCAGTGGGAGCTGCGGGAAAGCAGTGGGTGCTGAGGTAAAGCAGTGGGAGCTGGGATAAAGCAGTGGGAGCTGGGGCAAAACAGTGGGAGCTGAGGTAAAACAGTGGGAGCTGGGATAAAGCAGTGGGAGCTTGGGTAAAACAGTGGGAACTGGGACAAAGCAGTGGGAGCTGGGGTAAAGCAGTGGGAGCTGGGACAAAGCACTGGGAGCTGGGGTAAAGCACTAGGAGCTGGGTAAAAACTGTGGGAGCTCGGGTAAAGCAGTGGGTGCTGGGGTAATACAGTGGGAGCTGGGGTAAAACAGTGGGAGCTGGGGTAAAGCAGTGGGAGCTGGGGTAACACAGTGGGATCTGGGGTAAAGCAGTGGGAGCTGGGGTAAAACAGTGGGAGCTGGGGTAAAGCAGTGGGAGCTGGGGTAAAACAGTGGGAGCTGGGGTAAAACAGTGGGAGCTGGGGTAAAGCAGTGGGAGCTGGGGGATAACAGTGGGAGCTGCGGTAAAGGAGTGGGAGCTGGGACAAAGCAGTGGGAGCTGGGGTAAAACAGTGGGAGCTGGGGTAAAGCAGTGGGAGCTGGGACAAAGCAGTGGGAGCTGGAGTAAAGCAGTGGCAGCTGGGGTAAAACAGTGGGAGCTGGGGTAAAACAGTGGGAGCTGGGGTAAAGCAATGGGAGCTGGGGTAAAACAGTGGGAGCTGGGGTAAAACAGTGGGAGCTGGGGTAAAGCAGTGGGAGCTGGGGTAAAGGAGTGGGAGCTGGGACAAAGCAGTGGGAGCTGGGGTAAAACAGTGGGAGCTGCGGTAAAGGAGTGGGAGCTGGGACAAAGCAGTGGGAGCTGGGGGAAAACAGTGGGAGCTGGGGTAAAGCAGTGGGAGCTGGGACAAAGCAGTGGGAGCTGGTGTAAAGCAGCAGGAGCTGGGATAAAAGTGGGAGCTGGGGTAAAGCAGTGGGAGCTGGGGTAAAGCATTGGGTGCTGGTGTAAAACAGTGGGAGCTGGGGTAAAGCAGTGGGAGCTGGGACAAAGCAGAAGGAGCTGGGGTAAAGCAGTGGGAGCTGGGACAATGCAGTGGGAGCTGGGGTAAAGCATTGGGTGCTGGGGTAAAACAGTGGGAGCTGGGGTAAAGCAGTGGGAGCTGGGACAAAGCAGTGGGAGCTGGGGTAAAGCAGTGGGAGCTGGAGTAAAGCAGCAGGACCTGGGATAAAAGAGTGGGAGCCGGGACAAAGCAGTGGGAGCTGGGGGGAAGCAGTGGGAGCTGGGGTAAAGCAGTGGGAGCTGGGGGAAAGCAGTGGGAGCTGGGGTAAAGCAGTGGGAGCTGGGATAAAGCAGTGGGAGCTGGTGGAAAGCAGTGGGAGCTGGGATAAAGCAGTGGGAGCTGGGGGAAAGCAGTAGGAGCTGGGATAAAGCATTGGGAGCTCGGGTAAAGCAGTGGGAGCTGGGGTAAAGCAGTGGGAGCTAGGGGAAAGCAGTGGGAGTTGGGGGAAAGCAGTGGGAGCTGGGGTAAAGCACTGGCAGCTGGGGTAAAGCAGTGGGAGCTGGGATATAGCAGTGGGAGCTGGGATATAGCACTGGGAGCTGGGGTAAAGCAGTAGGAGCTGGGATAAAGCAGTGGGAGCTGGGGGAAAGCAGTGGGAGCTGGGGTAAAGCAGTGGGAGCTGGGATAAAGCAGTGGGGGCTGGGGGAAAGCAGTGGGAGCTGGGACAATGCAGTGGGAGCTGGGGTAAAGCAGTGGGAGCTGGGGTAAAGCAGTGGGAGCTGGGACATTGCAGTGGGAGCTGAGGTAAAGCATTGGGTGCTGGGGTAAAACAGTGGGAGCTGGGGTAAAGCGGTGGGAGCTGAGGTAATTCAGTGGGAGCTGGGATAAAGCAGTGGGATCTGGGATATAGCACTGTGAGCTGGGATAAAGCAGTGGGAGCTGCGGGAAAGCAGTGGGTGCTGAGGTAAAGCAGTGGGAGCTGGGATAAAGCAGTGGGAGCTGGGGCAAAACAGTGGGAGCTGAGGTAAAACAGTGGGAGCTGGGATAAAGCAGTGGGAGCTTGGGTAAAACAGTGGGCACTGGGACAAAGCAGTGGGAGCTGGGGTAAAGCAGTGGGAGCTGGGACAAAGCACTGGGAGCTGGGGTAAAGCACTGGGAGCTGGGTAAAAACTGTGGGAGCTCGGGTAAAGCAGTGGGTGCTGGGGTAATACAGTGGGAGCTGGGGTAAAACAGTGGGAGCTGGGGTAAAACAGTGGGAGCTGGGGTAAAGCAGTGGGAGCTGGGGTAACACAGTGGGATCTGGGGTAAAGCAGTGGGAGCTGGGGTAAAACAGTGGGAGCTGGGGTAAAGCAGTGGGAGCTGGGGTAAAACAGTGGGAGCTGGGGTAAAGCAGTGGGAGCTGGGGGATAACAGTGGGAGCTGCGGTAAAGGAGTGGGAGCTGGGACAAAGCAGTGGGAGCTGGGGTAAAACAGTGGGAGCTGGGGTAAAGCAGTGGGAGCTGGGACAAAGCAGTGGGAGCTGGAGTAAAGCAGTGGCAGCTGGGGTAAAACAGTGGGAGCTGGGGTAAAACAGTGGGAGCTGGGGTAAAGCAGTGGGAGCTGGGGTAAAACAGTGGGAGCTGGGGTAAAACAGTGGGAGCTGGGGTAAAGCAGTGGGAGCTGGGGTAAAGGAGTGGGAGCTGGGACAAAGCAGTGGGAGCTGGGGTAAAACAGTGGGAGCTGCGGTAAAGGAGTGGGAGCTGGGACAAAGCAGTGGGAGCTGGGGTAAAACAGTGGGAGCTGGGGTAAAGCAGTGGGAGCTGGGACAAAGCAGTGGGAGCTGGTGTAAAGCAGCAGGAGCTGGGATAAAAGTGGGAGCTGGGGTAAAGTAGTGGGAGCTGGGGTAAAGCATTGGGTGCTGGTGTAAAACAGTGGGAGCTGGGGTAAAGCAGTGGGAGCTGGGACAAAGCAGAAGGAGCTGGGGTAAAGCAGTGGGAGCTGGGACAATGCAGTGGGAGCTGGGGTAAAGCATTGGGTGCTGGGGTAAAACAGTGGGAGCTGGGGTAAAGCAGTGGGAGCTGGGACAAAGCAGTGGGAGCTGGGGTAAAGCAGTGGGAGCTGGAGTAAAGCAGCAGGACCTGGGATAAAACAGTGGGAGCCGGGACAAAGCAGTGGGAGCTGGGGTAAAGCAGTGGGAGCTGGGGTAAAGCAGTGGGAGCTGGGGTAAAACAGTGGGAGCTGGAGTAAAGCAGTGGAGCTGGGGTAAAACAATGGGAGCTGGGGTAAAGCAGTGGGAGCTCGGGTAAAACAGTGGGAGCTGCGGTAAAGCAGTGGGAGCTGGGACAAAGCAGTGGGAGCTGGGGTAAAGCAGTGGGAGCTGGGTTAAAGCAGTGGGAGCTGGGGGAAAGCAGTGGGAGCTGGGGGAAAGCAGTCGGAGCTGGGGTAAAGCGGTGGGAGCTGAGGTAATGCAGTGGGAGCTGGGATATAGCTCTGGGAACTGGGGTAAAGCAGTAGGAGCTGGGATAAAGCAGTGGGAGCTGGGGGAAAGCAGTGGGAGCTGGGGTAAAGCAGTGGGAGCTGGGATATAGCACTGGGAACTGGGGTAAAGCAGTGGAAGCTGGGATATAGCACTGGGAACTGGGGGAAAGCAGTAGGAGCTGGGATAAAGCAGTGGGAGCTGGGGGAAAGCAGTGGGAGCTGGGGTAAAGCAGTGGGACCTGGGATAAAGCAGTGGGAGCTGGGGAAACGCAGTGGGAGCTGGGGTAAAGCAGTGGGAGCTGAGGTCAAACAGTGGGAGCTGGGATAAAGCAGTGGGAGCTGGGGGAAAGCAGTGGGAGCTGGGGTAAAGCAGTGGGAGCTGGGATAAAGCAGTGGGAGCTGGGGGAAAGCAGTGGGAGCTGGGATAAAGCAGTGGGAGCTGGGGGAAAGCAGTAGGAGCTGGGATAAAGCATTGGGAGCTCGGGTAAATCAGTGGGAGCTGGGGTAAAGCAGTGGGAGCTAGGGGAAAGCAGTGGGAGTTGGGGGAAAGCAGTCGGAGCTGGGGTAAAGCACTGGCAGCTGGGGTAAAGCAGTGGGAGCTGGGATATAGCAGTGGGAGCTGGGATATCGCAATGGGAGCTGGGGTAAAGCAGTAGGAGCTGGGATAAAGCAGTGGGAGCTGGGGGAAAGCAGTGGGAGCTGGGGTAAAGCAGTGGGAGCTGGGATAAAGCAGTGGGGGCTGGGGGAAAGCAGTGGGAGCTGGGACAATGCAGTGGGAGCTGGGGTAAAGCAGTGGGAGCTGGGGTAAAGCAGTGGGAGCTGGGACATTGCAGTGGGAGCTGAGGTAAAGCATTGGGTGCTGGGGTAAAACAGTGGGAGCTGGGGTAAAGCGGTGGGAGCTGAGGTAATGCAGTGGGAGCTGGGATAAAGGAGTGGGAGCTGGGATATAGCACTGTGAGCTGGGATAAAGCAGTGGGAGCTGCGGGAAAGCAGTGGGTGCTGAGGTAAAGCAGTGGGAGCTGGGATAAAGCAGTGGGAGCTGGGGCAAAACAGTGGGAGCTGAGGTAAAACAGTGGGAGCTGGGATAAAGCAGTGGGAGCTTGGGTAAAACAGTGGGAACTGGGACAAAGCAGTGGGAGCTGGGGTAAAGCAGTGGGAGCTGGGACAAAGCACTGGGAGCTGGGGTAAAGCACTGGGAGCTGGGTAAAAACTGTGGGAGCTCGGGTAAAGCAGTGGGTGCTGGGGTAAAGCAATGGGAGCTGGGGTAAAACAGTGGGAGCTGGGGTAAAACAGTGGGAGCTGGGGTAAAGCAGTGGGAGCTGGGGTAAAGGAGTGGGAGCTGGGACAAAGCAGTGGGAGCTGGGGTAAAACAGTGGGAGCTGCGGTAAAGGAGTGGGAGCTGGGACAAAGCAGTGGGAGCTGGGGGAAAACAGTGGGAGCTGGGGTAAAGCAGTGGGAGCTGGGACAAAGCAGTGGGAGCTGGTGTAAAGCAGCAGGAGCTGGGATAAAAGTGGGAGCTGGGGTAAAGCAGTGGGAGCTGGGGTAAAGCATTGGGTGCTGGTGTAAAACAGTGGGAGCTGGGGTAAAGCAGTGGGAGCTGGGACAAAGCAGAAGGAGCTGGGGTAAAGCAGTGGGAGCTGGGACAATGCAGTGGGAGCTGGGGTAAAGCATTGGGTGCTGGGGTAAAACAGTGGGAGCTGGGGTAAAGCAGTGGGAGCTGGGACAAAGCAGTGGGAGCTGGGGTAAAGCAGTGGGAGCTGGAGTAAAGCAGCAGGACCTGGGATAAAAGAGTGGGAGCCGGAACAAAGCAGTGGGAGCTGGGGGGAAGCAGTGGGAGCTGGGGTAAAGCAGTGGGAGCTGGGGGAAAGCAGTGGGAGCTGGGGTAAAGCAGTGGGAGCTGGGATAAAGCAGTGGGAGCTGGTGGAAAGCAGTGGGAGCTGGGATAAAGCAGTGGGAGCTGGGGGAAAGCAGTAGGAGCTGGGATAAAGCATTGGGAGCTCGGGTAAAGCAGTGGGAGCTGGGGTAAAGCAGTGGGAGCTAGGGGAAAGCAGTGGGAGTTGGGGGAAAGCAGTGGGAGCTGGGGTAAAGCACTGGCAGCTGGGGTAAAGCAGTGGGAGCTGGGATATAGCAGTGGGAGCTGGGATATAGCACTGGGAGCTGGGGTAAAGCAGTAGGAGCTGGGATAAAGCAGTGGGAGCTGGGGGAAAGCAGTGGGAGCTGGGGTAAAGCAGTGGGAGCTGGGATAAAGCAGTGGGGGCTGGGGGAAAGCAGTGGGAGCTGGGACAATGCAGTGGGTGCTGGGGTAAAGCAGTGGGAGCTGGGGTAAAGCAGTGGGAGCTGGGGTAAAGCAGTGGGAGCTGAGGTAAAGCATTGGGTGCTGGGGTAAAACAGTGGGAGCTGGGGTAAAACAGTGGGAGCTGGGGTAAAGCAATGGGAGCTGGGGTAAAACAGTGGGAGCTGGGGTAAAACAGTGGGAGCTGGGGTAAAGCGGTGGGAGCTGAGGTAATTCAGTGGGAGCTGGGATAAAGCAGTGGGATCTGGGATATAGCACTGTGAGCTGGGATAAAGCAGTGGGAGCTGCGGGAAAGCAGTGGGTGCTGAGGTAAAGCAGTGGGAGCTGGGATAAAGCAGTGGGAGCTGGGGCAAAACAGTGGGAGCTGAGGTAAAACAGTGGGAGCTGGGATAAAGCAGTGGGAGCTTGGGTAAAACAGTGGGCACTGGGACAAAGCAGTGGGAGCTGGGGTAAAGCAGTGGGAGCTGGGACAAAGCACTGGGAGCTGGGGTAAAGCACTGGGAGCTGGGTAAAAACTGTGGGAGCTCGGGTAAAGCAGTGGGTGCTGGGGTAATACAGTGGGAGCTGGGGTAAAACAGTGGGAGCTGGGGTAAAGCAGTGGGAGCTGGGGTAACACAGTGGGATCTGGGGTAAAGCAGTGGGAGCTGGGGTAAAACAGTGGGAGCTGGGGTAAAGCAGTGGGAGCTGGGGTAAAACAGTGGGAGCTGGGGTAAAACAGTGGGAGCTGGGGTAAAGCAGTGGGAGCTGGGGGATAACAGTGGGAGCTGCGGTAAAGGAGTGGGAGCTGGGACAAAGCAGTGGGAGCTGGGGTAAAACAGTGGGAGCTGGGGTAAAGCAGTGGGAGCTGGGACAAAGCAGTGGGAGCTGGAGTAAAGCAGTGGCAGCTGGGGTAAAACAGTGGGAGCTGGGGTAAAACAGTGGGAGCTGGGGTAAAGTAGTGGGAGCTGGGGTAAAACAGTGGGAGCTGGGGTAAAACAGTGGGAGCTGGGGTAAAGCAGTGGGAGCTGGGGTAAAGGAGTGGGAGCTGGGACAAAGCAGTGGGAGCTGGGGTAAAACAGTGGGAGCTGCGGTAAAGGAGTGGGAGCTGGGACAAAGCAGTGGGAGCTGGGGTAAAACAGTGGGAGCTGGGGTAAAGCAGTGGGAGCTGGGACAAAGCAGTGGGAGCTGGTGTAAAGCAGCAGGAGCTGGGATAAAAGTGGGAGCTGGGGTAAAGTAGTGGGAGCTGGGGTAAAGCATTGGGGGCTGGTGTAAAACAGTGGGAGCTGGGGTAAAGCAGTGGGAGCTGGGACAAAGCAGAAGGAGCTGGGGTAAAGCAGTGGGAGCTGGGACAATGCAGTGGGAGCTGGGGTAAAGCATTGGGTGCTGGGGTAAAACAGTGGGAGCTGGGGTAAAGCAGTGGGAGCTGGGACAAAGCAGTGGGAGCTGGGGTAAAGCAGTGGGAGCTGGAGTAAAGCAGCAGGACCTGGGATAAAACAGTGGGAGCCGGGACAAAGCAGTGGGAGCTGGGGTAAAGCAGTGGGAGCTGGGGTAAAGCAGTGGGAGCTGGGGTAAAACAGTGGGAGCTGGAGTAAAGCAGTGGAGCTGGGGTAAAACAATGGGAGCTGGGGTAAAGCAGTGGGAGCTCGGGTAAAACAGTGGGAGCTGCGGTAAAGCAGTGGGAGCTGGGACAAAGCAGTGGGAGCTGGGGTAAAGCAGTGGGAGCTGGGTTAAAGCAGTGGGAGCTGGGGGAAAGCAGTGGGAGCTGGGGGAAAGCAGTCGGAGCTGGGGTAAAGCGGTGGGAGCTGAGGTAATGCAGTGGGAGCTGGGATATAGCTCTGGGAACTGGGGTAAAGCAGTAGGAGCTGGGATAAAGCAGTGGGAGCTGGGGGAAAGCAGTGGGAGCTGGGGTAAAGCAGTGGGAGCTGGGATATAGCACTGGGAACTGGGGTAAAGCAGTAGGAGCTGGGATAAAGCAGTGGGAGCTGGGGGAAAGCAGTGGGAGCTGGGGTAAAGCAGTGGGACCTGGGATAAAGCAGTGGGAGCTGGGGGAAATCAGTGGGAGCTGGGGTAAAGCAGTGGGAGCTGGGGTAAAGCAGTGGGAGCTGAGGTAAAGCAGTGGGAGATGGGATAAAGCAGTGGGAGCTGGGGGAAAGCAGTGGGAGGTGGGATAAAGCAGTGGGAGCTGGGGGAAAGCAGTGGGAGCTGGGGGAAAGCAGTGGGAGCTGGGAAAAAGCGGTGGGATTTGGGATAAAGCGGTGGGAGCTGGGGTAAAGCAGTGGGAGCTGGGGGAAAGCAGTGGGAGCTGGGGGAAAGCAGTGGGAGCAGGGGGAAAGCAGTGGGAGCTGGGATATAGCACTGGGAACTGGCACATAGCACTGGGAGCTGGGGTAAAGCATTAGGAGCTGGGATAAAGCAATGGGAGCTGGGGGAAAGCAGTGGGAGCTGGGGTAAAACAGTGGGAGCTGGGGTAAAGCAGTGGGAGCTGGGACAAAGCAGTGGGAGCTGCAGTAAAGCAGTGGCAGCTGAGGTAAAACAGTGGGAGCTGGAGTAAAGCAGTGGCAGCTGGGGTAAAACAGTGGGAGCTGGGGTAAAACAGTGGGAGCTGGGACAAAGCAGTGAGAGATGGGCTAAAGCAGTCGGAGCTGGTGTAAAGCAGCAGGAGCTGGGATATAAGTGGGAGCTGGGACAAAGCAGAAGGAGCTGGGGTAAAGCAGTGGGAGCTGGGGTAAAGCAGTGGAAGCTGGGGTAAAGCAGTGGGAGCTGGGACAATGCAGTGGGAGCTGGGGTAAAGCAGTGGGAGCTGGGGTAAAGCAGTGGGAGCTGGGACAATGCAATGGGAGCTGGGGTAAAGCATTGGGTGCTGGGGTAAAACAGTGGGAGCTGGGGTAAATCAGTGGGAGCTGGGACAAAGCAGTGGGAGCTGGGGTAAAGCAGTGGGAGCTGGAGTAAAGCAGCAGTACCTGGGATAAAACAGTGGGAGCTGGGACAAAGCAGTGGGAGCTGGGGTAAAGCAGTGGGAGCTGGGGTAAAGCAGTGGGCACTGGGGTAAAACAGTGGGAGCTGGGGTAAAGCAGTGGGAGCTGGGGTAAAACAATGGGAGCTGGGGTAAAGCAGTGGGAGCTCGGGTAAAACAGTGGGAGCTGGGGTAAAGCAGTGGAGCTGGGACAAAGCAGTGGGAGCTGGGGTAAAGCAGTGGGAGCTGGGGTAAAGCAGTGGGAGCTGGGTTAAAGCAGTGGGAGCTGGGGGAAAGCAGTGGGAGCTGGGGGAAAGCAGTGGGAGCTGGGGTAAAGCAGTGGGAGCTGAGGTAAAGCAGTGGGAGCTGGGATAAAGCAGTGGGAGCTGGGGGAAAGCAGTGGGAGGTTGGATAAAGCAGTGGGAGCTGGGGGAAAGCAGTGGGAGCTGGGGGAAAGCAGTGGGAGCTGGGAAAAAGCGGTGGGATTTGGGATAAAGCGGTGGGAGCTGGGGTAAAGCAGTGGGAGCTGAGGTAAAGCAGTGGGAGCTGGGATAAAGCAGTGGGAGCTGGGGGGAAACAGTGGGAGCTGGGGTACAGGAGTGGGAGCTGGGATAAAGCAGTGGGAGCGGGGATAAAGCATTGGGAGCTGGGGTAAAGCAGTGGGAGCTAAGGGAAAGCAGTGGGAGCTGGGATAAAGCAGTGGGAGCTGGGGGAAAGCAGTGGGAGCTGGGGGAAAGCAGTGGGAGCTGGGGGAAAGCAGTGGGAGCTGGGGTAAAGCAGTGGGACCTGGGATAAAGCAGTGGGAGCTGGGGGAAATCAGTGGGAGCTGGGGTAAAGCAGTGGGAGCTGGGGTAAAGCAGTGGGAGCTGAGGTAAAGCAGTGGGAGATGGGATAAAGCAGTGGGAGCTGGGGGAAAGCAGTGGGAGGTGGGATAAAGCAGTGGGAGCTGGGGGAAAGCAGTGGGAGCTGGGGGAAAGCAGTGGGAGCTGGGAAAAAGCGGTGGGATTTGGGATAAAGCGGTGGGAGCTGGGGTAAAGCAGTGGGAGCTGGGGGAAAGCAGTGGGAGCTGGGGGAAAGCAGTGGGAGCAGGGGGAAAGCAGTGGGAGCTGGGATATAGCACTGGGAACTGGCACATAGCACTGGGAGCTGGGGTAAAGCATTAGGAGCTGGGATAAAGCAATGGGAGCTGGGGGAAAGCAGTGGGAGCTGGGGTAAAACAGTGGGAGCTGGGGTAAAGCAGTGGGAGCTGGGACAAAGCAGTGGGAGCTGCAGTAAAGCAGTGGCAGCTGAGGTAAAACAGTGGGAGCTGGAGTAAAGCAGTGGCAGCTGGGGTAAAACAGTGGGAGCTGGGGTAAAACAGTGGGAGCTGGGACAAAGCAGTGAGAGATGGGCTAAAGCAGTCGGAGCTGGTGTAAAGCAGCAGGAGCTGGGATATAAGTGGGAGCTGGGACAAAGCAGAAGGAGCTGGGGTAAAGCAGTGGGAGCTGGGGTAAAGCAGTGGAAGCTGGGGTAAAGCAGTGGGAGCTGGGACAATGCAGTGGGAGCTGGGGTAAAGCAGTGGGAGCTGGGGTAAAGCAGTGGGAGCTGGGACAATGCAATGGGAGCTGGGGTAAAGCATTGGGTGCTGGGGTAAAACAGTGGGAGCTGGGGTAAATCAGTGGGAGCTGGGACAAAGCAGTGGGAGCTGGGGTAAAGCAGTGGGAGCTGGAGTAAAGCAGCAGTACCTGGGATAAAACAGTGGGAGCTGGGACAAAGCAGTGGGAGCTGGGGTAAAGCAGTGGGAGCTGGGGTAAAGCAGTGGGCACTGGGGTAAAACAGTGGGAGCTGGGGTAAAGCAGTGGGAGCTGGGGTAAAACAATGGGAGCTGGGGTAAAGCAGTGGGAGCTCGGGTAAAACAGTGGGAGCTGGGGTAAAGCAGTGGAGCTGGGACAAAGCAGTGGGAGCTGGGGTAAAGCAGTGGGAGCTGGGGTAAAGCAGTGGGAGCTGGGTTAAAGCAGTGGGAGCTGGGGGAAAGCAGTGGGAGCTGGGGGAAAGCAGTGGGAGCTGGGGTAAAGCAGTGGGAGCTGAGGTAAAGCAGTGGGAGCTGGGATAAAGCAGTGGGAGCTGGGGGAAAGCAGTGGGAGGTTGGATAAAGCAGTGGGAGCTGGGGGAAAGCAGTGGGAGCTGGGGGAAAGCAGTGGGAGCTGGGAAAAAGCGGTGGGATTTGGGATAAAGCGGTGGGAGCTGGGGTAAAGCAGTGGGAGCTGAGGTAAAGCAGTGGGAGCTGGGATAAAGCAGTGGGAGCTGGGGGGAAACAGTGGGAGCTGGGGTACAGGAGTGGGAGCTGGGATAAAGCAGTGGGAGCGGGGATAAAGCATTGGGAGCTGGGGTAAAGCAGTGGGAGCTAAGGGAAAGCAGTGGGAGCTGGGATAAAGCAGTGGGAGCTGGGGGAAAGCAGTGGGAGCTGGGGGAAAGCAGTGGGAGCTGGGGGAAAGCAGTGGGAGCTGGGATATAGCACTGGGAACTGGCACATAGCACTGGGAGCTGGGGTAAAGCATTAGGAGCTGGGATAAAGCAATGGGAGCTGGGGGAAAGCAGTGGGAGCTGGGGTAAAGCAGTGGGAGCTGGGGTAAAGCAGTGGGAGCTGAGGTAAAGCAGTGGGAGCTGGGATAAAGCAGTAGGAGCTGGGGGAAAGCAGTGGGAGCTGGGGGAAAGCAGTCGGAGCTGGGGTAAAGCGGTGGGAGCTGAGGTAATGCAGTGGGAGCTGGGATATAGCTCTGGGAGCTAGGGGGAAAGCAGTGGGAGCTGGGGTAAAGCAGTGGGAGCTGGGATATAGCACTGGGAGCTGGGGTAAAGCAGTAGGAGCTGGGATAAAGCAGTGGGAGCTGGGGGAAAGCAGTGGGAGCTGGGGTAAAGCAGTGGGACCTGGGATAAAGCAGTGGGAGCTGGGGTAAAGCAGTGGGAGCTGAGGTAAAGCAGTGGGAGCTGGGATAAAGCAGTGGGAGCTGGGGGAAAGCAGTGCGAGCTGGGGGAAAGCACTGAGAGTTCGGGTAAAGCAGTGGGAGATGGGATATAGCACTGGGAGCTGGGGGAAAGCAGTGGGAGCTGAGGTAAAGCAGTGGGAGCTGGGATAAAGCAGTGGGAGCTGGGGGAAAGCAGTGGGAGCTGGGATAAAGCAGTGGGAGCTGGGGGAAAGCAGAGGGAGCTGGGGTAAAGGAGTGGGAGCTGGGACAAAGCAGTGGGAGCTGGGGTAAAACAGTGAGAGCTGGGGTAAAACAATGGGAGCTGGGGTAAAGCAGTGGGAGCTCGGGTAAAACAGTGGGAGCTGGGGTAAAGCAGTGGGAGCTGGGACAAAGCAGTGGGAGCTGGGGTAAAACAGTGGGAGCTGGGGTAAAGCAGTGGGAGCTGGGGTAAAATAGCGGTTGCTGGTGTAAAACAGTGGGAGCTGGGGTAAAGCAGTGGGAGCTGGGGGGATAACAGTGGGAGCTGCGGTAAAGGAGTGGGAGCTGGGACAAAGCAGTGGGAGCTGGGGTAAAACAGTGGGAGCTGGGACAAAGCAGTGGGAGCTGGAGTAAAGCAGTGGCAGCTGGGGTAAAACAGTGGGAGCTGGGGTAAAGCAGTGGGAGCTGGGACAAAGCAGTGGGAGCTGGAGTAAAGCTGTGGCAGCTGAGGTAAAACAGTGGGAGCTGGAGTAAAGCAGTGGCAGCTGGGGTAAAACAGTGGGAGCTGGGGTAAAACAGTGGGAGCTGGGACAAAGCAGTGAGAGATGGGCTAAAGCAGTGGGAGCTGGTGTAAAGCAGCAGGAGCTGGGATAAAAGTGGGAGCTGGGACAAAGCAGAAGGAGCTGGGGTAAAGCAGTGGGAGCTGGGGTAAAGCAGTGGAAGCTGGGGTAAAGCAGTGGGAGCTGGGACAATGCAGTGGGAGCTGGGGTAAAGCAGTGGGAGCTGGGGTAAAGCAGTGGGAGCTGGGACAATGCAATGGGAGCTGGGGTAAAGCATTGGGTGCTGGGGTAAAGCAGTGGGAGCTGGGATAAAGCAGTGGGAGCTGAGGTAAAGCAGTGGGAGCTGGGATAAAGCAGTGGGAGCTGGGGGAAAGCAGTGGGAGCTGGGGGAAAGCAGTGGGAGCTGGGATATAGCACTGGGAACTGGGGTAAAGCAGTAGGAGCTGGGATAAAGCAGTGGGAGCTGGGGGAAAGCAGTGGGAGCTGGGGTAAAGCAGTGGGACCTGGGATAAAGCAGTGGGAGCTGGGGGAAATCAGTGGGAGCTGGGGTAAAGCAGTGGGAGCTGGGGTAAAGCAGTGGGAGCTGAGGTAAAGCAGTGGGAGATGGGATAAAGCAGTGGGAGCTGGGGGAAAGCAGTGGGAGGTGGGATAAAGCAGTGGGAGCTGGGGGAAAGCAGTGGGAGCTGGGGGAAAGCAGTGGGAGCTGGGAAAAAGCGGTGGGATTTGGGATAAAGCGGTGGGAGCTGGGGTAAAGCAGTGGGAGCTGGGGGAAAGCAGTGGGAGCTGGGGGAAAGCAGTGGGAGCAGGGGGAAAGCAGTGGGAGCTGGGATATAGCACTGGGAACTGGCACATAGCACTGGGAGCTGGGGTAAAGCATTAGGAGCTGGGATAAAGCAATGGGAGCTGGGGGAAAGCAGTGGGAGCTGGGGTAAAACAGTGGGAGCTGGGGTAAAGCAGTGGGAGCTGGGACAAAGCAGTGGGAGCTGCAGTAAAGCAGTGGCAGCTGAGGTAAAACAGTGGGAGCTGGAGTAAAGCAGTGGCAGCTGGGGTAAAACAGTGGGAGCTGGGGTAAAACAGTGGGAGCTGGGACAAAGCAGTGAGAGATGGGCTAAAGCAGTCGGAGCTGGTGTAAAGCAGCAGGAGCTGGGATATAAGTGGGAGCTGGGACAAAGCAGAAGGAGCTGGGGTAAAGCAGTGGGAGCTGGGGTAAAGCAGTGGAAGCTGGGGTAAAGCAGTGGGAGCTGGGACAATGCAGTGGGAGCTGGGGTAAAGCAGTGGGAGCTGGGGTAAAGCAGTGGGAGCTGGGACAATGCAATGGGAGCTGGGGTAAAGCATTGGGTGCTGGGGTAAAACAGTGGGAGCTGGGGTAAATCAGTGGGAGCTGGGACAAAGCAGTGGGAGCTGGGGTAAAGCAGTGGGAGCTGGAGTAAAGCAGCAGTACCTGGGATAAAACAGTGGGAGCTGGGACAAAGCAGTGGGAGCTGGGGTAAAGCAGTGGGAGCTGGGGTAAAGCAGTGGGCACTGGGGTAAAACAGTGGGAGCTGGGGTAAAGCAGTGGGAGCTGGGGTAAAACAATGGGAGCTGGGGTAAAGCAGTGGGAGCTCGGGTAAAACAGTGGGAGCTGGGGTAAAGCAGTGGAGCTGGGACAAAGCAGTGGGAGCTGGGGTAAAGCAGTGGGAGCTGGGGTAAAGCAGTGGGAGCTGGGTTAAAGCAGTGGGAGCTGGGGGAAAGCAGTGGGAGCTGGGGGAAAGCAGTGGGAGCTGGGGTAAAGCAGTGGGAGCTGAGGTAAAGCAGTGGGAGCTGGGATAAAGCAGTGGGAGCTGGGGGAAAGCAGTGGGAGGTTGGATAAAGCAGTGGGAGCTGGGGGAAAGCAGTGGGAGCTGGGGGAAAGCAGTGGGAGCTGGGAAAAAGCGGTGGGATTTGGGATAAAGCGGTGGGAGCTGGGGTAAAGCAGTGGGAGCTGAGGTAAAGCAGTGGGAGCTGGGATAAAGCAGTGGGAGCTGGGGGGAAACAGTGGGAGCTGGGGTACAGGAGTGGGAGCTGGGATAAAGCAGTGGGAGCGGGGATAAAGCATTGGGAGCTGGGGTAAAGCAGTGGGAGCTAAGGGAAAGCAGTGGGAGCTGGGATAAAGCAGTGGGAGCTGGGGGAAAGCAGTGGGAGCTGGGGGAAAGCAGTGGGAGCTGGGGGAAAGCAGTGGGAGCTGGGATATAGCACTGGGAACTGGCACATAGCACTGGGAGCTGGGGTAAAGCATTAGGAGCTGGGATAAAGCAATGGGAGCTGGGGGAAAGCAGTGGGAGCTGGGGTAAAGCAGTGGGAGCTGGGGTAAAGCAGTGGGAGCTGAGGTAAAGCAGTGGGAGCTGGGATAAAGCAGTAGGAGCTGGGGGAAAGCAGTGGGAGCTGGGGGAAAGCAGTCGGAGCTGGGGTAAAGCGGTGGGAGCTGAGGTAATGCAGTGGGAGCTGGGATATAGCTCTGGGAGCTAGGGGGAAAGCAGTGGGAGCTGGGGTAAAGCAGTGGGAGCTGGGATATAGCACTGGGAGCTGGGGTAAAGCAGTAGGAGCTGGGATAAAGCAGTGGGAGCTGGGGGAAAGCAGTGGGAGCTGGGGTAAAGCAGTGGGACCTGGGATAAAGCAGTGGGAGCTGGGGTAAAGCAGTGGGAGCTGAGGTAAAGCAGTGGGAGCTGGGATAAAGCAGTGGGAGCTGGGGGAAAGCAGTGCGAGCTGGGGGAAAGCACTGAGAGTTCGGGTAAAGCAGTGGGAGATGGGATATAGCACTGGGAGCTGGGGGAAAGCAGTGGGAGCTGAGGTAAAGCAGTGGGAGCTGGGATAAAGCAGTGGGAGCTGGGGGAAAGCAGTGGGAGCTGGGATAAAGCAGTGGGAGCTGGGGGAAAGCAGAGGGAGCTGGGGTAAAGGAGTGGGAGCTGGGACAAAGCAGTGGGAGCTGGGGTAAAACAGTGAGAGCTGGGGTAAAACAATGGGAGCTGGGGTAAAGCAGTGGGAGCTCGGGTAAAACAGTGGGAGCTGGGGTAAAGCAGTGGGAGCTGGGACAAAGCAGTGGGAGCTGGGGTAAAACAGTGGGAGCTGGGGTAAAGCAGTGGGAGCTGGGGTAAAATAGCGGTTGCTGGTGTAAAACAGTGGGAGCTGGGGTAAAGCAGTGGGAGCTGGGGGGATAACAGTGGGAGCTGCGGTAAAGGAGTGGGAGCTGGGACAAAGCAGTGGGAGCTGGGGTAAAACAGTGGGAGCTGGGACAAAGCAGTGGGAGCTGGAGTAAAGCAGTGGCAGCTGGGGTAAAACAGTGGGAGCTGGGGTAAAGCAGTGGGAGCTGGGACAAAGCAGTGGGAGCTGGAGTAAAGCTGTGGCAGCTGAGGTAAAACAGTGGGAGCTGGAGTAAAGCAGTGGCAGCTGGGGTAAAACAGTGGGAGCTGGGGTAAAACAGTGGGAGCTGGGACAAAGCAGTGAGAGATGGGCTAAAGCAGTGGGAGCTGGTGTAAAGCAGCAGGAGCTGGGATAAAAGTGGGAGCTGGGACAAAGCAGAAGGAGCTGGGGTAAAGCAGTGGGAGCTGGGGTAAAGCAGTGGAAGCTGGGGTAAAGCAGTGGGAGCTGGGACAATGCAGTGGGAGCTGGGGTAAAGCAGTGGGAGCTGGGGTAAAGCAGTGGGAGCTGGGACAATGCAATGGGAGCTGGGGTAAAGCATTGGGTGCTGGGGTAAAGCAGTGGGAGCTGGGATAAAGCAGTGGGAGCTGAGGTAAAGCAGTGGGAGCTGGGATAAAGCAGTGGGAGCTGGGGGAAAGCAGTGGGAGCTGGGGGAAAGCACTGAGAGTTCGGGTAAAGCAGTGGGAGATGGGATATAGCACTGGGAGCTGGGGGAAAGCAGTGGGAGCTGAGGTAAAGCAGTGGGAGCTGGGATAAAGCAGTGGGAGCTGGGGGAAAGCAGTGGGAGCTGGGATAAAGCAGTGGGAGCTGGGGGAAAGCAGAGGGAGCTGGGGTAAAGGAGTGGGAGCTGGGACAAAGCAGTGGGAGCTGGGGTAAAACAGTGAGAGCTGGGGTAAAACAATGGGAGCTGGGGTAAAGCAGTGGGAGCTCGGGTAAAACAGTGGGAGCTGGGGTAAAGCAGTGGGAGCTGGGACAAAGCAGTGGGAGCTGGGGTAAAACAGTGGGAGCTGGGGTAAAGCAGTGGGAGCTGGGGTAAAATAGTGGTTGCTGGTGTAAAACAGTGGGAGCTGGGGTAAAACAGTGGGAGCTGGGGTAAAGCAGTGGGAGCTGGGGGGATAACAGTGGGAGCTGCGGTAAAGGAGTGGGAGCTGGGACAAAGCAGTGGGAGCTGGGGTAAAACAGTGGGAGCTGGGACAAAGCAGTGGGAGCTGGAGTAAAGCAGTGGCAGGTGGGGTAAAACAGTGGGAGCTGGGGTAAAGCAGTGGGAGCTGGGACAAAGCAGTGGGAGCTGGAGTAAAGCTGTGGCAGCTGAGGTAAAACAGTGGGAGCTGGAGTAAAGCAGTGGCAGCTGGGGTAAAACAGTGGGAGCTGGGGTAAAACAGTGGGAGCTGGGACAAAGCAGTGAGAGATGGGCTAAAGCAGTGGGAGCTGGTGTAAAGCAGCAGGAGCTGGGATAAAAGTGGGAGCTGGGACAAAGCAGAAGGAGCTGGGGGAAAGCAGTGGGAGCTGGGGTAAAGCAGTGGAAGCTGGGGTAAAGCAGTGGGAGCTGGGACAATGCAGTGGGAGCTGGGGTAAAGCAGTGGGAGCTGGGGTAAAGCAGTGGGAGCTGGGACAATGCAATGGGAGCTGGGGTAAAGCATTGGGTGCTGGGGTAAAACAGTGGGAGCTGGGGTAAAGCAGTGGGAGCTGGGACAAAGCAGTGGGAGCTGGGGTAAAGCAGTGGGAGCTGGAGTAAAGCAGCAGTACCTGGGATAAAACAGTGGGAGCTGGGACAAAGCAGTGGGAGCTGGGGTAAAGCAGTGGGAGCTGGGGTAAAGCAGTGGGCGCTGGGGTAAAACAGTGGGAGCTGGGGTAAAGCAGTGGGAGCTGGGGTAAAACAATGGGAGCTGGGGTAAAGCAGTGGGAGCTCGGGTAAAACAGTGGGAGCTGGGGTAAAGCAGTGGGAGCTGGGACAAAGCAGTGGGAGCTGGGGTAAAGCAGTGGGAGCTGGGGTAAAGCAGTGGGAGCTGGGATAAAGCAGTGGGAGCTGGGGGAAAGCAATGGGAGCTGGGGTAAAGCAGTCGGAGCTGGGGTAAAGCGGTGGGAGCTGGGGTAAAGCAGTGGGACCTGGGATAAAGCAGTGGGAGCTGGGGGAAAGCAGTGGGAGCTGGGGTAAAGCAGTGGGAGCTGGGATAAAGCAGTGGGAGCTGGGGGAAAGCAGTGGGAGCTGGGGTAAAGCAGTGGGAGCTGAGGTAAAGCAGTGGGAGCTGGGGTAAAACAGTGGGAGCTGGGGTAAAGCAGTGGGAGCTGGGGGATAACAGTGGGAGCTGCGGTAAAGGAGTGGGAGCTGGGACAAAGCAGTGGGAGCTGGGGTAAAACAGTGGGAGCTGGGGTAAAGCAGTGGGAGCTGGGACAAAGCAGTGGGAGCTGGAGTAAAGCAGTGGGAGCTGGGGTAAAACAGTGGGAGCCGGGGTAAAGGAGTGGGAGCTGGGACAAAGCAGTGGGAGCTGGGGTAAAACAGTGGGAGCTGGGGTAAAGCAGTGGGAGCTGGGACAAAGCCGTGGGAGATGGGCTAAAGCAGTGGGAGCTGGTGTAAAGCAGTGGGAGCTGGGACAATGCAGTGGGAGCTGGGGTAAAGCAGTGGGAGCTGGGGTAAAGCAGTGGGAGCTGGAGTAAAGCAGCAGGACCTGGGATAAAACAGTGGGAGCCGGGACAAAGCAGTGGGAGCTGGGGTAAAGCAGTGGGAGCTGGGGTAAAGCAGTGGGAGCTGGGACAATGCAGTGGGAGCTGGGGTAAAGCATTGGGTGCTGGGGTAAAACAGTGGGAGCTGGGGTAAAGCAGTGGGAGCTGGGACAAAGCAGTGGGAGCTGGGGTGAAGCAGTGGGAGCTGGAGTAAAGCAGCAGGACCTGGGATAAAACAGTGGGAGCTGGGACAAAGCAGTGGGAGCTGGGGTAAAGCAGTGGGAGCTGGGGTAAAGCAGTGGGGGCTGGGGTAAAACAGTGGGAGCTGGGGTAAAGCAGTGGGAGCTGGGGTAAAACAATGGGAGCTGGGGTAAAGCAGTGGGAGCTCGGGTAAAACAGTGGGAGCTGGGGGAAAACAGTGGGAGCTGGGACAAAGCAGTGGGAGCTGGGGTAAAGCAGTGGGAGCTGGGGTAAAGCAGTGGGAGCTGGGATAAAGCAGTGGGAGCTGGGGGAAAGCAGTGGGAGCTGGGGGAAGCAGTCGGAGCTGGGGTAAAGCGGTGGGAGCTGAGGTAATGCAGTGGGAGCTAGGATATAGCACTGGGAACTGGGGTAAAGCAGTAGGAGCTGGGACAAAACAGTGGGAGGTGGGGGAAAGCAGTGGGAGCTGGGGTAAAGCAGTGGGACCTGGGATAAAGCAGTGGGAACTGGGGTAAAGCAGTGGGAGCTGAGTTAAAGCAGTGGGAGCTGGGATAAAGCAGTGGGAGCTGGGGGAAAGCAGTGGGAGCTGGGGTAAAGCAGTGGGAGCTGAGGTAAAGCAGTGGGAGCTGGGGGAAAGCAGTGGGAGCTGGGGGAAAGCAGTGGGAACTGGGGTAAAGCAGTGGGAGCTGGGATAAAGTGGTGGGAGCTGGTATAAAGCATTGGGAGCTGGGGGAAAGCAGAGGGAGCTGGGGTAAAGCAGTGGGAGCTGGGATAAAGTGGTGGGAGCTGGGATAAAGCATTGGGAGCTGGGGGAAAGCAGTGGGAGCTGGGATATAGCACTGTGAGCTGGGATAAAGCAGTGGGAGCTGGGGGAAAGCAGTGGGAGCTGAGGTAAAGCAGTGGGAGCTGGGATAAAGCAGTGGGAGCTGGGGGAAAGCAGTGGGAGCTGGGATAAAGCAGTGGGAGCTGGGGGAAAGCAGTGGGAGCTGGGGTAAAGCAGTGGGAGCTGGGATAAAGCGGTGGGTGCTTGGGTAAAGCAGTGGAAGCTGGGGTAAAGCAGTGGGAGCTGGGATAAAGCAGTGGGTGCTGGGGGGAAAAAGTGGGAGCTGGGGTAAAGCAGTGGGATCTGGGATAAAGCAGTGGGAGCTGGGATAAAGCATTGGGAGCTGGGGTAAAGCAGTGGGAGCTAGGGGAAAGCAGTGGGAGCTGGGATAAAGCAGTGGGAGTTGGGGGAAGGCAGTGGGAGCTGGGCTAAAGCAGTGGCAGCTGGGGTAAAGCAGTGGCAGCTGCGATAAAGCAGTGGGAGCTGGGCTATAGCACTGGGAGCATGGGTAAAGTAGTGGGAGCTGAGGTAAAGCAGTGGGAGCTGGGATATAGCAGTGGGAGCTGGGGGAAAGCAGTGGGAGCTGGGGTATAGCACTGAGAGTTCGGGTAAAGCAGTGGGAGATGGGATATAGCACTGGGAGCTGGGGGAAAGCAGTGGGAGCTGAGGTAAAGCAGTGGGAGCTGGGATAAAGCAGTGGGAGCTGGGGGAAAGCAGTGGGAGCTGGGGTAAAGCAGTGGGAGCTGGGAAAAAGCGGTGGGAGCTGGGATAAAGCAGTGGCAGCTGTGGTCAAGCAGTGGCAGCTGGGGTAAAGCAGTGGGAGCTGGGATAAAGCAGTGGGAGCTGGGATAAAGCATTGGGAGCTGGTGTAAAGCAGTGGGAGCTGGGGGAAAGCAGTGGGAGCTGGGATAAAGCAGTGGGAGCTGGGGGAAAGCAGTGGGAGCTGGGATAAAGCAGTGGGAGCTGGGGGAAAGCAGTGGGAGCTGGGGGAAAGCAGTGGGAGCTGGGATATAGCACTGGGAGCTGGGGTAAAGCATTAGGAGCTGGGATAAAGCAATGGGAGCTGGGAGCTGGGGGAAAGCAGTGGGAGCTGGGGTAAATCAGTGGGACATGGGATAAAGCAGTGGGAGCTGGGGGAAAGCAGTGGGAGCTGGGGTAAAGCAGTGGGAGCTGAGGTAAAGCAGTGGGAGCTGGGATAAAGCAGTAGGAGCTGGGGGAAAGCAGTGGGAGCTGGGGGAAAGCAGTCGGCGCTGGGGTAAAGCAGTGGGAGCTGAGGTAATGCAGTGGGAGCTGGGATATAGCTCTGGGAGCTAGGGGGAAAGCAGTGGGTGCTGGGGTAAAGCAGTGGGACCTGGGATAAAGCAGTGGGAGCTGGGGGAAAACAGTGGGAGCTGGGGTAAAGCAGTGGGAGCTGCGGTAAAGCAGTGGGAGCTGGGATAAAGCAGTGGGAGCTGGGGTAAAGCAGTGGGAGCTGGGATAAAGCAGTGGGAGCTGGGATAAAGCAGTGGGAGCTGGGGGAAAGCAGTGGGAGCTGGGGTAAAGCAGTGGGAGCTGAGGTAAAGCAGTGGGAGCTGGGATAAAGCAGTGGGAGCTGGGGGAAAGCAGTGGGAGCTGGGGTAAAGCAGTGGGAGCTGGGAAAAAGAGGTGGGAGCTGGGGTAAAGCAGTGGCAGCTGGGGTCAAGCAGTGGCAGCTGGGGTAAAGCAGTGGGAGCTGGGATAAAGCAGTGGGAGCTGGGATAAAGCATTGGGAGCTGGTGTAAAGCAGTGGGAGCTAGGGGAAAGCAGTGGGAGCTGGGATAAAGCAGTGGGAGCTGGGGGAAAGCAGTGGGAGCTGGGGGAAAGCAGTGGGAGCTGGGATATAGCACTGGGAGCTGGCATATAGCACTGGGAGCTGGGGTAAAGCATTAGGAGCTGGGATAAAGCAATGGGAGCTGGGAGCTGGGGGAAAGCAGTGGGAGCTGGGGTAAATCAGTGGGACATGGGATAAAGCAGTGGGAGCTGGGGGAAAGCAGTGGGAGCTGGGGTAAAGCAGTGGGAGCTGAGGTAAAGCAGTGGGAGCTGGGATAAAGCAGTAGGAGCTGGGGGAAAGCAATGGGAGCTGGGGGAAAGCAGTCGGAGCTGGGGTAAAGCGGTGGGAGCTGAGGTAATGCAGTGGGAGCTGGGATATAGCTCTGGGAGCTAGGGGGAAAGCAGTGGGAGCTGGGGTAAAGCAGTGGGACCTGGGATAAAGCAGTGGGAGCTGGGGGAAAACAGTGGGAGCTGGGGTAAAGCAGTGGGAGCTGGGATAAAGCAGTGGGAGCTGGGGTAAAGCAGTGGGAGCTGGGATAAAGCAGTGGGAGCTGGGATAAAGCAGTGGGAGCTGGGGGAAAGCAGTGGGAGCTGGGATAAAGTGGTGGGAGCTGGGATAAAGCATTGGGAGCTGGGGGAAAGCAGAGGGAGCTGGGGTAAAGCAGTGGGAGCTGGGATAAAGTGGTGGGAGCTGGGATAAAGCATTGGGAGCTGGGGGAAAGCAGTGGGAGCTGGGATATAGCACTGTGAGCTGGGATAAAGCAGTGGGAGCTGGGGGAAAGCAGTGGGAGCTGAGGTAAAGCAGTGGGAGCTGGGATAAAGCAGTGGGAGCTGGGGGAAAGCAGTGGGAGCTGGGGTAAAGCAGTGGGAGCTGGGATAAAGCGGTGGGTGCTGGGGTAAAGCAGTGGGAGCTGGGGTAAAGCAGTGGGAGCTGGGATAAAGCAGTGGGTGCTGGGGGGAAAAAGTGGGAGCTGGGGTAAAGCAGTGGGATCTGGGATAAAGCAGTGGGAGCTGGGATAAAGCATTGGGAGCTGGGGTAAAGCAGTGGGAGCTAGGGGAAAGCCGTGGGAGCTGGGATAAAGCAGTGGGAGTTGGGGGAAGGCAGTGGGAGCTGGGCTAAAGCAGTGGCAGCTGGGGTAAAGCAGTGGCAGCTGCGATATAGCAGTGGGAGCTGGGCTATAGCACTGGGAGCTGGGGTAAAGCAGTGGGAGCTGAGGTAAAGCAGTGGGAGCTGGGATAAAGCAGTGGGAGCTGGGGGAAAGCAGTGGGAGCTGGGGTATAGCACTGAGAGTTCGGGTAAAGCAGTGGGAGATGGGATATAGCACTGGGAGCTGGGGGAAAGCAGTGGGAGCTGAGGTAAAGCAGTGGGAGCTGGGATAAAGCAGTGGGAGCTGGGGGAAAGCAGTGGGAGCTGGGATAAAGCAGTGGGAGCTGGGGGAAAGCAGTGGGAGCTGGGGTAAAGCAGTGGGAGCTAAGGGAAAGCAGTGGGAGTTGGGGGAAAGCAGTGGGAGCTGGGGTAAAGCAGTGGCAGCTGGGGTAAAGCAGTGGGAGCTGGGATAAAGCATTGGGAGCTGGGGTAACGCAGTGGGAGCTAGGGGAAAGCAGTGGGAGCTGGGATAAAGCAGTGGGAGCTGGGGGAAAGCAGTGTGAGCTGGGGGAAAGCAGTGTGAGCTGGGGGAAAGCAGTGGGAGCTGGGGGAAAGCAGTGGGAGCTGGGATATAGCACTGGGAGCTGGCATATAGCACTGGGAGCTGGGGTAAAGCAGTAGGAGCTGGGATAAAGCAGTGGGAGCTGGGGTAAAGCAGTGGGAGCTGGGATAAAGCAGTGGGAGCTGGGGGAAAGCAGTGGGAGCTGGAGGAAAGCAGTCGGAGCTGGGGTAAAGCGGTGGGAGCTGAGGTAATGCAGTGGGAGCTGGGATATAGCTCTGGGAGCTAGGGGGAAAGCAGTGGGAGCTGGGGTAAAGCAGTGGGAGCTGGGATATAGCACTGGGAACTGGGGTAAAGCAGTAGGAGCTGGGATCAAGCAGTGGGAGCTGGGGGAAAGCAGTGGGAGCTGGGGTAAAGCAGTGGGACCTGGGATAAAGCAGTGGGAGCTGGGGGAAAGCAGTGGGAGCTGGGGTAAAGCAGTGGGAGCTGAGGTAAAGCAGTGGGAGCTGGGATAAAGCAGTGGGAGCTGGGGGAAAGCAGTGGGAGCTGGGGTAAAGCAGTGGGAGCTGGGAAAAAGCGGTGGGAGCTGGGATAAAGCAGTGGGAGCTGGGGGAACGCAGTGGGAGCTGGGGTCAAGCAGTGGCAGCTGGGGTAAAGCAGTGGCAGCTGGGATATAGCAGTGGGAGCTGGGGGAAAGCAATGGGAGCTGGGGTATAGCACTTGGAGCTGGGGGAAAGCAGTCGGAGCTGAGGTCAAGCAGTGGGAGCTGGGATAAAGCAGTGGGAGCTGGGGGAAAGCAGTGGGAGCTGGGATAAAGCATTGGGAGCTGGGGTAAAGCAGTGGGAGCTGGGGTAAAGCAGTGGGAGCTCGGGGAAAGCAGTGGGAGTTGGGGTAAAGCAGTGGGAGCTGGGACAAAGCAATGGGAGCTGGGTTAAAGTAGCGAGTGCTGGCATAATGCAGTGGGAGCTGGGATAATGCAGTGGGAGCTGAGGGAAATCAGTGGGAGCTGAGGGAAAGCAGTTGGAGCTGGGATAAAGCTGCAGGAGCTGGGATAAAGTGGGGTGAGTGGACGCTGGAATAAAGCAGTGAGAATAGGAGTTGGGATAAAGCGAGGAGAGTGGGCGTTGGGATAAATCAGTGAGAGTGGGAACTGGGATAAAGCAGTTAAAGTGGGAGCTGGGATAAACCGAGGGGAGTGGGAATTGGGATAAAGCGAGGAGAGTGGGAGTTGGGATAAAGCGAGGTGGGAGTTGGGATAAAGCAGTTAACGTGGGAGCTGTGATAAAGTTGGGAGAGTGGGAGTAGGGATTCAGCGAGGAGAGTGGAAGCTAACTAATTAAATAAATAAACAGGAATTAATAGAGATGACAGGGCAGATGTTATGCAGTGACTGCAGCCTATGGGTGTTTGTGGAGACCAGTGAGATCCTGAGCAAAGTGGCTGCAACTCAAGGAACTCTGTCTCAGAGTTGTTCAGCTGTAATCTGAGCTACAGACATTCTGGGCATCAGGGAGGGGATTAGTTACCTGGACAATTTTTCCAGGAATCAGTCACACTCCTTCGGGGTTAAGTAGGACTTTCGAGTTGGGCATTGGTCAGGGACAGGATGTTGTCTGTCAAGTATGGGGACCTGGGATGTAGTGATGGATGAGCCTAGGCCCTTGAACTTGTCCATCAAGTAAGAGGTATTTGTTACCTCTATGGATGAGAGCAAGGACTGCAGTCTGGATCAGCAAACTGACCATGTCACTGTGGTACAAGGGGCCATCTGAGTGGAGGAGAGAAAGGAAAGTGGTAGTTGTGGGGGATAATATAGTCAGGGAATGGACATATGAATAGCGTTTGCTGCAGCCATGACCGGGCATTCAGAAGATTGTGTTGCCTGCCTGGTGCCAGGGTTTAGGATATTGCGTCAGAGCTAGAAAAGGACTTGGAGTGGAAGGGGGAGGATCCAATTGTCGTGGTCCATGCAGGATCCACGACATAGGTGGAACTAAGAATGAGGTTCTGTGAGGGAGTTTGAAGAGTTAGATTCTTAATTAATAAGCAGAGCCTCAAATGTAATAATCCCTGGATTACTACCCTAAGCCATGGGCGAATTGCCATAGGGTCAAGCAGACATAGAGTCATAGAGTCATAGAGTCATACAGCACAGAAACAGGCCCTTCGGCCCATCGTGCCTGTGGCGGCCATCAAGCACCTACCCATTCTAATCCCATTTTCCAGCAATTGGCTCGTAGCCTTGTATGCTATGACGTTTCAAGCACTCATCTAAATACTTCTTAAATGTTATGATAGATCCTGCCTCTATCACCTCTTCAGGCAATACCTTCCAGATTCCAACCACCCTCTGGGTGAAAATTTATTCCTCAAATCCCCTCTAAACCACCCACCCCTTACCTTAAATCTATGCTCCCTGGTTCTTGACCCCTCCGCTAAGGGAAAAAGTTTCTTCCTATCTACCCTATCTATGCCCCTCATAATTTTGTATACCTCCATCACATCTCCCCTCAGCCTTCCCTGCTCTAAGGAAAACAACCCTAGCCTTTCAGTCTCTCTTCATAGCTGAAATGCTCCAGCCCAGGCAACATCCTGGTGAATCTCCTCTGCACCCTCTCCAGTGCAATCATATTCTTCCTATAGTGTGGTGACCAGAGCTGCACACAGTAGTCCAACTGTGGCCTAACTAGTGTTTTATACAGCTCCATCATAACCTCCTTGCTCTTATATTCTATGCCTCGGCTAATAAAGGCAAGTATCCCATATGCTTTCCTAACCAGCTTATCTACCTGTGCTGCTGCCTTCAGTGATCTATGGACAAGTACACCAAGGTCCCTCTGACCTTCTGTACTTCCTAGGGTCCTACCATCCATTGTATATTCCCTTGCCTTGTTAGTCCTCCCAAAATGCATCACCTCACACTTCTCAGGATTAAATTCCATTTGCCACTGCTCCGCCCATTTTACCAGCACATCTATATTGTCCTGTAATCTAAGGCTTTCCTCCTCACTATTTACGACACCATGTATTTTTGTGTCATCTGTGAACTTACTGATCATACCTCCTATATTCACGTCTAAATCATTAATGTACACTGCAAACAGTAAGGGTCCCAGCACCGATCCCTGCGCTACACCACTGGTCACAGGCTTCCACTCACAGAAACAACTCTCGACCATCACCCGCTGCCTCCTTCCACTCAGCCAATTTTGGAACCAATTTGCCAAATTGCCCTGGATCCCAAGGGCTCTTACCTTCTTAACCAAACTCCCATGCGGGACCTTATCAAAAGCCTTACTGAAGTCCATGTAGACTACATCAACTGCTTTACCCTCATCTACACATCTAGTCACCTCCTCGAAAAATTCAATCAAATTAGTTAGTAATGATCTCCCCCTGACAAAGCCATGCTGACTATCCCTGATTAATCCCTGCCTCTCCAAATGGAGATTAATCCTGTCCCTCAGAATTTTTCCAATAGTTTCCCAATCACTGATGTTAGACTCACCGGCCTGTAATTACCTGCTTTATCCTTGCTACCCTTCTTGAATAATGATACCACATTCGCTGTCCTCCAGTCCTCTGGTACCTCTCCTGTGGCCAGAGAGGATTTGAAAATTTGTGTCAAAGCCCCTGCTATTTCCTCCCTTGCCTCACATAACAGCCTGAGATTCATCTCATCTGGACCTGGGGATTATCCACTTTTAAGCCCGCTAAAACAGCTAATACTTCCTCCCTTTCAATACTAATATATTCACGTATATCACAATCCCCTTCACTGATCACTACATCTACATCGTCCTTCTCCATGGTGAACACAGATGAAAAGTAATCATTTAAAACCTCACCCATGTCCTCCAGCTCCACACACAGATTGCCACTTTGGTCCCTAATGGGCCCTATTCTTTCCCTGCTTATCCTTTTGCCCTTAATATACTTAGAAAATGCCTTAGGATTTTCCTTTATCTTGCCCGCCAGTGTTTTTCATATCCCTTCTTCGCTCTCCTAATAACTTTTTTAGTACCCCCTACACTTTCTATATTCCTCTCGGGCCTCCGCTGTTTTCAGTGCTCTGAATCTGCCCTAAGCCTCCTTTTTGTTCCTGGTCCAATCCTCTATATCCCTTGACATCCAGGGTTCCCTTGACTTGTTGGTCCTATCCTTCACCTAAACGGGTACATGTTGGCTCTGACTTCTCACTATTTCTTCTTTGAATGACTCCCACTGGTCTGATGTAGACTTTCCTACAAGTAGCTGCTCCCAGTTCTCTTTCGCCAGATCCTGTTTTATCAAATTGAAATTGGCCTTCCCCCAATTCAGTACCTTTATTTTCGGTCCATCTTTGTCCTTTTCTATAGCTACCTTAAATCTTACAAAGTTATGGCCACTATCCCTGAAATGCTCCCCCACTGACACTTCTACCACTTGTCCAGCTTCATTCCCTAGGATTAGGTCCAGTACTGCCCCTTCTCTTGTAGGATTTTCTACGTACTGGCTCAAAAAGCTCTCCTGTATGCATTTTAAGAATTCCGCCCCCATCAAGCCTTTTGCACTAAGACTATCCCAGTTGATATTAGGGAAGTTAAATCCCCTACTATTATTACCTTATTATTTTTACACCTCTCTGAGACTTGCCTTCATATCTGCTCCTCGATTTCTCATTGACTGATGGAGGCCTGTAGTACACTCCCAGCCAAGTGATCGCCCTTTTTTTGTTTTTAAGTTCTACCCATATGGCTCATTTGAGGAACCTTCGAAGATATCATCCCTCCTTACTGCAGTAATTGACTCCTTGATCAACAGTGCAATACCACCTCCCCTTTATCCCCTCCCCTTTCACGCCTGAAGATTCTATACCCTGGAATATTAAGCTGCCAGTCTTGCCCCTCCCTCAACCATGTCTCTGCGATAGCAATAATATCATATTCCCATGTGCTAATCAATGCCTTCAATTCATCTGCCTTACTAGTAAGACTCCTTGCATTAAAATTGATGCAATCCAGCCTTGCATTTTTCACTTGTGCCTTAACAGGTCTATATTTGCTCTGCCTTCCAGACTGACTATGTTTCTCTTCTATATTCGACTGTGCATGACCCCTTACTGTACCTCCACTCTGTATCCCATCCCCCTGCCAAATTAGTTTGAACCCCCACACTTCCAACAGCGCTAGCAAATATCCCAGCAAGGATGTTGGTCCCGTTCCGGTTCAGGTGCAACTCGTCCAACTTGTATAGGTCCCACCTTTGCCAGAAACAGTCCCAGTGATCCAGGAAACTAAAGCCCTCTCTCCTGCACCATCTCCTCAGCCACATATTCATCTGCTCTATCCTCCTATTCCTACGCTCACTAGCACGTGGCACGGGGAATAATCCAGAGATTACAACCTTTGAAGTCCTGCTTTTTAATCTGCTATCTAGTTCCCTAAATTCTTGTTACAGGACCTAGTCCTTCTTTCTACCTATGTCGTTGGTACCCATGTGTACCATGACCTCTGACTGTTCACCCTCCCCCTTCAGAATGTCCTGCAGCTGCTCCGTGACATCCTTGACCCTAGCACCAGGGAGGCAACATACCATGCTGGAGTCATGTTTGCTGCCACAGAAACACCTATCTGTACCCCTTAAGATAGAATCCCCTATCACCATAGCTCTCCCACTCCTTTTCCTTCCCTCCTGTGCAGCTGAGCCACCCGTGGTGCCACAGACTTGGCTCTTGCTGCATTCCCCTGCTCCACAATGTCTCCAGCTGCCGTTCCAGATCCGAAATGTAGATTTCGAGTAGCTGCAGCTGGAGACACTTCCTGCACATGTGTTCGCACTGGATACTGGAAGTGTCCCTGATTTCCCAAATTGCACAGGAGGAGCACTCCATGTTGCCGAGCTGCCCTGCCATTGCTTACCCTTAATTTATCTCCTTAAATTACCCAACAATTAAATTATTTACACTTGGGACCTTGATTCCCTAAAAATAAACACTACCTACTATATTTTTTTAAAAAACTGTAGACCTTTCCCTTCACTTTAGTTACTTACCCAGCTATTTAGAGTTATTCCCTAACAGCAGTGACTCACCAACCAATCACCTTGCAGCTTTCCTGTGACGTCACTGTTGGCTTTTTTTTTCAAAACTCCGGTGCGTTTAAAGAGATCCGACTGCTCCCCACTCCTGAAGGTAAGTGAAGGCCCCGAGCCTCGCGCTGAATTTATCCACTCCCGGTTCTCGGTGTTTCCACACAGGTCCGAGTGCTCTCCGCTCCTGAAGGTAAGTGAAGGTCCTGAGCCTCGCGCTGAATTTACCCGCTCCTGGTTCTCGGTGTTTCCACACAGGTCCGACTGCTCTCCGCTCCTGAAGGTAAGACCAGCGAGTTAAATGCGTAGCTCAAAGAATGTTGTGGGAGGAAGGGGTTTTGATTCATGGGGCACTGGCACCAATACTGGGGAAAGAGGACGCTGTCTGTTGAGCCAGGTGTTAATTGTATGTCAATTGTGTTTAATTATTTGCAAGTGGAGGGTGTTAATTAGGGTCTTACTTGAGAAAATATAAGGACACACATTGAAACTGACTAGAGGTTGAGTTAGGAGGTACGCTGCTTGTAATGTTTCAATCTGAAAATAAATATAAGACTGAGTAAAAATTGGCTCCAGTATCGTCCTTCACCAATGGGCTTTTTGGAGATTAACAATGGACTCCAACAGTTCTGATGAAAGATCATCAACCCAAAGCATTAACTCTGTTTCTCTCTGCCCAGATGCTGCCAGACCTGCTGGGTATTTCAACTATTTCCTGTTTTTATTTTGGGTTCCACTTAAATCAGGCTGGGACCATTGTCCTGACGAATTGAATAACTAGGGCTGTACTTAGGGCTTTAAACTAAAAAGGATAGGGGTGGGGTCAGGTAGGGGGAAATTTAGAAATCTTAAAAGAAAAGTCGTCAATAGAACAATGTAACAATTTAGGTAAAGATAAGCAGAATGCGGCAGGAAGGGAAAGAGAGTTTGATGGTAATAATACATCAATGAATAAGGTCCAAAAAGGGGATAATAAAAAAAAATTACAATTTAAGGCTCTTTATCAGAATCCATGATGTATTCATAATAAGATAGACAAACTAATGGCACGATTAGAGTTAAATGGATTTAATCAAACAACTATTACACAGACAAGATTTCAAGGTGACCAAGGTTGGGAACTAAATATTCTAGTGTATTTGACATTTATAAAAGACAGGAACTGAAGCACCTCCATCTAATGACACTTCCGGCGCCTATGGTTGTCCAGGGCACAAGAAGCATCTTGGAGTTCCCACATGGCACAGGTTGTGCATTCAATGTGTCTGAGGAGCCCTTCAATGCCTCGATTTATTAGACTATAAAGTAAATTTCATAGTTCAACTCACTGCCCAAGCTTAGAGAGAGAAAAAAAACAATGGTAATATTCACCAACTAATCAACTACCTGATGTCCTATGACATAACTCCTTGCCACCTCCGCTCAGGTCCGGGCTCTGTTGTAAGGCCTTCTCTGCCGCTCAGTTTATGCTCCTGTCATGTCTTGCCACCTTCGCTTAGGACTGCGCTCACCTGCTCGCTGATGCTCAGTTTGGGTTCTTCCAGGACCACTCTACTCCAGACCTCATTACAGCTGCGGTCCAAACATGTTAGTAGTAAATTTAGTTAGCAGTCAAAGATAAACTAAGAGTAAAAGATTTAAATTAGGAAAAGGCCAATTTTCTTAAACTGAGATATGATTTGGCAAAAGTGATCTGAAACAGCTGCATCAGTGTCAGAGCAGTGGGAGGTATTCAAGGAGGAAATAGAGAAGGTTCAAAACAAATATGTTCCCATAAAGGAAAAGGGTGAAAGTCACAAATCTAGATCCCTGGACATCAAAGAGCATATGGGAAGGTAAAAAAGGGAAGTTTATGTTCGATAGCAAGAGTTCAATACTGCAGAAAACCGAGAGGAATATAGAAAGGGCAGGACTAAAATTAAAAAGGAAATTAGGAAAGCACAGTGAGGGCATGAAAAAAAAATTAGCAAATAAAACCAAGGAAACCCCAGAGATGATTTATAAATACATAAAGAGCAAAAGGATAACGAAGGAAAGAGCAGGGCTGATTAGAGACCAAAAAGGTAAATTACATGTGGAGGTAGAAGACATGGGCAGGGTTTTTAATGAATACTTTTCTTCTGTCTTCCCAAAAGGGGGCAATGCAGGTATTGTAGTTAAGGAGGAGCAGTGGGAAATATTGGATGGGATAAACATAGTGAGAGAGGAAATATTAAGGGGTTTAGCATCTGTAAAAGTAGATAAACGGCCTGGCCCAGTTGAAATGTATCCGACGGTGCTAAGAGAAGCAAGGGAGGAAATAACAGAGGCTCTGACCATCATCATCCAATCTTCTATGGCTACAGGTGTGGTGCCAGACGACTGGAGGACTGCTAATGTTGTGCCGTTTTTTAAAATGGGAGGAAGGTTAGACTGTGTAATTACAGGCCTGTGAGCCTAACCATGGTGTGCAAATTATTAGAAAAAATGCTGAGAGACAGTATATTTGTCATTTAGAGAGGCACAGATTCATCAAGGACAGTCAGCATGGATTTGTTAAGAGAGGGTAGTGTCCGACTAACTCCATTGGAATTTTTGAGGAGTTAACAAGGGGGATCAGTGAAGGTAATGCGTTTGATGTAGTCTAAAAGGATTATAGCACGGTTTTTAACAAGGTGCCACATGGCAGACTGGTCATGAAAAGTAAAAGCCTATGGAAAAGTGGTAAGTTGGAACCAAAATTGGCTCAGTGGCAGGAAGCAAAGAGTAATGGTTGACGGGTGTTTTTGTGACTGAAAGGCTGTTTCCGGTGATGTTCCGCAGGGCTCAGTACTGGGTCCCTTGCTTTTCATTGTACATATCAATGATTTGGACTTAAATGGAAAAGGCATATTATTAAGAAGTTTGCAAATGATACAACAATTTGTCATGTGATTTGTAATGAGGAAGAAAGCTGTAGACTGCAGGAAGATATCAATGGACTGGTCAGGTGAACAGAAAAGTGGCAAACAAAATTCTATCCAGAGAAGTGTAAGGTAATACATATGGGGAGGACAAACAAGACAAGGAAATACACATTAAATGGTAGGATACTGAGGGACTTTAGAGTGCATGTCCATGGATTTTTGACGAAGGACTGATAGATAGATAAAATGGTTAAAAAAGTATATGGGGAACATTCCTTTACTAGCTGAGGCAGAGAATATAAGAGCAAGGAGGTTACGCTAGAACATTAATGTATATAACATTAGCTAGGCCACAACTAGAGTACTGCACATTGTTATGGTCACCACATTATAGGAAGTGTGTGAGTGCACTAGAAAGGTTACAAAGGAGATTTATGAGGACGTTGCCAGGAAAGCAGAATTTTCACAATGAGGGAAGAACAAAGAACAAAAAACAGTACAGCACAGGAACAGGCCATTCAGCCCTCCAAGCCTGCGCCGATCTTGATGCCTGCCGAAACTAACACCTTCTGCACTTCCAGGGCCCATATCCCTCTATTCCCTTCCTATTCATATATTTGTCAAGATGTCTCTTAAACGTCGCTATCGTATCTGCTTCCACCACCTCCCCTGGTAGCAAGTTCCAGGCACTCACCACCCTCTGTGTAAAAAACTTGCCTCGCACATCCCCTCTAAACTTTGCCCCTCGCACCTTAAACCTATGTCCCCTAGTAACTGACTCTTCCACCCTGGGAAAAAGCTTCTGACTATCCACTCTGTCCATGCCGCTCATAACTTTGTAAACCTCTGTCATGTCGCCCCTCCACCTCCGTCGCTCCAGTGAAAACAATCCGAGTTTATCCAACCTCTCCTCATAGCTAATGCCCTCTAGACCAGGCAACATTCTGGTAAACCTCCTCTGTACCCTCTCCAAAGCCTCCACGTCCTTCTGGTAGTGTGGCGACCAGAATTGCACGCAATATTCTAAGTGTGGCCTAACTAAGGTTCTGTACAGTTGCAACATGACTTGCCAATTTTTATACTCTATGCCCCGACCGATGAAGGCAAGCATGCCGTATGTCTTCTTGACTACCTTATCCACCTGCGTTGCCACTTTCAGTGACCTGTGGACCTGTACGCCCAGATCTCTCTGCCTGTCAATACTCCTAAGGGTTCTGCCATTTACTGTATACATCCCACCTGCATTAGACCTTCCAAAATGCATTACCTCACATTTGTCCTGATTAAACTCCATCTGCCATTTCTCCGCCCAAGTCTCCAACTGATCTATATCCTGCTGTATCTTCTGACAATCCTCATCATTATCCGCAACTCCACCAACCTTTGTGTCGTCCACAAACTTACTAATCAGTCCAGCTACATTTTCCTCCAAATCATTTATGTATACTACAAACAGCAAAAGTCCCAGCACTGATCCCTGCGGAACACCACTAGTCACATCCCTCCATTCAGAAAAACACCAATCCACTGTTACACTTTGTCTTCTGTGACCGAGCCAGTTCTGTATCCATCTTGCCAGCTCACCTCTGATCGCGTGTGACTTCACCTTTTGCACCAGTCTGCCATGCGGGACCTTGTCAAAGGCTTCACTAAAGTCCATATAGACAACATCCACCGCCCTTCCCTCATCAATCATCTTTGTCACTTCCTCAAAAAACTCAATCAAATTAGTAAGACACGACCTCCCCTTCACAAAACCATGCTGTCTCTCGCTAATAAGTTCGTTTGTTTCCAAATGGGAGTAAATCCTGTCCCGAAGAATCCTCTCTAATAGTTTCCCTACCACTGACGTAAGGCTCACCGGCCTATAATTTCCTGGATTATCCTTGCCACCCTTCTTAAACAAAGGAACAACATTGGCTATTCTCCAGTCCTCTGGGACCTCACCTGTAGCCAATGAGAATGCAAAGATTTCTGTCAAGGCCCCAGCAATTTCTTCCCTTGCCTCCCTCAGTATTCTAGGGTAGATCCCATCAGGCCCTGGGGACTTATCTACCTTAATGCTTTGCAAGACACCCAACACCTCCTCCTTTTTGATAATGAGATGACTGAGACTATCTGCACTCCCTTCCCTAGGCTCATCATCCACCAAGTCCTTCTCCTTGGTGAATACTGATGCAAAGGAAGATTGGATAGGCTGGGGATGTTTTCTTTGGAACAGAGGAAGCTGAGGGGAGATTTAGCTGAGGTGTACAAAATTATGAGGGGCTAAGATAGAACGGATAGGAAGGACCTATTTCCCTTGGCAGAGAGGTCAAGAACCAGGCTGCATTGATTTCAAATAATTGGCAGAAGGATAAGCAGGGAGTTGAGGGGAATCTTTTCACTCAGAGGGTGGGGGGGGGGGATCTGGAACTCACTGCCTGAAAGGGTGGTAGATGTAGAAACACTCATTGCATTTAAAAAATACTTGAGCATGCACTTGAAGAGCTGTAACCTATTAGACTACGGGCCAAGTGCCGGCAGAGACACGATGAGCTGAATGGTCTCCTTCTATTCCGTAAATGTCTATAATTCTATCATTCTTACATTTACTCCCTCCATCACAGTGGCTTTCAGTGTGCACAGCAGCAAATTGCCAAGGCTTCTTCAACAGCACCTCTCAAAACGGTTACCTCTATCACCTAGAAGAACAAGGGCAGTTGACACATGGGAATACCACCACCTGCAAGCTCCCGTCCAAGTCACACATCATCCTGGCTTGGAAATATATCACCGATCCTTCATTATCACTGGTTTAAAATCCTGGAACTCCCTCCCTAAAAGCATTGTAGGTGTACCTTCATCGCACAGACTGCAGCTGTTCACCACCACCTTCCAAAGGAGAATTAAGGATGGGCAATAAATGCTGGCCTTTCCAGAGACACCCACAAAAATGTCCTGACTCATCCAAGGAAGAGGGATCTCCCTGTCCTGCGCCCCTGACATCACTTCTAAGGGACAGGCAGAGGTTCCGTTCCTTACAAGTCATAAAATCGTGGAAATGGCAGAAACTCAACAGAAATGGGTCTATGACATTTTTTTGTGGGTTCCAGTGGGAGAATCGCGGAACCCCTCCCATTCCTGGACTCCCATTTTCTTCCTGCATCCAATCAACCCATCCATCTACTGGATCCAATCATTCCATCTATTTATACATCCAACCCACTCATCCATCCAATCCATTCCACTCATCCATCCAATCCATTCCCCCCTCCAATCCCTCCATCACTCCATATCTACTTCACCTTCAGTACCGAAGGAACCAATGAATAGAGACCTTCTCAAGCTTACAGTTTATGATGAAGTGACACCAGCGCCCCTCCTTTAATGTACTTACAGTTGTTTTATTGCACAATATTTAGGACTTCACGTGCGTTTCATATTTAAGTCATTTTTGTGCGGCAAATCAGTCAGTTATTCCGTTATTTAATTGAGATCTTGAGAATCCACTTCATATTTCACTATATTGAATTTAAGATAGGATTCATTTGGCCAGTCTGAAAACCTCTTTCTGTCTTCCTATATTTTCGTGCAGTCCTCCATATTATTGGCTATACCATCCAATTTGGTGTCTGCAAATTGTGACAACATGCCATCGAGGGGCAATAAACTGAGATTGATAGATTTTGGTTAGGTAAGGGTATTAAGGGTTACAGAACCTGAAGTAGATTATAATCCTAGCCCTTTTTTGGGACTATCCCAGATCAAGCAAACTCCCAGGATGTTCAGTCTTACTTGAGGTTGAGATAGACAGGTCTCACAGACAGTTGAATGGGTCTGAAGAATTCTCCCCAAAGGAAAGGAAGCAGCTGATGTATCCTCCGGGTAGCCTTTTTAACAAGTATTAGCCAAATTATACAAACCCGGATATTATAAGGATCCAGGCATCTCTTCTCATTAATGTACCTCCCCACTGAAGAGTGTACAGAGACGGGTTCTCAAGTTTGCAATGCAGAAGATTATATGGACAATATGTTTTCTAAATTATATAAAAGTTTATCATGCAATTCACATGTAATGGGAAGTCAATCATAATGGTAATAGTTCTAGGAAAGGATAGAAAGTATAATCTTATTCATGCATACATACAAACATAAGAATTAGGAGCTGGAGTAGGCCACTCGGCCCCTCAAGCCTGCTCCGCTATTCAATAAGATCATTGCTGATCTGATTGTAACCTCAACTCCACATTCCTGCCTACCCCCGATAACCTTCCACCCCCTTGCTTATCAAGAACATATCTACCTCTGCCTTAAAAATATTCAAAGATTTTGCTTTTTGAGGAAGAAGGCTCCAAAGACTCACGACCCTCTGAGAAGATAAAATTCTCCTGATCTCTGTCTTAAATGGGTGACCCCTTATTTTTAAACAGTGACCGCTAGTTCTAGATTCTCCCACAAGAGAAAACATCCTTCCCACATCCACCCTGTCAAGACCCCTCATGGTCTTATATGTTTCAATCAAGTTGCCTCTTCCTCTTCTAAACTCCAGCAAATACAAGCCTAGCCTGTCCAACCTTTCCTCACAAGACAGGTATTAGTCTAATAAACCTTCTCTGAACTTCTTTCAATGCATTTACATCCTTCCCTAAATAAGGAGACCAGTACTATACACAGTACTCCAGATGTGGTCGCACCAATGCCCTGTATAACTGAAGCATAATGTTCCTACATTTGTATTCAATTCCCCTCACAATAAATGATAACATTCTCTTAGCTTTCCTAATTACTTATACCTGCATACTAATCTTTTGCGATTTATGCACTAGGACGCCCAGATCCCTCTGCATCTCAGAGCTCTACAATCTCTCACCATTTATATAATATGCTTTTTTATTCTTCCTACCAAAATGGACAATTTCACATTTTCCCACATTACACTCCATTTGTCAGATCTTTGCCCACTCATTTAACCTATCCATATCCCTTTGTAGCCTCCTTATGTCCTCTTCACAAGTTACTTTCCTACCTATCTTTGTGTCATCGGCAAATTTAGCAACCATACCTTCAGTCCCTTCATCCAAGTCATTTCTATAAATTGTAAAAAGTTGAGGCCCCAGACTGATTCTTGTGGTGCACCACTTGTTACATCTTGCCAACCAGAAAATGACCCATTTCTGCCTACTCTTTGTTTCCTGTTAGCTAACCAATCTTCTATCCATGCCAATATGTTACCCCCTACACCATGAGCTTTTATTTTCCGCAATAACCTTTGATGTGGCATCTTATCAAATGCCTTCTGAAAATCTGAGTACAGTACATCCACCGGTTCCCCTTTATCCACAGCACATGTTACTTCTTCAAAGAACTCCAATAAATTGATTAAACACGATTTCCCTTTCACAATACCATCTAGTAGAGAATCCAAGTTTTAAGTCTAAACATCATTACAGTGAAATATTTGAGATATCCATCAATATTTAAAGCAGCATTTCCCTTAAATCCCTGACTAGACAGCTACAGAGTTTAGCGAGATACCTGTATCCCAATTAAAGGGAGAACTATCGTTGCTGCACCACAGTAGCAGAACGTTTACCATGAGAAGCGTGGGAGTAAATCCGATGAGTCTAAAGATCCACTGTGTGGTTCCAATATTTATACTGTTTCTAAGCAGCATAACTAGTTTTTTTAACATATGGGGGTGTTACCTCTCTTGCAAGTAGGTTTGTCCCTTTTATTTCCCAAAAAAGGCTGTATAACTGTTAATTTCTGGTTAAGATCCACTTTCTTTGCTTTCTAAGAGAGGTTAAGCCAACAGCAAGGTGGGAGCCTCTCATGATGGTCAATTCCCTTAGTCACCTAACTGTGCTTTAAGATTATAATTCAGTTTCTTGGGTTTGGTCCGTTTTGTCAAGATTTCAGTTGATTGTGGTTTAGGGCTGCTCACATATGACAATCTTATCAACTAGTACATTGTGGTAGCTTACGTGATTGGTTGCAAAATGTTTTATAAATGTTTTACTGTGTGATGAGGTTCATGACTTTTTAGGACAGAATCCCTCTTACAAGAAGCTACCTCTATGCTGTAAGATGAGGCAAGCCCTTCACCATAGGGGCATGTCGATGCATGCCTATGAACTTCTTTTTATCTTTTAAGAAGACGAACCCTGCTTTTAATTTTTAATTCCTAATTCATAGGAAAATAATTTTTTCACCTTATAACCCCTGCTGATGGCCAGATTCCTTCACAAACCAAGACACGTAGATGGAGTTAAGAGACAAATCAGCTATAATTTAATTGAATGGTAGAACAGGCTCGAGGGCTCGAATGGTTTACTCCTCTTGCTATGTACCACCAATTTCTGAGTCCAGAAACAGAAGTGGCCCCAGCAATGATCTCTACAGGACACCATTTCTCACTTTCCAGGAAACTAACTGTGTTACACCTATCCACTGATTTTTGTTTTATAATTGAATTTCCAACCATTCTGCTCACTGACCCATGACCCCAAACTGACTGACATTGGTCATCATTCAGATTGCATGTTTGCTATGGTTCAGCTAGTAGCATTGTCATCTTTGAGTTAAAAGGCTGTGGGTTCAAGTCCCACTCCAGCTACTTACATACAATAATCTTGGTTGATATTGCAGTGCTGCACTGTCAAAAGTGCCATCTTTCGGATGACTGCCTCTCAGATCCCATGGCACTATTTTGAAGAGCAGGGTCGTTATCGCTGGTATCTTGGCTAATATTTAACCCACAGTCAACATCATAAAAAACAGGTTATCTGGTCATTATCACAATGCTGTTTGTGGGAGCTTGCTGTGCAAAAATTTGATGCTGTGTTTCCTACATTACAATAGTGACTCGACTTCAAAAGTACTTCATTGACTGTAAAGCGCTTTGGACATCCAGTGGTCATGAAAGGCACTATATAAATGCAAGTCTTTTTTTTATTGTAGATACTGCACGTCCTGACCCTCTTTTACAAAATGATTTAGTGAATTAATTTAATTATTGTGCCTCAAGCCCTGATCTTGATAGGATGATTGACAGGGTACAGAAGAGATTTATGAGAATATTGCCATGAACAGAGAATTTTTGGCCAGGAGGAAAGATTGCCTAGGCTGGGATTTTTTTCTTTCGAACAGAGGAGGCTGAGGGAAGATTTAATTGAGATGTATAAAATTATGAGAGTACGAGATAGAGTGGATAGGAAAGCCACATTTCTCTTAGCAGTGAGGTCAATAACCAGTAATCATAGATTTAAAGTAATTGGTAGAAGGATGAGAGGAAGTTTTTTTTAATTCTTTCATAGGATGTGGGTGTTGCTGGTTAGGCCAGCATTTATTACCCATCCCTAATTGCCCTTGAGAAGGTGGTGATGAGCCACCTTCTTGAACCACTGCAGTCCATGTGGGGGAGGTACAGTGCTGTGAGGAAGGGAGTTCCAGGATTTTGACCCAGCGACAGTGAAGGAACGGCGATATAGTTCCAAGTCAGGATGGTGTGTGGCTTGGAGGGGAACTTGCAAATAGTGGTGTTCCCATGCATCTGCTGCCCTTGTCCTTCTAGGTAATAGAGGTCGCAGGTTTGGAAGGTGCTTTCGAAGGAGCTTTGGTGCGTTGCTGCGTTGCTGCAGTGCATCTTGTACTTGGTACACACTGCTGCCATTATGCGTCGGTGGTGGAGGGAGTGAATGTTTATAGATGGGGTGCCAAGCAAGTGGCTGCTTTGTCCTGGATGGTGTCGAGCTTCTTGAGTGTTGTTGAAGCTGCACCCATCCAGGCAAGTGGAGAGTTTTCCATCAGACTCCTGACTTGTGCCTTGTAGATGGTGGACAGGCATTGGGGAGACAGAAGGTGAGTTACATGCTGCAGAATTCCCAGCCTCTGACCTGCACTTGTAGCAACAGCATTTATATGGCTACTCCAGTTAAGCTTCTGGTCAATGGTGACCGCCCAGGATGTTGATAGTGGGGGAATTAGCGATGGTAATGCCATTGAATGCCAAGGGGAGATGGTTAGATTCTCTCTTGGAGATGGTCATTGCCTGGCACTTGTGTGGTGCGAATGTTACTTGACACTTATCAGCCCAAGCCTGGATATTGTCCAGGTCTTGCTGCATTTCTACACAGACTGCTTCAGTATTTGAGGAGTCGCGAATGGTGCTGAACATTGTGCAATCATCAGCAAACATCCCCTCTTCTGACCTTATGATTGAAGGAAGGTCATTGATGAAGCAGCTGAAGATGGTTGGGCCTAGGACACTACCCTGAGGAACTCCTGCAGTGATGTCCTGGAGCTGAGATAATTGACCTCCAAAAACCACAACCATCTTCCTTTGCGCGAGGTATGACTCCAACCAGCAGAGAGTTTTCCCCCTGATTCCCATTGACTCCAGTTTTGCTAGGGCTCCTTGATGCCATACTCGGTCAAATGCTGCCTTGATGTCAAGGGCAGTCACTCTCACCTCATCTTGAGTTCAGCTCTTTTGTCCATGTTTGAACCAAGGCTGTAATGAGGTCAGGAGCTCAGTGGCCCTGGCGGAACCCAAACTGAGCATCACTGAGCAGGTTATTGCTAAGCAAGTGCTGCTTGATGGCACTGTTGATGACACCTTGCATTACTTTACTGATGATTGAGAGTAGGCTGACGGGGCGGTAATTGGCCGGATTGGACTTGTCCTACTTTTTGTGCACCGGACATACCTGGGCAATTTTCCACATTGCCGAGTAAATGCTAGTGTTGTAGCTATACTGGAACAGCTTGGCTAGGGGTGCGGCAAGTTCTGGAGCACAGTTCTTCAGTACTATTGCCGGAATATTGTCAGGACACAAAGCTTTTGCAGTATCCAGTGCCTTCAGTCGTTTCTTGATATCACGCAGAGTGAATCGAATTGGCTGAAGTCTGGCATCTGTGATGCTGGGGATTTCAGGAGGGGGCTGAGATGGATCATCAACACGGCACTTCTGGCTGAAGATTGTTGCAAATGTTTCTGCCTCATCTTTTGCACTGTTGTGTTGGGCTCCCCCATCATTGAGGATGGGGATATTTGTGGAGCCACCTCCTTCAGTTAGTTGTTTATTTGTCCACCACCATTCATGACTGGATGTGGCAGGACTACAGATCTTAGATCTGATCCATTGGTTATGGGATCACTTAGCTCTGTCTATTGCATGCTGCTTATGCAGTTTGGCATGCAAGTAGTCCTGGGTTGTAGCTTCACCTGGTTGACACCTCATTTTGAGGTATGCCTGGTGCTGCTCTTAACATGCCCACCTGCACTCTTCATTGAACCAGGGTTGGTCTCCTGGCTTGATGGTAATGGTAGAGTGGGGGATATGCAGGGCCATGAGGTTACAAATTGGGGTTGAGTACAATTCTACTGCTGCTGATGGCCCACAGCGCCTCATGGATGCCCAGTTTTGCATTGCTAGATCTGTTCGAAATCTATCCCATTTAGCACGGTGATAGTGCCACACAACACGATGGACGGTATCCTCAATGTGAAGGCGGGACTTCGTCTCCACAAGGACTGTGCGGTGGTCACTCCTACCAATACAGTCATGGACAGAAGCATCTGCAGTAGGCAGATTGGTCAGGACAAGGTCAAGTATGTTTTTCCCTTGTGTTGGTTCTCCCACCACCGGCTGCAGACCCAATCTCGCAGCTATGTCCTTTAGTCAGCTCTGTCAGTAGTGATGCTACCGAGCCACTTTTGGTGATGGACATTGAAGTCCCCCACCCAGAGTACATTTTGTGCCCTTGTCACCCTCAGTGCAACTGGTGTTCAACATGGAGGAGTACTGAGTCATCAGCTGAGGGAGGGCTGTAGGTGGTAATCAGGAGGAGGTTACCTTGCCCATGTTTGACCTGATGCCATGAGACTTCAATGTTGAGGACTCCCAGGGCAACTCCCTCCCTACTGTAGACCACTGTCCCACCACCTCTGCTGGGTCTGTCCTGCCGGTGGGACACGACATACCCAGGGATAGTGATGGCAGTGTCTGGGACACTGTAAGGTGTGATTCCATGAGTATGACTATGTCAGGCTGTTGCTTGACTAGTCTGTGGGACAGCTCTCCCAGCTTTGGCACATGCCCCCAGATGTTAGTAAGGAGGACTTTGTAGGGTCGACAGGGCTGGGTTTGCCGTTGTCGTTTCTGGTGCCTAGGTCGATGCTGGGTGGTCTGTCCAGTTTCATTCCTTTTTATTGACTTTGTAGCGGTTAGGTACAACTGAGTGGCTTGCTAGGCCATTTCAGAGGGCATATAAGAGTTAACCACATTGCTGTGGGTCTGGAGTCACATGTAGGCCAGACCAGGTGAGGACAGCAGATTTCCTTCCCTAAAGGACATTAGTGTTCCAGATGGGTTTTTATAACAATTGACAATGGTTTCATGGCCATCATTAGACTAGCTTTTAATTCCAGATTTATTAATTAAATTCAAATTCCACCTTCTGCTGTGGTGGGATTCAAACCCATGTCTCCAGATCAATACCCTGGGTCTCTGGGTTACTAGTCCAGTGATAATACCACTATGCCACCGCCTCACCTAAAAGGTGGTGGAAGCAGAGTCTTTGAATTTTTTAAGGCAGCGGTAGATAGATTCTTGATACGCAAAGGGGTGAAAGGTTATCGGCGGTAGGTGGAAATGTGGAGTAATCAGTTCAGCCATGAACTTATTGAATGACGGAGCAAACTTGAGGGGCTGAGTGGCCTACTCCTAGTCATAATTCATATGTTCGTATGACATGGACAGCCATTGTCAACTAATGGGCCATTCTTACTATTTCTCTCCGGCACCTCTGCAGCACCACTAACTGGTGAACCACTGTCCACTTTTTGTCCTCAGGTCTGTTTGGAGAACACCACTTCCTCATCAGTACCTCATTCTTTAAATAGTAGCAATCAGGGACTCCCACTGCTTCAATTTCAGTCTGGGCAGTCTGTGCTAACTTTCTCAATACTGGGTCGGCTCACTGAGCTTCAGTTGGGGAAGATCTATTTACTCCATTCTCTGGGTCCTTGAACTTTCCAAAGAAAGTTTCAGAGAGACAGACTGCATGGATTATCTGTCTGCAATGCCAATTCACTCTCCTCTGGGGGAGCTGGTTTGGCCATGGCCGGATTCACTACACATTCGGGGGAACTGCAGGGGATCGTCTCCTGCCACTGCCCTGTATCTCTGACCTCCTTCGGTTTCTCTTTCACTGCTGGGGAAGCTACCACCTTCGCCCCTACCAGATCATTACTTCGGTGCAGGTCAACCCCATCCACAGGCAAACTAGCGACAATCCCTACGGTCACCAGTCCCGAAACTAGGTCGCACTCCAGCGTAAAGGTACGGGCGTACACTGCCCTCCAATACCATTTACTATCATTCTAGTACTCATTGCACTCTCTTGGAGAAAGGTCATGCCTTTTCCCAGCAAAAGGGATCTAGTGGCCCCTGTATCCCTGAGTATTATTATGGGCTTGCTTGCCCCATTCAAGGGGTATGGGGTTACTCTCCCTTCAGATACAAAATCCTGATAGCCTTCAGGGATTCTATTAAATTTTCCTGACCCGCAGCAGTATGTTTTCTGGGTCTTACTGCTGCTGCAGTTAAAGCCACAGCCTGCTTGGCTGTGCTTTCCATCAGGGTCCCTTCTCCTTCACTGAGTGGATGTGCCCTGATTAACCCTACAGGCTTTCCCCATAGTTTCCAGCAGTCAGCTCTTAGATGACCTGCCTGATTACAATGGAAGCACACAGGTCTCCAGGTCTCAGTCCTACTTTCAGCACTAGCTCTTTTGGCTGGAGGAGGGCCCCCTGTGTGTCCAAATTTTCTTTCTGTCCCAGGACTGCTTGGGCTCCTATCACCTTCCCACCCTTTGTGCTTTTCAGGTTTGTGGGGGTGACTAGGAAAGGTTTCCCCTGGGGAACTGACTTGTAAATGAGAGTGAACTCATCAGCCAGAACTGCAGCTTGCCTCACTCTATGTACTTTTTGTTCCTCCACATGGGTCTTTATGGAAAATGGGAGAGAGTGTTTAAATTCCTCAAGGAGAATTACCTCTCTGAGGTATTCATATGTGGGCTGTACTTTTAGAGCCTTCAACCACTGGTCAAAAGCCATGTGCTTTTTTCTCTCAAACTCCAAGTAAGTTTGATCAGCTTGTTTCTGGAGGGTTCAGAACTTCTGGCAGTAGGCTTCCGTTACTAGCTCATATGCCCCGGAGGATAACATTTTTGTCAGTTCATAATTTGATGAACCCTCATCTGGCAACAGGGAATAAGCCTCACGGGCTTTTCCGGTTAATTTGCTTTGTAGCAGGAGAGTCCACGTCTCAGCTGGCCACCTTAACTGCCTTGCGAATTTCTCAAAAGATACAAAAAATGCTTCCACATCTCCCTCATTGAATTTTGGAATCAATTTGGAAAATTTTTAAAACTCAGCACACACTGCATTACTTGTATTCCCCATATTAGCCATGCCTTCACTGGGGTTACTCTGCCGCCCCCTAGTTAATTCAAGCCACTGTAGCTCCCTTTCCTTCTGTTACTTCTGGAAGGTTCTTTCTCTCTGTCTTGCAATTCAAGTTTCCTCTGTTCCAATTATATCTTTGCTAACCCTGTCTCTGATTCTTCAGGTTTGAGGGAAAAATGGTTGGCCACTAGTCTTAGGAGTTCCGATTTCCTAGCTTTGGCATGGAAAGTGATCCCACACTGCTCAGTCATATTCCTCAACTCCTCCATAGATAGTTCCTTTAACTTATCCCAAGTTACTTCACCCTGGCTTGGGGAGATACTGGCTTCGATCGTGGACATATTAGTATTCTAGTAACACAAACCACAAGAAAACCTGTATTGAAGTCTTTTCTCTTTTGGATTGGAATCAATTTGATTTCCCACTTCCAATTTTTCATTTGTCTGTGGGTTCAATCTCGGATGCTAGCCAGGTGAGGAAGGGGTCTCAGGCTCCCCTCTGGCCCCTTTCCTGGTTTGGCCGTAACAGGGTTTAACTTTTAAAACACAGTGATTTTATTTTAACACCTCAGCGAGCCTTTGCTCACTGCACTCTAATTGTAATTGCAAATTGCTTGCAGCATGGGTTGGTACCTGGGATCTCGATGTTGTGGCCATTTCGGAAACATGGGTAGAGCAGGGACAGGAATGGATGTTGCAGGTTCCGGGATTTAGATATTTCAGTAAGAACAGAGAAGATGGTAAAAGGGGGGGGGGGGGGTGTGGCATTGTTAATCAAGGAGAGTATTACGGCGGCAGAAAGGACGTTTGAGGACTCGTCTACTGAGGTAGTATGGGCCGAGGTTAGAAACAGGAGAGGAGAGGTCACCCTGTTGGGAGTTTTCTATAGACCTCCGAATAGTTCCAGAGATGTAGAGGAAAGGATAGCGAAGATGATTCTCGACAGGAGCGAGAGTAACAGGGTAGTTGTTATGGGGGACTTTAACTTTCCAAATATTGACTGGAAATACTATAGTTCGAGTACTTTAGATGGGTCAGTTTTTGTCCAGTGTGTGCAGGAGGGTTTTCTGACACAGTATGTAGACAGGCCAACCAGGGGCGATGCCACATTGGATTTGGTACTGGGTAATGAACCCAGCCAGGTGTTAGATTTAGATGTAGGTGAGCACTTTGGTGATAGTGATCACAATTCGGTTAGGTTTACCTTAGCGATGGGCAGGGGCAGGTATATACCGCAGGGCAAGAATTATAGCTGGGGGAAAGGAAATTATGATGCAATTAGGCAAGATTTAGGATGCGTAGGATGGGGAAGGAAACTGCAGGGGATGGACACAATCGAAATGTGGAGCTTATTCAAGGAGCAGCTACTGCGTATCCTTGATAAGTATGTACCTGTCAGGCAGGGAGGAAGTTGTCGAGCGAGGGAGCCGTAGTTTACTAAAGAAGTTGAAGCGCTTGTCAAGAGGAAGAAGAAGGCTTATGTTAGGATGAGACGTGAAGGCTCAGTTAGGGCGCTTGAGAGTTACAAGCTAGCCAGGAAGGATCCAAAGGGAGAGCTAAGAAGAGCGAGGAGAGGACACGAGAAGTCATTGGCGGATAGGATCAAGGAAAACCCTAAGGCTTTCTATAGGTATATCAGGAATAAAAGAATGACTAGAGTTAGATTAGGGCCAATCAAGGATAGTAGTGGGAAGTTGTGTGTGGAATCAGAGGAGATAGGGGAAGCGTTAAATGAATATTTTTTGTCAGTATTTACAGTAGAGAAAGAAAATGTTGTCAAGGAGAATACTGAGATACAGACTACTAGGCTAGATGGGATTGAGGTTCACAAGGAGGAGGTGTTAGCAATTTTGGAAAGTGTGAAAAATAGATAAGTCCCCTGGGCCAGATGGGATTTATCCTAGGATTCTCTGGGAAGCCAGGGAGGGCACAGCCTTTGTCCTTGATATTTATGTCATCATTGTCGACAGGAATAGTGCCGGAAGACTGGAGGATAGCAAATGTTGTCCCCTTGTTCAAGAAGGGGAGTAGAGACAGCCCTGGTAATTATAGACCTGTGAGCCTTACTTCGGTTGTGGGTAAAATGTTGGAAAAGGTTATAAGAGATAGGATTTATAATCATCTTGAAAAGAATAAGTTCATTAGCGATAGTCAGCACGGTTTTGTGAAGGGTAGGTTGTGCCTCACAAACCTTATTGAGTTTTTAGAGAAGGTGACCAAACAGGTGGATGAGGGTAAAGCCGTGGATGTGGTGTATATGGATTTCAGTAAGGCGTTTGATAAGGTTCCCCATGGTAGGCTATTGCAGAAAATACGGAAGTATGGGATTGAAGGTGACTTAGAGCTTTGGATCAGAAATTGGCTAGCTGAAAGAAGACAGGGTGGTGGTTGATGGCAAATGTTCATCCTGGAGTTTAGTTACTAGTGGTGTACCGCAAGGATCTGTTTTGGGGCCACTGCTGTTTGTCATTTTTATAAATGACCTGGAAGAGGGTGTAGAAGGGTGGGTTAGTAAATTTGCGGATGACACGAAGGTCGGTGGAGTTGTGGATAGTGCCGAAGGATGTTGTAGGTTACAGAGGGACATAGATAGGCTGCAGAGCTGGGCTGAGAGATGGCAAATGGAGTTTAATGCGGAAAAGTGTGAGGTGATTCACTTTGGAAGGAGTAACAGGAATGCAGAGTACTGGGCTAATGGGAAGATTATTGGGAGTGTAGATGAGCAGAGAGATCTTGGTGTCCAGGTACATAAATCCCTGAAAGTTGCCACCCAGGTCAATAGGGCTGTTAAGAAGGCATATGGTGTGTTAGCTTTTATTAGTAGGGGGATCGAGTTTCGGAGCCACGAAGTCATGCTGCAGCTGTACAAAACTCTGGTGCAGCCGCACCTGGAGTATTGCATGCAGTTCTGGTCACCGCATTATAGGAAGGATGTGGAAGCTTTGGAAAGGGTGCAGAGGAGATTTACTAGGATGTTGCCTGGTATGGAGGGAAGGTCTTACGAGGAAAGGCTGAGGGACTTGAGGTTGTTTTCGTTAGAGAGAAGGAGGAGGAGAGGTGACTTAATAGAGACATATAAGATAATCAGAGGGTTAGATAGGGTGGATAGTGAGAGTCTTTTTCCTCGGATGGTGATGGCAAACACGAGGGGACATAGCTTTAAGTTGAGGGGTGATAGATATAGGACAGATGTTCGAGGTAGTTTCTTTACTCAGAGAGTAGTAGGGCCGTGGAACGCCCTGCCTGCAACAGTAGTAGACTCGCCAACTTTAAGGGCATTTAAGTGGTCATTGGATAGACATATGGATGAAAATGGAATAGTGTAGGTCAGATGGTTTCACAGGTCGGCGCAACATCGAGGGCCGAAGGGCCTGTACTGCGCTGTAATGTTCTATGTTCTATGAACCAATCAGATGGGTTGCCTTATGTTTAAACAAGAAAGATGTAAGTTTATCACTCTAACTTGGTGGATAGTCTTTAAAGAAATATTACATAGTTTACAGCAACTATATATTCATTCAAGGCACAAAAACCTCAAAAGTAAAGGCAGTCAACTGTGGATAACAAAGGAAGTTAAGGATTGTGTAAGATTGAAAGAAAAGGCCTATAAAGTTTCCAGAAAAAGCAGTAAACCTGAGGATTGAGAGGATTTTAGAATACAGCAAAGGAGGACAAAGAAACTGATAAAGGAGGGGAGAATAGAATATGAATGTAAGCTAGCAAAAAAAATAAAAACAGACTGTAAAATCTTCTATCAGTACATAGAAAGGAAATGTTTGGCTAAGACAAATGTGGGTCCATTACAGGCAGAGTCAGGAGAATTTATCATGGGGAATAGAGAAATGGCAGAGAAACTAGATGATTACTTTGTGTCTGTCTTCACTGAGGAAGATACAAGAAATCTCCCAGAATTAGAGATCCAAGAGATTAGGGAGAATGAGGAATTGAAATAAATTTGTATTAGTAAGAAGGTTGTGTTGGAGAAATTAATGGGGCTGAAGGTTAATAAATCCCCAGGACCTGATATTCTACATATAAGAGTGTTGAAAGAGGTAGCTATGGAGATAGTGGATGCATTGGTGATCATCTTCCAAAATTCTATAGATTCTGGAGCAGTTCCTGCAGACTGGAAGGTTGCAAATGTCACCTCACTGTTTAAGAAGGGAGGGAGAGAGAAAACAGGGAATTACAGACCTGTTAGCCTTACATCAGTCATTGGAAAAATGCTAGAATCTATTCTAAAGGATGTGATAAATGGACACTTGGACAATAATGATCTGATTGGGCATAGTCAACATGGATTTATGAATGGCAAATCATGTTTGACAAACCTGTTGGAGATTTTTGAGGATGTTACTAATAGAATTGAAAAAGGGGAGCTGATGGATGTGGTATACTTGGATTTTCAAAAGGCCTTTGATAAAGTCCCCCACAGGAGGTTGGTTAGCAAAATTAAAGCACCTGGGATAAGAGGTAATATACTGGCATGGACTAAGGTTGGTTAGCAGGCAGAAAACAGAGAGTAGGAATAAACGGGTCATTCCCGCGTAGGCAGGCTGTGAATAGTGGGGTACCACAGGGATCAGTGCTTGGGCCCCAGCTATTCACAATATATATCAATGATTTGGATGTGTAGATCAAATGTAGCATTTCCAAGTTTGCAGATGACGCAAAACTAGGTGGGAATGTGTGTTGTGAGGAAGATGCAAAGCAGCTTCAAAGGGATTTGGAAAGACTTAGTGAGTGGGCAAGAACGTGGCAGATGGAATATAATGTGGAAAAATGTGAGGTTATCCACTTTGGTAGGAGGAATAGATGTGCTGGGTATTTCTTAAATGGGACCTGTGAAATAAAGAGCGGGGCTCAAGGCCCTTATCTACCTTAGACCGGAGCAGCGGCATTCGGCGGCAGGCTCTCTGCCTGTGTTGACGCACGCTGTGTTTGAAAAGAGGAAAAACAACTACCAGTGACATCATAGGAGATCTATAAGCTGATTGGTTGGGTAAATAACAGCTGTTATTACCCATAAATAGCTTTAAACAAATCAGAGAAAAAAGTTCTTTTTTTTAAACCCTCAAATATCTACCTTGTCGGTGATAAGGTTAGTACAACTAAGGTTTTGTTTTAATTAGTGTAATTTATTAATAATTACCAATTAAAATAGTGTTGTTTGGACACAGTCAGGCTGTGAGTTATTTGTGATGAATTTTCCTGACTAGGGGAAGGAGGTGCTCTTTGGTCTCTTTCTTTTCTTTTCTGCCTTTTCAGCCTCCACAGTACAGGGGAAGAAGCTGATTGGCAAGTAACTGGTAAGTTATTCCACTGATTACATTAGCAATAGTTAGTTTGTAAAGCTAAGTAATGGCAGGGCAGCTCGGCCAAGCGGAATGTGCCTCATGTGGTATGTGGGAAGTCGTGGACGCATCATGTGCCCTTGACAAAGACATCAGCAGGAAGTGTCACCGGCTGCAGAAGCTTGAGCTCCACGTTTCGGAACTCGAGCGGTGGCTGAAGTCACTGTGGCGCATCCAAGAGTCAGAGAACTACGTGGATAGCACGTTTTAGGAGGTAGTCACCCCGGAGCTGAAGAGAGCACAGGCAGAGAGGGACTGGGTGGCTTCCAGACAGATAAGAAGGTCAAGGCAGGTAGTGCAGGAGACCTGGGAGGGCATCTGACTTTCTAACCGGTATTCAGTTCTGAGTACCAATGGGATAGCGGGTTCCTCTACAGAGTGCAGCGAGAGTCATGACCAGAGCACCATGGGTGGCTCAGCTGTGCAGGGAGGGAGGAGAAAGGACAAGAAATCAATAGTGATAGGGGATTCTATAGTTAGGGGAACAGATTGGCATTTCTGTGGTCACAGACATGATTCCAGGATGGTATGTTGCCTCCCTGGTGCAAGGGTCATGGATATCACCGAGCGGCTACAGGGCATTCTTGAGGACAAGTGTGCACAGCCAGAGGTCATGGTCCACATTATAGTAGCAACGATATAGGAAGAAAGAGGGATGAGGTCCTGCTGGCTGCGTTTATGGAGTTAGAAACGAGATTAGCAAGCAGGACCTGAAAGGTAGTAATCTTAAATAAATGAATAAATAAATCTCCGTATTACTCCCAAGGCCACATGCTAGTGAGTATAAAAATAGCAGAATACACCAGATGAATGCATGGCTGGATAGATGGTGCAGGAGGGAGGGCTTCAGATTTCTGGGGCATTGGGGCAGGTTCTGGGGAAGGTGGGACCTGTAAAAGCCAGACGGTCTGCACCTGAACAGGACTGGGACAAATATCCTTGCAAGAAGGTTTGCTAGTGCAGTTGGGGATGATTTAAACTAGTTTGGCAGGGGGATGGGAACCTGAGCGCAGTCTTAGATAGGACAATTTCAGGGCAGGGAACAGGAGGCAGAAAATTAGCGAGTGACTCTGAAAGACAAAAGAAGCAAAGATTAAAAAGTGTGCAGCACAGGAATTTGTCAGTGTTAAATGGTATTTATTTAAATGCAAGTATAGTAGATAAATCCGATGAGCTGAGGGCACAGATAGACACAAGATACCATTGCTATAATGGAAACTTGGCTTAAGGAGGGGCAAGAATGGCCCTGGATAGAGAGTTTTCAGGCAGGATAGAGAGGGAGATAAAAATGGAGTGGATGTAGCATTATTAGTAACGGAATCAATAACAGCTTTGAGGAGGGATGTTATGATAAATTAATCATCAAATGAGGCCATATGGATGGCGATCAGAAATAAAAAAGGGGCAGCCACACTACTACGAGTGTACTATAGACCCCCAAATAGTGAGAGGGAAGTAGAAGAACAAATATGTAGGCAAATTTCTGAGTGCAAAAACTATAGGGCAATAATAGTTTGGGATTTCAACTACCCCAATATAAACTGGGATACAAACAGTATGAATGGCACAGAGGGGACAAAATTCTTGAACTATGTTCAAGAGAACTTTTTAGCCAGCACGTAACAAGTCCAACAAGAGGGGGTGCAATTCTAGATTTAGTATTCAGTAATGAAGCTGGGCAAGTGGATGAAGTAACAGTGGGTGGCCATTTTGGAGATAGTGACCATAATACAGTTAGTTTTAACATAATCATGGAAAAGAACAACGATAAAACAGGAGTAAGAGTTCTAAATTGGGAGAAAGCAAACTTTAAGAAGCTGAGAGGTGACCTAGCGAATGTTGACTGGATACAGCTACTTGAAGGCAAATCAGCAGCAAACCAGTGGGAGGCATTCAAAAGCGAGATACTACAGGCACAGTGCAGGCACGTCCCCACAAAGATAAAGGGTGGTACTGCCAAATCTAGAGCCCCCTGGTTATCTGGAAGCTTACAGAAAAAGAAGGCTTATGACAATCACAAAAATCTTATTACTTTAGAACGCTTATAGGAGTATAGAAAGTGCAGGGGTGAAGTAAAAAAGGAAATTAGAAAAACAAAGAGAGGACATGAAAAATTATTGGCAGGTAAAATCAAGGAAAACCCAAAGATGTTTTATCAGTTTTATCAGTACATTAAGAGCAAGAGGATAACTAAGGAAAGGGTAGGGCCTATCAGAGATGTACAAAGGAACTTATGTGTGGAAGCAGAAGATGTGTGCAGGGTTCTTAATGAGTTTTTTGTCTGTCTTCACAAAGGAAAGGGTTGATGTAGACATTGTAGTTAAAGAGGAGGAGTGTGAAATATTAGATAAGATAAGCATAATGAGAGAGGAAGTACTAGAGGGTCTGACATCCTTGAGAGTGGATAAGTCGCCAGGACTGGATGGATTGCATCCCAAGTTGTTACAGGAAGCCAGGGAGGAAATAGCAGATGCTCTGAGGATCATCTTCAAATCCTCACTAGATACAGGTGAGGTACCAAATGATTGGAGGTCTGCAAGCGTTGTACCATTGTTTAAAAAGTGTGCGAGGGATAGGCCAAATATGTATAGGCCGGTCAGTCTGACCTCGGCGGTGGGTAAATTGTTAGAATCTTTACTGTGGGACAGGATAACCTGCCACTTAGAAAGGCGTGGATTAATTGTTAGGGATAGTCTGCATGGATTTGTTAAGGGAAGGTCATGTCTTACTAACTTGATTGAGTTTTTTGAGGAAGTAACAAGGAGGATTGATGAGGGTAGTGCAGGGGGTGTGGTTACATGGATTTTAGTAAGGCATTTGACAAGGTCCCACATGGCAGACTGGTCAGTAAAATGAAAGCCCATGGGATACAGCGGAAGGTGGCAGATTGGATCCAGAATTGGCTCAATGACGGGAAACAAAGGGTAGTAGTCAATGGATGTTTTTGCGAATGTTTCCAGTGGCATTCCACAGGGCTTCGTGTTGGGCTCCTTGCTGTTTCTGGTATATATTGATGATTTGGACTTAAATGTGAGAGGCATGATTGGGAAATTTGCTGATGACAAAAAATTTGCTGTGTAGTTGATAGTGAAGAGGATAGCCATAGACTCCAGAAAGATATCAATGGTTTGGTTGAGTGGGCGGAAAAGTGACAAATGGAATTCAATCCAGAAAGGTGTGAGGTAATGCATTTCAGGAGGGCAAATAAAGCCAGGGAATACACAATAAACACGAGGATATTGAGAGGTAGAAGAAGTGAGAGACCTTGGAGTGCATGTCCACAGGGGCCTGAAGGTGGCAGAATAGGTGGATAGAGTGGTGAAGAATGCATATGGAATGCTTTCCTTTATTGGCCGAGGTATAGAATTCAAAAGCAGGGATGTAATTGCTGGGACTGTATAAAATGCTGGTTAGACCACAGTTCTGGTCACCACATTACAGAAAGGACATAATTGCTCTGGAGACAGTAGAGAGGAGATTTACAAGAATGTTGCCAGGGCTCAAAAGTTGCAGATATGAGGAAAGATTGGATAGGCTGGGGTTGTTTTCCTTAGAACAGAGGAGGATGAGAGGTGACTTAATTGAGGTGTACAAAATTATGTGGGGCCTAGATAGAGTAACTAGGAAGGACCTGTTTCCCATAGCGGAGAGGTCAATCACCAGGGGGCACAGATTTAAGGTGATTGGGAGAAGGATTAGAGGGGACATGAGGAAAAGCTTTTTCACCCAGAGAGTGGTGGGTGTCTGGAATTCACTGCCCGGAATGGTGGTGGAGGCAGAAACCTTCAATTCTTTTGAAAGGTACATGGACATGCACCTGAAGTGCTGTAACCTGCAAGGCTACGGTCCAGCTCCTGGAAGGTGGGATTAGATTGGGCGGCTAGTTTTTTCAGCTGGCACGGACACGATGGGCTGAATGGCCTCCTTCTGTGCCATAATTTTTCTATTGTTCTATGGTTCTATGGTACGAGATTAGAAAGTGTAGATGTACAAAGGGACCTGGGTGGCCTTGTCAATAAGTCACTGAAAGCTAACATGCAGGTGCAGCAAGCACTTAAGAAGGCTAATGGTATGTTAGCCTTTATCGCAAGAGGATTTGAGTGCAGGAGTAGTGAAGTCTTGCTTCAATTGTATAGAACCATGGTTAGACCGCACCTGGAGTACTGTGTGCAGTTTTGGTCCCCTTACCTTAGGAAGGCTATTATTGCCATAGAGTTGCCATATTGCAACAAAGGTTCAGCAGACTTGTTCCCGGGATGGTGGGACTGTCCTATGAAGAGAAATTGGGGAAACTGGGCCTGTATTCCCTAGAATTTTGAAGAATGAGAGGTGATCTCATCGAAACCTACAAAATACTTAAAGGGATAGACAGGGTAGATGCAGCTAAGATGTTTCCCCTGGTTTGGGAGTCTACAACCAGAAAACACTATTTCAAAATAAGGGGGAAACCACTTAGGACAGAGATGAGAAGAAATTTCTTTACTCAGAGGTTTGTTGATCTTTGGAATTCTCTACCCCAGAGGGCTGTGGAAGCTCAGTCATTGAGTATGTTTAAAGCAGGGATTGACAGCTTTCTAAATACAAATGACATAAGGGCATATGAGGATAATGTGGGAAAAAGGCGTTGAGGTGGATGATCAGCCATGATTGTATTGAATGGCGGAACAGGCTTGCTGGGCTGAATGGCCTACTCCTGCTGCTATGTTCCTATGGTCCTAAAATAACTAAAATACTCGACACAACCACGCTTGCATGCATATGAGAGAAACACACACACAAATAGATACAGAGGGGAAGAAAGATTTAGGGGAGGATGGTGTTGTACTAGAGTTTGTAATAAATAGAATTCAGTTAATGGGTGACAATGTCCTCAATTGAAGTTAAGGTCGTGGAGTCCTCACTGGGCCTCACTGCATCTCAGTGCACAATTTCAGACTTGCTTCTCTGGTACCAGAGGCCAAAGAGAGGCTTTGTCTGTAGTCTTGAAGCATAGAAGTTGCCACCGTGGTTTTCCTGGAACTTTGCTGGGGAGAGAGAGAGAGCAAGAGATCTTCCTTTGACCAGTCCAGTGGCAACCTTTCTCCTTTCTGTTCAAATTGCAGTCTGATTCCTGTCTGTGAAGCACAATTCAAAAAAGCCCCAGTCTAGTCAGCAGGTAGGTCATGTGACCATATCTTCTTGGAGGGTTGCTGGACTTCTAAGCTTTCCAGACACATTCAGTGGGGGGTAGAGTTCTGATTCTAACACAGACAAAGGATGTTGATCATTACTTTTGCCCAGACCAATCGTTTTAATTGAATCAGTCAACACTCTCATTGTCTCTCTATTCAACTGTCACTCAGAATGCAAATGTGCAACCATGTTTTCAGCCACTCAGCTCTGTTTTTTTTTGAAGCAAGTTCTTTGCAATGTACGGTGAAAAAAGTTTCAAGTAGTGTCCGATACGACAAAATTAACTTGTTTCCATTTGGCAGGTGTGATTTCTGTCACAGTGGCTAGTGTAATAAATATAAGTAGAGGGATCCATTAACTATAGTGTGAAAAGCTAACAGTTAATAAAGCCTGTTCTTCAAAGCATTCAAGAATAGTTCAGTCAGGAAGACTTGTTTGAAAGAAGTATCTTTTAAGTAAACAATTACAACTTTTTATCAGAATAGACAGTTTTCAAAGGTTCCAGGAGCAAAATGCATCATGAGGTTTTATCAGTGACATGTGCCTTTGATGTGGGTATAACACCTTGTGTATAAAGGAGCATGATTTCCAACAGCTCTTCAGGGGCCTTGAAGGATAGAGCTAGAAATTGAAAACTGCTCTGTGTACATTGAAGATCAATCACCTATGTGGGTTTTCAATAAATTCTATCCTGCAAACTCCACATCAAGTGTCTCGTGCTTAGTCAAAACATGAAAACGCGAAGGAAGGAAGTTGGCCAATTGTTGAATATTAACAATATTCAGCTCTATTATTTCACACAGAATTGAAGTAAGACTAATAGATCTGTAATTGTCCATGTCTGTTTTATCTCCTTTTTAAATATAGCATCATAGAATGGTTACAGCACAGAAGGAGACCATTCAGCCCATCGTGTCTGTGCCAGCTCTCTGCAAGAGCAACTCAGCTAGTCCACTCCCCGCCCTCTCCCCATAACCCTGCAAATATTTTCCCTTCGGGTTCTTACCTAATTTCCTTTTGAAAGCCACAAATTGAATCTGCCTCCACCAAACTCTCAGGCAGTGCATTCCAGATCCTAACCACTCGCTGCATAAAAAATCTTTTCCTCATGTCGCCTTTGGTTCTTTTGCCATTCACCTTAAATCAGTGTCCTCTGGTTCTCAACCCTCTGCCAATGGGAACAGTTTCTACTCTCTCTAGTCGCCTCATGATTTTGAACACCTCTATAAAATCTCCCCTTAACCTTCCCATCTGTAAGGAGAAAAATCCCAACTTCTCCAAACTATTCTCGTAACTGAAGTCCCTCATCCCTGGCACCATTCTCGTAAATCTTTTCTGCACCCTCTCTAAAGCCTTCAAGAGTGTGGTGCCCAGAATTGGACACAATACTCCAGTAGTGGACAATTAAAACAGTGTTTTATAAAGGTTCATCATAAATTCCATGCTTTTGACTCTATGGGATGAACTTTATGAGGAGAGCCAGGACCCCGGTGCGGGGTAAATAGCGGTCCACAAGCTCCCACTTGCCGGAAGTGGTACCTGCTCAGCTTTGCCAAAGGTGGCCTCCAAAAGACAGCAGACAGGCTTCTAATTCTGCTGGTCCAATCAGAGGGCCAGCAGCCCTGAAGCCTCATCAGTGCTCCCGGGAGAGGTGGTGGCGACTGAGGAATGCAGGAGACCTGGGGCCTACAGGCAATAATTTCAAAAAGAGTCGTAAGGCCAGTTTCAGAGGGGAAACCCCTCTGGAGAAATTGTTGGGGGGCACAGCGGCTGCCTGTCCTGCTTGCGGCCCCCTTTTAGTTCCATAAATCCTTCTCCCATCGCAGGCTGCCGTTGGGAGGTTGCCTCCATTTAGCTGGTGGCCGCTCCAACAGTCGACAGGTTGGCAAAATATCGATGGCATTGTAAAATGACCCCTAATTGGGCATTTAATTATCAAGTCCCGCCATCTGTAAAATGCCCCAATGGTGGGACTGCATCAGCGCCAACACGATGCAGTTCCCCTGCCTCCAAGCCTGCCTCCTGAGGACTGGCAAAAATTTCTGGGCTATGCCTCTACTTATAAACCCAAGGATCCCACATACTTTCTTTCACCACTTTCTCAACCTGCTCTGCCACCTTCAATAATTTGTGCACATATCCCCCTAGGTTCCTCTGCTCCTACACCCCTTTTAGAATGCTACAGCAACCATGGAGACCAACATTTTTTTTTTGTAATTTCTTCATGGGTTATGGACATTGCTGGTAAGGCCAGCATTTGTCACCCATACTTCAGAATTGACCAGCTCACTGGGCCATTTCAGAGGGCAGTTAAGAGCCAACCACTTTGCTGTGGGTCTGGAATCACATGTAGGCCAGACCAGGTAAGCACAGCAGATTTCCTTCCCTAAAGGACATTAGTGAACCAGACAGACTTTTAATGATGCTTGGTGGTAGTTGCATTATACTATTACTGATTCGTTTTTAATTCCAGAACTTTTCTATTAATTAAGTGAAATTAAACTCCACTAGTTATCATGGTGGGATTGGAGCCCATGCTGCCAGAGCATTAACTTATCTGCCTGAATTACTAACTCAGTGATATTACCACTACATCACCATCAACCTTTACCACTGTGCCATTTGCCTGTTTTTAAACTCCTAGCATTGCCCAGTGTCCACTCGCATCATCATTCTCAGAGCCTCTCAAATCTATTCACTACAAATCATTAACAATAGAGCAGAAAAACCAAATCTTCTTTCATTTTTACCCTCAATTCAATTTTTCTGTAGGTGAATGACCTCAGAACTTCAAACTTTCCATTTCATTTTGTATCAAACACTCCCAGAGCAGGTACAGATATAAATATGGGTTAAATACAGAGTAAAACTCTTTCCACACTGATGTGGTATTGCTTTAAGCGGCGTATCTGAAATGGCTGTCCATCAGTAGACAGGATGTGATGTACAGACCCATGTGATCTCTAAGCACTTGTTGGAACAGCTACACAAACAAGACGTGTATCTACCTTCCCAGTATTGCTGTATATAAGTTAGTATCTTCACTAAAAGAGACCACCTTATAGATTCGCTGATCTTGTCTGTGTGATTGGTGTGTTTGCGTCAAGGAGGAGGAAATATAATATGGTGGCAGCAAGTGGTTGTTGAAGATACTTCAAGTTTTTGCACAACCTGCAAAGCTGAACGCATCCGCTTGCTACAGATGCTCTGGTGTGAAGGTTTGCAATCTCATCAGGTTCGTCTACAATCCTTGCAGCATCATCGAAGTCAAACTCTGCGATATTGTTGGCACGAACACACAGCAGGTCCAGATCGTCAGGACATCGCACATTGCGTTGAGCTTCCACAGCTTTATTTTAAGGGAATGTGAGTCTGAGCCAAGCTGTGATTACGGTTTGCGCCAGAAGGAATCCGTCAAGAGAAGTGTGCGTTAGGCAGAGCTCCGTCGAGCGGGAGCACCATTCTCACTAACTGGCCACTGGATCGGGAGTTCAGGGGGCGTTTGATCTACTGCGACAGGGCCAAATAGAAGCATCCTTGCGTCTCAGCCTCCAGGTATTTGAGAAGGCCAGAAGACCCTTCGTAGCCATTTTCCTTTTTCCCTTGAAGATCTCAGGTGAGCTATATAAAAAAAAATCAGCTCCATTACCAAATTCACCCTTTGTAGGCAAAGCCTACAGAAGGCGTGCAAACCCGGAGCCCGCAGCATGTTTGCACTGCCTGTCTCTCTACTGCTCCTCTAGGCTGTGGCAGCCTGTGGAACTGCGGCAGTGATTTTTTTTTTTCAAAACAGCCGTTATTTTTTTTTTACTGCTGCAGTGAGTTTCTTTCTCCATAGCAGCAAAGCAGTTTTTTTTTTTGGCTACAAAAAAAGCTTAAGCTGCCAGTTAAAGAGCAAGACAGTGACCATAGAGCTTACTCCTTAAGGGCATTCAAGTTTAAATCTTTATTCCTGCCACTAATACTGTTCGAAATAAATTGACAATGAAGTTTCTTTCAATCCATAACCTGGAAGGCAGTGAACATCCTCTCTGAATGTAAATTATTCAGACAGAGAATAGAACTGTGTTTCTTGACTTGGCTGTTTCTGAACAAGATAGACGAGCAATTAAAGTTAAGATTGCCATTGGAAATGAAGGCACCACAGGTTAAATACGCCTGGTCTTTCGGAGGATGACTTCAAAGACTTGAGTACAATATGGTTCACATTGGCAGACCAGTTGAAAGTCAAACTCAATTTCAGAATACACTGTCTCGAGTTTATGTCTTTCCAGCAAGACAACAGACCAATTTGTGAGCCAATGTAGAGATAAGAAGCGTGATTGCGATTTTTTTGAGACTGAGCTAGCTGACAGGATTATCGAGCTTCTGATAGCTTCCACCCAAATTAAAACATTTCAAAAAGACCTCCTTGACCAATCCAAAGGCTACAGTTTAGACACCTTGCTTAAAAGCAGTTGTAAATTTGTAGCCATCCTTATGGGCAGATACAGCCTACAAACCCTGTGCACTTAGTCTACTAATGGCACCCTTGACAGCACAACCAAATGTGGCAAGCCATGTTAGGGGCGTAACCTCATATGTTCACCAAGAAACTGTTCGGCCTTCCATGCTACTTGCAAAGCATATGGCAACAGAGGGCACCGGAAACACCAGTGCAAGAAACCTAAGGCACAACAAGTCAAGCCACAGTTGGATGCACTGATGGTATCCCAACAGGCAGAGGGAACAGTCCAAATTTCAAAGGCAAAAGATACCCAGGATGACCAGCTAGACCAAAAGGTTGGAAGGTGAGCATGTCCAAGGCACGAGCACACAAACTGAGCAGGCATTTCATACTGTCAACCTCACAGAGTGTATTGACACGGTGGGACCTTCGGAAGCCTTTGCTACCATCCAGATCATTTCCTCACAATAGCCTGGCAAGCACACACTCTGGACCAGATTGACACAGGTGTGAGTGCCAATATTCTACCTCTCCATATCCTGAAGACTATGTATCCACAACATTGGCAAACTGTGGCTCAACCGACATCCACCAAGCTCACAGTGTTCAATGGCTCAGTGATTCCATCTTTGGGATCTATTATACTCCAGTGCAGATATAACAACTCACCCCATTCACCCCAAATTTTTTACATTGTGGATACCACAGGTCCAGAAATTGCAGGCCTATCAACATGTAAAGATCTCACATTGGTGAAAATCCACAGTATTGACATGAATGCTAAGCCTCCAGACCACAAGGACGACTGCAGACGATCTGTGATAAACAGGAGCTGGCACTGCAGGACCTGGGCTACAAACTCAGCAAGCCAAAAACTCAAAACCAAGACAACTAAAGAAGCCAACAAAGCATTGCAGGGCCCAACTGGAGACTGATCTGAAGATCGAGAAAGAATGAAAACGTGCACTACAGACGACCTTCAGAGGGAGAGGGACACCATTTCAGAATTGAGAGCACAAATACAGCAACTCAGCACCCTGAAGAAGGAATTCCACTGATTATAGGAAGACATCGAACAAAAGGTACAAGTACAAACGTCCAGTGGCATGACATAGCATAGGAATTGCTGTCAAATTCAAGAAGTTCCAGCCCGAGGAGCACCAAGCATGCCCATTGCCAACAGGACATGTTCAAAGACAGGACCCAAACCCAACATTTCTACCGGCAGTCAAAACTGTGAGATTGCAAAATGACCACAAACTAAAATTACAGTGATCACGTTGGGGCATATCATTAGACCTCCAATATGCTTTAGAGACTTGTAAATTTGTTGCTGTATATTTTAAACATTTAATACCTTTTTCACTCACTGTATTGTAAATAGTTCTGATTATTTTACGACATTTTTAATTTAGAAAATAGGGGGATGGTGTGGTATAGCTTTAAGGTACATTTCTGAAATGGCTGTCCATCACCAGACAGGATGTGATGTACAGGCCCCATGTGATCTCTAAGTACTTGTTGGAAGCAGCTACAGAAACAAGACGTGTATCTTACCTTCCCAGTATTGCTGTATACAAGATAATATCGTCAATAAAAGAAATGTTTTAGATTTGCCGATTTTGCCTGTGTGATTGGTGTGTTTACATCAAGAAAGAGGAAACTCAACATACGCGTCAAACACTTCCATGGCAGGTACAGCATGGGGTTGTCTACCGCCTGATTGAGGACTGCTCAGTGGTTAACGAGGTTCAACTGACTGTGGTTGTGTGATGGAGGCTGGAGGTTGTGTGACTGCTGCAAGAGGGAGACTGAGACTTTAAGGAAGGATTTTCCATCTATCCTTATTCCAAAAGAGGAAAACAGGAAGCCGAAAGAACTGACAGCTCTTGTGAGTTTGGCTTTTGAAGCCCTTTCATTGATTGTTGTGGGGAGGGGGAAAGAAGAGACCTGAAGACTTTGGGCGGGGCTGTTTTGTTTCAACAGTGAGTTCCTATGTTTAACAGCATTGAATAGGAGCTCCCTCCCCACCCCAACGACCTAGCTTGGGATAGCTGGAGCTGCCCAGGTGAAGAGACTTTCTCTTTTCTGTTTTCCCTCAATACAGGAAGCAAAGTGTGCCTGGGCAGCTTACAACTGTCCCAGGTAAAGACGTCGCCCCGCCACCCTACCACCAACTGGAAGACCAGCGAAAGGCCTTGAAAATAAGATCTGCAAAGAGTGATTCCTCCTGGCCTTCCTCTCCTTCAGCCTCTTTCTCTTGTGATAACCCTCCAGCAAAGTATTTGTGGGACTATTTGTTATTATTATTATTTTTTCTCCTTTCACTCAAACTCTTATTTTATTCAACGGAGGGTATGACTCTTCTACGCCATGGTTTCACAGTCCTCTCCAGTGGTGGGGCCTTCCTATGTTGCAGCAATTGCTGCAGCCGCTCCTGTATCCCCGTCACCATTTAAAATCTTGACGTCAAAGCACCCACCCAACCATGCCTATTGAGGCATGTGTTAAGGCAATGGCCGAGGTTGTCGGCCCCTCCACCATTGTCGCAGCCTCAAAGATGTTTGGGAAGGCAATATTTTTCCTGAAGACCGAGTGGGCGATAACCCTGGCCCTGAGCAGGGGACTCACCTTGGCCCAGACTTTCCTGCCAGTGGAACCCCCTGGAGGCCACTGCACAGCGTGTTATTCTATCGAACGTCCCGCCCTTTATTCCTGATGAGTTCCTCCACCCCTGCTTGCACCATCTGGGGGAGGTGAGGTCGGGGATCACTCCAGTCCCTCTCGGTCTTTGGGGGAACAGCCTCTGACATGTCTACTCCTTCCACCGCCAGCTATTCATGCAGTTGGCGCGGGAGGAGATCTCAGAAGGCCATTTTGCCCTGAAGGGCAGGGCCCAGCTGCTGGAGGGAGCTGTCTCCTGATTCGAGTGCCCAGATTCCCCCTGCCACCACCACTATCAAGGCTGTAAAGCCTGGGCAGGAGCACCCTACCGCTCGGGTTGGAGGGGAGGGGGAGACCCCTATATATGTGGCCCCTCCTGAGGGATTGAGTAGAGCCCTGCATGTGGTGGGGGAGCCTGGGAAGTCTCCTTGAGAAGCCTTCCCATCTGCCAATTGGTCAGGTGCCCTGAGTGGAGGGGAGGGTGAGGCCCCGAAAGATCGGCCCTCCCAGCCAAAATCCACTCCCAACCAGGACATAGCCGACCCTGTTATGGTTGAAAATGCTGCGCTGTCTGCTGGCCCTGTGGGCGCTGGAGGGAGGAAGATGGCCTCCTCTATCCAGCTCTGGTCCTGGCTCCGGCTGGATTTCCAGAGTTGGGAATTACCGTCTCCCCTGGGCCGCTCATTGGCTTGGGGACGGAGGTGGAGGGGGGTCCTGAACTGCTGACGCCCAAAGGCTCCAGTTCCACTGAAGAACCCAGAGAGGACTCCTCTGCCATCGATCCTGGGGGTGGGATCGTGACGGAGGCAGGACCAGCTGGCGCGGCCGGGACGTCCGCCCCACAGTGTGTGGTGGGTGTGTCGGCCGCTGGCGGTGACAACCCGGAGGAGGAAGGGGATTCAATGTGAGGCACAGAGGACGACCTTGAATCCATCGCCAGTGAGGCGGTGGACTCCCTCCTGCCTCCCACCAAGTCTCCTTTCATCCCCATGGCGGATCTCTGGGAGTTCCTCGCGGCATGCAGGCGGTGCCGCAGTAAAGTTCAGCTGGCCCTCGGCCGGTGGTCGAGTTTGGCGCTGATCATCCAGTCCATCCGTGCCAACCCTCAAGAAGGCGGGGAAGGGCACGGGCATGAAACTGGTTGAGAGGCGCCAGTTTAAAGCGTTCCTCAACAGTTTGCTGGGGGAGTGGAAGACCAGGTGCACGTCCGCTCCCTCCTCACAGTGAGGTGTTGGTGGTGGGTTTCTCAGTACTTTTGACATGAAGATAACCATAGTCAGCCTCAACATCAACTAGACCAAAAGGTTGGAAGGTGAGCAGGCCTTTTCTGCTGCGTCCTCCATGAGGATCAATTGGGAGAAATGTTCCGGACTCCTGGTGGATCAGTGGCAGGTGGACTCCCTGCCGGAGGAGCACCACGAACCTCCGATATCTGGGAGTCCACCTTAGCCTCACTGAGGAAGCTTGGCCAGCAAACTGGTAGGAGTTGGAGGCAAAAGTCACCACTCGGCTAGGGCGCTGGCAGGACTGCTCCGAGTGCTTTCCTACAGGAGCCGAGCGCTGGTCATAAACCAACTGGTGGCCTCGATGCAATGGTACCAGTTGGGCACTTTGGTCCCACCCCCTGCATTTGCCACCAAGATCCAGAAGAAGCTCATCGATTTTTTCTGGGGCAAGAAGAAGTACTGGATCTCTGTCATGGTCCTGAGCCTCCCAATTCAGGTGGGTGGTCCGTACCCAGGCTGTAACTCTCCACCTTCGAACCCTGCAGCGATACCTGTATGCCGAGTTTCCTCCCAGATGGTGTGCACTGGCGACGTATTTTTTCCGCCAGAACACTGCCTCCTAGACAACACGCAGCTCCCGGCAGAGGACGTTAGGCATGCCTCTCTGACGGAGTTGCCTGTCTTCTACCAGGATCTATACAGAATCTGGAACATGGTCGCCTCCAGTCAGGGCATTCCCCTGCCGGCAGAGGAGAGCGCCTTGGCTGTCCGGGCAGCCGGGTCTGGGACTGGACCGACAGGTGGAAGAGTATCCGAAGCTCCCGGGACAGTCCTCACTGTGGGTGATGAGGGAGCTCGGGAGTGTGGAGCGCTCCCAGCTGAACTGAGCCACACTCGGCCAGAACTGCTCATCAGACCCAGGCCCGGAAACTCTCCTCAGGAGCCAGTCCTGTACAACCTGAGCCGCCTCTCAGAAATGCCCTCTGTGCCATTCTACACACGTGGGGGTTTTCCTGTACAGGTTGCTCCTGCACACTCTCCATTTCCTCGCCCTCGTCAGCCGGTCGGACACGCCCTGGCGATCCGTGTTGCCATCTGGTGGCAAGGGGAAACCCCGGTGGATGTCTCTCGACGCGGGATCCATCCCCCTTTACATCAGGGACCTGGGGTGGAGGGTGCTGCACAGGGCAGTCCGTGCAATAGACTTTTAAGTAGGTTCATGTACTCTCAGGCCACCTGTAATTTCTGCGGCCTGGACGAGTCCGTGTTTCATGTATATATGGAGTGAGCGAGGTTGCAGCCCCTCTTTGAGTATTTAAGGGGCTGCTCCTCAAGTTTTGGTTGCACTTCAGCCCCACGCTCCTGATCTTTGGGCACCCTGTGCAGAGCCGGGGTGGGCCAGGAGGAGGATCTCCTTGTCAGTCTGCTCCTGGGCCTGGCCAAGGTGGCAATTCACAGGTCCAGGCAACGGGACATCGGAGGGTCCGTCCACCCAGCTTGCCTGCCCCTCTTCCGAGGTTAAGTTCGCGCCCGGGTGTCCCTGAAGAAGGAGCATGCGGTGTCCGCTGGTTTGCTTGAGGCCTTCCCCAACTGATGCCAAAAATTGCATTTTAATTTGAGTTTTGTTTTATTTATTTGATTTTTCTAAAGTTATTTTATAAAATGCTTATAAAGCGGGCCTGGGGAGTAAGGGCCTCCTCAAAGAAATGAATAAAAGGGGCTTGGGGTACGTTAAAAAAAAAATCAAACAAAAAGGTTTAGATACAGAGTAAAGCTCCCTCTACACCTGTCTAAATACCATAGGGACCTAAATAATTGCCAGATTTAGTGAGGGTATTGCTGAATTTGAGGGGAACCTGAGGTGTCGCCACCTTCTATCCAGCATGGTTGTGTTGATCTGCCAGCTGGTTGTGATGTGGAGCAAACACAGTGCCCTGAACACGACGTCTCATTGTTCTTTTGACTATCTAATGGGCCCAGTGTCAGTGTCAGCTGCTGCGCAGCAGGCATTCCGAAGTTGGGATTGGACAGATTGCGTATAGCAATGGGGCAGAAAGCTTTTCGCCACTATCTTAGAGGGGGCCTGCCTCCTGCTCAGTGACGCCATTGAAACTCTATGCCCTCCCCACCCCTTCCTTGACAGGTACCAGGTTTCTCCATACAAGAATCAAGGCTCAAACTGCTGGTCCCTCGAGGGACACTAGCAGCTATTAGAATTTGCGAACACAGCTTATTGATCAGGCCTGCGGGTATTAAGTGGCACTTTTATGTAAAAGCAGACAGACACACAGCATTAGACCTAATCAAATTCCACCAGCGTAATTCACTTTATGACGTTTTACTCTGAAGAGAAGTTAGTTTTATCATTTGTCGTTACAAGTTTATGATCAAATTCAGCAAAACCTACATTGATTTTCTCAGACATTGACGTCAAATAAATGTAGCTATTAACAGTAAATAGGCAGTCCCTGGTTTTAGTATTTCTATGATGGATACTGTTGTTGTTTTGTAACTACAGACCGATGGGCCTGAATTGAACCGACTCCATTAAAAGAATCTTCTTTCCCCACCCTAGTGTATGCAAACTAATTCAGCCTGTTAGAGTCTGGAATATGTGCCCAGTCTCAAACATCAGTACATTTCCTTTAACATTAAGTTTATATTAAAATTCATGAAGCAATCTTTGAATTCTATGCTGATCGCACTGCCAGTCTGCACAGGAGTCACTGTTCCCTCAGACACACTTCCAGTAGTTCTGACAATACAATTATTTCCATAATATGCACTCTGACCTCAAAATCCATAGACGTGAGTTCAAATTCTACAATGGCAGTTTCTGGATTTGAATACCAGTAAAAGTGATCATGAACCTGTCAGATTGTCATAAAAACGCAGCTGATACATTATAGTCGTTTAGGCAAGGAAACCTAGAAGGAGGCCATTCAGCCCACCGTGCCTGCGCCGGCTGAAAAAACTAGCAGCCTGATCTAATCTCACCTTCCAGCACCTGGTCCATAGACTTGCAGCTTACCACACTTCAGGTGATACCTGCCATCCTTACTCAGTCTGGGCTTATATGTGACTCCAGTCCCACACCAACTGCCCCCTGAAGTGATTCCCCCACCCCATCACCCGCAGGAATGATGATGGTGATGGATCAGCTGAGGGGACTCAACAAGATAACTTGCTGCAATTCCCAGAATGCATTTTTCATGGCTGTGGGAACCTTGACAGCCACATGTGTGTAGTGGAAGATGCCCAACACCTGGGGGAGATCCAGCGATGGCCCCAAATTCTATAGCCCTCTCAGCCTGACGGTCTGGATCAGTGTGAAAACGCTCGTATTTGGCTGGCCCTCTTGAATATGGAGGCCATCTTGATGCGGCAATGAGCCGCAGACTGGGCGATCCTGCAGATATCTCCAGAAGATCCCAGGACTTAGAAATTCCGCGCCACCGTCGGGTGACCTTCAACACCACAGGCACCAGGTGCCTACCACTTCCCATAGGGCTCAGCACCTCCACCATCATGGCACACAACTCAGTGACTGCCTCCCTGGAGAGGCGCAATTTTTGGCGACAGGTTCACATTTGCTCCGACATTTGCAGGAAGTTGAGACTCTGATGGTAGAACCTCCCTGTTGGGTGTTGTCATCTGCATGGTTGTGTGTCCCTCTGTGCCCTCCTTGTCCCTGCCCTCTTCCAGGCTCATGATCCTGGTGCCCCTCTTGCTGTTGCTGCCTCACTCCCAGTGCATTCAACTCTCTCCCTCTCTGATGCTCCTCCTCACTGGAGGTCTCAAAGCCTGAGTGAATGAGGCCCATAACAAATTGCTGCACTCAGTTCTCAGGACTTCCCACCCCCCCCCCCCCCATTTACTCTATACATACAAGTATCAAGTCAGAGAGGGTAGTCAACCAGAATGCCTCCGCTGTGCTGGCCAACTTTGTCTTTGCTCCCAATTGTTAGTGCCACTGTCTACTCAGTATCACACACCCTCCCAAGCCACGCTACCTCTTGTAATGGCTGACAACTGTATCCTACACCGACCTTCCGCTGGGCTTCCTCCTCATTATAGCTGGCGAGGCTCTGAAGCTCTGTTTTTCCCATATGACCCTTGTAAAATGTAAAATGGCTGGTAAAATTGCTGTTAATTGCCTGTTTAACAGGCTTAACTACCTTCCCTCCACCTGCCAGCCCAACCACCTCTGGTACCACATCTCCACCTGCCAGCCTGGCCACCTCTGGTACCACCCCTCTGCCTGCCTGCCCATCTCCAAAGCCGTGAGCAAACCCCGGCTTCAGGGAGGTTTGAGTTAATTAGGGAGAGCAAGCATGGATTTGTGAAAGGCAGATCGTGCTTGACCAATCTAATTGAATTTGCTGATGAAGAAAGAGAGAAGACTGATGAAGGGAAAGTGGTGGATGTTGTCCATATAGATTTTAAGAAAGTATTTGACAAAGTACTACGTAAAAGGCTGGTTAACAAAATTGAGGCTCACAGAATAGGAGGGTTAGTGTCAGCTTGGATAAAAAAAAATGGCTCAAGGACAGGAAACAGTGAGTCATGGTAAATGGTTGTTTTTCAGACTGGCGAATGGTAGACAGTGGTGTCCCCCAAGGGTCAGTGCTAGGACCACTGCTTTTATTCATATATATAAATAATTTGGATATTGGAATACAGAGTAAAATTTCAAAATTTGCTGATAATACCAAACCCGGAGGTGTGGCAAAGAGCGAAGATGATACCAATTGACTGCAACAGGACATAGATAGGCAACAGAATGGACAGATAAGTGACAGATGGAATTTAATACAGAGAAGTGTGAGGTGATGCATTTTGGCAGAAAGGATAGGGAGAGGCAATACAGCCTAAATGCCACAATTCTAAAGTATGTGCAGGGACAGAGGCACCTGGGGGTGCAAGTGCATCGATCTTTGAAGGCGGCAAGACACATTGAGTGAGTGGTTTGCAAAGCATATATTTAGTTTAGTTTAGTTTAAAGATACAGCACTGAAACAGGCCCTTCGGCCCACCGAGTCTGTACCGACCATCAACCACCCATTTATACTAACCCTATACTAATTCCATATTCCTACCACATCCCCACCTGTCCCTATATTTCCCTACCACCTACCTATACTAGGGGCAATTTATAATGGCCAATTAACCTATCAACCTGCAAGTCTTTGGCATGTGGGAGGAAACCGGAGCACCCGGAGGAAACCCACACAGACACAGGGAGAACTTGCAAACTCCACACAGGCAGTACCCAGAATTGAACCCGGGTCGCTGGAGCTGTGAGGCTGCGGTGCTAACCACTGCGCCACTGTGCCGGATCCACTGTGTGGATCTTGTGTTTCATAAATAGAGGTATTGAGTACAAAAGCAGCGAGATTATGTTGAACATTTATAAAGCTCTAGTTAGGCCACAACCAGAGTATTGAGTCCAGTTCTGGTCAGCACACTTTAGGAAGGATGTGAGGATCTTTGACAGGTGCAGAGGAGATTTACCAGAATGGTTCCAAGGATGAGGGATTTTAGCTAAAAGGTTAAGATGGAGAAGCTGGGGTTATTCTCCTTGGAGCAAAGGAGATTGAGAGGAGATTTGCTAGAGTTGTACAAGATTATAGCAGGTTTTGCTAAGGTAGACAAGGAAAAATTGTTCCCATTAGCTGATGGTACAAGGAGTAGGGGACACTGATTTAAGGTTTTGGGTAAGAGATGCTGGGGGAATGAGAGGAAGAACCTTTTACACAGGGAGTGGTAATAACCTGGAACTTGCTGCCTATGAGGCTGGTGGAAGTGGAAAAAACATCTAATATTTCAAAAGGAAATTGAGGGAAATAAACTTGCAGGGGAATGGTAAGGGGAACTCCGCCTCGGTCGTTTGGGGGGATTCCCAACTGCAGTTTACGGTGCTCAGTCAGTTACCTGCCCAGCACTGGGGTCCCATCCCTTTAAAAATGGGGATCCAAGTGCTGCTGGACAATCAGAGGGCCGACAACTTAGCAGTCTTGGCAGCACTACCGGGAGCTGTGACCACTGCTGGGATTGCAGTGGGCCTAGGACCAGCAGCAGTGCCGGAGGCCTGGAGTGAAGGTAAGTGAGGCAGGCCTCAACAAAGGGTGAGGGAGAGGAGATCGGTGGTTGGTGAGGGCAGGGGTGGGGCGTTGGTGCAGGGGCACCCTGTGCCACTGAGAGTCCTCATGGGCCACAGATTGTTCAAGCAGGAGGGACCCCCCACCCCCCCAACCTCACGGCCCATAGGGAGGCTGCCTGGTGTTATTGGGCAACCACTCCACGTGGCAGAGGACCCCCCCCCCACCCCGGCCCATGCTGCTGGTTAAATGCCAGTGGTGGCGGGAACATACGAACATATGAATTAGGAGCAGGAGTAGGCCACTCAGCCCTTCGAGCCTGCTCCGCCATTCAATAAGTTCATGTCTGAATTGATTAGTCTACATTTCCACCTACCCCCTTTTTTTGGCCTCTGAGCCGGAAGGCTGTCCTCGGGATTTTCCTGCCCTGACAAAATTCAATGGCATCGGGAAGGTGACAGGCACTCCACCCCTGCCTTCCCTCGCTATTTTATTCAACCCCCGCTTCCATCCCCGTCCCTAGAGGGCTGATAAAATTCAACCCTATGACTATGACCCTTGCTACACTTCAGTTTGTTTCAATGTCACTGAGGACGAAAATCCAAAGGACAGACATTTCTTTTAAGAGCAGTGAAAATAACCAAAACAGGTTTTATGTTACATACGAAGATATGAATTAGGAGCAGGTGTAGGCCACTCAGCCCCTCGAGCCTGCTCTGCCATTCAATAAGTTCATGGCTGAACTGATTACTCCACATTTCCACCTACTCCCGATAACCTTTCACCCTTTTGCTTATCAAAAATCTATCTACCTCTGCCTTAAACAAAGACTCTGCTTCCATCGCCTTTTGAGGAAGAGAGTTCCAAGTTAATATAACACATCAGCACAAAGTAAACCATGAATTCTTGTTCCTTTTCCAATATAATTTTGTTGAATATAACAATATAAATTACTATTTATTTAGCAAATGCAGCATGTTAGAAGAGTAATAAATGAAACTATCCACTTGGAAATGTGAAATTGGTTATTCTTTATTTTTAATTCTATGGTTACAGCAGTTCCATTAATATTACCTACGAGTCAAAAGCAAACATTAAAGACAATGATTACTCAAATCTCACCATTATTCAAATGTGGAAGAAAGTTGTGTATTTTAAATTTAAGATTCTTCCATAACACAAAGCACTTGTGCAGAGATATTTAATGAAGAGGAAATGGGGCGAATTTGTTAAATTTTCTTTTGGCTTTTACAAACTCCTAGGAGTCGAAATTCATTGTTGGCAGGAGTGCAAAACAGGTGATAGCAAATTGGCACACAGTTCAACAAACCTGGATTATCTTTTCAACTGAAGTTAATGGAAAATGAAAGTGTGAACAGGATCCTGCAAAAGATATCGAAGGTACAGCTTTTAAAGATATATTAAGATGAAAAGAATGGTCCAATATGGGCCAATTAAAGATAAATGCAGGTGAGACTATAATGGGCAATAGGAAATGGCAGACAAGCTACAGGAATAGTTTGTACCTGCTGTCACAGTGGAGAAAAAGAGCAAAATACCAGCGGGACAAGGAACCTAAAAATGTCAAGAGGAGGGACTAGTGGATTTAATATCTAAAAATACGTTAATGAAGAAAGTAATAGGACTTAAGATAGATAAATATCGAGGACCTGATGGTTTCCACACCAAGATATTAAAAGAAACAAGTGGGGAAATTGCAGATACATTGGTCATAAGTTTCCAAAGCTCTCTAGATTTAGGAATTGTGTATTTGGATTGGAAAGTTGAAAGTATAATTCTAGTCGCTTGGTAGTAAAGAACTTGAGTATTGTTGAAAAAAGAGACATGCTGTTGAAGCTTTTCATCTTGCACTCAGGACAGACACTAGAATGACAAATTTCAAAGGAAGCAACAATTTATACTGCCTGAGAAAAGGGTGCTGATTGGTTGGCAAGGCCATGGAGAATGCACCAGGGAACTATTGTCCCTCACGCTTTTGTTTACTTCAAAAAAGGCACAAAGCCTGGACATGTTCCTTTTGCCTGCAGAGGACAGGTTCCTGCGTTAGAGGCCTACTACCTGAACTGAACCCGACCGGACCCGACAACATGTATCAGGTTCGGGTCGGGTCGGGCCCATCTTCAGGGTCCAGCTTTCAGGCTCGGGTCGGGTCGTGCCGAGTCCAGGTCGAGTCGGGTTGGGTCGGGCCAGACACACACGGTAAGTGCTCTGCTGATAAGTATTGAAATTAAAAAACTTACCTGAGCTGGGAGTCCGGGACGAAATTGAGTCTGCATCACTGTGACGTCATCACGCATGCGCTGCAGCTTCTTACAGGTTTGGTGTCAGGAAGGTAAGTAAACGGCTAATCGGGTCAGGCTCAGCTTGAGTCATGGAGGATTTGGGGTGGGTCGGGCCCGGGGCTAAATCGGACGGGCTCAGGCCAGATCGGGCTTGGGTCCGCTGTGGTTCGGTCAGGTTCGGGTCAGGTTCCTTTTTCCCAACTTGAGCAAGCCTCTACCCTGCGTATGAATACAGGTAGCTTCCAGCAAGCGTAAGTGAGCCACATTGCGAACCCGACTGATAATCTTAAATTGGTTGTTAGTGTAATACTTCGCACACTTGGGATTATTCAGCAAGTGCTGTCCAATCGCGGAATCACATCTCACGTTGGACATTACGTTCTGAGTTTTGCAAGCACAGGCTGGTTGAGTATGGTCAGTTCTCTGCCTACTGCGAACTGCCGAAGGAAGGTGCTGTTTGATACAATCCGCCAGTCGGTGGGCGCACAGCCTACATACCTGGCATCACAACGTCACTGGAATTCATATACCACATTACTCATTTTGAGTGGTAGGCAGAATTTCTTTTGGATTGACGGTAGCATCCTGTTAGTGGCGAACACCACATGTGTTGCTACTGCATAGTAGCAGCATGGAACGGCTAGCTTCAGCTGTTGCTCAAATTTTTGAGATACTTTATCCTCCCAGAGTAATTTGAGATAGACTGGGCACTTTGCAGATCCGAACATAAGAACATAAGAAATAGGAGCAGGAGTAGGCCATTCAGCCCCTCAAGCCTGCCCCGCCATTCAATAAGATCATGGCTGATCTGTCCCAGGCCTCAACTCCTCTTTCGGGCCTGCTCCGCATAACCCTCGACTCCCCGAGATTTCAAAAATCTATCTACCTCCTCCTTAAATACACTTAGTGACCTAGCCTCCACAACTCTCTGAGGTAGAGAATTCCAGAGATTCACCACCATCTGAGAGAAGAAATTCCTTCGTATCTCAGTTTTAAATGTGTGACCCCTTATTCTGTAACTATGTCCCCAGTTCAAGATTCCCCCACCAGTGGAAACATATTCTCAACATCGCCCTGTCAAGCCCCCTCAGAATCTTATACGTTTCAGTAAGATCACCTCTCATTCTTCTAAACTCCAATGAATAAAGGCCTAGCCTGTTTAGCCATTCTTGATAAGACAGCCCCTTCATCCCAGGAATCAGCCTAGTGAACCTTATCTGAACTGCCTCCAATGCTAGTATATCCTTCCTTAAATACGGGGACCAAAACTGTATTCAGTAATCCAGGTGTGGCCTCACCAACACCCTGTACAGTTGTAACAAGACTTCCCTATTTTTAAACTCTAATCCTCTAGCAATAATGGCAAAATTCCATTTGCCTTCCCAATTACTTGCTGTACCTGCATGCTAACCTTTTGTGCTTCATGTCCAAGAACACCCAGATCCCTCTGTACCGCTGTATTTTGTAGTCTTTCTCCATCTAAATAATAATCTGCCTTTTTATTCTTCCTACCAAAATGGATGACCTCACACGTTTCCACATCGAAGTCCATCTGCCAAGTTTTTGCCCACTCACTTAACCTATCTATATCCCTTTTCAGATTCTTTGCGTCCTCATCACAACATGCCTTCCCACCCTATTTTTGTATCGTCAGCAAATTTGGATATTCTACACTCTGTCCCTTCCTCCAAGTCATTAATATAGATAGTAAATAATTGAGGCCCTAGGACTGATCTTTGTGGCACCCCACTAGTCACAGCTTTCCAACATGAAGAAGACCCATTAATCCTGACTCTCTGCCTTCTGTGGGTTAGCCAATCCTCAAACCATGCCAACATATTACCTTCAATACCCTGAGCTCTTATTTTGTGCAATAACATTTTATGTGGCAACTTATCGAACGCCTATATTGACCAGAGAAGGCTGGTTTGTGATAGACAGTAGTAGAGAACCCATTAGCGGATTTCTCAACAAGCATCTCAAGGAAAGGAACTCACTGGACTGCTCCATTTCAAAGGTAAATTTGAGCAATGCTACCATCAAGCCAAAAAAAAAGATCTGCCGACCACACTTATGAGTAATGTGGGATATGAATTTCAGTGCGGGTGCGATGCCAGTTACATAAGCCAACAACGGGGGATCATATCAAACATCATGTCCCTTCGGCTGTTCACAATAGGCAGAGTACTGAACATACTCAATCAGCACCTGCTTACAAAACTCAGAACATAATGTCCAACATTAGATGTGATTCTGCGATTGGACAGCACTTGCTGAATAATCTCCAGTGTGCTAAGAATTATAGTAATAGCTACTTTGTCAGTCGGGCTCACAATGTGGCTCACTTACGCTTGCTAGAAGTTCCATATATTCATACGCAGGGACCTATCCTCTGCAGGCAAAAGGAACATGTCCAGGCTTTGTGCCTGTTTTGAAGTAAACAAAGGCGTGAGGGACAATAGTTCCCTGGTGCATTCTCCATGGCAACGCCTTAACCAATCAGAGTCGACTTGCCAACCAATCAACACCCTTTTCTCATGCAGTATATATTGTTGCTCCCTTTGAAATTTGTCATTCTTGTATCTGTCCTGATGAGTGCAAGATGAAAAGCTTCAACATGTCTCTTTTTTCAGCAATATCTTTTTATTTATTTAAGGAGTGGGGGGAGGGAGAAGCCAGGTAACCACAGACCTGCCCATCTAACTCCAGTTGTGGGGAAGTTACTAGAATCTATCATCAGGGTCACAGTGGCTGAGAAGTTGAACGAGTATCAACTAATTAAGGAGAGATAATTTGGATTTGTAAACAAGTCTGACTAATAAAACTGAATTTCTTGTCGTTGTTACTAACATGGTGGATAGGGGAATGTATATGGATGTTGCCTATATGGGCTTCTAGAATGTATTTTAATAAGATTCCACACAAGAAATTATCAGAAAAGGTGAGAGCATGTGACCAGATTATCTCGTTATTATCCCATTGCTGTTTGTGCGATCTTGCTGTGCACAAATTTTCTGCCACATTTCTCACATTGCAACAGTGATTCAAAAGTACTTCATTGGTTATCATTCCAATGCTGTATAAATGCAATTTTATACTTTACATTCTATGAAAGGATATAAGTTGCAGCTGGTGTGTATCCAGTTTCATCTGAAAGAGTGCATACTGCATCATCTTCAGACATGACAACTTAATGACATGACAGAGTACACAATGTGGGTACAGAATGCCGCAGGTCTAGCATTGATGCATGAATAGAACCGTGCACACAGGCTCGTCATAAAGCAGAAGGAACCAGTAAACAGACACAGGGGAGAAGGAGCATGATGAGAGGGCTGGAGCTGCCTGAGAAATAGCTTTATTGAAAGGACTGGGCTGAATTGCTTTGAATTTGAAGTGTCAGTAAAAATCTCATTGAAGAATGCTTGAGAAATGAGTTTCGCAAATGATCTTTCTCCTTGGCTTGTCGGACACAAATAGGAGTTCACCTTTTCTGTGTTTGGCTATGTACAATGGGAATGATGCAAATATTTAGTGAGCTGGATGAAAAGTAATATTGCAATCCTTTCTACAGTCCATCCAGTGACCAGCAAATTTTTTTTATTGATTCATGGGATATGGGTGTCACCAGCAAGGCCAGTATCCAGTGCCCATCCCCAACTGCCCTTGAGATTGAACTACTTGCATGCAGAACTATGAGTTCAACCCATAGGAACAGCAGCAGACCACTTAACCCCTTGAACCTATTCCACCATTCAATGAGATCATGACTGATCTGCAGCCTAACTCCACACTTTGCCCCATATCCCTTGATAACTAAAAAGAAAAAGAAAAAGACTTGCATCTGGAATGGTTAAGGATTAACAGGCAGAAAACAGAGAGTAGGAATCAATGGGTCATGCTCGCATTGGCAGGCTGAGACTAGTAGGGTACCGCAAGTATCACTACTTGAGCCCCAGCTGTTCACAATATATATCAATGATTCAGACGTGGGGATCAAATGTAATACTTCCAAGTTCGCGGATGATGCAAAACTAGGTGGGAATGTGTGTTGTGAGAAAGATGCAAAGTGGCTTCAAAGTGATTTGGAGAGACTTAGTGAGTGGGCAGATGGAATATAATGTGGAAAAGTGTGAGGTTATCCATTTTGGTAGGAGGAATAGATGTGCAGAGTATTTCTTAAATGGTAAGAGATTAGAAAGTGTAGATGTACAAAGGGTGTCCTTGTCAATAAGTCACTGAAAGCTAACATGCAGGTGCAGCAAGCCATTAAGAAGGCTAATGATATGTTAGCCTTTATCGCAAGAGGATTTGAGTACAGGAGTAGTGTAGTCTTGCTTCAATTGTATAGAACATTGGTTAGACCGCACCTGGAGTACTGTGTGCAGTTTTGGTCCCCTTACCTTAGGAAGGCTATTATTGCCATAGAGAGAGTGCAACAAAGGTTCACCAGACTTGTTCCCAGGATGGTGGGACTGTCCTATGCAGAGAGATTGGGGAAACTGGGCCTGTATTCTCTAGAGTTTCGAAGAATGAGAAGTGATCTCATTGAACCCTACAAAATACGTAAAGGGATAGACAAGGTAGATGCAGGTAAGATGTTTCCCCTGGTTGGGGAGTCTAGAACCAGGGGACACAATTTGAAAATAAGGGGGAAGCCACTTAGATCAGAAATTAGGAGAAATTTCTTTACTTGGAGGATTGTGAATCTTTGGAATTCTCTATCACAGAGGGCTGTGGACGCTCAGTCAGTGGGTATGTTTAAAGTAGAGATTGACATATTTCTAAATACCAATGACATAGGAGAATATGCGGATAGTGTGGGAAAAAGGCATTGAGGTGGATGATCAGCCATGATCGTATTGAATGGTGGGGCAGGCCCGATGGGCTGAATGCCCTACTCCTGCTCCTATGTTCCTCTGTAGCACCTTTCACAACCACCCTCAGATGCCCCAAAGTGCTTTCCAGCCAATGCAGTACTTTTGAATTGTGGTTAGTATTGTAATGTAGAAAACATGGCACTCCCACAAATAGCATGTGATAACGGCCAGAAAACCTGATTTTATGATGTTGATTGAGAAAATATTGGCCAGGACACTGGCGATGACTCCCCTGCTCTTCATCAATATAGTTCCATGAGTTCTTTCATGTCCACCTGATAGGGGCCTTGGTTTAACACCTCATCCGAAAGACAGCACCTCTGACCGCGCAAAACTCCCTCAGTACTGCACTGGAATGTCAAGCTTAATTTCTGTGCTCATGTCCTCGAGTGGAACTTGAACACATAACATTCTGACTCAGGGGTGAGTGTGCTACCAACTGGCACATAAGAACATAAGAAATAGGAGCTGGAGTAAGCCATGTGGCATTTCAGGCCTGCTCCACCATTCAGCAACATCTTGGTTGATCCTCTACCTCAACTTCACTTCCCCACTCTATCCCCATTTCCAGAAATATCCTAAAATCTAACAACCTCTGTCTTGAATATACTCAACAATTGAGCATCCACTGCTCTCTGGGGTAGAGATTCCAAAGATGTACAACCCTGTGAGTGAAGAAATTTCTCCTCATCTCAATCCTAAATGGCTGACCCCTCATTCTAAGACTGTGACCCTGTATTCTAGATTCGCCAGCCAGGGAAAACATTTTCTCAGCATCCACCTTCTCAAGCCCTTTAAGAGTTTTATGTTTCAATTAGATCATTTCTCATTCTTCTAAACTCTAGGGAATATAGACCTAGTTTACTCAATCTCTCCTCATAGGACAATCCCCTCAACCCAGGAACCAGTCGTGAACCTTCATTGCACTCCCTCTATGGCAAGCATGTCCTTCCTTAGGTAAGGAGACCAAAATTGCAAACAGTACACAGGTGTGATCTCACCAATACCCTAACTATTTGTAGTAAGACTTCCTTACTCTTATACTCCAATCCCTCTGTAACAATAGCTAACATATCATTTCCCTTCCTAAGTGTTTGCTGTACCTACATGTTAATTTTTTGTGATTCATGTACAAGGACACCCACGTTCCTCTAAATGCGAATATTTCCCAGTCTCTCGCAATTCAAAAAATATTCTGCTTTTTTAGTTTTCCTAGAAATGTGGATAACTTCACATTTCACCACTTTTGCTCAACAAAAATCTAACAATCTCCAAATTAAAATTAACAGTTGATTTAACATCACTTGTCATTTTTGGAAGAGCATTCCAAACCTCTCCCACATTTTGTGTGTAGAAATTCTCAGGAATTTCACTCCTGAGAGGACTGGCCCTAATATTTTGACAATGCCCATTAATCCTGGATTCCCCAACCAACAGAAATAATTGCACTCTATCTACCCTTATCTGTTCCCCATAATATTTTGAAAACCTTGATCCACCAGGGTCACTCAGCTCCTGACCTCATTACAACCTCATTGGTTCAAACATCAACAAAAGAGCTGAACTCAAGAGATGAGGTGAGAGTGACTGCCCTTGACATTAACGCAGCATTTGACCGAGTATGGCATTAAGGAGCCCTAGCAAATTGGAGTAAATGGGAATCAGGGGGAAAACCCTCTGCTGGCTGGAGTCATACCTAGCGCAAAGGAAGATGGTTGTGGTTGTTGGAGGTCAATCACCTCAGCTCCACGACATCACTGCAGGAGTTCATCAGGGTAGTGTCCTAGGCCCAACCATCTTCAGCTGCTTCATCAATAACCTTCCTTCAACCATAAGGTCAGAAGTGGGGATGTCCGCTGATGATTGCACAATGGTCAGCACCATTTGTGACTCCTCAGATACTGAAGCAGTCTGTGTAGAAATGCAGCAAGACCTGGATAATATCCAGGCTTGGGCTGATAAATGGCAAGTAACATTTGTGCCACACAAATGCCAGACAATGACCATCTCCAACAAGAGAGAATTTAACCATCTCCCCTTGACACTCAATGGCATTACCATCACTGAATCCCCCACTATCAACATCCTGGGGTTTAGCATTGACTAGAAACTGAACTGGAGTAGCCATATAAATACTGTGGCTACAAGAGCAGGTCAGAGACTATGAATCCTGCGGTGAGTAACTCACCTCCTGACTCCCCAAAGCCTATCCACCATCCAGAAGGCACAAGTCAGGAGTGTGATGGAATACTCTCCACTTGCCTGGATGGATGCCACTCCAACAACACTCAAGAAGCTAGACACCATCCAGGACAAAGCAGCCCATGAATATTTACTCCCTCCACCACCGACGCACAGTGGCAGCAGTATGTACCATCTGCAAGATGCACTGCAGCAACGCACCATGGCTCCTTTGACAGCACCTTACAAACCTGCAACCTCTACCACCGAGAAGGACAAGGGCAGCAAATGCATGGGAACGCTACCAACTGCATGTTCCCCTCCAAGCCACACACCATCCTGACTTGGAACTATATCGCCATTCCTTCACTGTCGCTGGGTCAAAATCCTGGAACTCCCTTCCTAACAGCACTGTGGGTGTACCTACCCCACATGGACTGCAATGGTTCAAGAAGGCAGCTCACCACCACCTTCTCAAGGGCAATTAGGGATGGGCAATAAAAATGCTGGCCTATGCAAGCAATGCCCACATCCCATGAACGAATAAAAAAAATTTCAGCCCTTAACCTTCTAAGTTCCAGGGAATGCAACCCTAGTTTGTATAATCTCTCCTCTAATTTAAACCTTGGAGTCCAGGTATCATTCTGGCAAATCTACACTGTACTCCCTCCAGCGTTACTATATCCTTCCTAAGGTGTTTTGCCCAGAACTGCTCACAGTAACTCCAGGTGTGGTGTATCCAAGGCTTTGTATAGCTGAAGCATGACTTCAAACCCCTTGTATTCTAGTCGACATAATATTCCATTAGCCTTTTTGATTATTTTCTGCACCTGTTCATGACGTTTTAATGATCTATGCACCTGGATTCCCAAGACTCTTTTCACCATTTAGAAATGATCCTGTTCAATCCTTTTTAGGTCCAAAGTGGATGACCTCACATTTGCCTAGATTGAAATTCATTTGCCACAGTTTTGCCCATTTGCTGAATCTATCAATATCTCTTTGTAATTTTATGCTTCCATCTACACTGCTGAAAATGTCACCTGTCTTGTATCATCAGCAAATCTGGATATGTTGCTTTGTATCCCAGCAGCTGAGTTGGTAATAAATACAGTGACTAGTTGAGACACCAACACAGATCCTTGCAGGACACCACCAGTCACATCTTGCCAATTTGAGTACCTGCCCATCATCCCAACTCTCTGTCTCTTGCTGCTCAGCGAATTTCCGAACCAGGTCAATAATTTGCCTTCAATAGCAGGAGCATCAACCTTTGCTAACAGTCTTTTATGAGGGACTTTATCAAATGCCTTTAGACGTCCATATAAATTACATCCATAGACATTCCCCTGTCTACTACTTTAGTCACCTCAAAATATTAATCAGATTCATCAAGTATGATCTACCCTTTACAAACCCATGCTGTCTCTCTCTGATCAGCTGAAATTTTTCAAGGTGTTCAGTAACTCTAGTAATTTCCTGACAACAGTTTTAGACTAACTTGTCTACAATTCCCTGGTTTCTGTCTCTCACCTTTCTTAAATAATGGAGTGACATGTGCAATTTCTCAAACTAAAGGAATGGTTTCTGAATTGAGAGAACTTTGGAAGGTTATAGATCCAGTTGGAATAAACCAGTTGCAGATGAAGTTAAATTGCTACCCCAGGGCTTCTTCATATTTATCACATTCATGCTTGAGAAGATGATGCGTTATCGGTAGGGAAAGAAAGTAAACAATTCTATCTGTGCAAAGGTAGATAGATATGTCAAGTTTTGCAAAGTAACTGTAGCTCTATCACTTGATGTCTTTGAAATGAGTTTCAGTACTTAGCTGTCTCAGTAATAGACTGGAAGATGTGCTCAGTAGATAAGAAAGAGATGGAGTGGGACACTCCTCATTTGGTGAGTCACTGACTCCATGTTATACTCTGAGAGGATTAACTCAGGATGATTGAGGCTGATAGACTGAGCTCCCAAACAGCACAATTTTATCTTGAAGCAAAGAAAGTGGTTCTTTTCTAAGAATTCTTAACAGTTGTAATCACCTCTTTGCTAGATTGTAGTAAATGGTTGTGTGACTTGCTACAGATTGGACAATGCCAACTCCTATTTCTTATCTGTTACTAGGAATGGTTGGACAGCACACTTCAATTTCTGGGATGCTCCTTCCAATCTTGTAGCTTCCGACCAAACGCTTGAATGTCGCCACTGTACTTACAAGAGGAGTACACACGACGAAAGACGGAAGAATTGCAAAAACACAAAAGTCACCTCACAAGGGGTGGCGCAGTGGTTAGCTCCAGTGACCTGGGTTCGGTTCTGGGTACTGCCTGTGTGGAGTTTGCAAGTTCTCCCTGTGACTGCGTGGGTTTCTGCCGGGTGCTCCGGTTTCCTCCCACAGCTAAAGACTTAGAACATAGAACATAGAACATACAGCACAGAACAGGCCCTTCGGCCCACAATGTTGTGCCGATCCTTTGTCCTCTGTCAAGGACAATTTAATCTATACCCCATCATTCTCCTTTATCCATATACCTATCCAAAAGCCTTTTGAAAGTCCCTAAAGTTTCTGACTCAACAACTTCCCCGGGCAAGGCATTCCATGCCTCGACCACTCTCTGGGTAAAGAACCTTCCCCTGACATCCCCCTTATATCTCCCACCCTTCACCTTAAATTTATGACCCCTTGTAACGCTTTGCTCCACCCGGGGAAAAAGTTTCTGACTGTCTACCCTATCTATTCCCCTGATCATCTTATAAACCTCTATCATGTCACCCCTCATCCTTCTCCTTTCTAATGAGAAGAGGCCTAGAATGTTCAGCCTTTCCTCGTAAGACTTATTCTCCATTCCAGGCAACATCCTGGTAAATCTCCTCTGCACCCTCTCCAAGGCTTCCACATCCTTCCTAAAATGAGGCGACCAGAACTGCACACAGTACTCCAAATGAGGCTTGCAGGTTGATAGGTAAATTTGCCATTGTAAAGTGCCCCTAGTGTAGATAGGAGAATTGAGGGAAGGTGGGGATGTGGTAGGGTATATGGCATTAATATAAATGGGTGGTTGATGGTCAGCACAGACTCAGTGGGCCAAAGGGTCTGTTTCAGTGTTGTATAACTCTAAGTATTCATCCAACTTATCACTGCTGCTACAGGTTTCCTGGCAACGACTGTAGCTCCAGCTGCAATATTAATTATTCCAATTTAAAAGTTATTCTCTGTTGCCAGTCCATCCAGCAGTTGGTATTGACTAGCGAAGGCATCTGAATGATAGAATCATAGACTTATACAGCACAAGAGGCTATTCAGCCCACTGTGCCTGTGCCTGCTCTTGGATATAGCTATCGAATTCACTCCACTCCCCCTGTTCTTTCCCGACAGCCCTGCAAATGTTTCCTTTTTAGTTATCCAATTCCCTTTTGAAATTTATTATTGAATCTGCATCATCCACTCCTTTAGGCAGTGTATTTCAGATCACAAAACTGGTTCTGTAAAAGAAATTCTACTCATATCCCCTCTAGCTCTTTTGCCAATTATCCTAACTCTGTGTCCTCTAGTTACCAACCCTCTTGTCAGTGGAGATAATTTCTCCCTACTCTAAAAAAACCTTTCATGATTTTAAACACCTAACCAAATCTCCCCTTCATCTCCTTTGCTCTGAGGAGAACAATCGAAGCTTCTCCAGTCTCTCCACATAATTGAAATCCCTCATCCCCGGTACCATTCTAGTAAATCTCTTCTGCACGATCTCCAAGTTCTTGACATCCTTTCTAATGTGTGGCACTCAGAATTGAGCCCAATAATCCAGCTGAGTCTTAACCAGTGTTTTATAATGGTTTATCATAACTTCCTTGCTTTTTACTTTTTAAAACTATTTAAAAATAAAATCCTCCTCCAACACTTCTCCTCCATTGCCCAGTTGTGTGGGACTGCCTGTTTTTAACTATCCAGCTGTAGCCCGAGAATGACCTGCATTGACTTCTCACTCCTGCAGCGTTATCTATGGAATCCCTAAGGATCTATTCTTTGCCCTCCAATATTTCTCATGTGCCTTGACAACATTATCCAAAGACACGATGTCAGGTTCCACATGGATGCTGACAGCATGCAGCTGTACCTCACCACGAGCTCTGTCTCTGATTTGCCACACCGCTGGTCCAGCATCCAGTTCCTGTCTGAGCAGAAATTCCCTCCAACTATATATTGGAAAGACCAAAGGCATTGTCTTCAGTCTCCGTCACAAACTCCATTCCCAGTCACGGACCCCATCTGAGGCTCAACTAGACTGTCCGTAACTTTGGAGTCCTATTTGACTCTCGGAAGAAATTCTGGTCACATATCCAGTCCATCACAAAGAGACTGCCTGCTTCCACCTCTGCACTATTTTCTATCTCTGCTCCTGCCTCAGGCTCAACTGCTGCTGAACCCTTCATCCATGCTTTTGTTACATCTCGTCTTGACTATTTCAATGCTGTCTTGATTGAACTCCCATCTTCCACCATCCATAAACTTAAACTCATCCAACATGCCGATATTCTAATTCACACCAGGTCCCACCTATTGCCCCTGTGCATGCTGACATACATTGGCTCCCAGACTGGTAATGTCTCAGTTGTAAAATTCACATCCTTGTTTTTGAATCCCTCCATGTCCTCACCCTTCCCTATCAATGTAACTTCCTCCAGGCCTACAATCCTCCAAGATCTCAGCTCTCCTCTAATTCTGCCTCTTCTGTAGCCCCGATTTTAATTGTTCCACCATCAGCAGCCGTACCTTCAGCTGCCTGAGGCTCTAAGCTCTGGAATTCCCTCCCTGCACCTCTGCAGCTCTCTACCTCTCCTTTCTCCTTTAAGACACTCCTTAAGACCTACCTCTTTGAGAAAGCATTTGGTTGCCTGTCCTAATAACTCAGTACGCAGCTCGGTACCAAATTCTATTTGATAATCACTTCTGTGAAGTAAATTGGGACATCTCAGAATCACAGAATCACAAAATTCTTACAGAACAGAAGGAGGCCATTTGGCCCATCGTGTCTGCACTGGTTCTCTGAAAGAGCAATTCCCTCTACTGTCTCAGAGTTAAACCCCAAACCATGTGGAGTTTAGGGTGGAAAACATCTCCAAATATCCAGCAGGTAATGGAGGGAGGAATGATCTAAGGTGGTATGTTGTTCCCCCAGTACTGGGCAACCTTCCCAATTTTGGATTCAATGGAACATTTTGAAGCCAGATCCAATGACATGTTCCTCATTCAGACAACTGTTCGTCACTAATTATAGATAACTCACAAGCAACATATTGCACCAAAGTGACTCTGTTTTACAGAAGAACACTGCTCAAAGAAAGAAAGAAAGAAGTTGCATTTCTATAATGCCTATCACCACGTCAGGACACCCCAAAGTGCCTCACAGCCAATTAAATACTTTTGAAGTGTAGTCACAGTTGTAAAATAGGAAATGCAGCAGCCAATTTCAGCACAGCAAGATCCCACAATCAGCTAAGTGATACTGACCAGGTATTTTTTGAGGGATAAATATCGGCCAGGACACCAGAGAGAACCTCACGCTCTTCTTCAAAATAGTGGCTGTGGGATCTATAACATCCACCTGAGAGGGCAGAAGAGGCCTCAGTTTAATATTTCATCGAAAAGACAACATCACCCAACAGCATAGTGCAGCACTCTGACAGTGCAGCACTCCCTCAGTACTGCACATCTGACAGTGCAGCACTCCCTCAGTACTGCACATCTGACAGTGCAGCACTCCCTCAGTACTGCACCTCTGACAGTGCAGCACTCCCTCAGTACTGCACATCTGACAGTGCAGCACTCCCTCAGTACTGCACATCTGACAGTGCAGCACTCCCTCAGTACTGCACATCTGACAGTGCAGCACTCCCTCAGTACTGCACATCTGACAGTGCAGCACTCCCTCAGTACTGCACATCTGACAGTGCAGCACTCCCTCAGTACTGCACATCTGACAGTGCAGCACTCCCTCAGTCCTGCCCCTCTGACAGTGCAGCACTCCTCAGAACAGACCAGCCCGCCGACAGTGCAGCACTCCCTCAGTACTGACCCTCCGACAGTGCAGCACGCCCACAGTACTGACCCTCCAACAGTGCAGCACTCCCTCAGCACTGCCCCTCCAACAGTGCAGCACTTCCTCAGTACTGACCCACCGACAGTGCAGCACTCCTTCAGTATCCATCCTCTGACAGCACAGTCCTGACCCTCCGACAGTGCAGCACTCCCTCAGTACTGCCCCTGCACAGTGCAGCACTACCTCAGTACTGACCCTCCAACAGTGCAGCACTCCCTCAGTACTGACCCACCGACAGTGCAGCACTCCTTCAGTACCGACCCTCTGACAGTGCAGCACTCCCTCAGTACTGACCCTCTGACAGTGTAGCACTCCCTCAGTGCTGAACCTCCGACAGTGCAGCACTCACTCAGTATTGGCCTGCATGCTGACAGTGTAACCCTCCCTCAGTCCTGACCCTCCAACAGTACAGCACTCACTCAGTGCTGACCTTCCGACAGTGCAGCACTCACTCAGTATTGGCCTGCATACTGACAGTGCAACACTCCCTCAATACTGAACCTCCAACAATGCAGCACTCACTAGGGTGCTGACCCTCCGACAGTGCAGCACTCACTCAGTATTGGCCTACCTGCCGACAGTGCAGCATTCCCTCAGTATTGGCCTGCATGCTGACAGTGTAACCCTCCCTCAGTCCTGACCCTCCAACAGTACAGCACTCACTCAGTGCTGACCTTCCGACAGTGCAGCACTCACTCAGTATTGGCCTGCATACTGACAGTGCAACACTCCCTCAATACTGAACCTCCAACAATGCAGCACTCACTAGGGTGCTGACCCTCCGACAGTGCAGCACTCACTCAGTATTGGCCTACCTGCCGACAGTGCAGCATTCCCTCAGTACTGCACTGGGGTGTCAGCCTGGAATATGTGCTCAAGTCTCTGGAATGGAACCTGAACACATAACGTACTGACTCAGATGTGAGACTGTTACCCACTGAGTTACAGTGAATACAGTGAACAATAAAATATATGGCTCGTGAGTGAAGGGTGTAACAATTGTATGGTGTGCTGGGTGAGATCATGGGCCTCCAGCACTGGGCCTGAAATCCAACCAGGTTCTTGAGATGCAGATTTGCTGGTTCCAAAGGCCCAGTGTGAGATGAGTTAACTGTAATCATGGACTGGAAGCTCATAGATGTTATACTGCTGCAATAGGCTTTTGATCTTGTTCTTGTGGAATAGTGGCTGGAGAACATTATTAGAACAGTGTATTGGGAGATTTTCTCTGTATCTAACCCCGTGCTGTACCTGCCCTGGGGGTGTTTGATGGGGACAGTGTAGAGGAAGCTTTACTCTATATCTAACCCGTGCTGTACCTGCCCTGGAAACGTTTGTTGGGCAGTGTAGAGGGTGCTTTACTCTGGAATTTTGGGATTGGTGGGGGTTGCGGTTTGAGGATTTGGGTGTTTGGGGTTTAGCGTTTGGGGGTTTGGGATTTGGGTTTGGGGTTTGGGGATTTGGGTTGGGGTACAGGGTTGGGACTTGGTTGGGGCGTTGGATTGCTCACCAATAGCCCTGCAGTAAAAATCCAATTATCACTGACCAAAACATACGTCTGAAATTCTGACCAAACTTACTGCACGAATTTAGATTCCCCTTTTCTTATTGAAATGTCATTCTACAGCACTTACAATCAGTAATTATGTCAGGGAAGCTGGGATGTCCTAATGTTCATCACTACATCACTGTTTAAGTCAAGGCTGAGAATGCCAGCAGTGGGGTTGATGTTTTCGTGATTATACCTCGGACTTCTACAGATATAGACGGTGATGTAAAAACAGATGGTGTCTCTTGTACATCTAATGCTCTTTCTGAATAAATCCTGGGAAGTGAAGGCTTTTTTGCTCCATTCCTTCTCACACTAAAACCACCAAAAGAATTGATACACACCCTGAATGATGTTTCCTTCCAACCAATCCAATGATTTAATGAACAGCTGAAGATTTCAGCATCATATTTGGAACAAATCTAAGACCATTTTGAGATGCAGAGGTCTGTGCAATTAATGTCAGTACTGATAAATATTGAAGTCTACAAGAGGTTTGATGTACAAACTTCTTTTTATACATATATAAAGAGCAAGAGGGTAACCAGGGAAAGGGTTGGCCCACTCAAGGACAAAGAAGGGAATCTATGCGTGGAGCCAGAGGAAATGGGCGAGGTGCTAAATGAGTACTTTGCATCAGTATTCACCAAAGAGAAGGACTTGGTGGATGATGAGCCGAGGGAAGGGAGTGCAGATAGTCTCAGTCATCTCATTATCAAAAAGGAGGAGGTGCTGGGTGTCTTGCAAAGCATTAAGGTAGATAAGTCCCCAGGGCCTGATGGGATCTACCCTAGAATACTGAGGGAGGCAAGGGAAGAAATTGCTGGGGCCTTGACAGAAATCTTTGCATCCTCATTGGCTACAGGTGAGGTCCCAGAGGACTGGAGAATAGCCAATGTTGTTCCTTTGTTTAAGAAGGGTGGCAAGGATAATCCAGGAAATTATAGGCTGGTGAGCCTTACGTCAGTGGTAGGGAAACTATTAGAGAGGATTCTTCGGGACAGGATTTACTCCCTTTTGGAAACAAACAAACTTATTAGTGAGAGACAGCATGGTTTTGAGAAGGGGAGGTCGTGTCTTACTAATTTGATTGAGTTTTTTGAGGAAGTGACGAAGATGATTGATGAGGGAAGGGCGGTGGATGTTGTCTATGGACTTTAGTAAAGCTTTTGACAAGGTCCCGCATGGCAGACTGGTGCAAAAGGTGAAGTCACACGCGATCAGAGGTGAGCTGGCAAGATGGATACAGAACTGGCTCAGTCACAGAAGACAGAGGGTAACAGTGGATGGGTGTTTTTCTGAATGGAGGGATATGACTAGTGGTGTTCCGCAGGGATCAGTGCTGGGACCTTTGCTGTTTGTAGTATATATAAATGATTTGGAGGAAAATGTAGCTGGTCTGATTAGTAAGTTTGCGGACGACACAAAGGTTGGTGGAGTTGCGGATAATGATGAGGATTGTCAGAGGATACAGCAGGATATAGATCGGTTGGAGACTTGGGCGGAGAAATGACAAATGGAGTTTAATCAGGACAGATGTGAGGTAATGCATTTTGGAAGGTCTAATTCAGGTGGGAGGTATGCAGTAAATGGCAGAACCCTTAGGAGTATTGACAGGCAGAGAGATCTGGGCGGATAAGGTAGTCAAGAAGGCATACGGCATGCTTGCCTTCATCGGTCGGGGCATAGAGTATAAAAATTGGCAGTCATGTTGCAGCTGTACAGAACCTTAGTTAGGCCACACTTAGAATATTGCATGCAATTCTGGTCACCACACTACCAGAAGGACGTGGAGGCTTTGGAGAGGGTACAGAGGAGGTTTACCAGGATGTTGCCTGGTCTGGAGGGCATTAGCTATGAGGAGAGGTTGGAAAAACTCGGATTGTTTTCACTGGAATGACAGAGGTGGAGGGGCGACATGATAGAGGTTTACAAAGTTATAAGCGGCAAGGACAGAGTGGATAGTCAGAAGCTTTTTCCCAGGGTGGAAGAGTCAGTTACTAGGGGACATAGGTTTAAGGTGCGAGGGGTAAAGTTTAGAGGGGGTGTGCGAGACAAGTTTTTTACACAGAGGGTGGTGAGTGCCTGGAACTTGCTGCCAGGGGAGGTGGTGGAAGCAGATACGATAGCGACGTTTAAGAGACATCTTGACAAATATATGAATAGAAGGGAATAGAGGGATATGGGCCCCAGAAGTGCAGAAGGTGTTAGTTTAGGCAGGCATCAAGATCGGCGCAGGCTTGGAGGTCCGAATGGCCTGTTCCTGTGCTGTACTGTTCTTTGTTCTTTGTCAAAAGAATTACTTCACATTATACTGTTTTGTTAAAATCTATGCTTTTTAGCTATTGTGATAACAAGGTCCTGATTGGTATCTCTGCTCTAAATACCATCTCCCTGCTACAATGCACAACTTGTCATTAAAATTGTTTAAACAAAGTTAAAAAGGAAGCATTAGGTTTGTTAACCATTACCCTGCTGCAGAATCTGTGGGGATAGAAATCCATCGTGAGTGGAAGAGCGAAACGACCTATAGCGAATCGGACATCTGTTTACACATTACCCCATTTTTCTTCTATTGACTTCAAAGGAGAAGACCATGGAACAGTTGCAAAGTCAGGGAGCCGATTCACAACCTCATGCTCTGCACTACTGCTGAAGACTTATGTATACCTCTGTAAACATCTGCTTATTGGAACTGAGATAGAGAGGCGGTGAAGGATTGAATTAAAACTAGTCTTTAGGAACATAGGAACACAGGAACATTGAAGCAGGTGTCGGCTATTCAGTCCATCGAGCCTGCACCACCATTCAATACGATCATGGCAGATCAACCACTTCAATGCTTTTTTCCTCACACTATCCCCATATCCCTTTATGTCACTGATATTGAGAAATCTTGTCAATCACTTATAAGCTTTTACTTACAGAGACACACATTACACGCCATTCACCTCCAACCCAACCACCACAGGGTCAGTCTGCTCCAATAAATATGAACGCAGGTGAGTCCTCAACTAATGCCCACCACCTGAGTACAATTAATATAAAATTAACACTTCTCGTAACTTACTGCCCCAGAACCATCTCTGTCAGTGGTACAAGGAAGCAAGGCCAGGTTAGGTGAACAAGGCCCTTCAGGTTATGTGTTCCAGATCTTAACAACCTGCTATGTGAAAAAATTTCTCCTCATTTCCCCTCTCATTCTTTTTAAAATTTCTTTTTAATCTATAACCTCTGGTTACTGACCCACTGGCCAGATGAAACAGTCTCTGCCTACTTACTCTATCAAAATACCCCAAAATTTTGAACACCACTATTAAATCTTCCCTTAACCTTCTCTGCTCTAAGGAAAGCAATCCAGTTTCTCCAATCTCTCCACATGACTGAAATCCCTCAGCCCTGGCATCATCTTGGTAAACTTCCTCTGTATCCTCTCCAGGGCCTTGACATCCTTCCTAAAGTGTGGTGCCCACAATTGTACACAATACTCCAGCTGAGGCCTAACCAGTGATTTGTAAAGGTTTAGCATGACTTCCTCCTTCTTGTAATAAAAACAGAAAATGCTGGAAGTACTCAGCAGGTCTGGCAGCATCTATGGAGAGAAACAGCGTTAACGTTTCAGGTCGATGACCTTTCGTTTGTACCCAAACTCTCTCTGCCTTGAAGTCCTGCCATTGCTCATTTGCTGATTTCCTGGTCAATCTTTGTTTCCAGTCCAACTGTAGGATTTGGTGCGTTTTTCCCTAATGATCTGTTTTATGTTTTTAATGATCCCTTTTATGCTAAGGCTAAATCGCAAAGCATCACTGTTAACCTTGCTGAAATCATGTCAAAAGTAAGTGTTCGTGAAATATACTGAGTAAGCAGAAGTGGGTTTGAGATAACAATTGTGTAAAGTAATCAAGAAAGAGACAAGGTAATGTTGGAACATGACCAAATGCGATTTGAAAGGGACTCGAAAAGAAGGATAAAAGAAGGATGCTGGAAGACATTGGAAGTACAGTTTGAAGAGACACCGAAGAAGATAGAAGAAAGCGAGGTGATGGCGTAGTGGTATAGTCAGTGGACTAGCAACTCAGAGACCCAAGGTATTGCTCTGGGGACATAGGTTCAAATCCCACCATAGCAGAAGGTGGAGTTTGCATTCAATTAATAAATCTGGAATTAAAAGCTAGTCTAATGATGTCGATTGTTGTAAAAACACATCTGGTTCCCTAATGTCCTTCAGGGAAGGAAATTTGCGGTCCTTACCTGGTTGACTCTGAAATGGCCTCGCAAGCCACTCAGTTGTATCAAAGCGCTACAAAGTCAATAAACAATAAAACCGGACGGATCACCCAGCATCGACCTAGGCACCGGAAACGGCAAACCCAGCCCTGTCGACCCTGCAAAGTCCTCCTTACTAACATCTGGGGGTTTGTGCCAAAGTTGGGAGAGCTGTTCCACGGACTAGTCAAGCAACAGCCTGACGTAGTCATACTCACGGAATCACACCTTACAGACAATGTCCCAAACACCTCCATCACCATCTTCAGGTACGTCCTGTCCCACCGGCAGAACAGATGCAGCAGCGGCTCAGTGGTATACAGTCGGGAGGGAGATGCCCTGGGAGTCCTCAACATCGACTCCAGACCCTATGAAGTCTCATGGCATCAGGTCAAACATGGACAAGGAAACCTCCTGCTGATTACCACCTCCCACTTTCCTCAACTGATGAATCCATCTGGTTCACGAATGTCCTTTAGGGAAGGAAATCTGCCGTCCTTACCTGGTCTGGCCTACATGTGACTCCAGATCCACAGCAATGTGGTTGACTTTTAAAATGCCCTCTGAAATGGCCACTCAGTTCAAGGGCAATTAAGGATGGGCAATAAATGTTGGCCTAGCCAGCGACGCCCACATCCCATGAACGAATTTTTTAAAAATCGGTACTCCTCCATGTTGAACACCACTGAGGGTGGCAAGGGCACAGAATGTACTCTGGGTGGGGGTCTTCAATGTGGCTCGGTAGCACCGCTGCTGGCTGAGTCCGAAAGAATATGCGGCAAGTGTTGAGGAAACTAACAAGAGGGAAAAACATATTTTACCTCATCCTCACCAATCTCCCTGCCGCAGATGCATCTGTCCATGACAGCATTGGTGGGAGTGACCACCACACGGTCCTTGTGGAGAAGAAGTCCCGCTTTCACCTTGAGGATACCCTCCATTGTGTTGTGTGGCACTACCACTGTGCTAAATGGGATAGTTTTCAAACAAATCTAGCAATGCAAAACTGGGCATCCATGTGGTGCTGTGGGTCATCAACTGCAGCAGAATTGAACTCAACCACAATCTGTAACCTCATGGCCCGACATATCCCCCACTCTACCATTACCATCAAGCTAGGAGACCAACCCTGGTTCAAATGAAGAGTGCAGGTGGGCATGCCAGGAGCAGCACCAGCATTCCTCAAAATGAGGTGTCAACCTGGTGAAACTACAACCCAGGACTACTTGCGTGCCAAACTGCGAAAGCAACATATGATAGACGGAGCTAAGCGATCCCATAAGCAATGGATCACATCTAAGCTCTGCAGTCCCGTCACATCCAGTCATGAATGGTGGTGGACAATTAAACAACTAACTGGAGGAGGTGGCTCCACAAATATCCCCATCCTCAGTGATGGGAGAGCCGAGCACATCAGTGCAAAAGATAAGGCTGAAGCATTTGCAGCAATCTTCAGCCAGAAGTGCTGAGTTGATGATCCATCTCGGTCTCCTCCTGAAGTCCCCAGCATCACTGATGCCAGACTTCAGTAAATTCAATTCACTCTGCATGATATCAAGAAACAACTGAAGACACTGGATATTGCAAAGGCTATGGGCCCTGGCAATATTCTGGCAATAGCACTGAAGACCTGTGCTCCAAGATTTGCCGTGCCCCTAGCCAAGCTGTTCCAGACTCAGTGGGCCGAAGGGCCTGTTTCAGTGCTGTATCTCTAATCTAATCTAATCAGTACAGCTACAACACTGGGATCTACCCGATAATGTTCAAAATTGCCCAGGTATGCCCTGTACACAAAAAGCAGGACAAATCCAACCCAGCCAATTACCGCCCTATCAGTCTACTCTCAATCAGCAGTAAAGCGATGGAAGGTGTCATTAACAGTGCTATCAAGCGGCACTTGCTTAGCAATAACCTGCTCAGTGACACTCAGATAAAAGCAAAATACTGCGGATGCTGGAAATCTGAAACAAAAACAAGAAATACTGGAATCACTCAGCAGGTCTGGCAGCATCTGTGGAAAGAGAAGCAGAGTTAACATTTCGGGTCAGTGACCCTTCTTCGGAACTGACAAATATTAGAAAAGTCGCAGATTATAAGCAAGTGAGGTGGGGGTGGGGCAAGAGATAACAAAGGAGAAGGTGCAGATTGGACCAGGCCACATAGCTGACCAAAAGGTCACGGAGCAAAGGCAAACAATATGTTAATGGTGTGTTGAAAGACAAAGCATTAGTACAGATTAGGTGTGAATACACTGAATATTGAACAGCAGCAAGTGCAAACCTGAAAAAAAACCTGAAAAAAAACAGTGGGTAAGCAAACTGAACAAACTAAGATGAAATGAAATAAATGCAAAAAAAGATTGTAAAAAATGTAAAAAAGAATGTAAAAAAAAGGAAGAAAAAATAATTAAAAATGAAAGTTAAATGGGGGGCTGTCATGCTCTGAAATTATTGAACTCAATGTTCAGTCCGGCAGGCTGTAGTGTGCCTAATCGGTAGATGAGATGCTGTTCCTCGAGCTTGCGTTGATGTTCACTGGAACACTGCAGCAATCCCAGGACAGAGATGTGAGCATGAGAGCAGGGGGGAGTGTTGAAATGGCAAGCAACCGGAAGCTCAGGGTCCTGCTTGCGGACTGAGCGGAGATGTTCCGCAAAGCGGTCACCCAGTCTGCGGACTGAACATTGAGTTCAATAATTCCAGAGCATGACAGCCCCCCATTTTACTTTCATTTTTAGTTTTTTCTTTTACATTCTTTTTTTTACATTCTTTTTTACATTTTTTATAATCTTTTTTTGCATTTATTTCATTTCATCTTAGTTTGTTCAGTTTGCTTACCCACTGTTTTTTTCAGGTTTTTTTCAGGTTTGCACTTGCTGCTGTTCAATATTCAGTGTATTCACACCTAATCTGTACTAATGCTTTGTCTTTCAACACACCATTAACATATTGTTTGCCTTTGCTCCGTGACCTTTTGGTCAGCTATGTGGCCTGGTCCAATCTGCACCTTCTCCTTTGTTATCTCTTGCCCCACCCCCACCTCACTTGCTTATAATCTGTGACTTTTCTAATATTTGTCAGTTCCGAAGAAGGGTCACTGACCCAAAACGTTAACTCTGCTTCTCTTTCCACAGATGCTGCCAGACCTGCTGAGTGATTCCAGCATTTCTTGTTTTTGTTTCAGTGACACTCAGTTTGGGTTCTCCCAGGGCCACTCAGCTCCTGACCTCATTACAGCCTTGTTCAAAGATGAACAAAAGAGCTGAACTCAAGAGGTGAGGTGAGAGTGACTGCCCTTGATATCAAGGCAGCATTTGACCGAGTATGGCATCAAAGAGCCCGAGCAAAACTGGAATCAATGGGAATCAGGGGAAAAACTCTCCGCTGGGTGGCATCATGCCTAGCACAAAGGAAGATGGTTGTGGTTGTTGGAAGTCAATCATCTGAGCTCCAGGGCATCACTGCAGGAGTTCCTCAAGGTAGTATCCTAGGCTCAACCATCTTCAGCTGCTTCCTCAATGACCTTCCTTCAATCATGAGGTCAGAAGTGGGGATGTTTGCTGATGATTGCACAATGTTCAGCACCATTCGTGACTCCTCAGATACTGAAGCAGTCCATGTAGAAATGCAGCAAGACCTGGACAATATGCAGGCTTGGGCTGATAAGTGGCAAGTAACTTTCGCACCACTCAAGTGCCAAGCAATGACCATCTCCAACAAGAGAGAATATAACCATCTCCCCTTGGCATTCAATAGCATTACCGTCACTGAATCCCCCACTATCAACATCTTGGGGTTTAGCATTGATCAGAAACTGAACTGGAGTAGCCATGCAAATACCAATGGCCCAAGGTCAGAGGCTAGAAATCCTGCAGCAAGTAACTCACCTCCTGACTCCCCAAAGCCTGTCCAGCATCTACAAGGCACAAGTCAGGAGTGTGATGGAATATCCTCCACTTGCCTGGATGGGTGCAGCTCCAACAACATTCAAGAAGCTCGACACCATTCGGGTCAAAGCAGCCCACTTGATTGGCATCCCATCCACCGCCTTCAACGTTCACTCACTCCACCACCGATGCACAGTAGCAGCAGTGTGTACCATCTACAAGATGCACTGCAGCAACTCTCCAAGGCTCCTTCGACAGCACCTCCCAAACCCGTGACCTCTACCAACTAGAAGGACAAGGACAGCAAATACATGGGAACACCACCACCTCCAAGCTCCCCTCCAAGCCACACAGCATCCTGTCTTAGAACTATATCGCCTTTCCTTACTGTCACGAGGTCAAAATCCTGGAACTCCCGTCCTAACAGCACTGTGGGTGTACCTTCCCCACATGGACTGCAGCAGTTCAAGAAGGCAGCTCACCACCTCCTTCTCAAGGGCAATTAGGGATGGGCAATAAATGCTGGCCTGGCCAGCAAAGCCCACGTCCCATGAATGAATAAAAAATAGGCCGACGAAGACAACGGCTGTGTTGCACGACTCGGGAAGCAAGAACCGAAGATTGTTGTTAATCACCGCCTTTGCTAAGTATTGCATTATTAATAAATCTCATTTGATTCACTGTACTTGTGGTCCTACCTGTATTTGGGTCACAATCCAGTCCATAACCGTCTTTTCACATCTGTGCTAGATCCCTTCTCAAATCACTGAAAATGACTCTTTTCCAATTGGGTATTTTCATCTTTGATTTTTCTTTGTCCCTTTCTGTAACTACTTTAAACCTGATTATGCTATAATCACTATTCCCCAGATGTTTTCTCACTGAAGAACATTCCACTTGTCCTACTTGATTCCCCAGAACTAGATCCAACACTGCTTCCTCATTGGGCTAGAAACATACAAATTAATAAAGTTCTCCTAAGCACATTTTAGGAATTCTTCACCCTCCTTGCCCTTTACTCTGCTTTCTCCCCCCGTGTCAATTAGTGTAATTGATGTTTTCTACTATTATTGCTCTATTATTTTTATATTTCTATGAAATTTGTCTACAGGTTCACCCATCTATCTTCCTCTCACTATTTGAGCAATGTGACAGTTTCTTTCCTGTTCCTTAACTCTAACCAAATAGATTCAGACTTTGAAAACCATGGTATATCAACCCTCTGTCGAACTGTAATATTAGCCTTGATCAATACTGCCACCTGCTCCCTCATGTCTTTTCCCTAGTGTCATGGTCCTGTAGTTTTTTTTTCAGAATATGCAGTTTGCCTTTAAGGCTTGCCAGGGATCAGTATTGCTTTAAGAACCAGCAAGCCTCAAGAGTTATAGGAAGGTGTATTTCTGTTGCCCTAGAAACAGCCACTGGAGACTATGATTCAAAGGGTGCATTCTCGCTACCATAGATACAGGGAGTGAGTCTATAGCGATATATTTGTTACAATTCAGTTTTGAACTGGCTTTTAGTTGAAGACAGTTTGTTCTAACAGACAGACAGAGACAGACAGACACCTGGAAAAAGAGCTCCCAACCATTTAAACTGAAGGAAGAGGATTTTAGTCTGTTTTATTATTATCTCTCAACATTCTAAAAAAAAAAGTCAAGCCAAAACTGAGATCTCTGGTAATTTAAATTGAAGAAAGGGAAGTTAGACTGTGACAATCTTTTATCCCTCAAAAAACTCTAAAGTCAGATTGATTCTATTGAAAGTGTTTGCAACTCATTTATTGTTGAAATTCACTGGAGAAGGAAAGCAACATTCTGTGAGGACTTCGAGCAATGTTCTGTGAGGACTTCAAGCAACATTCTGTGAGGACTTCAAGGAACATTGGACTGTAAATTTGCAAGGACTCTTATTTTTTCTATTTTAAATGTTGTTTATATCTTCATCGTGTTCAAGAATTTAGCCCTTCTAATTAAAGAGTTAATTTGTTGATTTAAAAACACCTGGTTTTGTTAGCCTCATTCGGGGGTTAATAGATGGTATGATTTGGCTGGGTCTTTCTTTAATTTGGAAAGTTTTAAATGATATGTTAGCCAATCTGTGGAGCGACGGGATTGAATTAACAGTGCGTTGGTCCCACCACAATCAGAATCGTATATTTTTATTGGGGGTTTTGACAGAAGCAGTTGATCGTAACACTAGCCATCCTAAATCATTCCCACTCCTGCCCATATTTAAGCCAGGTCTCCATTATAGCCATTATACCATAACCCCATGTGGCAACTAGCACCAGTAATGCATCAGCCTTATTTGTAACACACCTCGTATTAACACTACGCATTCCAACACCATTCTACTCTGCTTTGCTTTTTTCCTCCCTCTAATTCCTGCTCTTTCTACGTTGTAGCACAGGTAATGTCTTCGTGACCTCTTCTTCTACCTTCTTCTGTGTCTCTTCAAATGGTGCTTCTGATGTCTTCCAGCATCCTTCTTTTATCCTTCTTTTCAAGTCCCTTTCATGCCATATTTGAGGGAGTGGAACTGACCATTTGCTCCGTGGAGGGACAGCAATGTCTTGATGGGCTGAATGGCCTCCTTCTGTGCCATGAATGACCCTATGACTCTATTCTTTGTTCTGCTGCTGTTTGTCCCTCTTGCTGTTCTAAGCACCTTGTCTCTCCCCTCTGCTGCTGCATCCTGGCTACGCTCCCCCGAACATACTAGTTTAAGTTCCCAGCAGAATCCACAACGGGGCTGGAATTTTCAAACATCTCTCTCAAAAAGGGGTGGTCTTGTTCGGGCTAAAGGCCTTCTCTATTCTTAAATTCCTTCCATTCCTAATTGCATTTCTAATTCATTTCTTTCATCACAGCTCCAAGGAATGATTAATAAGTTTCTAATGGCTGCAAACGATATGCACTCGGAATAATATTTTGCTCTGTTTACTCCCACATGAAAAAACGGCTTCACTAATTCCTGCAGAAAAACACTTCAGAGGCAACGCACAGGAATACAACACCCACTCCCAAGTCATCAACCCCTCCCACTCCTGTTAGAAATTTACATTTGAGCACATTGAAATTGGATTTCATCTGCCTGCAGTCTCAGGCAAAATCTCTTCAAAGTTTCAAATAAGTAGGCAAGTTCTATATTGTACTTGAAATTTTAAACGCAGCCTGCCTCTCGATGCTCAAAGAAATTACCATTGGTCTTTGTATAAATCCTTTCTATCTCCTTAAAAAAAAATCTCCGTATTCTTCTGGCCCCATCCTGCTCCCAATCTCCAGGCTGCAACTCCTTCAGAGACAGACTGATGAAATTTAGCACAAAGAAGTGTGAAAAGATATATTTTGGTGGGAAGAATGAAGAGAGGCAAGTATACACTGAATGGGACGATTTTAAAGGGGATGTAGGAATAGACAGACCTGTGGGTGTATGTATGTACACTATCTTTGAAAGTGGCAGGACGAGTTGAGAATACTGTTAAAAACCGTATGGGATCCTTGGCTTAATAATAGAGACATAGGCCGGGATTTTACCAGCAGTAAACAAGTCCTGACATTAGGTCAGAAAGCAGGTGCTGTGACTGCACAGGCAGGGGAGGCAGAGCTGGGAATGCAATATGGGGGAGGCGGTGGCGTAGTGGTAATGTCACTGGGCTAATAATCCAGAGGCCCAGGCTAGTGCTGTGGGGACATGGGTTCAAGTCCCACCACTGCAGATGGTGAAATTTGAATTCAATTGATAAACCTGGAATTAAAAAAAGAGCTACTCTAACGATGGCCATGAAACCATTGTCGATTGTCGTAAAAACCCATCTGGCTCACTAATGTCCTTGAGGGAAGGAAATCTGCTGTCCTTGCCTGGTCTGGCCCACATGTGACTCCAGACCCACAGCAATGTGGTTGACTCTTAAATGCCCTCTGAAATGGCCTGGCAAGGCAACCAGTTCAAGGGAAATTAGAGATGGGCAATAAATGTTGGCCTAACATGTGTTGACGCTCACATCCCATGAATGAATTTTAAAAAAATTCTAAGGGCCGGCCAATTAACAGCCAGCAGACAGGGGAGCCAGTCAGAGAGGTGGCATGGGCAGTGGGAGTTCCAGCTCAGGCAACACTAGTGCCAAGTTTAAAAGGCAGCCAGTGGTATTTGTACCTGCAGTAGCACTGGAGGGAACAGTGAGGGAGCCCTGGTGACTGCACAAGTTGATGAAATGGCTAAGGGAGATCAGGGGTCACTCCACGGTTCATTGATGCCTCCCTGGCGATTTGCCTCCAGGCTGTAAGGGCTTGAAGGGACGTGCTGTTCCCTCGGGATTGGAAGAGGAGATTGGCTCCTCAAACCAAGTAGGCCTGGATGGAGATAACAAAGGGGGTTTGCAGCTGTGGGGTTGTCCCCCATAAAGGCCGGCTCCGGCTGGAAAAAAAAACCCAGACCCGAGCCCGACAGAACCATATCCAATCCGAGGCCGACCCAGCCCGAGTCCTTCCATTTTTTCCCGCGCCCGACCCGACCCGACCCGACCCGACCATCAGTTAACTTACCTTCCATTTTTCAGTTTGTTGATGATCCGCACAAGCTTAAAATAACTGTAACAAAACCACCTTTCTAGTCCAAAAATTAAATTAACAGTGGAGCCACTTACCTGTGATAGAGCGTGTCCAACCTGGCCCGACCCGAGCCCGAATGCCAGACCAGGAAATGCAACCCGACCCAACCCGAACCCGACACATGTCGTCGGGTCCCGTCGGGTTCGGGTCAGTAGCTGGCTTTTAGTCCCCAATACCTGGCTGCAGTGACAAAAGAGGGTCAATGACCTGAAGTGTTCTGGCAGAGTGAGTGCAAAGCATAATATTAAGCTTGCAGCTTTAAACGTGACCGAAGATGTTTAAGAAATGTTCCTGTTTCCTTAAGTTCTCCAATTATCTGAAAAAAGATATTTATGTTATATATTCTGTGCACAAGTTCACTTTAAAGAAGAAGAAGAATCTCAGAGTCCTGCGCAAAATCTCAGTCTCTTTGGGAAATAGTCACTGGGAAGTTGGGCCACCCATTAACTGAAAGACTTCTGACTTCTCCACACTAATTAAGTAATAATCGGAGTATTGTGGACAATTCCGGGCACCACACTACCGGAAAGATGTAAAGGCCTTTGAAATGGTACAGAGGAGATTTAGCATGATATTACCAGGGATGAGGGAGTTCAGTTATGAGGAGAGGTTGGAAAAGTTCGGACTGTTCGCCTTGGAACAGGGAATGTTAAGAGGTGACCTAATGGATGTTTTCAAGATGATGAGGGCTTTTGATAGAGGAGATAGAGAAAAACTATTCCCTCTGGTGAGTGGATCAATAATCAGAGGTCATTGATTCAATATCATTGGCAAATGATCTATTGGGGAGATGGAGAGAAATATTTTCACTCAAACAGTTTTCGGGATCTGGAATGCTCCGGCTGGTAAGGTGATGGAATTTATTCCATAAATAATTTTGAAACTGAGTTGGAGAGGAACTTGAGGATGGGGAACTTAGAGTTACAGACAAATAGGAACTAAGCGGGGCAGCTTTTTCAAAGAGCTAGCACAGACACAATGGGCTGAATGGCCTCCTGTGTTGTAAGCTTCTCTGATTTTATGTATCGGAGGGACCTGGCTACCTCAGGATGACTAGAGACGAATGGAGGGGATGGGGGCATGGGTGCTGTTAACCTGTCAAACGGGGTCAATTCTGATTATTACAGACAGCTGCAGTGATGCCCATTCACTAACCGCACTGTTTACTCTCCACAGAACCTGGTCCTGGCTCTCAGTTCATTTTCACCTTCCACCGACTAGTTTGTTTTTCAAGTGCATGGTATTTAATTATGTTTTGTTTGCCACACTCAGGGATTCACAGCCCTCTTCAGTGTGCAATACAATCACATCCAAGGGCAGAGGGTGGTTGACTCATTGCAAATAACCCAGCTTTAATGCATTTCTCTGCAGAGTACTGAACTGGGGGCTGAAGTATTCTGGAAAGGATGGGCCCAGAACTAGGATCTGGAATAGGTTGAACCTTCTGATTCATCTATGCCGTACACAGTCCTGCTTCGCTAAGCAGAAAGTCACCAATTCTCTAGTCTACCCACCCAAGCCTCCCATACAATTCCTTATCGGAATAAGAACATCAGATATAGGAGCAGGGGCAGGCCATATGGACCCTTGAGCTTACAGCCCCATTCAACAAGATCATGACTGAATTTACATCAGCTCCACTTTATCTGACCAACAACCACCCATTTATATTAATCCTATCTTCCCTACCACCTACCTACACTAGGGGCAATTTACAATGGCCAATTTACCTATAAACCTGCAAGTATTTGGCTGTGGGAGGAAACCGGAGCACCCGGGGGAAACCCATGCAGTCACAGGGAGAACTTGCAAACTCCGCACAGGCAGTACCCAGAACCAAACCCAGGTCGCTGGAGCTGTGAGGTTACGGTGCTAACCACTGCACCACTGTGCCGCCCAGTAGAGTGGATGGTGCCCTTCCAGTGTGAAATGTTTGCATGCCCACAGCCCTCCATTATTGGAGAGGGGCCAACCAATTCCTAGACCTGCATCTTGAATTAAGTAGTGGATTCAGAAAGTGACCTCCCAATTCACCCATAATTTCAATTAAGATCAACGTTTTCTATAACAGAGCCATAGTTACAACAGGCTCCAGGGAGCAGACTGTTGTTTTTCAATCAGAGACCAAAAAAAGTGATGAAAATTGAACGGAATTTAATTCTATATTCAACATCCAACATCAAGCAACGTTTACATATTTTAATATGGGATGGAGATGCAATAATTTAAAATTATTGTAACAGTTCTATTTTCATTACTATGGTTCAGATCCTTGCCCAAGGGTATCATTTGTTTTTTACGGTCGCTGATGATTTTTGTCGCTATTGGCAACTGCAAGAGAACTGAATCTTATAGAGCAGAGTAAAGCAAATAAAAACCTCCCATTATGATTATCTCTTCAATGGAGCATTGTTAGACCAGGATAAAGGACACAAGAACCGATTACCATGGAAACTAATGCCTTGATTTATAACTTCAGCCTGCGGTGAGAGGCACATGTCCGTCTGACGGGATTACATTAAGAGCACAGTGTAACAAAGTGACAGTTCAAGAAAATATGTATTTCCTGTTTGCTAACAGACATCCACATCTTGTCAAAGGGAGATTACTTTTAATCTTGATGGAAAATATAACAGATAACTAACAGAGAACAGGCTGGATACAGAAACAACAGAAATCGCCCAGGCCTCAAGCTTTGGAACTGTGCTTTTCCACTTCCCCACACCTCTAATCACCTCTGCTGGGTACATTATACCATTGGACACCAGGGCTCTGGAAATGGAAAGCTACCAGCAAGTGTAAAAAGTGCAGACTATAGCAGAGGATCCAGTCCCAGAACAAGACATATTCTCCAAACTGCATTAGATTGCTTAGCGGAGGCTGACTGAGAAACACTTTCATCTCTGAGTAGGAAGGTTGTGGATTCAGGTCCCAGTCCAGCAACTTAAGCATGAATTCAGATTGAAACTACCAGTGCCAGTACTGATGGACCAGTATGTGGCCTGGTCCAATCTGCACCTTCTCCTTTGTTATCTCTTGCCCCACCCCCACCTCACTTGTTTATAATCTGTGACTTTTCTAATATTTGTCAGTTCCGAAGAAGGGTCACTGACCCGAAACGTTAACTCTGCTTCTCTTTCCACAGATGTTGCCAGACCTGCTGAGTGATTCCAGCATTTCTTGTTTTTGTTTCAGATTTCCAGCATCCGCAGTATTTTGCTTTTATTCCAGTACTGATGGAGTACTGCACTGTTGGAGGGGCAGTACTGAGGGAGTGCTGCACTGACGGAGGGGCAGTGCTGAGGGAGTGCTGCACTGACGGAGGGGCAGTACTGAGGGACTGCTGCACTGTCGGAGGGGCAGTACTGAGGGAGTGCTGCACTGTCAGAGGGGCAGTACTGAGGGAGTGCTGCACTGTCAGAGGGGCAGTATTGATGGAGTGCTGCTCTGACGGAGGGGCAGTACTGAGGGAGTGCTGCACTGTCAGAGGGGCAGTACTGAGGGAGTGCTGCACTGTCAGAGGGGCGGTACTGAGGGAATGTTGCACTGTCACAGGTGCTGCTTTTTGAATGAGCCATGTAACTGTTCAGGTAAATTTGAAAAGCAGTGGAGTTCTCCCCACTGACCAATCCAATATTTATCCGAAATCAACATCACTAAAAAAAAGTACCCTGGTCAGTTATGTTGCTGTTTTTGGGACCTTGCCGTGCAGAAATTCTCTGCTACATTTTCTAAATTAAACTAGGAATGCAGGAGGATGTTTACTTCGCAGTTGCTCAGAAAAGTTTAAGAGTACGCAGCAGGTAAGAAGCGCCTGACAGAGTACACAGTAGGAAGGAAAAAGCTGACAGATTACACAGAAGGAGGGAAACACCTGACAGTGTGCACAGCAGGAGGGAAACCTCTGCTCCAGCCAGGAAAGCTTCCGCCATCCATGTATCAATGATGGTGAGCAGGCCAAGGCAGTGATTTGCCCATTTTCCCCACTTACCCTGGGGGAGCGACTGATTTCAGACCCTGGGGTAGTAGTCACAAGCCTCCTAATCCAATGATTGGAGACAAAAAGCCCTGGAATTAAAACCTTTCCCTCCAAAAAGCCCCTGATATTTGGCATTTAAAGACCCTATCCTGATCTGAGTTCTATCGTGAAACATTTGATGCATTCTTGGGCGGGGTTATTTGTCCTCTTTAAATCGGCTCCTTCTTGTTCGGTTGCTGTCGTGGTTGTGAATCTGCACCATCGCGTCATCTCCCTGATCCAAACAGTCAGGCTAATCACCCCCTCAGACCTGCTCCACCATTCCATCAGGTCATGGCTAATCTCTACCTCAACTCTATTTTCCTGTCTGTGCTCTATTTCCCTTAATACGTTTACCCAGCACTAATCTATAGATCTCAATCTTGAAAGCTGCAACTGATCTCCAGCCTCAGCAGCTTTTTGGGGGAGAAGGTTGAGATTTCCACTACCCTTTGTGTGAAGAAGTGCTTCCTGACATCACCCCTGACAGGCCTAGCTCTAATTTTAAAGTTATGCCCCGTTGTTTCAGGCTCTCCCCAGCAGAGGATCTAGTTTCTCTATATCTATGCTTTCAAATCGTTCAATCAGTATACCATTGTCAATGCCAGGTGGCTTAGTGTCAACATTTCCCACTGACAGTATCCCCCATTCTCCTGATGGTTTCCTGCCTGAGGTAGGTAACAGGGGTTTGGTGCTGTGTCTGCCCTGCTTGACAGGGCAGAGTGATGGAATGGGATATTTGTCTTCCACAAAAGCATGAAACAGGCACAGTGAATCAGCAGCCATTTTACATCACACATGATTCTATCTTTTATTGGATTCAATAGTGTAAAACCAGCTGCTGAATCACTAACACCTTCTCAAGGGCAATTGGGGATGGACGATAATTGCTGGCCTCACCATCGAACTATGAATGAATCAAAAAGAACTATTTCCCGCTTCATGTTTTTGTGAAGTCGCATGGGGTCCAGGGTGTACTAGCGAGATGGATAAAGAACTGGCTGGGCAACAGGAGACAGAGAGTAGCAGTGGAAGGGAGTTTCTCAAAATGGAGACGTGTGACCAGTGGTGTTCCACAGGGATCCGTGCTGGGACCACTGTTGTTTGTGATATACATTAATGATTTGGAGGAAAGTATAGGTGGTCTGATTAGCAAGTTTGCAGACGACACTAAGATTGGTGGAGTAGTAGATAGTGAAGGGGACTGTCAGAGAATACAGCAGAATATAGATAGATTGGAGAGTTGGGCAGAGAAATGGCAGATGGAGTTCAATCAGGGCAAATGCGAGGTGATGCATCTTGGAAGATCCAATTCAAGAGTGAACTATACAGTAAATGGAAAAGTCCTGGGGAAAATTGATGTACAGAGAGATTTGGGTGTTCAGGTCCATTGTTCCCTGAAGGTGGCAACGCAGGTCAATAGAGTGGTCAAGAAGGCATAGGGCATGCTTTCCTTCATCGGACGGGGTATTGAGTACAAGGGTTGGCAGGTCATGTTACAGTTGTATAAGACTTTGGTTCGGCCACATTTGGAATACTGCGTGCAGTTCTGGTCGCCACATTACCAAAAGGATGTAGATGCTTTGGAGAGGGTGCAGAGGAGGTTCACCAGGATGTTGCCTGGTATGGAGGACGCTAGCTACGAGGAGAGGTTGAGTAGATTAGGATTATTTTCATTAGAAAGACGGAGGTTGAGGGGGTACCTGATTGAGGTGTACAAAATCATGAGAGGTATAGACAGGGTGGATAGCAAGAAGCTTTTTCCCAGAGTGGGGGATTCAATTACTAGGGGTCACGAGTTCAAAGTGAGAGGGGAAAAGTTTAGGGGGGATATGCGTGGAAAGTTCTTTACGCAGAGGGTGGTGGGTGCCTGGAACGCTTTGCCAGCGGAGGTGGTAGACGCGGGCACGATAGCGTCTTTTAAGATGTATCCAGACAGATACATGAATGGGCAGGAAGCAAAGAGATACAGACCCTTAGAAAATAGGTGACATGTTTAGATAGAGGATCTGGATCGGCGCAGGCTTGGAGGGCCGAAGGGCCTGTTCCTGTGCTGTAATTTTCTTTGTTCGTTATTCTTTGCTGAAAACCAATTCCATCCCCAGTGAAAATGCTTTGCTTTGTTCCCAGTTGTTCGGCAGATCAGTTAATTCTTCTTCTTGGGTTTAAATTCATTTTTTTGACAGGGGGAGGGCCACCAGAATACAGCAGCAGAGAGGAGGGACAAGCTCTTGTCACACCTATGTGCTTTGTTGAATTACAATTTTCTTTAATCTACTGACTGGAGATCTGAATTTATATTTTTTGAAGAAATTTTAAAAAGAGATAATAAAAAAGATGACTTTGCTGGCAGCTTAAGATGGCCACCTAATTTGCAACACTGTGTCCTACATTGCAAGGCTTGTGAGAAGGGAGACAAAATGGATGATCATTCCCCAGCAAGAACCAAGACCCAGCAAGTTTAAGGGAACTACCTGTTCTTTTTTTTTATCAAGAAGAGAAATACTGCTAACTGCTATGTTTGAATGAGTGAGTGACAAGCCTCTCCCCATCTGTGGTTTTAAGCTTGTGTCTTTCTGCAGCAGAAAGGAGAAGCTTCTGGACTCTGACACGTACAGACCCAAGTGGGGGGTCTCTCTCTCTCTTCATTCCAGATATAAAGCATCAAATCCTGCTTGTTGACTGACCACCTTTTCATATTCTGGCTACAATCAGAAGCCCCGCTGGAGGAAATTATCCGCCTCGCTATCTCCAAGCGACTCACTGAACCAGTCATCTACCTCATCAAACTAAAAGCCTCAGGACCACCGAATTCAGCTAGAAGCCAGACAAATCACCAAATGCCACAGACTGCATACCCTTTTATCTATGGACTCTAACTCAACCAATCTACCTTTCCCTACTCTGTAACCTATTTGTGTGTGTGCAAACCTCTAGGGTATGTGTGTGAATGAAAGTTGGCGTGTAGTTTATTATTTTCATTAGTTCAGTTTAGATACAATAAAGTTAACCTCTTTCTTTGTTAACTCAAGAAAACATATCCCATTGGTTCTTGTTATGATCATAGCAAGTAAGTAATCAAATACCTACTGAATTGGCCAGTGCATCCACTTTCAGAAAGAATTAAACCTGTTATGATCTAACAAGGAGAAGGAAAAGAGGGAAGTTCTTCAACCCCTCTTCAATTGACCATAACCATGGGGGCTCATGTCTGGGATCAAACCCAAAGACAGATGGGAAATTGAAAGCAGGAAACCAAATTGATCCCGAGCAATAATTTAAAAACTTCAATACAAGTTTTCTTGGGGTTTTCAGTGCTAGAGTACTAAAATGTCCACATTCAAGGCCAGTATCTTCCTAGAACAGAGTGAAGTAACTCGGGCCAGGTTAAAAGCCTATCCATTGAAGAGTTGAGGAATGTAGCTGGACAATTAGAGATTACTATGTGTCCAAAAGCTAGGAAGCTCGAAATCCTAAAACTTGTGACCAACCATTTTAAAATTGACACTGAAGAACCGGAGACAGGCATAGAATCTGAAACAGACAGAGTAACATTAGGTCAGGTACAGCTAGAACAGAGGAGACTAGAATTAGAATTCCAGAGAGAGAAAGAGGAGAAAGAATTACAGGAAAGGGAAAAAGAAAGGGAGGTAAGGGAAAAAGAAAGAGCTTTATAGAAGGACAAGGAGGAAAGGGAGTTAAGGCAGCTCAAACTAATTAGGGGAAGAACCAATGCAACCAGTGAAGGCAGCACTAGTGAAGGAGTTACCTCTAGCTCAGGACCGAATGCTGAGCTCTTACAATTCTCCCAGTTGATACCAAAGTTCAATGCGGGGCATGTGGAAGCATTTTTCATCTCTTTTGAAAAGCTTTCAAAACAGTTGAAGTGGCCGGCAGAGAGCTGGACTCCGTTATTGCAAAGCAAACTAACAGGAAAAGCCCATGAGGTTTATTTACTGTTGCCTGATGAGAGTTCATCAGACTATGAGATGACTAAAAATGTGCTCCTGGGTGTTTCTGAGCTAGTACCGGAGGCATACCACCAAAAATTCCAAACCCTCCAAAAGCAGCCTGAAGAAACTTACCTCGAGCTTGAAAGAGTTTAGCAGCTTTCCTTTGACCAGTGGATATGAGCACTTAAGGTAGAGTCCACCTATGAAAACCTCAGAGAGGTGATCCTCCTCAAGCATTTCAAAAACTCATTTCCCCTTTCCATAAGAAACCACATGGCAGAACAAAAGCTTCCAAGAACCAGGCAGGCAGCAATCCTGGCTGATGATTATACACTTATTCACAAGCCCTTGCCCTAAGGGAAATCTTTCCCTAGCCACCTCCAAAATCCTGAAAAGGATAGAAGTTGGGAGCATGATAAGAGGATGAACAGCCATGAGTGAGAAGGGACAGCTGGAAACACAGGGGGGCTCCCTCAGGCCAAAAAGGAAGATGCTGAGAACAGCAGCAATGCCCAAAAGGTTGTATGTTTCCATTGTAACAAAGCAGGTCACCTTCTAGCGGACTGCTGGAAGTTACGGGGGAAACCCATAGGTTTAGTAAGGGTACACTAGACCAGTGCAGGAAAGGGGCCCTGTTAAAAAACACAGTAGACCAGACTGTGGCTTTAACGGCAGCAGTAAAACCTAATAAACCTACCGCTGAGAGTGTGGGAAAACTTAACAAAATCTCTGAGGGTTATCAGGATTTTGTGTCCAGAGCAAAAGTGACCCCTGTGTGAGGCAGCTAAGCCCATAGTCATACTTAGGGATACAGGGGCCAGCCAATCCCTTCTGTCAGGAAAAGGCATGATCTTTCCCCCACAGAGCGTATTGAATGCTAGAGTGCTAGCAAATGGTATTGGAGGAAAGTATCTGCCCATACCTTTATACCGGTTGCACCTGGAGTGCAACCTGGTTTCAGGAGTGGTAACCGTGGGGATTGCCCCTAGTTTACCTGTGGACGGGGTCGACCTGCTCCTGGGTAATGATCTGGTGGGGGCGAAGGTGGTAGCTTCCCCAGCGGTTTTAGAGAAACTGCAAGAGGTCAGGGAGGTCAGAGCAACTACAGGAAAAGGACCCTTGCATTTTCCCTGACTGTGTGGTGGCCCAGTCCATGACCAAACAAGCTCCCTCAGAGGAGGCTGAACTGGCACTGCTGACAGATGACCCTACTATCTGGTTATCTGAAACCTTTTTTGGGAAGTTAGAGGACCCAGAGGATGTTTTAAACAGGTCTTCCTTGGTCGAGGCTCAGCAAGCCGACCCAGGGTTAAAAAAGTTAGCACAGACTGCCCAAACTGAAGCTGAAGCAGAGGGAGTTCCAGAGTGCTACTAGTTAAAGATGAGGTACTGATGAGAAAGTGGAGACCTCCCCACAGACCTACAGACAAAGAGTGGACAGTGTAGTGTCCAGGTAGTGGTGATAGTAAGGAAATAGTGAAAATAACCCACGAGATTCGAATGGCTGGACATGTCGGTATCAGAAAAATCCCAAGCCCGCATCAGACAGCATTTTCACTGGACACAACTCCACAAGGATGTGGATGGAATTTTGTAAAACTTGCCATACATGCCAGATTGTGGGGAAGCCTCAACCGGCAATAAAACCTGCACCCCTAATTCTCATACCGGCTTTTGGAGAACCGTTCAGCAGAGTGCAGCTAAATTGGGTGGGGCCCCTGCCAAAAACAAAAGTGGGGGCTATCGGTATCTTCTCACCATTATAGATGTGGCTGATCAATTTCCAGAGGCTATCCCTCTAAAAACTATCTCTGCCAAGGTAGTGGTGGAGGGACAAACCCAATTCTTCACCCGATATGGGCTGCCTGCTAAAATCCTGTTCGATCAGGGCACAAATTTTATGTCGAGTATTTTTCAAAAGGTAGTGGGTAATCTGGGCATAACCCAGCTAAAGTCCACAGCCTACCACCCACAGTCACAAGGGGCTTTGGAGGGGTACCACCAGACCCTAAAGACATTGATCAGGGCATACTGCTATGAGGAGCCCCATGACTGGGACAAAGGGCTGGGATTTCTTCTGTCTGCTAATAGGGACTCACCCAATGAGCCTACTGGCTTTAGTCCCTTTGAATTAGTTTATGGACACGAGATGAGAGGTCCTCTAAAACTAATTAAGGAGAGGTATTTGACACCCAGGGATGAAACTTCCCTGTTAGACTACATCTCCATGTTCTGAGAACGACTCACAAGATCCTGTGCGATGGCTCAGGAACACCAAAAAACCTCCAGACAGCTATGAAAAGGTAGGCAGATAAACATGCCAAGGCCAGAACATTTCCACCCAGAGATCATGCATTAGTGCTAGTACCAATACAGCGAGAGCCATTGAAAGCCCGGTTCAGTGGCTCGTACAGAGTAGTAAAGAGAATTAGCTAGGTGAATTATATAATTGACATCCCAGATCGTAGGAAAAAGCGAAGGCTGTGCCACATCAATATGTTAAAAAGGTATCACAGCCAGGAAGGAGACAAACAAGCACAAGTCTGTCAGGCAGTCAGAAAAGAGGAGGGTGAAAGGGACAGTGGGGATGAGTTAGAGGGAGGCCTGGAGGATTCCCAAATCAAACCCCCTACTGCCTGGTTAGCTAACACTGAAATGTTATGGAAATTAGACACTGTACTCTCCTATTTAAACACAGAACAGAGAGCTCACCTAACAAGGCTGCTCACAGCATTTAAAGGGATCTCCAGGGACAAACCAGGGTGTATAACCCTAACCCTACATGATGTGAATGTAGGAGAGGCCCTTCCCATCAAACAAAATCCCTATCGCCTACGTCCCAGGAAACTGACCTAGGTTTGGGAGAAAATTCAGTATATGCTGGAGCACAAGCTAACTGAGCCCAATCAGAGTTCCCCAGTTGTGTTGCTGCCCAAACCTGATGTCTCAACAAGCACTGCAATGATTACAGAGAGATTAATGCAGTGACCAGAGCTGATTCCTACCCAATTTCCCACCTGGAAGACTGTATTGTTATGACCGAATTGGGAAGAGTACACTGTCTCTTCAAGTTACACTTCTCCACAGCTCACAACATATATTTAAATGTTTACCCAGATACCGATACGGTCAATCATATACTCGACTCATTATCCCAGAATAAAATACACCAACCTGGTTTCTTTAATAAACAACAAAATTATCAGTTTATTATCAAACAAGAGTTCATAGAATGCTTTTGAGATAGTTTCTTAGAGCAGCACGTTCTGGAACCAACCAGAGAGCAGGTTATATTAGACTTGGTATTGTGTAATGTGACAGGATTAATTAATGACCTCAGGTAAAGGCACCTCTCAGTAGCAGTGACCACAACATGATTGAATATTACATCCAGTTTGAAAGAGAGAAGAGTGGGTCTAAGACTAGTATTTTAAACTTAAATAAGGGCAACTATGTAGGCATGAATGAGGTATTAGCGGTTTTAGCGGGTGGATAAATCCCCAGGCCCAGATGAGATGTATCCCAGGCTGTTAGGTGAGGCAAGGGAGGAGATTGCAGGGGCTCTGACACAAATTTTCAAATCCTTTCTGGCCACAGGAGAGGCGCCAGAGGACTGGAGGGCAGCGAATGTGGTACCATTATTCAAGAAGGGAAGTAGGGATAAGCCAGGCAATTACAGGCCAGTGAGTCTAACATCAGTGGTGGGGAAACTATTGGAATAAATTCTGAGGGACAGGATTAATCTCCACTTGGAGAGGCAGAGATTAATCAAGGATAGTCAGCATGACTTTGTCAGGGGGAGATCATGTCTAACAAATTTTATTGAATTTTACGAGGAGGTGACTAGACATGTAGATGAGGGTAAAGCAGCTGATGTAGTCTACATGGACTTCAGTAAGACTTTTGATAAGGTCCCGCATGGGAGATTGCTCAAGAAGGTAAGAGCCCATGGGATCCAGGGCAATTTGGCAAATTGGATCCAAAATTGGCTTAGTAGTAGGAGGCAGAGGGTGATGGTCGAGGGTTGTTTTTACAAGTGGAAGCCTGTGACCAGTGGTGTACCGCAGGGATCAGTTCTGGGACCCTTGCTGTTTGTAGTGTACATTAATAACTTAGATGTGAATATATGAGGCATGATCAGTAAGTTTGCAGATGACACGAGAATTGGTGGTGTTGTAAATAGTGAGGAGGATAGCCTTAGATGACAGGATGATATAGATGGGCTGGTAAGATAGGCAGAGCAGTGGCAAATGGAATTTAATCCCGAGAATTGTGAGGTGATGCATTTTGGGAGGACTAATAAGGCAAGGGAATATACAATGGATGGTAGGACTCTAGGAAGTACAGAGGGTCAGAGGGACCTTGGTGTACTTGTCCATAGATCACTGAAGGCAGCAGCTTGGGTAGATAAGGTGGTTAGGAAGGCATATGGGATACTTGCCTTTATTAGCCGAGGAATAGAATATAAGAGCAGGGAGGTTATGATGGAGCTATATAAAACGCTAGTTGGGCCACAGCTGGAATATTGTGTACAGTTCTGGTCACCATACTATAGGAAGGATGCAATTGCATTGGAGAGGGTGCAGAAAAGATTCACCAGGATCTAGGGCGGCACAGTGGCGCAGTGGTTAGCACCGCAGCCTCACAACTCCAGGGACCCGGGTTCGATTCTGGGTACTGCCTGTGTGGAGTTTGCAAGTTCTCCCTGTGTCTGCGTGGGTTTTCTCCGGGTGCTCCGGTTTCCTCCCACAAGCCAAAAGACTTGCAGGTTGATAGGTAAATTGGCCATTATAAATTGTCACTAGTATAGGTAGGTGGTAGGGAAATATAGGGACAGGTGGGGATGTTTGGTAGGAATATGGGATTAGTGTAGGATTAGTATAAGTGGGTGGTTGATGTTCGGCACAGACTCGGTGGGCCGAAGGGCCTGTTTCAGTGCTGTATCTCTAATCTAATCTAATCTAAATGTTGCCTGGGCTGGAGCATTTCAGCTATGAAGAGAGACTGAAAGGCTAGGGTTGTTTTCCTTAGAGCAGGGAAGGCTGAGGGGAGATATGATGGAGGTATACAAAATTGTGAGGGACATAGATAGGGTAGATAGGAAGAAACATTTTCCCTTAGCGGAGGTGTCAATAACCAGAGGGCATAGATTTAAGGTAAGGGGCAGGAGGTTTAGAGGGGATTTGAGGAAAAATGTTTTCATCCAGAGGATGGTTGAAATCTGGAACACACTGCCTGAAGGGGTGGTAGAGGCAGGAGCCTTCACAACATTTAAGAAGTATTTAGATGAGCACTTGAAATGCCATAGCATACAAGGCTACAGGCCAAGTGCTGGAAAATGGGATTAGAATGGGGCGGCACAGTGGCGCAGTGGTTAGCACCGCAGCCTCACAGCTCCAGGGACCCGGGTTCGATTCTGGGTACTGTCTGTGCGGAGTTTGCAAGTTCTCCCTGTGTCTGCGTGGGTTTTCGCCAGGTGCTCCGGTTTCCTCCCACATCCAAAAGACTTGCAGGTGATCGGTAAATTGGCCGTTGTAAATTGCCCCTAGTGTAGGTAGGTGAGAGGGAATATGGGATTACTGTAGGGTTAGTATAAATGGGTGGTTGTTGGTCGGCACAGACTCGGTGGGCCGAAGGGCCTGTTTCAGTGCTGTATCTCTAAATAAAAAAAAATAAAATAAATAGATAGTTGCTTGATGGCCGGCACAGACATGATGGGCCAAAGGGCCTGTTTCTGTGTTGTATAACTCTATGACTCTATGCTAGCTGAAGTGAACTGGGTTACTAGGCTAGGAGATAGATCAATGGAGAAGCAGTGGCAGACATTTAAGGGGATATTTCAGAAAACTCAGAATAAGTATATTCCTACTATAAAGAAAAATTCTAAGGGGAGGACCCACCATTCGTAGTTAACTAAAGAAGTTAAGGAAAGCATCAAATGTAAGGAAAAAGCATACAATTGTGCAAAGATGAGTGGCAGGTCAGATGATTGGTCAGAATATCAAGAACAGCAGAGGATGACTAAAAGGTTAATCAGGAGAAAGAAATTAGAGTATGAGAGGAAGCTAGCTAGGAATGTAAAAACAGATAGCAAGAGTTTCTATCGATATTTAAGAAGCAAACAAGTTAGTAAAGTGAGTGCTGGTCCTCTAGAGAGTGAGAATGGGGAGTTAATAGTAGATAATAAGGAAATGGCGGATGAAATGAACAAATATTTTGCTTCTTCCTTCACTACCGAGGATACTAAAAACATTCCAGTAATAACTATAAATCAGGAGATGGAAAGAAGAGAAGAATTTGGTGAAATTACCATCACCAGGGAAGCGGTACTGACCAAGCTAATAGAGCTGTGGGCTAACAAGTCCCTGGGCCCTGATGGGCTTCATCCTAGGGTCTTAAAAGTGATGGCTAATGAGGTAGTAGGTGCGTTGGTGTTAATTTTTCAAAATTTGCTAGATTCTGGAAAGGTTCCATCACTCTGGAAAGTAGGAAATATAGCCCCTCTATTCAAGAAGGTGGGGGGAGGCAGAAAACAGGTAACTATAGGCCAGTTAGCTCGACGTCTGTCGTGGGGAAAGTGTTAGAATCGATTAATAAGGAGGCAATAGCTGGGGACTTAGAAAAACTCAAGGTAATCAGAAATAGTCAGCATGGTTTTGTGAAAGGGAAATCACGTAAAACCAATTTATTGGAGTTCTTTGAAGGAGTAACATGCGCTGTGGATAAAGGGCAGCCCTGTACTTGGATTTCCAGAAGACATTTGACAAGGTGCCACATAAAAGGTTATTGCGCAAATTAGGAGCTCATGGTGTCGGAGGTAACATATTAGCATGGGGAGAAGATTGGCAGAAAACAGAGAAAATGCATAAATGGGTCCTTTTCTGATTGGCAGGATGTGACGAGTGGAGTCCCGCAGGGGTCTCTGCTGGGGCCTCAACCTTTTACAATTTATATCAGTGACTTAGATGAGGGGAACGATGGCATGGTAGTTAAATTTGCAGATGACACAAAGATAGGTAGAAAAGCATGTTGTGAAGAGAACATTAGGAAGTTGCAGACCGATATAGATAGGTTAAGTGGGTGGGCAAAAATCTGGCAGATGGAGTATAATGTGGGAAAATGTGAAGTTGTTCACTTTGGCAGGAAGAATTAAAAAAGCAGAGCATTTCTTAAACAGAGAACGACTGCAGAATTCCAAGGTGCAGAGGGATCAAGGTGTTCCAGTGCATGATTCAGAAAAGGTTAGTATGCAGGTTTAGCAAGTAATACAGAAGGCTAATGGAATGCTATCCTATATTATGAGAGGAATTGAAAATAAAAGTAAGGATGCTATTCTTCAGTTATACAGGGCATTGGTGAGACCACATCTCGAATACTGTGTGCGGTTTTGGTCTCCTTATTTAGGGAAGGATGTGAATGCATTGAAGGTGGTTCAGAGGGAGGTTTACTAGATTGATACCTGGAATGAGTGGGTTGTCTTATGAGGAAAGGTTGGACAGACTGGGCTTGTTTTCACTGGGGTTTAGAAGAGCGAGGGGAGACGTAATTGAAGTTTATAAGATCCTGAATGGTCTTGATAGGGTGAATGTGGAGACAATGTTTCCTCTTGTGGATGGGTCCAAAGCTAGGGGGCACTGTTTGAAAATTAGGGGTCGCCCTTTTAGCACAGAGACGAGGAGAAATGTTTTCCCTCAGAGGTTTGTTCGACTTTGGAATTCTCTGCCTCAGAAGGTGGTGGAAGCGGGGTCATTGAATATCTTTAAGGCGGAGATAGGTAGATTCTTGTTAGGCAAAGGAATCAAAGATTATCGGGGGTAGATGGGAGAGTGGAATTTCGAGACAGAAACAGATCAGCCATGAACTTAATAAATGGCGGAGCAGGCCTGACAGGCTGAATGGCCTACCTCTGCTCCCAATTCGTATGGTCATATGGTCATAAGACTTACCCAGTAATGAAGCAAAGCATGAACACACAGATTGAAATATGAAAGTTCCCTTTTAAATACCCCACACACACACTCAAACGCACACTGAAAAAAATACAGAAATTCTCTCTGCAAAGGTCTGTTACAAAAAAAGACAAAAAAAAACTTTGGCCAAATGCTTGCTAATTCTTGAAGAAAAAAGAGAAGATATGGAAGGAAGTCAGTTGTTCCTTTTGGTCTGGAGTCTGGGTATACGGAGACGGGTCACTGGGATCTTTCCTAAAGCAGTTCTTTTCAGGCGGCGTTGAGAATTAATGTGGCAGGTTTTTTTAACTTCTCAGGAGAGATTCAGCACCAGGGATTTTAGCTCTCCCATACTGGATCTTTGCAGAGTTTCTTCAAAGAGGTAGAGAAAGAGGTGAGCTGGGTGGTTTCTTTTTCGTTGGCAGGCAAAACACTGTCTTCAAAACAGTTCACACCCCAACTGACTTGAAAACAATATTCAAACCCCAAAACAGAAAGTCAACTCCTGACCTCCATAAACCTTGACACGTGGCTTCTCTGTAAACATCTTCCCCAGGTCACCAAAGTTTCAGTCACTAACTGAGCTTAAACCACATGATTTCCAGCACAGGTTGTTTTCAAACAATATCTCAGTGTCCTTTCAGTGAACTGTCAACAACAAAATGAAGTCTAGCATTTATAAAATCTTCAGCCTTCCAATGAATCCATCTCCAAAATTTAAATACGAGTCCTTAAAAATATGCTTAACAAAAAATAGAAGCAGTTTCATAACACCTCCATCCTTGGAGGAATGGAATGCCATTTTTAAATGCCTTTCATTACAAAGAGTGAAAAAACAGAAGATGAAAAATATTGAAACACATTTACACACTCATTCTCATTCACTTTTTACCTGTAGCTAAAACAATTTTGCTTTGTACCATCTTTGCACTCAGATAACTCAAAGCAATATTAGATTCTAAACAAAGCATCTGCAATTACATTAGGTTGCCTCCTCAATGTGGGTAATCTTTAAGTGATAAGGGTGCAATAGTAAACTCCATCGGAATCGTCTGGCATTCTGGTTTTTGAATTTTTCCACAAAGGGAAGGGGCTATGATCAGTATATACCAGTGTCTTTCTGTAGTCATGGTGACATAGACTTCAAAATGCTAAAGAGCTAGTAACAAGCCCAAGGTTCCTCTTTCCACTGTTGACTAACTTTTTTGGTGTTTATTAGCTTTTTGGAAAAGTATCCCACTGGCCTCTCTATGCCCAATTCATCATCGAGTAACAGGACTGCACTGACCCCCAGGTCACTAGAGTCATAGGGTCATAGAATCATTGAGTCGAACCACATAGAAACAGGCCCTTCGGCCTACCACATCCATGCCGACCATCATGCCTATCTATACTAATCCCACCTGCCTGCATTAATTCCATATCCCTCTATGCCTTGCTCATTCAAGTACCTGTTCAGATGCCTCTTAAATGTTGCTACTGTTCCTGCCTCCAGCACCTCCTCAGGCAGCTCTTTCCAGATGCCCACTATTCGTTGTGTGAAAGATTTACCCCTTTGATCCCCTTTAAACCTCCTCCCTCTCACCTTAAATCTATGCCCTCTAGTTTTAGTCACCCCTACCATGGGAGACAGACTCTGGCTATCTACCCTATCAATGCCTTTCATAATTTTATGTACCTTCATCATGTCCCCGCTCAGCCTCCTTCGCTTCAGGGAAAACAGACCCAGCCTATCCAATCTCTCTTTATAACTCAAGCCCTCCAAACCTTAGACAACCTTCTTCACTGTCAAATTTTGGTGTCATCTGCAAACTTACTAATCATGCCCCCTACATTCACATCCAAGTCATTAATATATATGACAAACAACAGAGGGCCCAGCACCGATCCCTGCGGCACACCACTGGTCACCAGCCTCCAATCTGAAAAACAACCCTCCACTACCACCCTCTGCCTCCTATCACCAAGCCAATTTTGTATCCAATTTGAAGCTCACCCTGGATCCCATGTGTTAAACCTTCTGGACCAGCCTACCATGCGGGACCTTGTCAAAGGCCTTGCTAAAGTCCATGTAGACAACGTCCATCGCCCTGCCCTCATCAATCCTCTTGGTCACTTCCTCAAAAAACTCAATCAAATTCGTGAGACATGATTTCCCATGCACAAAGCCATGCTGACTATCCCTAATCAGACCTTGCCTTTCCAAATGCATATAAATCCTGTCTCTCAGAATCCCTTCCAATAACTTTCCCACCACTGATGTAAGGCTCACTGACCTGTAGTTCCCTGACTTATCCCTACTGCCCTTCTTAAATGAAGGCAGAACATTAGCTATCCTCCAGTCTTCCGGTACCTCACCCGTGGCTAACGATGAGACAAAAATCTCTGCCAGGGCCCCAGCAATCTCCTCCCTTGCTTCCCATAGCATCCTAGGATACACCTGGTCAGGCCCTGGGGATTTATCCATCTTAATATGCTTCAAAACCTCTAACACCTCCTCCTTTGTAATGTTGATATGCTCCAGGATATTGCTGTTCCCTCGCTTGAACTCATTAGCTTCCATGACCTTCTCCACGGTAAATACAGACGAGAAGTATTCATTTAAGACCTCACCCATTTCCCGTGGCTCCACACATAGATTACCACACTGATCCTTAAGGGGACCTACTCTCTCCCGAGCTACCCTTTTGCTCTTAATATACTTAAAGAATCTTTTAGGATTCTCCTTTATCTTATCTGCCAGGGAAATCTCATGGCCCCTTTTCGCCCTCCTGATTTCCTTCTTAAGTGTAGTCCTACGTCCCCTATACTCCTCGAGGGACTCGCTTGATACCAGCTGCCTATACCTGACATATGCCTCCTTCTTTGTCCTGACCAGACCCTCAATATCCCTCGTCAACCAAGGTTCCCTAAACTTGCCAGCCTTGCCCTTCCATCTAACAGGAACATGTCGGCCCTAAACTCTTCCTATCTCAATTTTAAAAGCCTCCCACTTGCCAGACGTCCCTTTACCTGTAAACAGCCTCTCCCATTCAACTTTTGAGAGTTCCTGTCTGATGTCATCGAAATTAGCCTTCCCCCAATTTAGGACTTCAACCTGAGGACCAGTCCTATCCTTTTCCATAACTATCTTGAAGCTAATAGACTTATGGTCACTGGTCCCAAAGTGCTCCCCCACTGACACACCAACCACCTGCCCATCCTCATTTCCTAAGAGGAGATCGAGTGTAGGCCCATCCACATACTGCTTCAGAAAACTATCCAGGACACACTTAACAAATTCTTCCCCATCTGATCCCTTAGCACTAAGGCAGTCCCAGTCAATATTAGGGAAGTTAAAATCACCTACTATTACAACCCTATAATTCCTACACCTATCTGTGATTTCCCTACATATATGCTCCTCCAAATCCCTCTGACTATTGGGGAGCCTATAGTACAATCCCATCAAAGTGATCACCCCTTTCTTATTTCTAAGTTCTACCCATATGGCCTCGTTGGACATTCCCCCCGGGATATCCTCTCTAAGTACTGCCGTGATGTCCTGCCTAATCAATAGTGCAACTCCCCCTCCTCTCTTACCTCCAGCTCTGTCACACCGGAAGCATCGGTACCCCGGAACATTGAGCTGCCAGTCCTTCCCATCCCTCAACCACATTTCCGTAATAGCTATAATATCACAATCCCATGTACCGATCCATGCTCTGGGTTCATCTGCCTTATCTGTAAGGCTTCTTGCATTAAAGTAAATGCAGTTTAGCCTGCCAGACCTTCCATGCTCCCTGTCCTGCCCCTGCCCGGCCTGCCTACTGGACTTGCTTGCTTTAACCTCTACATTTGCCTCAACTATCTCATCGGAGAGACTACTACTTTGGGTCACACCCCACTGCCAAACTAGTTTAAACCCTTCCGAGTAGTACTAGCAAAGCTCCCCACAAGGATATTGCTCCCCTTCCAGTTCAGATGCAACCGGTCCTTCTTGGACAGGTCACCTCTGCACCAGAAGAGATCCCAATGATCCGAGTAGCTGAAGCCCTCCCGTCTACACCAGCTGTTCAGCCACGCATTCATTTACCTTATCCTCCTATTCCTACCCACACTGGCACAGGGAGTAATCCTGAGATTACAACCCTAGAGGTCCTACTTTTTAACCTTCTGCCTAACTCCCTATATTCACTTTGCAGGACCTCATCTCTCTTCCTGCCTATATCGTTCTTACCAATATGGGCCACGACCGCTGGCTGTTCACCCTCCCCTTTCAGAATGTCCTGCAGCCGCTCCGAGACATCCTTGACCCTAGCACCAGGGAGGCGACATACCATCCTGGATTCTCGTTTGCAGCCGCAGAAACGCCTATCGGCACCCCTTACGATAGTATCCCCTATCACTATAGCTCTTCCACTCCTTTTCCTCCCCTGCTGTGCAGCAGAGCCCTCTGTGGTGCCACGAACTTGGCTGTTGCTGCTTTCCCCTGGGAAGTCATCCCCTCTAACAGTATCCAAAGCGGTATATCTGTTTGAGAGGGGGATAGCCACAGGGGACTCCTGCACTACCTGTCTGCGCCTATTACTCCGTCTGGTGGTCATCCATCTCTTTTCTGCCTGTGCAGCCATTATCTGCGGTGTGACCACCTCACCAAATGTGCTATCCACGACGTCCTCAGCATCGCGGATGCACTACAGTGAATCCACCCGCTGCTCCAGCTCCATAATGTGGGTAGCCAGTATCTGCAGGTGAATATACTTCCTGTATACATGGTCATCAGGGACACTGGAAGCATCCCTGATTTCCCACATAGCGCAGGAGGAGCATATCAGGGGGCTGAGCTCTCTTGTCATGACTTACCCTTAGATTAATTAGTTACTCCCTTAATTAAAAAATACTAATTACACTAGGGGCCTTATTCTACCCACTCCAATCTAAAGTTCTTAAAAAAAACACTTTAGTAGTACTCACCTTATCACCAGAGGTTTTTCTTTCAACAAAAAAAACTTTCCCTTTTTTTATGATATTTAAATGCACTCACAGCTGCTACTCACCGACCAATCACCTTGCAGCTCTCCTCTGATGTCACTGTTGGCTCTTTTTTTTTCAAAACTCCGGCGCGCTGGAAGAGCTCCTCTCCGCTCTTGGCATTCTCCCCACAGGTCCGGTCCGCTTCTCTCCGCTCCGCTCCCGGAAGGAAAGAGCATCAATTGCTACCTTGAAGGGCTTAGTGAAATTTGGTGCAGCCAAAACTGGTTCATTAATCAAAATGGTTTTTAATCTCTCAAAAGATGCTTGGCAGTCCCCTGACCTCACTACCTTGGTTTTCTTTTTTTGTAGCAAATCTGTCAGTGAAGCAGCTACAGTACTAAAATTTGGTACAAATTGGTGGTAGAAACCACACATCCCCAAAAACCTCATGATTTCTCACTTAGACTTAGGGGTAGGGAACTCCACCAATGCTTGTACTTTTGCTGTTCTTGGCAACACTTGTCCTTGGCCTATTAGATGCCCAAGGTAGGTTACTCTCGCTTTTGCAAATTCACTTTTGGCAAAATTTATCACTAAATCAGCTGATTGTAATTTTCTAAACAGAGCTTCTAGTTGTTCCAAGTGGTCCTTCCAAGTGTCACTGTATACCAGCACATCATCAAGATAAACCACACAGTTAGGATCAGTGGCTACCACTTGGTTCATTAGTCTCTGAAAAGTGGCTGGGGCATTTTTTAGCCCGAATGGCATCACTCGGCATTGGAAAAAATGGATGGTGATAAAGGCCAATATTTCCTTAGCTTGAGATGTTAAAGGAACCTGCCAGTATCCTTTTAACAAATCCATTTTTGTAAGAAACGTGGCACTGCCCACGCTGTCAATACAGTCTTCCAAGCGAGGAATTGGGTATGAGTCTGCCTTTGTTACTGCATTAAACGTTCTGTAGTCCATGTAGAATCTAGTTGAACTGTCAGGTTTAGGTACTAACACCACTGGGGAACTCCAGCTGCTTTGACTGGGTTCAATTAGATGGTTTTTCAGCATGTTTTGGATTTCTGCTTTTACCTGGGCCTGTTTCTCTGGACTTAAGCGATCAGGATTCCCTTACATCCAATCATGTGTGGCTAAGGTTGTACATCCTGGCTTGTCCCTACAGGCTCATTTAAATGCTGTGAGTAACCTTGTTAGGTCTTCTCACCGTTTTACACCTAAATATGAAAGCATAGTATCAAATCTCCGTAACAATTTAGTATTAGCTAACCGGATAATAGGTGGTTCAATTTCAGAATTGACTAGGCCTCCTTCTGCCTCATCCTTACTATCCCTTTCATCCTTCACTGTCCCAACTACCTGACATACCTGTGCTTGCTTATCCTCTTCCCGGCGATGATATTGTTTCAACGTGACACAGCTGATTCTTTTTCTGGCGATCTGGGGTGCTAATCAAATAATTTACTTTACCAATTCTTTTGACCACTTTATATGGACCACTGAACTGTGCTTTCAGTAGTTCATCCTGTAAAGGCAGTAATACTAATTCCTGAACTCCTGGTTGAAACGTTTGGGTCTTGGCATGCTTGTCTGACCATTACTTCATGCTTGTTTAGGAAGCTTTAAGATGTCCCTGAGCCACTTAGCAGGCTCTCGCGAGCTGCTCCCAGAAGACGAATACATAATCTAGCACAAAAGCTTCGTCCCTCTGTTCTAAAAACATTTCTTTGATTAGTTTTAGAGGACCTCTTATCTCATGTCAAATAAACTAATTAAAAAGAACTAAAATCTGTAGACTCATTAGGTGAATCCTAAATTCTAGCAATTCAAACAAAAGAAATTCTAGCCCTTTATCCCAGTTCTGGGGATATTCATGACAGTATGCCCTGATCATCGTTTTGAGGGTTTTAATGGTACCGTTCTAAATCCCCTTGTGTCTATGGGTGGTATGCTGAAGACTTTAACTGTGTTATACCCAAATTATTCATAATGTACTGGAAAATTTTAGACATAAAATTGCAACCTTGATCCCACTGAATCTCAATCGGTAATCCATATCTAGTGAAGGACTGCTGCCTGCCTGGATCTTGGAACCTTTTGCTCCTCCACGTGGTTTCTTATGGAAAGGGGAAGCGAGTCTTTTAACTCCTCAAGGAGGATCACTTCTCTGAGTTTTCATAGGTGGACTCTATCTTAAGTGCCGGTATCCACTGGTCAAAAGAAAGCTTCTTAATCCTTTCAAACTCAAGGTAAGTTTGGTCAGGCTGCTTGTGGAGGGTTCAGATTTTTTGGCAATATGCCTCTGGTAATCCATATCTAGTGAAGAACTGGTTTATCTTCTCTCCCACTACCTCAGCAGGAATTGTTCTCAATGGAATGGCCTCTGGGAACCAAGTAGCCATATCTGTAAAGGTCCCAAACAGTCTACCAACACCTCACTAAATGGTTCCCCAGAAACTGGTATGGGAATTTGAGGTGCCAGTTTGATGGCAGGTTGCAGTTTTCCAACAATCTGGTACATATGGCACGTTTTACAAAATTCCACCACATTCTTGGGAAGGCCTGACCAGCAAAAATGTCAACTTATTGCATCTTCCGGATTCCTATATGTCCCGTTATAGAAATTTCATGTGCTATCCTTAATATTTCCTGGAGCTACTTGGGCACTACCACTATCTGATGAACATGTCCATTCTTCATCTGTAGGTCTGTGAGGAGGTCTCCACTTCCTCATCAGCACCTCATCTTTAAATAGTAGAACTCTGGAACTCCCTCGGCTTCAACTTCAGTTTGGGCAGTCTGTGCTAACTTTTTTAACCCAGCTTGCTGAGTCTGAACTAAGGAAGACCTGTTTAGCCCATCCTCTAACCTCCCAAAAAAGGTTTCAGATAACCAGACAGTAGGGTCATCTGTCTGCCGTGCCAGTTCAGCCTCCTCTGATGGAGCTTGTTTGGTCATGGACTGGGCCACCACACAGTCAGAAAAATGTCAGGGACCTTTTCCTGTAGTTGCTCTGTCTCCCTGACCTCTTTCAGTTTCTCTAAAACCACTGGGGTAGCTACCACCTTTGCCCCCACCAGAACATTACCCAGGAGCAGGTCAATCCCATCCACAGGTAAACTAGGGACAACCCCCACGGTTACGACTCCTGAAACAAGGTCACACTCCAGGTGCAACCGGTATAAAGGTATACTTTCCTCCAATACCGTTTACTGGCATTCAATGCACTCTCTGGGGGGGGGGGAAGATCATGCCTTTTCCCGGCAGAAGGGATTGGGTGGCTCCTGTATCCCTAAGTATGACTATGGGCTCAGCCGTCTCACTCGAGGGGTGTGGGTCACTTTTCCTCTGGACACAAAATCCTGGTAACTCTCAGAGATTTTATTATGTTTTCCCACAATCTCAGTGGTAGGTTTACTGGATTTTACTGCCGCAGTTAAAGCCACAGCCTGGTCTGCTGTTCTTTCCAACAGGGCCCCTTTTCCTGCACTGGTCTAGTGCACCCTGGCTAAACATATGGATTTCCCTGTAACTTCCAGCAGTCAGCTCAAAGATGACCTACCTTGTTACAGTGAAAATATACACTCCTGTTCTCAGCACCTTCTTTTTTGGCCTGAGGAAGGCCCCCTGTGTTTCCAGCTCTCCCTTTATGCTCATGGCTGTTCATGCTCCTATTACCCTCCCACCTTCTATCCTTTTCAGGGTTTTGGAGGTGATTAGGGAAGGTTTCCCCTTGGGGAATGGGCTTGTGAATAAGTGTATAATCATTAGTCAGGATTGCTACCTGCCTAGCTCTTGGAACCTTTTGTCCCTCCACGTGGTTTCTTATGGAAAGGGGGATGCAAGTTCTTGAAATCCTCAAGGAGGATCACCTCTCTGAGGTTTTCATAGGTGGACTCTACCTTAGTGCCCTTATCCACTAGTCGAAAGCAAATTACTTAACTCTTTCAAACTCGCTGTAAGTTTGTTCCGGCTGCTTTCGGAGAGTTTGAAACTTTTGGCAGTACGCCTCCGTTACTCGCTCGTATGCCCCCAGGATAGCATTTTTAGTCATCTCATAATCTGATGAATTCTCATCAGGCAACAGTAAATAAACCTCATGGGCTTTTCCTGTTAGTTTGCTTTGTAATAACAGTGTCCAGCTGTCTACTGACTACTTCAACTCTTCTGCAAGCTTTTCAAAAGAGAGGAAAAATTCTTTCACATTCCTCTCATTGAACTTTGGTATCAACTGGTAGAACATTAAGAGCTCAGCACTCAGTCCTGGGCTAGGAGTAACGCCCTCACTAGCGGTGCCGTCACTGGGTTACTTTACTACTTTATTGTATCAGAACCGAACTAATAAAATAATAAACAACACGTGAACTTCCACTCTCACACACACTCTCGGAGCTGAAATTTACCAGCCCCTCGACATCGTGGGTCGTGGCAGGGGGGGCCCATAAAACACTTGCAGGAGAGGTCCACCACAACCTACAACCCCAAGAAGGCCCCGCCGCATTTTAACAGCAGCAGAGAGGCCTTGGTGCAGCCCTTCCACCGTTTGCCAGAGGGGCCTTCATTTACATATTAAAATTAATTAAAACAAAATGCAAATAAACTTACCTGGTCCCAGCAGCCGTCCCACGCCGATTTTGCGCCTACCAGCCGCAATCCATACACCTTCGGAACTCCATTCGGAGTTCTGAGGTGAGACACTAGCGGGGAGGGGGGAGGACTGAAATTATCAGGGCAGGGGAGTGCAGGGAAATCCATTTTTATTGGCTGTGGGGATGGTGGGAAGGGGTTGAAGGGCAAATGTGACGAGGTTGGGAGGCAAAATCTGGGTTGGGAATAAAATAGATTTTCTTCATATCGAACCATAGAATGTAGGCCAATATAAAAACCATGGTGGGGGGATTGGGAAAGGGCCTCCAGCTTTTAATTTTTTTTAAAGAAATGAACAATAATATAACTTTAAAAATACAAATGTTTGCGAAGGGCTTGAAGCCCTTTTAAAATGGTACCGGTGCCTGCACGGTGGCACCGGACGGCATTGCCGGGGATGGAGCGGCCGCCTCCTTTACATCGTCAGGGGCGGCTGTTCTGCTTCCTCCATTTTAATGACCCTCCGGGGATAATATTGCGGGGGCTCAGTGGAGGCCAATACACACGGACACACCGCCGACATCAGAGTGCAGCTGCTCGATCTGGGGCGCACTCATAAAATTCAGTCCGAGAGGTTTACACACACACAAATAGGTTACCAAGGTCCAAGGTGGGGAAAGGTAGATTGGTTGAATTAGAGTCCATAAAAAAGGGTATACAGTCTGTGGAGTTTGGTGATTCGGCTAGCTTCTAGCTGAATTCAGTGGTCCTGAGGCTTTTAGTTTGAAGAGGTAGATGACTAGTTCCATGAGTCTCTTGATGCGGCTGATTTCCTCCAATGGGGTTTTGGATTGTAGCTGGAGTATGCAAAGTTTGTCAGTCAAAAAGCAGGATTTGAAAGCTTTCAAGCTAGAATGGAGAGAAAGGGAGAGACCCCCCACTTAGAGTCATGTCAGAGTCCAATTGTTTCTCTTTTTGCTGTAAAGAAAACTCCAGCTTAAAACCACAGATGGGGAGGGGCTTATCGCATGTCACACTCAGTGATTCAAACATAGCAATTAGCAGTATTTCTCTGCTTGCTGAAAGAACAGGACATTCCTTTAACCTTCCTGAGTTTTGGTTCTTGCAGGGAAATGCAGTCATTTCATCTCCCTCCTCACAAGCATTGCAGTGTAAGATACAGTTTGGAAATTAGGTGATCATCCCAAACTGCCATCAAAAACTTCCTTTTAGCTGGTCTTTTAAACATGTCTTTTTAAAAAATATACAAATTCAGATCATCTAGTCAGTGGATTAAAGAAAATTGTCATTCAACAAAGCACATTGGTAAAACAGTTTGAACGTGTATGTTAATACAAGGAGTACTACAAATAAGGTTGACATGCTTCAGGCGCAGGTTGGGTTATTGTATAGTTAAAAAAAAGAAAGACTTGTATTTTTGAAACAGCTTTCGTGACCTCAGGATGTCCCAAAGCACTTTACAGTCAATGGCGTTCTTTTTGAAATATAGTCACTATTGTCATGTAGGAACATGGTAGCTAATTTGCACCAACAGGAAGGTGATAATGACCAGAGAACCTGCTTCTGGTGATGTTGATTGAGGGCTAAATATTGGCCAGAACACTGGAGAGAACTCCCCTGCTCTTCTTCATAACAGTGCCCTGGGATCTTTTGCATCAACCTGAGAAGGCAGAGGGGGCTCGGTTTAATGTCTCACCTTAAGGAAGCAGCTCTGACAATGCAGCCCTCCTTCAGTACTGAAGATGAGTGTCAGCCGAGCATTTCAAGTTCAGAAGTAGGACTTGAACCTACGATATTCTAACCCAGAGCCAACAGTGCTACCAAATGAGTGACAGCTAACATAGCGATAACAAAGACCTGTCTTAAACGTGGGCAGGAATGGGAATGAAACATTCCTGGCTAAAATGCATTCCAGAGGAATAGGAAAGGAAAAAAGACAGGAACTGGCTGGTTGTATTGATCAAGGATAATATTACAGTTTTACAGAGGATCAATAAACTAGAGGGTTCAAAGACTGAATCTATTTCCGATCAGATCAACCATCAGACCAGACAAATTCTTCTCTTTAGAATTCCAAATACTTTGAGGAGAACAGTTTTAAAAATTGATAAAGTTACCAAGCTGGCAAATTAGGAGCAAATGAAGATTTGAGACAGATGTTTAACACAAAAGGGCCTGGGCTTTCTGCTTGGCTGTTGCACTGATGGAAGTGAAGTGGTCCAATGCCTCTCCTCACACCAGATATGCATCCCTAACCCCGAGGTCAGTTTTTTAAAAAATTGTTTTTAATGGGATGTGGGTGTCGCTGGGAAGGCCAGCGTTTGGTGCCCATCCCTAAATACCTTTGAAAAGGTGGTGGTGAGCTGCCTTCTTGAACTGCTGCAGTCTATCTGGTGTGGGTACACCTACAGTGCTGTTAGGGAGGGAGTTCCAGGATTTTGGCCCAGTGACAGTGAAAGAAGTGGGGGACTTCAATGTCCATCACCAAGAGTGGCTTGGTAGCACCACTACTGACCGAGCTGGCTGAGTCCTAAAGGACACAGCTGCTAGACTGGGTATGCAGCAGGTGGTGAGGGAACCAACAAGAGGGGAAAACATACTTGACCTCGTCCTCACCAATCTGCCTGCCACAGATGCATCTGTCCATGACTGTATTGATAGGAGTGACCACCACACAGTCTTTGTGGAGATGAAGTCCCGCCTTCACATTGAGGATACCCTACTTCATGTTGTGTGGCACGACCACCGTGCTAAATGGGATAGATTTCGAACAGATCTAGCAATGCAAACCTGGGCATCCATGAGGCGCTGTGGGACATTAGCAGCAGCAGAATTGTACTCAACCACAATCTGTAACCTCATGGCCCAGCATATCCCCCACTCTACCATTACCATCCAACCAGGAGACCAACCCTGGTTCAACGAAGAGTGCAGGGGGGCATGCCAGGAGCAGCACCAGGCATATCTCAAAATGAGGTGTCAACCTGGTGAAGATACAACACAGGGCTATCTGCGTGCCAAACTGCTTAAGCAGCATGCGATAGACAGAGCTAAGTGATCCCATAACCAACGGATCAGATCTAAGCTGTGCAGTCCTGCCACATCCAGCCGTGAATGGTGGTGGACAATTAAACAACTAACTGGAGGATGTGACTCCACAAATAAACCCATCCTCAATGATGGGGGAGCTGAGCACATCAGTGCGAAAGATAAGGCTGAAGCATTTGCAACAATCTTCAGCCAGAAGTGTCTAGTTGATGATCCATCTCGGCTCCCTCCTGAAGTCCCCAGCATCACAGACGCCAGATTTCAGCCAATTCGATTCACTCCGCGTGATATCAAGAAACGACTGAAGGCACTGGATACTGCAAAGGCTAAGGGCCCTGACAATATTCTGGCAATAGTACTGAAGGCCTGTGCTCCAGAACGTGCTGCACCCCTAGCCAAGTTGTTCCAGTACAGCTACAATACTGGCATCTACCCTGCAATGTGGAAAATTGCGCTGGTGTCCTGGACACAAAAAGCAGGACAAGACCAACCCGGCCAATTACCGCCCTATCAGCCTACTCTCAATCTCAGAAAAGTGTTGGAAGGTGTCATCAACAGTGCCATCAAGCGGCACTTGCTTAGCAATAACCTGCTCAGTGACGCTCAGTTTGGGTTCTGCAAGGGCCACTCAGCTCCTAACCTCATTACAGCCTTGGTTCAAAATTGGAGAAAAGAGCTGAACTCAAGAGGTGAGGTGAGAGTGACTGCCCTTGACATCAAGGCAGCATTTGACCGAGTATGGCATCAAGGAGCCCTAGAAAAACTGAAGTCAATGGGAATCAAGGGAAACCCTCCACCGGCTGGTGTCATACCTCGCGCAAAGGAAGATGGTTGTGGTTGTTGGAGGTCAATCATCTGAGTTTCAGGACATCACTGCAGCAGTTCCTCAGGGTAGTGTTCTAGGCCCAACCATCTTCAGCTGCTTCATCAATAACCTTCCTTCAATCATAAGGTCAGAAGTGGGGATGTTCACTGATGATTGTACATGTTCAGCACCATTCGTGACTCCTCAGATATGAAGCAGTCCGTGTAGAAATGCGGCAAGACTTGGATAATATCCAGGCTTGGACTGATAAGTGGCGAGTAACATTTGCGCCACACATGTGCCAGGCAATGACTATCTCCAACAAGAGAGAATCTAACCATCTCCCCTTGACATTCAATGGCATTACCATCGCTGAATCCCCCACTATAACATCCTAGGGGTTACCGTTGACAAGAAAATGAACTGGAGTTGCCATATAAATACCGTGGCTACAAGAGCAGGTCAGAGGCTAGGAATCCTGCGGCGAGTAACTCACCTCCTGACTCCCCAAAGCCTGTGCACCATCTACAAGGCACAAGTCAGGAGTGTGATGGAATACTCTCCACTTGCCTGGATGCGAGCAGCTTCAACAACTATCAAGAAGCTCAACACCATCCAGGACAAAGCAGCCCGCTTGATTGGCACCCCATCTACAAATATTCACTCCTTCACCACCAATGCACATTGGCAGCAGTGTGTACCATCTACAAGATGCGCTGCAGCAATGCACCAAGGCTCCTTAGACAGCACCTTCCAAACCCGCGACCTCTGCCAACTAGAAGGACAAGGGCAACAAATGCATGGGAACACCACCACCTGCAAGTTCCCCTCCAAGTCACACACCATCCTGACTTGGAACTATATCGCCGTTCCTTCGCTGTCGCTGGGTCAAAATCCTGGAACACCCTTCCTAATAGCACTGTGGGTGTACCTACCCCACATGGACTGCAGCGGTTCAAGAAGGCAGCTCACCACCACCATCACATCCCATGAACAAATAAAAACAAAAAAAAAGTCAGGATGTTGTGTGGCTTGGAGGGGATCTTGCAGGTGGTGATGTTCCCATGTGTCTGTTGCCCTTGTTCTCTTAGTTGGTAGAGGGCGCGGGTTTGAAAGGTGCTGTCAAAGGAAGCATGGTGTGCTCCTCCAGTGTATCTTGTAGATGTTACATCACTGCACGTCGGTGGGGGAGGAAGTGAATGCTTAAGTGGTAGATGGGGTGCCGATCAAGCAGGCTGCTTTGTCCTGGATGCTGTCAAGCTTCTTGAGTGTTGTTGGAGCTGCACCCATTCAGACAAGTGGAAAGTAGTCCATCACACTGCTGATGGTGGACAGGTTTTGAGGAGTCAGGAGGTAGGTTACTCATCGCAGAATTCCCAGCCTCTGGCCTACTCTTGTGGCTGCAGTATTTATATGGCTGTTCCAGTTCAGTTTCTGGTCAATGGTAACCCCCAGGATGTTGTTCGTGGGGGATTCAGCAATGGTATTGCTGTTGAATGTCAAGGGGAGATTCTCTTTACTTGGAGTTGGTCATTGCCTGGCATTTGTGTGGCATGAATGTTATTTGTCAATTATCAGCCCAAACCTGAATGTTATGCAGGATTTGCTGCATCTGCAATCTGTTAATTGTGCATCAATTGATTAATTATATGCAAGTGGACGGGGGGGGTAATTGTGGACTTACTTGATCACTTACAAGCAGACACTTACTGAGAATAGTGGAGGTTTTTGAGTGAGGAGCTACATGTTTGTAATCCTGTTCGTCTGTACAATACATGTGAAACTGAGTAAAGATAGGCTCCAGCATTATCCTTCCACAACAACCTTTCAGGAATTTAACACAGTGTACTGCTGGCTCGTAATTAAAAAGAGATCATGGAGAATCTCCCTCTTATCCAATGGGGGTTGTGCTGTTATAGAGTCCTAGAGTCTTAGACTCTAGAGAGTGGAAGCTTTCTAAAGCTCTGGTCAGACCTCATCTCGAGTAACTGCTTTCAGTTCAGGTAACTGTACCTCAGGAAGGATATATTGGCCTTGGAAGGGGTGCAGTGCAGATTCATCAGAATGACACAAGGGCTTAAAGGGTTAAATTATGAGGACAAATTGCATTGACTCTGCTTGTATTCCCTGAGTATAGAAGAATGAGGGGTGATCTAAGCGTCGGAAGTAGTTCAGAGAAAGTTTACTGGACTAATACCTGGGATGGGTGGGTTGTCTTATAAGGAAAGGTTCAACAGGCTAGGCTTGTATCCACTGGAGTTTAGAACAGTAAGAGGCAACTTGATTGAAACATATAAGATCCTGAGGGGTCTTGACAGGGTGGATTTGGCAAGGATGTTTCCCCTTGTGGGAGAATCTAGAACTGGGGATCACTGTTTAAAAATAAGGCGTTGTCCATTTAAGACAGAGATAAGCAGAAATGTTTTCTCTCAGAGGGTCATGAGTCGTTGGAAATCTCTTTCTCAAAGTGGCGCAGGGGCGGCACAGTGGCGCAGTGGTTAGCACCGCAGCCTCACAGCTCCAGCGACCCGGGTTCAATTCTGGGTACTGCCTGTGTGGAGTTTGCAAGTTCTCCCTGTGTCTGCGTGGGTTTCCTCCGAGTGCTCCGGTTTCCTCCCACATGCCAAAGACTTGCAGGTTGATAGGTTAATTGGCCATTAGCAATTGCCCCTAGTATAGGTAGGTGGTAGGGAAATATAGGGACAGGTGGGGATGTGGTAGGAATATGGGATTAATGTAGGATTAGTATAAATGGGTGGTTGATGGTCGGCACAGACTCGGTGGGCCGAAGGGCCTGTTTCAGTGCTGTATCTCTAAACTCTAAACTAAAAGGTGGTGGAAACAGAGTCTTTGAATATTTTTAAGGCAGATGTAGATAGATTATTGATAAGCAAGGGTGTGGAAGGTTATCGGGGGTAGGCGGAAATGTGGAGTTGAGGTTACAATCAGATCAGCCTTGATCTTGTTGAATGGTGGAGCAGGCTCGAGGGGCTGAGTGGCCGACTCCTGCTCCTAATTCGTATGTTTGTATGTAACCTTTAAATAGTGGGGGAGTCCTCCCAGCTGTTGAATGCATATTCAGCTGTGCAAGATTAAAAGAGGGCATTAGTTGGAGTGTTGAGCTCCAAAATGGCATCGCTGGTAGACATCACAATCTACCTACTCCGCATATGTCCGGCGCACACCCTCTGCACCCATGCTCACATCCTACCCAAGATGGTGTCAAGCATGGCCATGCGCGCATGGTACAGACATCTTTTTGGAACAAGAGTGGAACCCTTGGCACCAATTAAACGGGCACTACAAATCCAAATTTAGTGCCCGTGATGTTTTAGCGGTTTTGAAGTTATAAGGACAAATCTCTTCTTAAAGTGGAATATACCTTGAACCTTGCACAGCTTTTCACCATATTTATCAATGACTTGGATAAAAGAATAGGGTGTTGTCTATACAAGTTTTCAGATGACACGAAGTTGGAAGGCACAGTAAATTGGGTAGATTGGAGTAGGAAGTTACAAAGAGCAGAGATGGATTAAGTAGATTAAGTGTCACGCCCATGCAATCCGAACTATCAACTATAAAGAGAACTTATGAATTAAATCCGAAATGGGACCTCTTCTTGTAAACAAAATGGAGCATGATACCAGGTCACATTTCCTTTCCTGCTAATACACATAGAACTGCAAGAACCTTGAGCTAATTTTCATGCCTAGACAAGTCTTAGAGAAGTTATTAAAATACAAATGACCTTTCTGGACACACCCCTGAGAAATCATTAAAATGCAACCGACCCTTCTATGGTAATGGTTATTTCTCTCCAACTGATTGCTTTAACAATACTCTCACAAACTTTTGACTCCAAATTTAAATTCCAAAGAATGGGTGTGAAAAGCCCTACTTGATCAGGGTGAGATGAGGATAAATGACACCTGGACTCCATTGTCTATAAAACTATGGTCACATGACAGAAGCTAGGTTTCTGATAAGGAGCTTTAATAAAGGTATATTCTGGTTGATAAAGGAGATGCCATCAAAGAGAAAGAAACCTGCCTAAGCTCTGAACTACATGTAGGCAGAGACTGGGTTTGGTTTTGAACTCTCTAACTGAGAAATCATACCAGGACTTTGCCATTGACCTTCTGCTGGAATATAACAAGAGCTGTTTGCAGCATCGCATCCATCTTTCTGAACCTCCCAAGTCTGTCTTCAGTGAACAAGGGAAAAGATTACAGGCCTGCACCATTTCAAGTCTTCACCCCAGGGAAACGCAAGTTTAACAGAGGACACTTTTAAATCATTAGGCCTGACGCATGTTCTATCCATAATCTCTATCTTTTTTTTGAGTGTGGGTGTATCTGTATGAGTGTGAGAGTGGCTGTTGTGTATCTTTTGGATGTTGTATAATAAATATTAATCTTTCTTTTAAAGTTACAAGAAAACCTGTCATTTGTTCTTGACAAGTAAAGCACTCAGGGGTAAAAGAAACATTTTTCAAAAAGCGCATCAAGAGGTGAAAGAAGGGGAACCATCCCTGTCATCTCTCAATCTGTCCAAATCATAATCGAGTGGTAGAAACTGTGGCAGACGGAATTCAATTGGGTGAGTTCCCCACTAAATCCATTCCTTTCCATGGCAACCATCTGGGGTTGACCCAACTGAGGTTCCAAACATATGTCCGCGCCATCACTAAGATCATTTCCACCTCCGTAATATCGCCTGACTCCATCCTTGTTTTAGCTCATCCACTCCTGAAACCCTCATTTATACCTTTGTTACCTCCAAACTTGGCTATTTCAATACAGTCCTGGATGACCTCCCATGTTCTGCCCTCCGTAAACTTGAGGTTTTCCGAAACTCTGCTACCCATGTCCTAACTCACACCAAGCCCAATTCACTGACCTATATTGGCTCCCAGTCAAGCAATGCATCGATTTTAAAATTCTCAACCTGTTTTAAAATCTCTCATGGCCTCGTCGTTCCTTCTCCCTGTAACCTCTTCCACATCTACAACTCACCGAGATCTCTGCGCTCCTCCAATTCTGGCCTCTTGAGCATCCCTGATTTTAATCACTCCGCCATTGGGGTGGCCGTGCCTTCACCTGCCTAGGTCTGAATCTCTGGAATTCCCTCCCTAAATATCTATACAACTCTCTTCTCCTTTAAGAAGCTCCTTCAAACCCACCTCTTTAACAAAGCTTTCAGTCCTCTGCCTTAATGTTTTCTTACGCGATTCGGTGTCAAATCTTGTTTGATAGTCGCTCTTCTGAAACATCTTGGGATGTTTTACTATGATAAAGGTGTTATATAAATGCAAGTTGTTGTTGCCATCCACTAGGAAGACTTTAACATATTAATGAGGCTCCTGCCTGCCTGGTGGAATGGGGTGCAAGGTTAAAATGGCGGCAGATGGTTAAATTGTCAGCAGATGATGAAAATTATCTAGTTGAATGGTGGAGCAGGCTTGAGGGGCCGAATGGCCTACTGCTGCTCCTATTTCCTATGACCTATGGCGACGGGTGATTAAAATGACAGCAGATGGTTAAAATGGCGGTGGGTGGTTAAAATGGCGACCAGAGCCATTGCCATGGGAACATACACGATGTGCCCAACTGTCATTTGAACCATCTGCCCCTCTCAGGCAGGGTTAAAGTTGCCCCCTCTAGTTTCCTCTTCGAAAGCAATTTTCTTGCATCTGCTGTGTCTTCCCTGAGCTGTAGTTCTTGCCTGAAGGTCATCCACTGATCCCTCTCTCGCTCCAGGGAAATTCTGCTCCCAGAATTTAAACTTTGCTGCTTGCAACAGCGGCTGAATGTTGATGTGATGGTTTCAGAGGCTTAACTTGAAAACTAGCTGACAGATTTAATAAAGTATTTAAAGAAATTCAACATCAAACGAGCTTTACATCAGATATCCTTTTCTCTGATTTCCAATTCGACCACACAGAACTCATGTTGTGCTGCTGAGGGTTTGTTAAATATTCATCTGACAAGCACTGGCTGTCAATTGGTTCAACAGGAGGAATTAAGTGCTGCAAAAATCACTGGGTTTAATTCTCCATCTCCTTCGGTGCTGCAAAAATCCTGATGGATTGAAAAGAAAAAGTGTTAGCAATAAACTAAAGCCTTTCTGAAAGTGCAAACTGAGCCCTGCCTGTGTCCAATTGACCAATATCATCAGCGCTTGTGCCTGTGTGTCAGAAGCTTATGGACTCAAGCACTGAAAATACCAGTCGGAGAATTTAATCCAGGCTGACACTGCAGTGCTGTTCTGAGGCTATGCTGTATTGTTGAAGGTGATATCTTTCAATGAGACATTAAACAGAGGGTCTTATTAGCCTTATCTAAAGTGGAGCAAGCAGTTCCCCAATGTCCCGAACACTAATCTCAAATTGACCAACACCACCAGGAACAAATCGCTTTGTCAGATTTTACCACTGCATTCACATCAAAGGAGTTAATTGTATGCAAAGCACCTTGATGTGGGCTTCAGGGGGAAGATAAGGGGCTGTCCAAATGTAAGTCTTACTTTTTGTTTGATATGTTATGGAATGTACTAGAATACGGTAACATGGATAATAAAAATTTACAGTCATGCAGTGTCTTTAAGATGGAAAAAGTCCTGAGGTGATTCAGAGAGATTGGAAATAAATGGATGCTGAGATAAAGGGGATATCAGGAGATGTCATCAGACAAGTGGCAGCAACTGCGTCAGGCTAAGACTCTGGGCTATCATTGGTCAGATCTAGTCCTGGACATCCTCACACAACTCAAAAATCACGAAGAAGACTTGATATCGAGCAGCCAGACTTATCCATTCTTTACATTTCAGAGCCCATGGACTTGGTGGACCAGGTCATGCTGGAATAATGCATTTTTTCTGTGTCCTGTTTGAAGGGTCACTGACCTGAAACATTAACTCTGCTTCTCTCTCCACAGATGCTGCCGGACCTGCTGGGTATTTCCAGCATTTCTTGTTTTTATTTCAGATTTCCAGCATCTGCAGTAGTTTGCTTTCATTTATATCCCAGCTGTCTGGAGGAGCTTCAGATACTAATTCGAAAGGTAAAGAAAGTTATTTCAAGGTTGTGAGTCGCCTCACCCAATTTATCTGTGGACAATCGCTGTTCATCTTAACCACAGCAGAGGTACACTTTTAAACTGAGGCTCATTTTAATTGTTAATAAACTGATGTGGTACAACGGCTCATAAATGACAGTTAAACAGACACCAAAAGAAATTATTCTGATGTTCAGATTGTTCCAAATCAAATTCACTGGCTGCTTTCCCAGTCCAGTTAAATAAACGATCACATCAATACACACACACACACTCCAGGAGTTTAATTTAGACAATTCATTTTAATGGAGGTTTTTCCAAATTTTAGGAGAATTCTGTAGAACTAGACACACTGCAGAAAAATAAACCCAAAACAGATCTGGTTTGGATTTTGAAGAACTGGTATATTATCGGTTTATTTATCATCCGAGGCTGCTCAGCTGTACATCACTCAGATACAAGAAACGATTGAGGAGATGGAGGTGTCAACACGTGACCTGGTCCATTTCAAGGCTTTAAAGGGACAATTAGTAGTCCAAAGGCCTGGGCTTTGATGGGAGAGTTAGGGTACTGGAGGGATGGGCTTTGATGGGAGAGTTAGGGTACTGGAGGGATGGGCTTTGATGGGAGACTTAGGGTACTGGCGGGATGGGCTTTGATGGGAGAGTTAGGGTACTGGAGGGATGGGCTTTGATGGGAGAGTTAGGGTGCTGGAGGGATGGGATGCAATGGGAGGGTTAGGGTACTGTAGGGATGGGAGAGTTAGGGTACTGGCGGAATGGGCTTCAATGGGAGAGTTAGGGTACTGGAGGGATGGGCTTTAATGGGAGGGCTAGAGTACTGGAGGGATAGACTTAGATGGGAGAGTTAGGGTACTGGAGGGATGGGCTTTGATGAGAGTTAGGGTACTGGAGGGATGGGCTTCAATGGGAGGATTAGGGTACTGGAGGGTGGGCTTTGATGGGAGAGTTAGGGCACTGGAGGGATGGACTTTGATGAGAGAGTTAGGGTACTGGAGGGATGGGCTTCGATGGGAGGATTAGGGCACTGGAGGGATGGGCTTTGATGGGAGGATTAGGGTACTGGAGGGATGGGCTTTGATGGGAGAGTTAGGGCACTGGAGGGATGGGCTTTGGTGGGAGAGTTAGGGTACTGGAGGGATGGGCTTCAATGGGAGGATTAGGGTACTGGAGGGATGGGCTTTGATGGGAGAGTTAGGGCACTGGAGGGATGGGCTTTGGTGGGAGAGTTAGGATACTGGAGGGATGGGCTTTGATGGGAGGGTTAGGGTACTGCAGGGATGAGCATTGATGGGAGAGTTAGGGTACTGGAGGGATGAGCTTTGGTGGGAGAGTTAGGATACTGGAGGGATGAGCTTTGATGGGAGAGTTAGGATACTGGAGGGATTAGCTTTGATGGGAGGGTTAGGGTACTGGAGGGATGGGCTTCAATGGGGAGATAGGGTACTGGGGGATTGGTGTTTGATGGGCTTTGATGGGGTCTTAGAGTATTAGGGAGGGTTCAGTCAGTAGAGGGATGAGCCTTGATGGGTCTCTCTCAACTGCTTCAGCAGAGCAGTTAAATCTTTTGTACTCCACAAGTACACAGCAATGCAAGGGGGGTTGAGGCATCAGGAAATGTGCTGGGAGAGTCAGCACTGCCACTGAACTTTCACTTCAAAATAATATCGATTCCACTTTGGGTCTTGTTGCCAATCAGTGCAGAGACAGAAAAATCGTTGCAAATAAACTCTGTGACCTCTTCGTAGCCGTGGTTCGGCAAAATGTTACAGTCTTGAGACACTTCGAGGTAAATAAAATAATTGAGGACCCACACCATCCCATGGGAACACTGCCCAGAGTTTTAATTTCCTTGGATAATGCCATTGCAGGAAGGAAGAGACCTGGGGGTGTATGTACGCAAATCTTTGAAGGTGGTAAGGCAAGTTGAGAATCCTTTTCAAAAAGTAAACAGGATCCTTGGCTTTATAAGGAGGCATAGAGTACAAAAGCAAAGAAGTATTGTAAAACCTTTATGAAACATTGTTTAGGCCTCAGCTGCAGTATTGTGTTCAGTTCTGGGCAGCATACGTTAGACAAGATATCAGGGCCTTGAAATGAGGGCAGAAGAGGTTTATTAAATGGTAAGGGATGAAAGCCTTCGGCTATATGGACTGGAAAAGCTGGTGTTTTTCTGAGAGCAGAGATGGTTACGAGGAGATTTGATAGAGGTGTTTAAAATCATGAATGGTTTTGATAGAGTAAATAAGGAGAAATTGTTTCTGGTACAGGAGGGTCAATAACCAGGGGACACAGATTTAAGGTAATTGGCAAAAGAACCAGAGGCAGAGATGAGAATGTTTTTTTTACGCAGCGAGTTGTAATGGTCTGGACCGCACTGCTTGAAAGAGTGGTGAAAGCAGTTTGAATGACAACTTTCAAAATGGAATTGGTTAAATACTTGAAAAGGAAAAATTTGCAGGGCAATGGGGAAAGAGCAGGGGAGTGGGACTAATTAGTAAGCACTACCATGGAGCCAGCACAGCACAATGGGCTGAATGGCCTCCTTCGGTGTTGTATCATTCTACAAACTCTCTGCTTAATGCACATTAATCCAGGACCTTTTAAAGGTGCCAATTAATCCTGACTCATGTCCTTTGGGAAAATGATCAGCTGCCATTATTCTAATCTCTGAATTTGCTTGTGGATTGTGAGCTTTGGACCCTTGTGTAACTCATGCGGAAATCTCTCTGATTATCCATTTATTTAAAATCAGTTGCTTATAACACCATTCAGTCACAACAACATAACTGAAATCTGAAGTTGATCCCCTTTCAAATTGAAATGGATTGTCTCCGGATCTGGGAGATTGATGGTACTACTCATTCCACACGATCCAGTAAACCTGTGTTATTCAGCATTAGAATTAAATTACATTTATTTCTTTTCAGATGTTATATAACCTACAAAATATGCACATATTTTAAATTGCAAAAGGTGCTGTGAGTAAAGCTGCTCTCCTGAATAATGATTGCTTTCAGACTCCCACTCATACATTACTTGTCACAGAGACTGTCCTGATGGCTTGTTATTAAATATTCACATCGTCACACTCTCTACAATTGGTCGACAATGAGTTCCCTCTGCAATCCACGTCCGACTTTAAAACTCTGTTCGTTCGGACCATCCAAATTCATTGTTCAAAGCTCACTGGAATCCATCATTCAAAGATTTAAAATTAAACCCTTCGATGTTAGCTGAATTTCAATTGGTATCACTCTCACCTCTGTGTCAGAAGGTCAGAAGTTCAATTCTGACTGCAGAGGTTTAAGTCCAAGCTGTTGCTCTGCACCGTACGGAGGGAGCACTGCACTGTCGGAGAGGCAGTATTGATAGAAAGCTGCACTGGCAGAGGGGCAGTATTGAGGGAGTGCTGCAGTGTCAGAGAGGCAGCACTGAGGAATGGTGCACTGTCAGATGGGCAGTATTGAACGAGTGCTGTAGTGTCAGAGGACACTACTGAGGGAGTGCTGCAGTATCAGCAGACACTACTGAGGGAGTGCTGCAGTATCAGAGGACAGTACTATACTGTCAGAGAGGCAGTACTTATGCAGCCTCTTTGAAGGAGCAATCATTAGTCCCACTTCCTCATACTTTCCCCATGGCCCTGCTTTTTTTTACCCCCCCCTTTAAATAATAATCCAATTCACTTTTGAAAGTTACTTATACCACCATTTGAGGAAGTGCATTCCAGATCACAATAACACCAGTTACTGACTCTTTCCATGGCCATCCAACAGTCTCTCTTTCACTGAACTGCCTTTGGAGGGTCTGAGAATTAATTCATGGAAGATCTGTGCTCATTCTTTCAGTGATCCTGCTCTGTCTTCTCCAGGCATAGACATCCTGCACTGTCTCATATGAGCCACAATACCATCACTGAGCTAAATACACTCCTAAACACCACTGCTCCTCACCCCAGCAATCCTCAGCTTTTCTAAGGCCACCCTCTCATTTCCGAGAAGGTGGCACCTCCAACAGTACAGTACTCCCTCAGCACCAGCCTGAATTAATTGCTCAAACCTCGGGAGTGGGACTTGAATCCACAACCACGGGTTCCAAACACGACAGTGCAACCACAGAGCCACAGGACCCCTGCTGCAGAACCCCTCAAAGGCTATTGTGATAAGCTGAGGTCCCACTTGAGAAGGGTGTTAAAGTGGGAGAGCATTGGAGAGTTCAGGCATGCAATGGCCCGAGGAATTTGAGAATATTTTATGTGGAGACAGTGCCCCAGGCTGGGTTCTGTCTCCACATTAAATTACAGCTCGAATCTAAACAGCAAATGTCAGAGCAATCTATCGCCATGGTAACCAGCGATTTTCAGGCGTATGCTATCACAGGGAAGAGTAAATAGTGACATTATGATAATTCTGGGGTTCGACAAATGAAACGTCCAGAATGAAAGTTATATACTTGGAAAGATGGATGATTTTACGAATAATGGAATCACATTGGGACAGTCTGGATGTGAGCTGGAAGGTGATTAAATGTTCACAATGGAGATCAGAGATTGCAGCCTGGCACAGAAAGGACAGGCTTTTCATTTGGAATAATGAGAGATTTAATTCATCATGAAACAGATTGTAACCTAATTCTTTAAACTGTCCGTTAGTTCTTAGAGATCATCACTTTATCAATTAATAAACTGACAGCAATTTCACATCACATCACACACAGACACTGAGGAAAACATACACAGATAAAGACCCTATCACACACACATACACACACACCACTCATACGTAGTCACACATGGGACTGAATTTTGTTTGGATGGTGTGGGTCATGCCGGTGGAACTGAAAGTGGATGCCCTGCTGTGCCAGCGACATGCAACCAGCCAAGTGCCATCACGTGGCAGCTGATCAATTAACAGCCCAGAGGCTCAAGGCCTCTGACGAGCAGGGGAGGACATTGAGGCAACGATGATGGCATCACCTGACTGAAAGGCAGGTGCTGGCGCCATCTTCAAAGGGCTGCCAGCCCTGCTTGCAGTGCTGCCTTCTCACTAAGGATACCCTCAGCAACAGTGCTGAAGACCCCTGCGGCTGAATTGAAGACCCAAGGAGTGGATTGGGAGGCTTCTGCCACCGTGGCTGAGGGAAGATACCGGGTGGCCCCATGGTTTAGCGACATATGGAGGTGGCATTCATGAGCCACCTGCATAAGTGTTGTGCTAGTCTTCGAGGGAAAGTGAAGGGTGTTCCTCCTTCTGCTTGAAGGAGAAATGGGCACATAATAGCACATTCCAGATATCCGTACTCTGGTGAAGACTCTGGAACTGGCTGAGTCGCAGGGCGTCCGAGAAATTGCTGATGGCGAGACAGGAATGTCAACACAAGAGAATGAATGAGTGACTGCAGGGGCACAAGGGGGCATCTGGGCAACCATCTTCCTGCTCCTGCTGTTGCTGCTGTGGACCCCCCAAAGCCTGGTCCTCCCTCCCTCTGCGCCTCTCCTCCTTCTCACGAGGGGCCATGAAGACTGGGTGCATCAGACCTATGCCAGGTGGTCTCTCCCCTTCTCCAGCATCATCCTGGCAGCCCACCTTCCCTGAGATCTTCCTCTTCTTACTCCATTCGGAGCAAGTGCCATGGACCCTCTTTGAATGCTCACCACCCACTGTTACTGGCACCCACTGGTACCACCACCTTCTCAAGGGCAATTAGGGATGGGCAATAAATGCTGGCATAGCCAGTGACACCAACATCCCATGAATGAATAAAAAAATACCTTACTCACTCCCCATGCACTGTTACTGCCACCCTTACACATTCCCCACCCACTGTTACTGGCACCCTCACACACTCCCCACCCACTGTTACTGGCACCCTCACACACTCACCACCCACTATTACTGGCACCCTTACACACTCCCCATGCGCTGTTACTGGCACCCTTACACACTCCCCATGCACTGTTACTGCCACCCTTACACACTACCCACCCACTGTTACTGGCACCCTCACACACTCACCACCCACTATTACTGCCACCCTTACACACTCCCCATGCACTGTCACCAGCACCCCTACACACTCACTACCCAATGTCACTGGCATCTTTACACACTCCCCACCCACTATTACTGGCACCCTTACACACTCCCCATGCACTGTTACTGGCACCTTTACACACTCCCCACCCACTATTACTGGCACCCTTACACACTCCCCATGCACTGTTACTGCCGCCCTTACACACTCCCTATGCACTGTTACCGGCACCCCTACACACTCACTACCCAATGTCACGGTCACCCTTACACACTCCCCATGCGCTGTTACTGGCACCCTTACACACTCCCCATGCACTGTTACTGCCACCCTTACACACTCCCTATGCACTGTTACTGGCATCCCTACACACGCCCAACCCACTGTTACTGACATCCTTACACACTCTCCACCCAATGTTAGTGGCACCCTTACACACTATCCATCCACTCTTTCTGGCACCCTTACACACTCCCCACCAACTGTTAGTGGCACCCTTACACACTCCCCACCCATTGTTACCGAATCCTTACACACGCCCCACCCACTGTTACTGACATCCTTACACACGCCCAACCCACTGTTACTGCCACCCTTACACACTCCCCACCCACTGTTACTGGCATCCTTACACACTCTCCACCCACTGTTAGTGGCACCCTTACACACTATCCATTCACTCTTTCTGGCACCCTTACACACTCCCCACCAACTGTTAGTGGCACCCTTACACACTGCCCAACCACCGTTCCTGGCATCCTTACACACTCCCCACCCATTGTTACTGAATCCTTACACATTCCCCCCCACTGTTACTGACATCCTTACACACTTTCCATCCGCTATTACTGGCACGCTTAAGCAACCACCTACCTCTGTTAATGGCACCCTCAGAGGCCTGCCGCATTGGCCAGCAATGACTTCCGTTTCCTACTCTGTGCCTTCCAGTGCACCTTGCTTTTCAGAATGGCTACAGATGGAGCACTGAAGCGCAACTTCATTGCTGCCACCTGTAACCTCTCAGCACTCTGAAATCCCATTAATCCCATAAAATACAAACTTCACCATAAAATTCCAGCCAAGTACATTTAAATTCATGTTAATTAATTTCTAAACACACTCAATTGATGTCGCTCTGTGTCCTAACAAGAGGTTCACCTTTCCCTCTGCTCGTAAAATTCAAAAGCATCGTCATGACATCAGATGTCCGTGCAAGCAAATCCCGTCAGCATTTTTCAGACACCCACTCCCTGCCTCCTACACCACTGTTACTGGCAGAATAAAACTACGGCCATGAGCTCCACTCACACAGAGATGTGCACACACTTACTGATTGGCTGAGGTAGCAATGCCATAGTCCCAAAGTCACAGATTTGTGGGTTCAAGGGTATGAGCGTATTATATAGTCTGACACCTCACGGCAGTACTAAAGGAGCACTGCTCTGTCAGAGGGGCAATACTGATGGAGTGCTGCACTGTCAGAGGGGCAGTACTGAGGGAGTGCTGCACTGTCAGAGGGTCAATACTGAGGGAGCACTGCACTGTTGGAGGGTCAGTACTGTGGGAGTGCTGCACTGTCAGAGGGTCAATACTGAGGGAGCACTGCACTGTTGGAGGGTCAGTACTGTGGGAGTGCTGCACTGTCAGAGGGTCAATACTGAGGGAGTGCTGCACTGTTGGAAGGGCAGTATTAGAGAATGCGCACTGCTGGAGCTGCTGTCCGACAGATGGAACATAAAATCAAAGTCATTTTCTACCATTTCTGAAGGATGTTGAGACTCAATGCTTCTGTCAGAAGAAGAGGATGAACATTGCCTGATCTCTTGTCAACGTTCTTCCCTCTGTTATCACAACCAGAAATTGATTATGTGGTCCTGTATCTCATTATTTCTTGTGAGATTTGGCTGTGTAAAAACTGTCTATTTTGTATTATTTCATGTGATTTGGGCATCACTGGCAAGGCCAGCATTTGTTGCCCATCCCTAATTGCCCTTGACAACCATGTGACTTGTCAGTCCTTTTCAGGGAGCAGTTAAGAATCAACCACATTGCTGTGGGTCTGGAGTCACATGTAGTCCAGACCAGGTAAGGACAGCACAGCTCCTTCCCTAAAGGGCAGATGGGTTTATATGACAATTGATGATAGTTTCATAGCACCATTACTGAGAGTAGTTTCCAATTCCAGATTTCGTCTATATTAATTAATTCAATTTAAATTCCACGAGCTGCTGCTGTGGGATTTGAACTCGTATCCCAGGGCATCAACCTGGCCCTCTGGATTATTAATTCAGTGCCATTACCACTACACCACCATCTCCCCAAAGCATTAGTCATCCATTATTTACCTAAGAAAGAAAGAATTACTTTTCTCCAGTGTCTTGCATGACCTCAGGCCATCTCAATGTGCTTTACTATCAATGAAATGATGTCTAGTCGCTGTTGAAATGTAAGAAATGTAGCAGCCAATTTGCACACAGCAAGGTCACACAAACAGATTTGGGATAATGACCAGATAATCTGTTTTAGTGATGTTGGTTAAGAGATAAATATTAGCCAGAGCATTAGGGAGAATTTTCCTGCTCTTCGTCAAAGAGTGCGATGGGTGTAGGGTTTTGTAGGTGTTTTGGGGTGGTTTGAATTAGTTTTACTTCATTCTTTAATCTGATACAAACACATTCGTTAAAGGAGTCAGCTATATTCTATATTTTACTCGAATTGATTACTTTTAATACATCAGTCACAATTAATCCTAAAACATTGACTGAGTTATATGTGTTCTATATGTATTAAATTGTGCATGCCTTGATTATGTAGCTTGAATGTAAGTTTGATAATGTAAATGTATAATGTATGATGAATAATGTATTGTCTGTGTCAGCGTAAAAGAATGGTGAACCTTGATAACCTTCAGTAAATCTAACTAACAAGGAATCAGTTTTTGTACAAAATTCATGTTGATTGTATCAGCATAAGGAAATAATAACTAAAATGAATCAAGCTTTTCATAGTTTTTTTTTTCCGTGATTACTGGCAGGTATCCTACCACTTAAATCCCAAATAGAATAGGCTAGCAACCAACATCACAAGGTCTGAGCCAAATATCAGGCCAAATAAAAAGTGGTCTGATGGCCAGAAAGGGTTAAAAGTCAGGGTCCGTAAGGCCTTATTGCGCAGATTCCCAAGACAATCCACAAAAGAAGAACTCCAGCACGTGGCGAAGAGAGGACAAAATAACTGAAAGGGTCTTCACGTCGTCTGCGACCAAACCTCAATCAGACAGCACAACCATGAGGGCTTTAAAGTCACTACCTGAATTTATTAAGTAGAGTTCATTATTCCTTAATAAAGTTTTCTTGAAATGCTACATCAAGTATCCTGTCGCCATATTGGGCATTGTCTTGATGAGACAGGGGATAAAAGTGAGACAGACTCAATGATGCTGTTACGGACAAATGGAAAGGGGTTTGGGTGGTTCCCACTGTTCACCTCATAACTGACCACAAACTAAAATGTTTTGTTAAAAATGGTGAGTTAGTCCCTGAATGTTTTATAGGGTCAAATAAACAGACAAATGATAGGTTTTCTCATAGGTTAAAAAAAACCTTCTTATTTTTACGCAATTCTCAAAATGCTCACAATCTCACCCACGCACGCATTCACTCACATACACATACATAAGAATAGACAGATAGAGAGTAAAGGGTAGGATGTAGTTCAAAGTGAGGTAGGTGTTCGTGCCTTATGATAAAACAGTTGAATCTTCTAAGGAGGACAGTTTCTATTAAAGGTGCAGGCCTGGGTGTTGGTAGTCTTGAACATGCTGAGTTGTTGTAGATTTCTGGTGGTTAAGACCATTGTTGATTGTTGTAAAAACCCATCTGGTTCACTGATGTCCTTTAAGGAAGGAAATCTGCTGCCCTTACCTGGTCTGACCTACATGTGACTCCAGGCCCACAGCAATGTGGTTGACTCTTAAATGCCCTTTGAAATGGCCTAGCAAGACACTCAGTTGTATCTAACTGCTATGAAGTCAATAAACAGAATGAAACCAGACAGACCACCTGGCATCAATCTAGGCACCGGAAACGACAACGGCAAACCCAGCCCTGTCGATCCTGCAAAGTTCTCCTTACTAACATTTGGGGGCTTGTGCCAAAGTTGGGAGAGCTGTCCCACAGACGAGTCAAGCAACAACCTGGCATAGTCATACTCACGGAATCATACCTTACAGACAATGTCCCAGACACTGCCATCACCCTCCCCGGGTATGTCCTGTCCGACCACCGGGACAGACCCACCAGAGGTGGAGGCACAGTGGTATACAGTTGGGAGGGAGTTGGCCTGGGAGTCCTCAACATCGACTCCGGACCCCATGAAGACTCATGGCGTCAGGTCAAATATGGGCAAGGGAACCTCCTGCTGATTACCACCTACCGCCCTCCCTCAGCTGATGAGTCAGTACTCCTCCGTGCTGAACAGCACTTGGAGGAAGGACAGAGGGTGGCAAGGGCACAGAATGTACTCTGGGTGGGGGACTTCAATGTGCATCACCAAGAGTGGCTTAGTAGCACCACGACTGACTGAGCTGGCTGAGTGCTAAAGGATATAGCTGCTAGACTGGGTATGCGGCAAGTGGTGACGGAACCAACAAGAGGGAAAAGCATACTTGACCTCATCCTCACCAATCTGCCTGCCGCAGATGCATCTGTCCATGACAGTATTGGTAGAAGTGACCACCGCACAGTCCTTGTGGAGACGAAGTCCCGCCTTCACATTGAGGATGCCCTCCATTGTGTTGTGTGGCTCTACCACCATGCTAAATGGGATAGTTTTCGAACAGATCTAGCAATGCAAAACTGGGCATCCATGAGGCGCTGTGGGCCATCAGCAGCAGCAGAATTGTACTCAACCACATTCTGTAACCTCGTGGCCTGGCATATTCCCCACTCTACCATTACCATCAAGCCAGGAGACCAACCCTGGTTTAATGAAGAGTGCAGGAGAGCATGCCAAGAACAGAACCAGGCTTATCAAAATGAGGTGTCAATCTGGTGACGCTACAACACAGGACTACTTGCATGCCAAACTGCATAAGCAACATACAATAGACAGAGTTAAGCAATCCCATAGCCAATGGATAAGATCTAAGCACTGCAGTCCTGCCACATCCAGCCATGAATGTTGGTGGACAATTAAACAACTAACTGGAGGAGGTGGGTCCACAAATATCCCCATCCTCAATGATGGGGGAGCCCAGCACATCAGTGCAAAAGATAAGGCTGAAGCATTTGCAACAATCTGCAGCCAGAAGTGCCGAGTTGATGATCCATTTCGGCCTCCTCCTGAAGTCCCCAGCATCACAGATGCCAGACTTCAGCCAATTCGATTCACTCCACGTGATATCAAGAAACGACTGAAGGCACTGGATACTGCAAAGGCTATGGGCCCCGACAATATTCCGGCAATAGTACTGAAGACCTGTGCTCCAGAACTTGCCGCGCCCCTAATCAAGCTGTTCCAGTACAGCGACAACACTGGTATCTACCAAGCAATGTGTAAAATTGCCCAGGTATGTCCTGTACACAAAAAGCAGGACAAATCCAACTCGGCCAATTACCGCCCCATCAGTCTACTCTCAATCATCAGTAAAGTGACAGAAGGTATCATCGACAGTGCTATCGAGTGGCAATTGCTTAACAATAACCTGCTCAGTGAAACCCATTTGGGTTCTGCCAGGGCCACTCAGCTCCTGACCTCATTACAGCCTTGGTTCAAACATGGAGAAAAGAGCTGTACTCAAGAGGTGAAGTGAGAGTAACTGCCCTTGACATCAAGGCAGCATTTGATCGAGTATGGCATCAAGGAGCTCTAGCAAAACTGAAGTCATTGGGAATCAGGGGGAAAACTCTCCACTGGTTGGAGTCATACCTAGTGCACAGGAAGATGGTTGTGGTTGTTGGAGGTCAATCATCTGAGCTCCAGGATATCACTGCAGGAGTTCCTCAGCGTAGTCTTCTAGGCCCAACCATCTTCAGCTGCTTCCTCAATGACCTTCCTTCAATCGTAAGGTCAGAAGTGGGGATGTTTGCTGATGATTGCACAAAGTTCAGCATCATTCGTGACTCCTCAGATACTGAAGCAGTCTCTGTAGAAATGCAGCAAGACCTGGACAATATCCAGGCTTGGGCTGATAAGTGGCAAGTAACTTTCGCGCCACACAAGTGCCAGGCAATGACCATCTCTAACAAGAGAGAATCTAACCATCTCCCCTTGACATTCAGTGGCATTACCATCACTGAATCCCCCACTATCAACATCCTAGGGACTACCATTGACCAGAATCTGAAATGGAGTAGCCATATAAATACTGTGGCTACAAGAGCAGGTCAGAGGCTAGGAATCCTGTGATGAATAACTCACCTCCTGACTCCCCAAAGCCTGTGCACAATCTACAAGGCACAAATCAGGAGTGTGATGGAATGCTCTCCACTTGTCTGGATGAGTGCAGCTCCAACAACACTCAAGAAGCTCGACACCACCCAGGACAAAGCAGCCCACTTGATTGACACACCATCCACAAACATTCACTCCCTCCACCACCGATGCACAGTGGCAGAAGTGTGTACCATCTACAATATGCACTGCAGCAACTCACCAAGGCTCCTTAGACAGCACCTTCCAAACCCGCGACCTCTACCAACTAGAAAGACAAGGGCAGCAGATGCCTGGGAACACCACCACCTGCAAGTTCCCCTCCAAGTCATACACCATCCAGACTTGGAACTATATCGCCATTTCGTCACTATCGCTGGGTCAAAATCCTGGAACTCCCTTCTTAACAGCACTGTGGGTCTACCTACCCCACATGGACTGCAGTGGTTTGTGAGAACAGAATTTTCGAGAACAGAATAATATGGGGACATTTAAGATGAAATAATTAATCAATCATGTATTACTAACAAACTAACCTCGGAGCTGCACAGACACCTTATCAAAAATAACTTCATAGCTTCAGGGCTGCACAGACAGCTTATCAGTAGAAATAGACTAACAAGCTAAAAACTAACAGGACAGCTGCAGCCTGCCAAAGAGTAGCCTATTGTGCAACAATCAGCCCAACGTTCCAAGGAGATAGGGGAATAAGAAACTGCTTGAGGAGAGGGTGACAAGGCAGTACCCCAATCAGGCCCTGACACCAAGAAACTGCAAAGTTTGTAAAGCAATTGGGAACATAAAGGGGTGTCACTGATGTGTATGAAGAACTATAAGAAAAGGCTTGTTTTCCCTGCTCAGGCAGGAGAGGGCAGCAGGAGATGGCAGGAGGAGACAAGGGAGAGAAAAGGAGAGGAGAGAAGAGCCCAGGTGTTGTTGCTGTTTGCTTTGCTGATGATGTAACCAAGAAGTACTGCAATAAAGTTTCTTAAAGCTACAATCGGACTTTGTTTCTCGTTGTGTAACTAATGGGATCCAACAGGTTCAAGAAGGCAGCTCACCACCACCTTCTCAAGGGAAAGTAGGGATGGCAATAAATGCTGCCCTAGTCAGTGACACCAACATATCATGAACGAATAAAACATTTTTTAAAAAGGCTGGAGGCGGTGGTCACTTCCAGTTCTCTGCTGCAGCAAGTTGAAGTGTAGAATTAGCAGCAGGGATTCTTCTTTCTTGGCTGAATCTCTCAGAGAGCTCTTGGCTTGACAGGCTTTCTGGCTTTATCTCTCTCTCGCTCTCGCTCTCTCCAGAAGGCCACTGTTTAAGGTAAAATTCTCTCACTTTGGAGTTTCTGTTAGGAGACACTTGGCCCTCTCCCTTGTTGTGACCACACAATGAGCCAGGATGTGATAACCATGGCTATTGATTATTGTTTGAATGGGTACTATTCTGTTATGATGCTGCTACTCTACCCCCATTCATCCTGGTTTTGGCTGTGAGTCAGACAGTCTCTAGCAGCCTTTGTTAATCCATTCATGTTGATAAGAGTCATTAATATGCTATGGTCCTTTCAAATTCAAAGGGATTCTCCCCAGAGCTATTTCAGACTTGATGAATTCCATCTTGGCAGACAAGTTGTATTTATTTCTAGTATAGAAGATGTCATGTGACCGCTACTCCATTTTGATTGTTTTATAATGTCCATGTTCTTGTGATTTTGATTAGCAGTTGATTTTTTCAATTCATAATTCTTCCAGTTCATTGATTATTTCATCACAACTCCTTCCATGCATGGCAAAGCGAATACCACCTGCTGATCCATGGCTGACATCCATAGTAACAGTTTTGTTTTTCTGAGATGTGCTAAGATGCAAGATTGAAGCAGAAGGTATTGGGGAAGTGCAAGTGTTCCATGAGCACTGAGAAGAGAAAGATTAGATTCTGCCAGTGAGTGAGAGTCTCCTCCAACCCAAAACACAAACCCATCTCTCGCCGCTGCCCCTGGATCCATCAGTGCCTGAGAGGGGGTGAATGTTTGGGTTTCAGGGTGCGATGGGGAGGACAGACCCTTCCTCACTACCACTCCTGCACTGAACATTGAGCTGGTGGATCCCCTCAACATGTCACTGCATCTTCTGGTTCATTCTAAACTCTGCTTTGATTTCAGACCCTGTTCTTAGAGTCTTCTGTGATTTTCATTGCTCCCACCTTCTCACCTGTTTGCCCCAGACTTGGCTTAAGACTTTGTGCAGTGGTGTAAAATGGCTAGTAGAGAGTCACAGGTTGTTTTAAATCTCTTGCCATTTTATTTTCATTGACTTCAATAGGGAGTGAGATAAAAACAGGCTGGCAACTCACACACGATCAAGATCAACCCAATGCCTCCACTACTTGAACCCCCTACGTCCTTCATTTATTTCAGATCTCCTGTTTCTTCAAAGCTTCTATTTTTGTGATTGAGGTGACCTGGCATTTTGTTCCATTGACCCTTCTCTCTGTGTTTGGCTGTTTTTCCTTCCCACATTTTCTCATTCTATTATTCTCCCTTTATGTCTCTTAATTTTATATTCTGCAAACATCGGCACCTGTTCTCTCTGCTGTCCTGGTTTGTTCATCCAACCTTTATGGTTTCTGTTGCAAGATCATAATGACTGCTGAGAGAGAGTGACTATTTAAACATTGCAATAAAACCTGTGTCCCTATGGCATCACCTGACTGACTCAAATATCGAACAGTCATAAACTCTGCAAATGATGTAAAAAGTAAGAAGAGCAAAAGAAAGTCATATCGCAATAATGATAAAATTGCAATGAGCCCGGTACCCAGGGGTGTGCGAAAGAAAGAGAGAACTTGGGTTTATATGATGCCTTTCACCATCCCAGGATATCATAAAACATTTTACACCTAATTACGTACTTCTAAATGTTCCACAAACAGAAATGAAAAAAATGACTAGATAATCTGTTGCAGTGATGTTTGTTGAGGGATAAACAGTGGCCCAGGACACTGGGGAAATCTCTCCTGCTCTTCTTTGAATAGTGTAAAAGAATCTATAACGTCTACCTGAGAAAGCAGATGGAGCCTCGGTTTAACGTCTCATCTTAAAGACTGCCCCTCTGACAATGCAGCACTCTCTCAGTACTGCCCCTCCGACAGTGCAGCACTCCCTCAGTACTGCCTCTCCGACGGTGCAGCACTCCCTCAGTACTGCCCCTCCGACAGTGCAGCACTCCCTCAGTACTGCCCCTCCGACGGTGCAGCACTCCCTCAGTACTGCCCCTCCGACAGTGCAGCACTCCCTCAGTACTGCCCCTCCGACAGTGCAGCGCTCCCTCAGTACTGCACTGGAACGTCAGCCTTGATGATGAGCTTAAGAAAGTGAATTTGGTTAATGCCAGCAGCAGGTAACGGGCTTGTCGCAAATCACAGCTGATTTTTCATGTCAGTTATATTTTCTATTGGCTTTCAAAATATTGCCAAGATTTTCTTTAATTTCAAACCAAGTAAAAGTGGCACAAAAACAGAAAGTGCTGGAAATACTGTGGAGAGAGAAATGGAGTTAACCTTTCAGGTCTGTGACCTTCATCAGAACTGGCAAACGTTAGAAATGTAATAGGTTTTAAGCAAGTGAAGGGGTTTGGGGACGGGGGAGCGGGTGGTGCCGGGTGCGAGGAAAGGAACAAAAGGGAAGGAGTGTGATAGGGCAGAGGGCTGAAGAGATTAAATGACAAACATGTCATGGGACAAAGGCAAAGGAAGTGTTAATGACTGTGGTAAAAGACAAAGCATTAGGCCAGAGAGAGTATTAATGGCAGAATAATGAACAGCTCCGTCCAAAAGCACATACATGAAAAACCAAGTTTAGGGCAGGCACATGGTTTAAAAAATAAAATAAAATAATAAAAAATATGTTGAACTCAGTGTTGAGTCAGGAAGGCTGTAGAGTGCCTAATCGAAAGATGAGGTGATGTTCCTCGAGCTTGCGTTGATGTTCACCGGAACACTGCAGCAGGCCAAGACCAGAAATGTGGGCATGAAAGCAGGATGGTGAATTGAAATGGCAAGCAACTGGAAGCTTGGGATCACGCTCGCAGACTGAGCAGAGGTGTTCCACAAAGCAGTCACCCAGTCTGCATTTGGTCTCCCCGGTGTAGAGGAGACCACATTGTGAGCAGCGAATACAGTATACTAAATTGAAAGAAGTACAAGTAAATCGCTGCTTCACTTTGAAGGAGTGTTTGGAGCCTTGGATAGTGAGGAAAGAGGAGGTAAAAGGACAGGTATTACACCTCCTGCGATTGCATGGAAAGGTGCCATGGGAAAGGGAAGAAGTATTGGGGGTAATGGGGGAGTGGACCAGGGTGTCACGGAGGGAATGGTCCCTTCAGAATGCTGACAGGGGAAGGGAGGGGAAGATGTGTTTGGTCGTGGCATCATGCTGGAGGTGGCAGAAATGGCTGCGGATGATCCTTTGGATATGGAGGCAGATGGGGTGGAAAGTGAGGACAAGGGGAACCCTGTCACGGTTCTGGGAGGGGAAGGGGTGATGGCAGAAGTGCGGGAAATGGGCCGGACACAGTTGAGGGCCCTGTCAACCACAGTGGGGGGGGAGTCCTCGGTTGAGGAAAAAGGAAGACATATCAGAAGCGCTATTTTGGGAAGTAGCATCATCAGAGCAGATGCATTGGAGACGGAGAAACTGGGAGAATTGAATGGAGTCCTTATAGGAGGAAGGGTGTGAAGAAGTGTAGTCGAGGTAACTGTGGGAGTTGGTGGGCTTATAATGAATATTAGTAGACAGCCTATCCCCAGAGATGGAGACAGAGAAGTAGAGGAAGGGACGGGAAGTGTCAGAGATGGACCATGTAAAGGTGAGAGAAGGGTGGAAATTAGAAGCAAAATTAATAAAATTTTCCAGTTCGGGGCAAGAGCAGGAAGCGGCACCGATACAGTCATCAGTGTACCGGAAAAAGAGTTGGGGGAGGGGGCCTGAGTAGGACTGGAACAAGGAAAGTTCGACATACCCCACAGAAAGACAGGCATAACTAGGACACATGGGGGTATCCATAGCAAACCCTTTTCCTTGAAGGAAGTGAGTGGAGTTGAAGGAGAAGTTGTTCAATGTGAGAACAGGTTCAGCCAGGCAGAGGAGGGTGGTGGTGGATGGAGACTGGTTGGGCTTCTGTTCAAGGAAGTAACGGAGAGCCCCCAGACTGTCCTGGTGGGGATGGAGGTGTAGAGAGATTGGACGTCCATGGTGAAGAGGAGGCGGTTAGGGCCAGGAAACTGGAAATTGTCAAAATGGGTCGGGCATCAGAAGAGTCACGGATGCAGGGAGAAGAGACTGGGCCAGGGGAGAAAAAATAGTCACAACGGGACAAAATAAGTTCAGTGGGGCAGGAACAGACTGAAATGATAGGTCTACCAGGACAGTCTTGTTTGTGGATTTTGGGAAGGAGGTAGAAGTCGACTGTCTGGGATTGGGGTCTATGAGGTTGGAAGCTGTAGAGGGAAGATCTCCAGAGGAAATGAGGTCAGTGACAGTCCTGGAGACAGTAGCTTGATGTTCAGTGGTGGGGTCATGGTCCAGTGGGAGGTAGGAAGAAGTGTCTAAGAGTTGGCACTCAGCCTCTGCAAAGTAGAGGTCAGTATGCCAAACAACAACAGCACCACCCTTGCCTGCAGGTTTGATCACAATGTTGGGATTAGACCTGAGAGGACCGAGTGCAGCAGGTTTGGAGGGAGACAGGTTAGAGTGAGCAAGGGGAGCGGAGAAATTGAGACGGCCGATGTCACACTGACAGTTCTCAATGAAAAGATCAAGCCTGGGTAACAGACCACAGGGAGGGCACCAGGTGGAGGGAGAGTACTGGAGGTGGGTGAAAGGGTTCCCTATTCGGGGGAGGACTCCTGGTCAAAGATGTGAGCCTGGAGAAGGCGACAGAAGAAGAGCTCAACGTCACGCCGAGTGTGAAATACATTGAGGTGGGGCCATAAGGGGATAAAACTGTGTCCTTTGCTGAGTATAGATCGTTCAGCATCAGAGATGAGAAGGTCAGAGGTTATTGTGAATACACAGCAAGGGGTCAGATTAGGAGAAGAGATGGGGTCCTAGGGAAGTGAAAGAGAAGAAGGATCTGGAGGGGCGTTAGTGCCCATGAGCTGCTGGAGTTGTTCCCTTACACTTGAAAGGAAGAGAAAAAGTTTTTGTTAATGCGTCGGATATGACAAAGGACGAAATGAAACTGTGGAGCAGGACAGCTTTGAGATAAGGTATCGGTGCTTCTAGAGAGAGAGATCGAGTGTGTACATGTGACGGCGCATGGCACTGAGTGTGGATCTCAGGAGGTGGCGAGAACAGCAGTTCGAGGAATGTTGTATTTCTTGAGATACCTGTAATCATGGGTGGATTCAAAACATGAAGGATGGAATAAGTTGGAGCCGGAGACAGTCGCTGAGGAAGGAGATGTGGCTGTGAAAACGAGTTTTGGTAGACACCTTATCAAACACCAGGAGGGAAATACAAAGCAATGAAGGTGAACAAGATAAAAGAGACAAACAGAAATCCCAGAGAGAAGAGCAAAACTTCTTCAAGGTCGGCATTCTTGGAAGAGAAGTGGCAGTAAATTAAACACCAAAGTAAAAGCAAAATACTGCAGATGCTGGAAACCTGAAATAAAAAAAAACAGAAAGTGTTGGAAATACTCAGCAGGTTTGGCAGTATGTGTGGAGAGAGAAACAGAGTTAATGTTTCAGGGCTGTGACCTTTGTGTCCTCACTTTCCACCAGCGAGTAAAAGTGACTGTGAGATTAGGAGACGAGTCTCCAAAAAGAGGTTGAGCTATTGTCCTGTGGCCTTCAATGGAAAGAAGATCGAGTGCAGTAAAAATTTGGCTACTGATTTGCTACAATCATGTTTCGGACTGCTGACAGCGGCCAAGTTCACCCCTAAGTCTCTGGCGTGTAGTAAATATCCAAACCACAGATTGTTCAGATAAAAACAAATCAGATCAGAACAGTTTCAGGAAGATTGTTTGGAGAACAGTTTTGAGAAGTCTACTTCTATGTTGAGGTTCCGCAGCACATGATCTTGACTGCAAATCTGCCTTCTCTCTCCAGCTGCTAACACCAGTTTCTTATCCAACCACAACATAAGGCTTCTGAATGAGCCTGCAGCACTTGTCTAATGCTGGAGGAATACTGGAGGGAGTGCAGCCATCCAAATGAAGACAGTGCATCCATTTACCTTCTGCTCAAAAACAAAAACAGAAACTGATAACGCTGAAAATATTCAGTAAGTCAGGCAGCATCTGTGCAGAGAAAAACAGAGTTAATGTTTCAGGTCTGTGACCTTTCATCAGAACAAATTACCTTCTGCTCGGCCTGAGCAGCTCAAGGAATGCTCTGTAAATTCACTATTCACTAAAGACTCTCAATACACTTTTCCTGACTCAACACTCCATGCTGATTGCATAAGTGTCCCTGAGAGGGAAATAAAGCCTTCAGCCCGGCTGATATCTGTGAATGTGTTGGCACTCCGCAGCATATTTGCAGCAATTCTTGTTTGTCTTTCTCTTGGTTCTACTCTTTTCTATCCAGTTGTAGCCAGAGGATCTCCTGCAATAGCTTCTCCTCCTGCCCCACACCCCATTACCAGTGGTGTCCCCTAAGGATCTAACCTTTGCCACCTGCTATTTTTCATCTACACACTGTCTCTCGGCAACATCATCCAAACACACAAGTGGGACCCACATGGTCTTTTGTTGCGTCATCTCACTGGGTACAGTGAGCACCGTTACTACACTGTAGTCTGTCTCACCTTTATCTCTTGTCTCGACAAGACAATGACCAATATGGCAACGGGATACTTGGTGTAGTAATTCAAGAAAACTTTATTCAGAAATAATGACTTATACTTAAGAGTCCTTGAGAGGGTGCAGAGGAGATTTACCAGATTGATTCCAGGGATGGAGGATTTTAGTTACAAGGTTAGATTGGAGAAGCTGGGGTAGTTCTATCTGGATCAATGGAGATTGAGGGGAGATTTAATAGAAATGTACAAGATTATGACAGGCTTAGATAAGTCAGACAAGGAAAAACTGTTCCCATTAATTAGTAGTACAAGGACTAGGGGACACAGATTGAAAGTTTTGAGCAAGAGATGCAGGGGGAATATGAGGATGGACTTTTTTACGCGGCGGGTGGTAATGACGTGGAACTCGCTGCCCACAAGGGTGGTGGAAGCGGAGACAATCAATGACTTCACAAGGAAACTGAATGGCACTTGAAGGAAACAGACTTGTGGGGTTATGGGGATCAAGCAGGGGAGTGGGACTGTCTGAATAGTTCCGTGGAGAGCCGTCATGGACTCGATGGGCTGAATGGCCTCCTTCAGTGCCATAAATGATTCTATGACTACGATTGATTTTTTTAGATTAGAGATACAGCACTGTAACAGGCCCTTCGGCCCACCGAGTCTGTGCCGAACATCAACCACCCATTTATACTAATCCTACACTAATCCCACATTCCTACCAAACATCCCCACCTGTCCCTATATTTCCCTACCACCTACCTATACTAGTGACAATTTATACTGGCCAATTTACCTATCAACCTGCAAGTCTTTTGGCTTGTGGGAGGAAACCGGAGCACCCGGAGAAAACCCACGCAGACACAGGGAGAACTTGCAAACTCCACACAGGCAGTACCCGGAATTGAACCCGGGTCCCTGGAGCTGTGAGGCTGCAGTGCTAACCACTGCGCCACTGTGCCGTGGAGAGGAGAGGTAGTATAAACTAAAAGGTACAATTTTAATTGGGATGCAGGAATAGAGAGACCTGGGGCTGTAATCTTTGAAGGTGGCAGAAAGTTGAGAATGCTGTTAAAAAGGCATATGGGATCCTTGGCTTTATTAATAGAGGCATAGAGTATAAAAAAAGTGAAGCTATGGTAAACCTGTATAAATCACTGGTTAGGCCTCAGACAGAGTATGGTGTTCAATTCTGAGACATCACGTGTTAGGAAGGATGTCAAGTCTTGGAGTGGGTGCAGAGGAGATTTACCAGAATGGTACTAGGGATAAGGGACTTCAGTTATGTAGAAAGTCTAAAGGAGATCAGGTTGTTATCCTTCAAGCATAAAAGGTTAAGCGGAAATTTGATGGAGGAGTTCAAAATCATGAATGATTTTGATAGAGGAGATAAGGAGCAACTGTTTTGACCGGCAGGAGGATCGGTAACCAGAGGTTGCAGATTTAAGATAATTGGCAAAATAACCAGAGGCAAAATTAGGAGAAATTCTTTTATGCAGCAAGATGTTGTGATTGAGAATGCCCTGCCTGAAAGGTTGCTGGAAGCAGATTCAATAATAACTTTCAAAAGGGAATTGGATAAATACTTGAAGGGAGAATTTGCAAGGCTATGTGGATAGAGCAGGGGAGTAGAACTAATTAGATAGCTCTTTCAAAGCATGGGCACAGGCATCACGGACAGAACAGTCTCCTTCTGTTCTGTAAGATTCATCAAGTCTTAGTCATTATCAGTAAGTTACAAAAATAACGTCTATTCCCTTTATTGAAGCCCTGTTGACTGAGATCTCTTGCTGATTTCTCCCCAGATTATTCCTGGCATGCAGTTTTTTCACTTCACGACAACTGACTCATTTCCTTCAGGATGACGCATTTTTCTCAAATTATGTGTGACTGAAAAAGCTTACTTTCCCGTTAAATGACATCTACATGCTGTGTTGATGGATGTCTCACTGATTCTTGGTCAGATGGTAAGCGGATCGAGGCTGCACTTGTAGTCAAAGGACTGAGCAGAAGGAAGTAACAATCCGAAATTCCCAATCACCTGAATTGAGCGGGTCACCTTAACCGAACCTAACCGGGACCTGATCAGACACGTGGCATGTTAGCTTTATACCTCAATGAAGTCGGTGAAAAATAAAACTGGGCGGGTGTAACATTGGAATACTGATCCAATCCTGCCAGTCGACCCCCAGCCACCACGCTCCTCCCCACCCCTCACACCCTGCCACCGCTCCCCAGGTGAGTTAGGTCAAAATTAACAGCCACATTGTTTACAACCCAACCAACCTCTGGATAAAGGCAAGTGGCAATTGATTTGAAGTGATCTCCAGTGCTATGGCAGTGGGGAACAGGGTTATGATGATGCCATTGAAATTCAGCACAGGTGGCTGGGCTTTGTTAAAACACAATGACATAAGAAATAGGAGCAAGAGTAGGCCCTATATTGCCTCAAGCCTGCTCTGCCATTTAATAAGATTATGGCAGATCCTCAACTTCAACTCCACTTTCCCATCTGATCCCCATATTCAATCATTCCCAAAAGTGTATCAATCTCAGCCTTGAATATAGTCAATGACTGAGCATCCACAGCTCTCTGGGGTAGAGAATTCCAAAGATTCACAACCATCTGATGAAGAAATTGCTCCTCATCTCAGTCCGAAATTGCCCTTATTCTGAGACAATGACCCTCTGGTTCAAGACTACAGCCAGGGAAAACAGCCTCGACAACCAAGGCGGGAGTAATGCACTGTTAATTCAGTGCCACTACTCCACAGATCATAGCATATTAGTAAAGTTTCCCACTTACCCACTTTAAGTAGCCATTAAATATTCTATTTGTCCCCCAGAATAAAGCACACCAAACCAGGTTTCTTTAAACAACAACAAAATTAACTATTTATTAATAAACTAAATCTTAAACAATAATGAAATAAATCTATATATATGAAAATATTTTATGACTCTTTACTCTTCCTAACCCTCATGCACACACATACATTCAAAAACCAGTTACCAGGAAAAAAGGCTTTTTCAAATTACACTGTTTCTTAGGAATGATAAAATAATTGGGTTGTCACGGTCTGGTACGATTTTTCCGGGTCGGTGAGGTGTCCCAGAGTCGAATAGTTAGATGCCACTCAAAGTCTCTCCAGGCGAGGTTATTGAACAGTCTGTGATGGGTAGGCTTTCAAGGCAATTTGTCTGCAGCAGGCATCACACAGGTCTTTCAGCAAAAGGCCTAACAACAGGTCTGCTTGGGATTTGAAGTAGCAGTCTAGCAATAGAAGCTTTTTTGATTTTTCAGGATCTCCTAAAACACAAATGACAAGAGGAATCACTCTTAAGGCAGGGATTTTTCAGACACTGGAGGCAATAGGAATCTGCTACCTTTAAAATGCAGGGCTTCCTCTCTGCAAAACAGCTTACCTCCACAGAGAGCAGCAACTCGTCTTTTCCTGTGCCTTTTTTCTCTCTGCAGGGATCTTTTCCTCACTCCAGGGGTCTTTTCCTCAAATGTAGGATTTCTTTTTCCAAGAAAGTCTTCTTTTACGGAGAGTAGGCCTTTTCTCTGGTCTGCAAACAGGTCCCACTCAGCTCACTGCATGCTGCTGGTCCAGCCCACACTTCTTTCACAATGCAAAGTGAAACTTAAACCCACAATCAATTCATGTGACAATCATAAATCTTCCTATCATTTCCCTGTTGAGCTGCTTGGAAACAGGTGCCTTGCAGTCTGTGCACACTTTACTCAATCCACAATCAGCTCTTAAAGCACTTTTTGCAAAGGAAAATAGAAACACTCACATAACACTTGTCAGGCCCTCAGAATCATATAAGTTTCAATGAGATCATCTCTCATTCATCTAAACTCCAGAAAGTATAAGCCCATTATCCTCAATCTCTCCTCATAGAACAGCCCTCTCATCCCAGGAATCAAACCTATTGAACATGGCATTACACCCCCTCTAAGGCAAGTATATCCTTCCTTAGGTACAGAGACCAAAACTGTACATAGTACTCCAGGTGTGGTCTCGCCAATGCGTTGTACAATTGCAGCAAGACTTTCTTACTCTTGTACTCCAAGCCCCTTGTAATAAAGGCCAACATACCACTTGCCTTCTGAATTGCTTGCTGCACCTGCGTGTTAACTTTCTGTGTTTCATGTACAAGGACACCCAAATCCCTCATAGTTTCATCGTTTTTCACCATTTAAAAAATATTCAGTTTTTCTATTCTTCCTACCAAAGTGAATAACCTCATATTTCCCCACATTATACCTCATATGCCACTTTGTTGCCTACTCACGTAACTTATCTATATCCCTTTGCAAACTCTTTGGAGTGGATTTTCATTATGGAGGCGGGAAACAAGAGTCAGGTCTGGTTTTGGGTTAGGAACCAACCTCCGGTGGGAAACTGATTCAGGTTCAGATTTTCAAATGGGTAAGCCCTGAATCGGTATGGGGACGGGTTTCATGCCCACTTAGAGCGGCACAGTGGCGCAGTGGTTAGCACCGCAGCTTCACAGCTCCAGCGACCCGGGTTCAACTCTGGGTACTGCCTGTGTGGAGTTTGCAAGTTCTCCCTGTGTCTGCGTGGGTTTCCTCCGGGTGCTCCGGTTCCTCCCACAGCCAAAAGACTTGCAGGTTGGTAGGTAAATTGACCATTATAAATTGCCCCTAGTATAGGTAGGTGGCAGGGAAATATAGGGACAGGTGGGGATGTGGTAGGAATATGGGATTAGTGTAGGATTAGTATAAATGGGTGGTTGATGGTCGGCACAGACTCGGTGGGCCGAAGGACCTGTTTCAGTGCTGTATCTCTAAATAAAATAAATAGAGCCAGTGGGGCTGGGAATGGAGGTGGGTCAGATGAATGGTGGGCTCATGTAGACACACCGTGGCAGCTATCACTGAGGCTGCTCCTGAGGGAGAGATCTGAATTTTATGCCAAAACGTTCCACTGCACCAGAGGGAAGTGAGATGTCACAGGGGAGCTGGAGGCCTGTCACAGGGGCAGGGCAGACCCTCAATTCATTGATGACAACCTGGATCTAATGCTGGAGATTGTGAAGGAAAGAAAGGAGGGTGGCAGGAGGAATTCACCTCATCGTGCAGCTGGGGCACCTCTCTTTTCAGTGTTATCCCCCTTCGCCTCCTCTTCCTCCTCCTCTCTTACTTCCTGCTCCTCCCCAATGAGCTGTCGTCTTCCAGAGTCTCATGTCCACAAGGTCAAAACCTCTCTGCCGAGCCATGTCATGGAGAGTGCAGCAGACCACCACTTTAACTGAGACCTTTGCAGGAGGGTATTGGAGGGTGCCACCTAACTGATTCAGGCACCGGAATCACATCTTCAGAAACCTGGTATCCTACTCAAAGGTCAGCCTGCTCAAAGGTCAGCTTTCTGAGCAGGTGGCATTGGTTGTTTTGCCTCTGTGCCTTTGGCTGGGGCTCCCATAGAGGAGTCAGCAGCTATCTCTTCAAGGGATTTCCCTTATCCCCTTGGATCCATCCACGCACTTTTGGGGATGGTATGAAGATCCGAGATTGCCTGGAATAGCAGAGGATGAAGGTGTAATGGCAGCTGCCAGAAAAGCAAGTGCAAGCATAGAGAAAGCTCTTTTTGTGGTCACTGACCAGTTAGACTTTGAGGGAGTGGAAGCCTTCCTGCTGACGGATCCCACTGGCAGGTCACTGGATGCCTTAATGGCCACATAGGCATAAGCGATGATGCCCTGCACCTGGGGGAATCCAGTGATGGAAGTTGAGCCCAATGCCCTCAGTGCCTGCTCAGGCCCATCTGTATCAAAGTGGATGTAGTCCTCTGCCCTCCTGAAAATGGCATCCATGACCTCCCTGATGGCCTGATGAGATGCCGACTGTGAGATGCCACCTAGGCTCACATATTATATTATAATTTTCTAAGTGCTCTGTTACCAATTCCTGAATAATAAATGCCAGAATTTTCCTGCTGGATAATGTCAGGCTAACTGGCCTGTGGCTCCATTTTCTCTCTCCCTCCTTTTTAGAATCAGCTGCCTTCCATCCTACTTGGTCCGTTCCAGAATCTAGGAAGGTCACAGTCAGTGCATCCACTATCTCTGCAGTCACATCTTATATAATTTTAGAATTTAGACCATTAAGTCCATGGGATTTATTGGCTTTCAGTGGAGTCGGTCCCTTCCTTGACAGTGACAACAAGCTGTCTGGCAGGCCTGCCAGTGCACAAAGCGTCCCGGTGAGCATTCTCAACTGCGTTCTCCAGTAAGACGCCCATCGAAATCCTCATCTGAATCTCCTGTAGCAGAACTCATCTGCAACCTCACCCTGTGGGGAGCTGGCACAAATGCTATCCTTTCCCCACTTGCTTGGCTGCAGTCCACTCATGTCCAGTGACTCACCATGTGCAGATCCCGACCATGTTTCTAAGTCGATTCCTTCTTTCAAATGAGCATTCCTTAGTTCACTTGACAGAAACAAGAAAACAAGAAATGTTCTTCCAGCACTGGTCAGTTCTGCTATTTGACCAGTGAAAATTGAATAGTTGAGCTTGCAGTTCTAAATATTGACTGGAACATTGCAGTGAACAGTAGGCAAATTATTGATAGACGAACAACATGTAACCAGATCCTGGATTTCTAGCCATGCAGTTTTTGTCCGACAGGGCTATTTTTAATTTTCTATTTGAAATTTATTATGAAATATCCATTTGAAAAATAAACATTTTGAATTAATTGCATTTGGTCTGAAAAGCTCCCACTTAAACACCATAGAGCCATAGAGTCATAGAGTTATACAGCACAGAAGCAGGCCCTTTGGCCCACCGTGTCCGTGCCGGCCATCAAACCTATCGATTCTAATCCCATTTTCCAGCACTTGGCCCGTTGCCTTGTATGCTATGGCGTTTCAAGTGCTCATCTAAATACCTCTTCAATGTTGTGAAGGTTCCTCCCTCTACCACCCCTTCAGACAGTGTGTTCCAGATTCCAACCACTCTCTGGGTGAAAAATCTTTCCTGCTCCTTCCCCTTACCTTAAATCTATGCCCCTTGGTTATTGACACCTCCACTAAGGGAAAAAGTTTCTTCCTATCTACCCTATCTATACCCCTCATAATTTTGGATACCTCAGTCAGGTCCCCCCTCAGCCTCTCTGCTCTAAGGAAAAGAACCCGAGCCTATCCAGTCTCTTTTCATAGCTGAAATGCTCCAGCCCAGGCAACATCCTGGTGAATCTCCTCTGGACCCTCTCCAGTGCAATCACATCCTTCCTATAGTGTGGTGCCCAGAACTGTATACAGTACTCCAGCTGTGGCCTAACTAGCATTTTATACAGCGCCATCATAACCGCCCTGCTCTTATATTCCACTATACAATTAATAAAGGCAAGAATCCCATATGCCTTCCTAACCACCTTATCTACCTGTGATGCTGCCTTTAGTGATCTACGGACAAGTACACCAAGGTCCCTCTGACCCTCTGTACTTCCTATGGTCCTACCATCCATTGTCTATTCCCTTGCCATGTTAGTCCTCCCAAAATGCATCACCTCACACTTCTCAGAATTAAATTCCGTTTGCCACAGCTCCGCCCTTCTTACCAGCCCATCTATATTGTCCTATAATCTAAAGCTATCCTCCTCACTATTTACAACACCACCAATTTTCGTGTCATCTGTGAACTAACTGATCATACTTCCTATATTCACGTCTAAATCGTTAATGTACATTACAAACAGCAAGGGTCCCAGCACCGATCCCTGCGGTACACCGCTGGCCACAGGCTTCCACTCGCAAAAACAACCCTCGACCATCACCCTCTGCCTCCTGCCACTAAGCCAATTTTGGATCCAATTTGACTCATTGCCCTGGATCCCATGGGCTCTTACCTTCTTAACCAATCACCCATTCGGGGCCTTATCAGAAGCCTTACTGAAGTCCATGTAGACTAGATAAACTGCTTTACCCCATCTACACACCAAGTCACCTCCTCGAAAAATTCAACTAAATTTGTTAGACATGATCTCCCCCTGAAAAAACCATGCTGACTATCCTTGATTAATCCCTGCCTCTCCAAGTGGAGATTAATCCTGTCCCTCAGAATTTTTTCCAACAGTTTCCCTACCACTGCTGTTAGACAAACCGGCCTGTAATTACCTGGTTTATCCTTACTACCCTTCTTGAATAATGGTACCACATTCACTGTCCTCCAGTCCTTTGGCACCTCTCCCATGGCCAGAGAGGATTTGAAAATTTGTGTCAGAACCCCTGCTATCTCCTCCCTTGCCTCACATAGCAGCCTGGGATACATCTCATCTGGCCTGGGGATTTATCCACTTTTAAGCCTGATAAAATCACTAATACCTCCTCCCTTTCAATGTTCATGTATATCACAATCCCCCTCCCTGATCTCTACACCTACATCGTCCTTCTCCATAGTGAACACAGATGAAAAGTAATTATTTAAAATTTCACCTACATCCTCTGGCTCCACACACAGATTGCCACTTTGGTCCTTAATGGGCCCTATTCTTTCCCTGGTAGTCCTCTTGCCCTTAATATACTTATAAAACTCCTTGGGATTTTCCTTTATCTTGCCCGCCAGTATTTTTTCATGCCCCCTCTTCGCTCTCCTAATTACTTTTTTAAGTACCACCCTACACTGTCTATATTCCTCCAGGACCTCCACTGTTTTCAGTGCTCTGAATCTGCCATATGCCTCTTTTTTTTCCTGATCCAATCCTCTATATCCTTTGACATCCAGGATTCCTTGGACTGATTGGTCCTACCCTTCACCTTTACAGGAACATGTTGGCTCTGAACTCTCACTATTTCCTTTTTGAATGACTCCCACTGGTCTGATGTAGACTTTCCTACAAGTAGCTGCTCCCAGTCCACTTTGGCCAGATCCTGTTTCATCTTATTGAAATCGGCCTTCCCCCAATTCAGTATCTTTATTTCCAGTCCATCTTTGTCCTTTTCCATACCTACCTTAAATCTTACAGAGTTATGGTCACTATCCCCGAACTGCTCCGCCACTGAGACTTCTACCACTTGTCTGGCTTCATTCCCTAAGATTAGGTCCAGTACTGCCCCTTCTCTTGTAGGACTTTCTACGTGCTGGCTCAAAAAGCTTTCCTGGATGCACTTTAAGAATTCCGCCCCCTTTAATCCTTTTGCACTAAGACTATCCCAGTTGATATTGGGGACGTTGAAATCCCCTACTATTATTACCCTATTATTTTTACACCTCTCTGAAATTTGCCTACATATCTGCTTCTCTATCTCTCCCTGACTGTTTGGAGGCCTGTAGTACACGCCCAGCAAAGTGATTGCCCCCTTTTTTGTTTTTAAGTTCTACCCATACGGCCTCATTTGAGGAACCTTCTAAAATATCATCCCTCCTTACTGCAATATTTGACTCCTTGATCAACACTGCAATGCCACCTCCTTCTTTACACCCGCCCCTGTCACGCCTGAAGATTCTATACCCTGGAATATTAAGCTGCCAGTCCTGCCCTTCCTTCAACCATGTCTCTGTGATGACAATAGTATCATATTCCCATGTGTTCATCAATGCCCTCAATTCATCTGCCTTACTTGTAAGACTCCTTGCGTTAAAATAGATGCAATCCAGCCTTGCATTATTTGCTTGTGCTTTATTTGCTCTGCCTTCCAGACTGACTTAGTTTCTCTTCCATGCTTGGCTGTGCATCACCACCTACTGTACCTCCACTCTGCATTACAACCCCTGCCAAATTAGTTTCAACCCCCCACCCCCCCGCCAACAGCACTAGCAAACCTCCCTGCAAGGATGTTGGTCTCGTTCTGGTTCTGGTGCAACCCATTTGATTTGTACAGATCCCACCTTCGCCAGAAACAGACCCAGTGATCCAGGAAACTAAAGCCCTCCCTCCTGCACCATGTCTTCAGCCACGCAGTCATCTGCTCTGTCCTCCTATTCCTATACTCACTAGCATGTGGCACCAGGAGTAATCCAGAGATTACAACATTTGAGGTCCTGCTTTTTAATCTGCTACCTAGCTCCCTAAATTCTTGTTGCAGGACCTCATCCCTCTTTCTGCCTATGTCGTTGGTACCAATGTGAACCATGACCTCTGACTGTTCACCCTCCCCCTTCAGAATGTCCTGCAGCTGCTCTGTGACATCCTCGACACTAGCACCAGGGAGGCAACATACCATGCTGGAGTCACTAGCCTCCAAAAACAATCCCTGCCCAAGCCACTGATGAATCTCAACATTTGTTCTGCAACTTTGCGATCTTGGGTTAACAAGATTTAATGCTGTGATATAGAAATGACAGCTAGTCAATATTATGAGGAAATCAACATGATGCAGCCAGTCATAAAATTATCATAAGTGTTGGGACATCACTTCAGGTGCCTAGGATTTCCCAGACGTGTTATGACAGCTGCTGTTAACTCTCAATTTAGTCGTCATCTTGAAAATTCTGCTGTAATTTGTGGTCACCAGTGTGGAATTTGGAAGCATCTGTTTCATAGGCGAACCCCTTGCCTCTGACACGTCTCTCGTACTCTGTGAAGGGACTTTTGTCACGCCTTGAAGCTTTAAGTCTTTGAGAGGAGCTGGCATTGTGAATTTCGAACCAAGCTACCATTATTTAGATGCCCTTCCTCAAACCTCTTGCCCCAGGGCACTGTCCTCTCACCCATTCAGTTCCTTTACCATATCAATGGTCTTTTACACTGATATTTCCTGATGTTTTCATTCTATTTTCATCAGCTTCAGTCGGATCTTCTGCCTTCCTGTTATTTCAGTATGCTGACTGAATTATCACATCTTAATCCTCTCGCAATCTGCCTTTCAATGGGCTTTGAAACTTTGATTTCATTCAAAACATCAGAAATAACATCTCCTTCTGTTCCTCACAAACCTAACCAGCAGCTTCCAGCTCTCACTTTGACGGTTCCTCTCTACTTATTCCCTCTTTACTGATTCTGACCTCACTATTTACCCCGCCTTTAGATGGAAACCCCACATTCCCTCCTTTGTTGAGTTTGCTTCCCAGAGGACGCATTTCATCTTTCATGTCAAACATTTCCCTGCTCCAATTCTCTTTTTTTGAGATTTTCCTTCAGCAATATTCTTTGCCAAGTTCCTCCCGTCTATTTTTCTCTTCGACATGTTGTCTCTTTAACGGAGTATTTTTCCACTATACCCTCAGGTGCCTTGCACAGATAAACCTCATTCAGGTGAGAGCCCAACAAGGAAGTTGTTCACCTTCTCCTTTGTTATCTCTTGCCCCACCCCCGCTTTACTTGCTTAAAACCTTTCACATTTCTAACATTTGCCAGTTCTGAAGAAGGGTCACTAACCTAAAACGTTAACTCTGCTTCTCTCTCCACGGATGCTGCCAGACCTGCTGAGTATTTCCAGCATTTCTTGTTTTTATTTCAGATTTCCAGCATCCGCAGTATTTTGCTTTTATATTAAGGAAGTTGCTCAATTGCTGCAGGTGCCTCCTGCATAGTCCTGGTTCTTTTGCTTATTTTATTCATTTCATGGGATGTGGGCATCGCTGGCTAGGCTGGCATTTATTACCAATCCCTAATTGCCCTTGAGAAGGTGGTGGTGAGCTGTCTTCTTGAACCACTGCAGTCCATCTGGAACGGATGCACCTACAGTGCTGTTAGGAAGGGAGTTCCAGAATTTTGATCCAGCGATATTGAAGGAACGGCGATATTATTCCAAGTCAGGACAGTGTGTAGCTTGGAGGGGAACTTGCAGATGGTGGTATTCCCACACATCTGCTGCCCTTGTTTTTCTAGGTAGAAGAGGTCAGGGGTTTGGAAGGTGCTGTCGAAGAAGGCATGGTGAGTTACTGCAGTGCATTCTGTATATGTTACACACTGCTGCCACTGTCCATTGGTGGTGAAGGGAATGAATGTTTAATTTTGTGGATGGGGTGCTGATGAATCAGGCTGCTTTGTCCTGGATGGTGTCAAGCTTCCTGAGTGTTGATGGAGCTGCACCCATCCAGGCAAGTGGAGACACTCCTGACTTGTGCCTTGTGGACAGGCACTGGGGAGTCAGGAGGTGAGTTACTTGCCACAGAATTCCCAGCCTCTGACCTGCTCTTGTAGCCACAATATTTATATAGCTGGTACAGTTCAGTTTCTGTTCAATGGTAACCCGCAGGATGTTGATAGTGGGGGATTCAGTGATGGTAATGCCATTGAACGTCAAGGGGAGATGGTTAGACTCTCCCTTGTTGGAGATGGTCATTGCCTGCCACTTGTGTGATTCAAATGTTACTTGCCACTTATCAGCTGAAGCCTGAATGTTATCCAGGTCTTGCTGCATACGGACATGGACTGCTTCGGTGGCTGAGGAGTTGCGAATGGTGCTGAACATCATACAATCATCACCGAACATCCCCACTCCTGACATGATGGAAGGAAGGTTATTGATGAAGCAGCTGAAGATGGTTGGGCCTAGGGCACTACCCAGAGCAACTCCTGCAGTGATGTCCTGGGGCTGAGATGATTGACCTCCAACAACCACAACCATCTTCCTTTGTGCTAGGTATGACTCCAGCCAATGGAGAGTTTCCCCCTTGATTCCATTGACTTCAATTTGGCTAGGGCTCCTCGATGCCATACTCGGTCAAATGTTGCCTTGATGTCAAGGGCAGTCACTCTCACCTCAGCTCTTGAGTTCAGCTCTTTTGTCCATGTTTGGACCAAGGTTGTAATGAGGTCAGGAGCCGAGTGGCCCTGGCAAAACCAAAACTGAGTGTCAGTGAGCAGATTGTTGCTGTTTAAGTGCCACGTGATAGCACTGACGATGACACTTTCCATCACTTTGCTGATGATCAAGACTAGGCTGATGGGCTGGTAATTAGCTAGATTGGATTTGTCCTGCTTTTTGTGTACAGGACACACCTGCACAATTTTCCACATTGCCGGGTAGATGCCAGTGTTGTAGCTGTACTGGAACAGCTTGGCTAGGGGCGCGGCTAGTTCTGGAGCACATCTTCAGTACTACACCAGAACGTTGTAAGGGCCAATAGCCTTTGCAGTATCAAGTGCCTTCAGCTGTTTCTTGATACCACGTGGAGTGAATCGGATTGGCTGAAGACTGGCGTCTGTGATGCTGGGGACCTCAGGAGGAGGCTGAGATGGATCATCAACTCAGCTCTTCTGGCTGAAGATAGTCGCAAATTCTTCAGCCATCTCTTTTGCATTGATGTGCTGGACTTCCCCAGTGTTGAGGATGGGGATATTTGTGGAGCCACCTCCTCCAATTAGTTGTTTAATTGTCCACCATCATTCGTGACTGGATATGGCAGGACTGCAGAGCTTAGATCTGATCCGTTGGTCTGGGATCACTTAGCTGTGTCTATTGCATGCTGCTCCTGCTGTTCAGCATGCTTGTAGTCCTGGGTTGTAGTTTCACCAGGTTGACACCTCATTGTTAGGTATGCCTGGTGCTGCTCCTGGCATGGCCTCCTGCACTCTTCTGGTTGGTCCCCTGGCTTGATGATAATGGTAGAATAAGGGCTATGCCGGGTCATGAGGTTACAGATCGTGGTTGAGCACAATTCTGCTGCTGTTGATGGTCCACAGCACCTTGTGGATGCTCAGTTTGAGCTGCCAGATCTGTTCGAAATCTATCCTATTTAGCACACTGGTAGTGCCACACAACACAATGACATGAGTCCTCAGTGTGAAGGCGGGACTTCGTTTTAACAAGGACCGTGCAGTGATCACTCCTACCAATGCTGTCATGGACAGATGCATCTACAACAGGTAGATTGGTAAGGGTGAGGTCTAGTAGGGTGAGACTCACCGTACGTCCACTAATGGCTACCAGAGCTGCAGCTGATTACTCCTTCCCTATCACGGTGCGTTATGGTGGTGTATAACATCCCTACTGCTCTTCATGAGGTACCAGGTTTAGATCTAGGCACCTCCATGATCTGTGTAGCTCAGTTGATCATTAAGTGAATGCACTGAGGCAATGGGAGAGCCAGTACAACTCATCACCCTTGTCTGTACGAGGCTTGAATGTTGCTCATATAACTGACCTCCAATCTCTCCCTCTCTTCATCTCAGCCTTTCCCCATTTCATCAATCGGCCTAAGGCCATTAACATTTCTCACCTTTCACCTTTTCTTCCTTCTCTGCTCGTAATATCTCACTCTACCCACCCTTCATCCTCCCTGCATCATCATTGCATTTAAATCAAAACTCACTGCAACCCCCACCCCCACTCTAGAGCATTCCTTTCTTGTACCCTTCAAGTTCAGGGGCTGCTTCCCTCCCCAGTCTCCCTTCTTCCCATAATTTGCAGGTTTTTAAAACCCAAACCAGACCAATTCATTCTTAAGATGTGGGTGTCATTGGCAAGGCCGGCATTTATTGCCCATCCTTAATTGCCCTGGAGAAGGTAGTGGTGAGCGGCCTTCTTGAACCGCTCCAGTCTGTGTTGTATAGGTACACTCACAGCGCTGTTAAGGGGGACGTCCCAGGATTTTGACCCAGCGACGATGATATACTTTTACAAGTGAGGACGATGTTTGTGACTTGCAGGTGGTGGTGTTTCCATGCACTTGCTGCCCTTGTCCTTCTAGGTAGCAGAGATCACAGCTTTGGAAGGTGCTGTCGAAGAAGCCTTCGCAAGTTGCTACAGTTCATCTTGTAGATGATACACACTGCAGCCATGATAGTCTGTGTGCTTCGATTGCTTTTTTACTTTATTAAACTACTTACTTCAGTCTTGGTATCCCTTTGATTAAATTTCTCGAGGTTTTTTTTATAAAAATGGATTTGTTGGGATTATTAAGGAAATTTTTAATTTCATTTTGATGTATGTACTCCATTTCCATTATATGTGCATCTGATGTTACGTGGAGAGACTGGAGAATCTGGGATTGTTCTCCTTAGAGCAGAGAAGGTTCAGGCGAGATTTTATTGAGGAGTTCAAAATCATGAAGAGGTTTTGATAGAGTAAATGAGGAGGAACAGTGAAGGAAGAGTCAGTAACTAGAGGACACAGATTGACAAAGGAGAGAAAGGGGGAGATGAAGAGAATTTTTTTGTGCATTAAGTTGTGTGACCTGGAATGCACTGATAGGGTGCTGTTAACAGATTCAATTGTAACTTTCAAAGGGAATTAGATAAATACTTAACAGGGAAAATATTTGCAGGGCTATGGGGATTGAGCAGGGGAGTTGGATAGCTCTTTCAAAGTGGCGGCACAGACACGATGGGCTGAATGGTCTCATCCTGTGCTGTAAGATTCTATGTCTAAAACCGATTTCTACAGGCACTGAAGGTATGGAGCATTGGTGCTGAGGTAACGGCTGAGGTACCCGATTGTGCTGAATATCACTGGGTTTACTGCACTGGTACTGGCTCTCACTGAACCAATGGAGTTACTGCAGGAATAATACACAGCAATCTATCAGGCTGTGCTTCAGGCACAGATTCACAGTGCTATTTGATTAGTCAGAACCTAATTTAAAAATCAATTCAGGAATAAGCTCATCGCTCACAAAGCTGCAACAACGGAACGCTTGTGTTCACAGAACTGGTTAATGAGGCTAGGAGAATTTTGGTTAAAGTAAACACTCTTCACTTTTATCCAAAGAGGCTTTCTGCCAAAATATTGAAAATGAGGCAAAACATTTTAAATTAAATGGGAGCAGGCCGGCTTAGTAGTCCAAGGATTGGGAATGCAACCTTGGAATTCACAAAACAGGAAGGCAGGTCAGGAGCTTGGTGAGGGGTTCGAGGGACCTCCCCAGTTACAGGAGTGAGAGAGGGGTTCGAGGGATCACCCCAGATACAGGAGTGAGAGAGGGGTTCGAGGGACCTCCCCAGATACAGGAGTGAGAGAGGGATGTTACGACTGAGGTTGGAGGAATGCACTGTTTTTCTCCAGTTCCACTTCTCCATGGGTCACAACATATATTTAAATGTTTTACCCAGTTACCGATGTGGCCAATTATATACTTTATCTATTTTAGTTTCAGAATAAAAATCCGCCAACCAGGTTTCTTTAATAAACAACAAAATTATTGATTTATTTTGAAACAAGACTTATTCAATAAAGATGCAAAGCTTATTAACACACAATTTGAAATATGAAGGTAAAATATATACCCTTCTAAAATAACCTAATACTCCCACACACACACATTGGTTAAAGAGAAAAAGAATAAAGAAAAATGAAAAAAACTGGCTCTGCAGAGATCAACTTTAAGAAAAATATTTTGGACAAGTTATTGTCAATTCTTGAAGAAAAAGGATAAGATATGGAATGTTCCAGATGGCACTTTGGTCTGGCATCCAGGTACACGTTGATGACTGTCACAGGGCTCTTTCTGGAGCAGTTGTGTTCAGGCAACGTTGAGGAATAGCCTTGCAAGCTTTTCGGGAGAATTACTGCATCGGTGGTTTCAGCTATCACACTGGATTCTCAGAAGATTTTTCAAAACAGATGGAAAAGGATGAGTTGGGTGACTTCTCTCTTAGCAGGCTTACAATCCAACTAACTGTTCAAACAGTCCAAGCCCCAAGTTGGAAAGGCAAAAACTCCTGACCACCATAGACCTAGACATGTGACTTCTCTGTAAACAACTCCAATAGCATCAAGGCTCCTTCTGTTTATTTAGAACTTCATGGTCTCTTCCAGTCAGTGTTTTTTTTAATATCCAAAGTGTCCTTCCAGTGACCCTTTAAAAAAACACACACATCCATGGAATCTCTTCAATCTTTCAAATGAACCAATTTCCACAATCTTTTAAACACAAATCCTCAAAAAACATATTAATAATAGAAGAGCCTTCATGGCAGGGGTTAGAGGGACCTCCCCAGATACAACAGTGAGAGAGGGGTTAGAGGGACCTCTCCATATACAGCAGTGAGAGGGGGGGTTAGAGGGACCTGTCCAGATGCAGAAGGGTGAGAGAGGGGTGAGAGGTACCTCCCCTGATACTGGACTGTGAGAGAGGGGTTAGAGGGACTTCCAAAGATATAGGTATGTGAGGGAGATGTTGGAGGGGCCACCCCAGATACAGGTATGTGAATGAGGGGTTAGAGAGACCGCCCCAGATATTGTTGTGACAGAGCAGGTTTGGCAATGATACCAAAGTGTGAGAGCAAAGATACAGTGTGCCTACAGATGATTTGAAGCTCTGAAGGGATCTGAACAAATTCCTGGACATCATCTGCAGAAGAGAATGGGGATTTGAAAGAGTGGTTGTGCAAAAGATAGCTGTGAAGTATTTAATCCATGCAACACGAGCAAGGAAAGTTGGATCCAGAACATCTAGAATTATATTTGGATCAGGACTCTGCTGAAATGGTTTAGCAGGAAGATATTCTGAATGAAAGATTGTATTAACTGCTGAGTTTGGGTGAAATACCAAACCATTTCAGGGAAAGATAAGCATTTTCTGAGATTCAACCAAAGTGAGAGGTCAGAGAGAGAGTGGGAGAAATCAGTGGGAGAGTCAGTGGGACAACAGCGGTCAGCAATATGTCCACAGACAGACACCAGTGTCCGTGGTAAATCATATTGAGGTCTGTGGTGTCCTTCGGCCCTCCAAACCTCTGTGACTGATAGCAGGCTGCCCATGGCTCAGCTTTAGTTGATGGCTCTCCTATTAAAGTGTACATCTGGTAGAGGCAGCACCTGTGTCTGACGGACAGTGGTCGCTTGTTAGTGATTGGTCACTGTTTGTGACTGACAGTGAGCTGCCTGGGGGGAATGAGCGCTGATTGGCGGTACATAGCGTAGGCGCACTGGGATCGGCTGCCCTATTGTTCAAGGAATGAGTGGGACTGGCTGCTGCAGGGGAGAGGCCAAGGGGAGAGCAGGAAGCGGGCCATCACACAGCCAGAGGGGCAGTGTGGAGGGAGCACGCTGAGAGTCAGGCAGCCCTTTAAACAAGCACTGGCCCGGGGAGCAGAGAGAGAGGAGTGGGAGATAGAGAGAGAGGGACACAGGGAGAGAGATGGACACAGCAAGAGGGGAGAGAGGGGGAGGGGGAGAAAGAGACAGGGAGTGGGGAAAGAGAGATGGGGAGGGGGGGAGAGAGAGACTGAGTGGGGGCAAAAGAGAGAAGAGAAAGAGACCAAGATCACTCCTGACAGATGAACATCTGTCCAAATTCTCTGCAGTGCTACATCAAGTGTGCAGGCAGACGTTGACTACTTGTGCATGTAAAAACAATGCCAGATGTATCACTAAATAGGGAGAATGTGTTTTAAATAGGATCGTGTTTTGATGGCATTAGGTTGGTTATACACTTTATAAAGATTAATTGCCCCCATGTTCGTGGCTGAGTCAATAATTTTGTCGTGTCCATGGTGCAGCATGTTGGTACCTTTCCCTGTGGGAGAGTCAGTGGGAGAAGTCAGAACACAAGTCAGTGGGAGAGTGGGAGACATCATAGGGTTCGATCAGTGGGAAAGTCAGTGGAAGAGGTCAGGGGGAGAGGTCGGAGGGAAAGGTCAGTGGTCATTGGGGAAATCACAGGAAGAATCTGCAAATGATTTGAAGGTGGAGCTTTACTTCTGTTGTTACAATCAGGTGAGGAGGGGTCACAAGGCTCTCTTATTCTCTTCTCCGTGTTTGACCACGACAGGGTTTATTCCTTTTTAAACAGTGGCAGTGCTTACCACTTCAGTGAGTGTTTAATCTTTTACCTTTGTTGTAATCATAAAAGAACCAATCAGATAGATTTTCTTGAGTTTAACAAGAAAGAGGCGAGTTTATTGTACTTACCCAAAAATCTGATCTAAATAAAATAATAAAACTATGCTACACTTTCACTCACACATACATGTGAGAAGCACACACACACACAAATAGATTACAGAGTGATGAGGGATATTTGATGAGGCTTAGAGTCCAGAGCAAATAAAAATAATATACAGTCTGTGGTGTCTGGTAAATCCGTTGTCATCCTGCTGTCGTTGTGGTTCCGAAGTCTCTGGCTGGTAGAAGTACTTTGCAGCTGGCCCACCTAGTTCAGGTTTTTCTTGGAGACAGTGATGTAGGTGACTTTATTCCCTAGAGTCTCTGTCTGTAGCAATGATTGACTTGAGTATTCCGCAGTCGCAGTCAGGTTTCAAAAAACTTGCAGTATATCTGGAGAAAGAGACAGAGAGAGACATATAGCCCCACTGGGGTTCTGTATGGTTAGCACTGGAAGCTTGTCTGCTATGTGTAACAAAACTCCAGGTTTTACACAGCCTGGGGACACTGTCACATGGTTCTCTCGATCCCCTTTGTTTTTAATAAGGTCCAAAGTCTAAAATCCAAACCTTTCTCAGGTAGTATTGTCAGTGTTTACCTCCTGGTGGTATGTCTCCACTCATTAATGCTTCAAGATGGCTTTGAATGTCCCGCAAATTAGGGTGATATTGGATAATCTACTCAGTTATCCAAAACATTGTCCTGGATGGAATTCTTGTTAGATGTGTGTCTCTAATTTGATGTCCTGGAATGTGGGGTATTTTAATGCAAATTGTGGTGGCAATCTTGGCTGCCAGCTTTTTAAAAGTTAACTGTAGGATCCCAGCTTTCCTTTTTTAAAATTGTAATGTTGATTTCCAACCGATGAATTAAAAATCCTCATTGGTTTCTTGACTCTGTGTTTCAAAAGCGGAATCTATTTAAATTTCAAACATGTCACTATGGGAATGAATGCAAATTAAAACAGGTCCTGATGCAAAGCGTGCATATTTAATGAAGCAATCAATTAGAGGAGAATTGAAGGAAAAGGAGAATAAATTCAAATTCAAAAGAATAAAATTGGTTTCAATGTCATGACGTCAGCGTAACTGTGTTACCATGACATCTCACAGTGACGAGATTTACTTTTCAAACCATTCTAAAGTCAAGGTGCATTGTAAGCTCTCCAGAGCCCCATCAAGCTGAAACTACACCATTCCCCCATCTACCTCCCATTGTCCAAAAACTCAGGTCTGGCTCCATTTAGTGCAAACTGCAGTCTTGACCAATGAATTCCTCACAGCAGTGCAGAGAGTTAGACCTTGGATTCAGCACACATTGTCAGTATGAACCTTACTGTGAACCTTACTCCAGCTCTAATCCCAAACCTTCACCCTCACCCTGATGCCTTTTCAAATTTTTTGCTTGGTGACACTTCATTTATTGCAATTAAAGGTTGAGATGTGTATAGTCTGAAGCCTGTGCTGCTGATAGTTCAGCAACTGCAGATTCTTCCAAACCCCAATCCCTGCCCCTTCACAATATCATTTTCATTCTCAAATGGTTGCGTACTTATCCACCTACCCCCCACTTCCCATATACCTCAACCTCACCCACTCCCCCTATCCCTCAACCCCTCCTACTCTCCATATCCCTCGACTCTATCGACCCGCCTACTCCCCGCATTCTTCACTCCACCAAACCCCCACATTCCTCACCCCACCTTCTCTTCGTATCCCTCAACCTCACCTTCTCCCCATATGCCTCATCTCCATCAGCACGTGCAATTGTCTCTTAATGCCATTTCCGCTGTTTCAATAAGATTCTCTGTTAAATTATTCCGCAACTGCTTTTTGTTTCCCACATAACTAAGACACCTGATGGCCAAAAATGGCGATGGATACTTCTATACCCTGGTAAGAACAACCTCGCACTGCTGCTGCCAGCTTACATTTCGATAGAGAAAAGCATGTCTGAGTCTCGGCTGCTCTAAACCTTTCTAAATCTTTGGAATGAGACATTGAATGGAAGCCCCGTCTGCCTTCTCAGGTGGATGTAAAAGATTCCAAAGCAGCAGTCAAAAAGGAGCAGGCAAGTCCTCTCCAGTGTCCTGGCCAATGTTCGTCACTTTGTAAAGGGCACTGCAAGTTGTTGTCAATAATCAACAACATCAAAAGAACGGATTATCTGGTCATTATCACATCGCTGTTTGGCTGCTGCATTTCCTACATTGCAACAGTAACAATACTTTAAAAGTACTTTATGAACTACTTAGTCGACCGACTTAAGGTCAAGCAATCATCTAAGTTTTCCATTTTTGCGTGCGCAATGACTAGTGTTACAACTGAGGAGCGAGGAGTGCACTGTTTATTCTAGTCCATCCAACAGTGCAGCACTCCCTCAGTACTGACCTTCCGACAGTGCAGCACTCCCTCAATACTGACCCTTCGACAGTGCAGTGCTCCCTCAGTACTGACCCTCCAACAGTGCAGCACTTCCTCAATACTGACCCTTCGACAGTGCAGCACTCCCTCAGTACTGACCCTCCGACAGTGCAGCACTCCCTCAATACTGGCCCTCTGACAGTGCAGCACTCCCTCAGTACTGACCCTCCGACAGTGCAGCACTCCCTCAATACTGACCCTTCGACAGTGCAGCACTCCCTCAATACTGACCCTTCAACAGTGCAGCGCTCCCTCAGTACTGACCTCCAACAGTGCAGTACTCCCTCAGTATTGTCCCTCCGACCGTGCAGCACTCCCTCAATACTGACCCTCCAACAGTACAGTGCTCTCTCAGTGCTGCCACTGTGACAGTGCAGTGCTCCCTCAGTACTGCCCCTCTGACAATGCAGTGCTCCTTCAGTACTGCCCCTCTGACAATGCAGTGCTCCCTCCGTACTGACCCTCCGACAGTGCAGCACTCCCTCAGTACTGTCCCTCCGACAATGCAGTGCTCCCTCAGTACTGCCCCTCTGACAATGCAGTGCTCCCTCAGTACTGCCCCTATGACAATACATTGCTCCCACAGTACTGACCCTCCGACAGTGCAGCAATGTCTGCCCGCAGTGTGAGACGGGGTCAGCAGGCGACTTTGTGAGTGGCCATTCACCACACTCCACCACACACTTACTCCAATAGTGCAAGACTCCAGCACTATCAGGACTCATCCAAAAAGGGCTATAAATTGTCCGAGTCCAACCTGTGAAGACATTACCGTCAGTAAAAGAAAGTTAAGAAAATATGATTAAATTTGATTTGAACATAAATAGATTCAAGTGCAGTAGAAACTGTCCAATTAACCAGATGCCAATAATTCAGAATGATCTGGTGTTCAGTACACAAATGGAAAAGCTTTTATTTCAAGCAGTTTATCTACTTAGCAGCAATCAATCACTACGTGTGTTAAACATTCAGCTTCCAAGCTTTCTGTTCTACAAGGTCCCAGCTGAACTTTGTGAGATTGAAAGCGTTTCTGCTATGTTTTATTTGTTGGTGACAAGAAAGCAGTAAGTGCAACAGTGCAACAGTCTCACGTTAATGGGGATGTTTAACACCAACACAGGCGCAGTACGGCGTAACGACACAACATCGTCTGTCACACGGTTAAGAAACTTTCGCAGACTCTAGCGTTCCAAACCAGCAGATAGCTGCTACCGATTTTGGTAAATTCACGGTCTATGCACTAAATAAATGAGTTATCTTGGAGTAAGTACTGCACTATTAAAGCGACAGCACTGAGTGCTGAAATTTCGCTTTTCCTGTCCTATATACTCATGCCATTCTTTTTCTCTATTTGTAAATATTTGATGATATTTTTGGATGTCTCCGAGCATTAGTTTGAGCCAATTAAAACCAATAAAAATAGATTAATCTGGCAGTGCTGCAAAATGCCTAGGTGCAGCAGAATCTCAGCAAGTCCTGCATAGGAAGATCCCAGCTCCGTTCTTGGGTCTGTGCAAACTTTGGAGCTCTTGTTGGCCGTGGATGCATCTCCGTAAGATTGAGCTCATTCAAAACTCTGCTGCCTGTCTCCTAACTCACACCAGGTCCCGTTGAACTGTCGCCCCTGTGCTCGCAGACCTGCATTGGCTTCCAATCTGGCAATACCTCAATTTTTAAAATCTCATTCCTTTTTTCAAAACGTTCCATGGCCTCGCCCCTACCTATCTCTGTAAATGCCTGCAGTCCTACAACTCTCTGAGATCTCTGTGCTCTTCCAATTCTAGTCTCTTGAGCCACCCCAATGTTAATCCCTCCACCATTGGCAACCGTGCCTTCAGCTGCCTGGGCTCAAAACTCTGAAATTTCCTCTTTAAACCCCTCTACCACTGCACCTCTCTTTCCTCCTTTAAGACACATCGTAAAAATTACCTCTTTGACCAAGCATTTTGTCATCTGCCCTAATATCTCCTTGTGTGTATCATTACACAAGGCGGCACAGTGGCGCAGTGGTTAGCACTGCAGCCTCACAGCTCCAGCGACCCGGGTTCTATTCTGGGTACTGCCTGTGTGGAGTTTACAAGTTCTCCCTGTGTCTGCGTGGGTTTCCTCCGGGTGCTCCGGTTTCCTCCCACATGCCAAAGACTTGAAGGTTGATAGGTTAATTGGCCATTATAAATTGCCCCTAGTATAGGTAGGTGGTAGGGAAATATAGGGACAGGTGGGGATATGGGATTAGTGTAGGATTAGTATAAATGGGTGGTTGATGGTTGGCACAGACTCGATGGGCCGAAGGGCCTGTTTCAGTGCTGTATCTCTAAAAACTAAAAAAAAAAATTACATTAAATTGTGGGCTGCTGATCACACTATAGTGACGATTCCAAAATACAATAAATATCACACTTTGAAACCGTTCAAATTTATTTACACAAAAATTGATTACAGAGAAGCAAAAAGCACAGCAATTAATGAACACTTTGAATCACACAATAATTAAACTGTTCTTAAAAATTGAAAATGTTAAAAAAAAAATTCCAGACTCTCTAATAGATCAATTGGGATAGAAATTGATTTGCACCTAATTTCAGACACAGACCCAATGGTGTCTAGGACCACTGGATCAAAATTTATGGCCAGTAGGTCCATGCAAAATTGGTACGTTTGCATCATTCAGATGTGACTGGCATGCTGAGGCCGCACTGTGTGCCCCAAGGGGTAGTATATCCCTCCTGAAGAGGACAAGAGTCAGCCGGGCAACAAGCTCCCAAGTGAGTCCAGAATTGGTGGGGGGGGGGGCGGTGGTGGTGCAGTGCGGGGAAGGTGAGTGGGAGGAGTGGTGCATGAGAGGGCAGTTGGAAGGGAGGACTGGGAGAAGAAATCGAGAAGGCTGAGAGAGTACATTGGGGAGGGTGTGTTGTTGCTGTGTGTGTATACTTTAAAAGGTGTGGCTACAAGATCATGTAAGAACTATGATTCTTTTTTATTCCTTCGTAGAATGTGAGTGTCACTGGCAAGGCCAGCATTTGTTGCCCACCCTAATTGCCCTTGACCTGAGTGGTTTGCTGGACCATTTCAGAGGGCAGTTAAGAGTCAACTACATTGCTGTGGGTCTGGTGTCACATCTAGGCAGACCAGGTAAGGGCCACAGATTTCCTCCCCAGCTGCCGTGGTGAGATTTGAACCTGAGTCCCCAGGGCATTAGCCTGGGCCTCTGGATTACTAGTTCAGCAACTTTACCACTATACCACCACCTCCACCATGTAACACACCATGTGATACTGAGTGTAATAGCTGCTCTCTCAGTACTCAATAAAGAACCCACAATATTGCATTACCGATCCCACCTGGAGTGGTCAGTCTTTATGTACAGTCAATACAAAACAAAGGTTCAAGGAACAGGCAACATGTTGGCAACGATGAAAATTTTGAACACTCAAAGATGTTTTTAGAAGAATGATTCTGAAGAGAGGTCACACTTTTTTTTTCCCTCTTGAAAAATCAGCAGCAATCAGGACCACCAGCACCCCAACCCTTCCAGCCTTCTTACCTTCGAAGTAGTGCAGTCAGCAGCAACTGGTGAAGCTTCTTTTTACTTCAGGCTGTGAAGTCGGGTGGCTGTAGATGCTTCTTGACTTGATTATCATGGGGATTCTGAGCTCAGTTTCTCATCGGAAGCAGCTTGAGGAAGTCTGGGCGAGTGAACACTGTGCAGAGTAATGGACCCCGGTACGTTTGCGAGGTGCGTCCAACGGGTTCAGCACCATCACGGCAGTGGGCTACGGGGTCAAGTACAGAATCTGAATTTTTTCGGTACAGGGAGAACCGCAATCCATCGGTGGACAACGAACGGGCAACACTAAAGACACAGAATGGAGGAGAGTTTCTTTGTGGTTTCAGGAGCAGCAATCACTATTGCTATTTTTCGACGGAAAACTGCCATTACAGTTTTGGGCCTTCAATTTTTCTTTGTGCTAAATCCACCCTTTGTGGGTGGGGCTAAGCCAAAAGCTTGTGAATTTGGCAACAGTGCCACAACCTCTAAGCCTGTTCATTTGTGGTACTACAACAAGTCTCCACAGCAAGGGACAGCGTCACAACCTCCAAACCAGTTCACCAGTGGAACTGCAACTACTTTTTTTTTCAAGGCAGGAGACAGCACCACACCATCCCAGTCTGTTCAGAAGTGGTACTGCAAGTCTTTCTTGTATTTGCCTTCATAGCTTATCTTCTCTTCTGTAGGTACAATGACAGAATCATGGCAATGCTTTTTCCTACTATTAATTGGGACTGAGACCTGGAGACCTGTGTGCTTCCATTGTAATAAGGCAGGTCATCTAAGAGCTGACCACTGGAAACTATGGGGAAAGCCTGTAGGATTAATCAGGGCACATACACTCAGTGAAGGAGAAGGGACCCTGATGGAAAACGCAGCAGAACAAGCTGTGGGTTTAACTGTAGCAGCAGTAAGACCCAGAAAACATACTGCTGCAGGTGCAGATAAGTTTAATAGAATCCCTGAAGGTTATCAGGATTTTGTATCTGAAGGGAGAGTAACCCCATACCTCTCGAGTGGGGCAAGCAAGCCCATAGTAATCCTCAGTGACACAGGGGCCACTAGATCCCCTTTACTGGGAAAAGGCCTGACCTTTCCCCCAGATAGGGCGGCACAGTGGCGCAGTGGTTAGCACCGCAGCCTCACAGCTCCAGCGACCCGGGTTCAATTCTGGGTACTGCCTGTGTGGAGTTTGCAAGTTCTCCCTGTGTCTGCGTGGGTTTCCTCCGGGTGCTCCAGTTTCCTCCCACATGCCAAAGACTTGCTGGTTGATAGGTTAGTTGGCCATTATAAAAATTGCCCCGAGTATAGGTAGGTGGTAGGGAAATATAGGGACAGGTGGGGATGTGGTAGGAATATGGAATTAGTGTAGGATTAGTATAAATGGGTGGTTGATGGTCGGCACAGACTCGGTGGGCCGAAGGGCCTGTTTCAGTGCTGTATCTCTAAAGCTGAAAAAAAACTAAAAAAAAAAATAGTGCAGGAAAAACCAAAATGGCAGTAAGTGGTATTGCAGGGCAGTGTATGCCTGTAACTGTACATAAGGTGCACCTGGAGTGTGACCTAGTTTTGGGACTGGTGACTGTAGGGATTGTAACAATACCAAGCCACATACTAGGACAGATGAGCAAAGCTTGCTCAAAGAGGTAGGTTTTAAAGAGCAATTGAAGGAGGAGAGGTAGAGAGGCAGAGAGGTTTAGAGAGAGAATACCAGAACTATTGGCCCAGGCAACTGAAAGCATGACTGCCAACAGTGGTGTGGTGCAAATTTGGGAATGTGCAATTAAAGGAGAGTAGAGATCTTGGAGGGTTGTAGGGTTGGAGGAGGTTACAGAGATAGGTAGACATAACTTAGATCCTTAACCATGTAAATAATTTTCCTGGATCAGTTTTATTAATTTGCTATATGATCTTGGAAAGTTCACTTCAAAGTCTCATTGTGACAAAGTCAGTTCAACCTTTCATTCAAACTTAAATTTCTGATGTCAGGAATCATCTTTGTTCCGTTCCCTCAAGGACACCAATTAAGTACGCAAGTTTGTGAAGATGCTTTGAATTCTAGATGGGTCTATGCAGATACAGCAACATGCAAACAGACACGGGTAACTCAGCAACAGACTGATTACACATAATACCCTTCCCACCTTCAGCCCAGTTTTGTTGATCAAAAGGTAAATCTTTTGTTATACTTGATATCGTGTCACACTGATTTGAATAGTGTAATTAGGGAGAAGCTACATCACCACACCACCTCAGTCAACTTTCTTCCAAAGATCATTATTTAAAGAGGAGGGGCTGACTTTTCAAAATGGGGTCAGGACTTGGAAATCATCTGGGTGTTGGGTTCCAACTCCATGCCTGAGCTGCATCGCTACAGCGATGCGATCTTCAAATGGTAATATCCTAATTGAGCAAGAGAGCTCAGGAAAGCTGAGAGGTACACATAATTCTGATTGCCAGACTATTGAAACTGAAACTGTTCTTCATAGAAGCTTGTCCCTACTTCAAGAAAGTGGATCCAGGAGGAGGAGTTAAAACCGTAGGCCACTGTTCATCCCACCCCTCCGTCCCTCTCTGTTTCCTCCCCCACCCCTCAAATTTCTTCCCCTCCCACTTCCGCTGTCCTCCACCAACCCGCCCCCAATCCCCTCCCCTGAACCCGATCCCCTCTCCCCACCTCCCAATCTCTTAACGCAGTCCAGGAGGTTGTCTCTAGAAGCCGACGCTTCTGGGATGGTCAAAATTTTCAATGTGTGGGTGGAGGAGAGGAACAGGAAAGCTGCACGCCTCCAATTTAGGGCCCATTAAGTCCATGAAGGAGCTCGTTAAGAGGCCGGGGAGGCACACACAACAATTTTCAAAGCTTCCGGTGAGCCCAACCTGTCTTGTGCACAACAGTGCACGGCTGTCAGACTCACAGCGGGCAGGGGTCACGATGAAATGTTTTGGGCCCATGGGGATCTTCTGCCAGGCCAAACATACGAACTTATGAACATATGAATTAGAAGCAGAAGTAGGCCACTCGGCCCTTCGAGCCTGCTCCTCCATTCAATAAGTTCATGACTGAACTGATTACTCCACATTTCCACCTACCCCCGATAACCTTCCACCCACTTTGCTTATCAAGAATCTATCTACCTCTGTCTTAAAAATATTCAAAGACTCTGCATACAAGATAAACACACAAACAAATAGATACTGAGGGGGTGAAAGAATTAAAAGGGAGGTTTGAGTAGGGTTGGCACTAAATAGAATTCAGTTAGGTCTTTTGGGCTCAGTGCACACTTACAAACCTGCTTCTCTGGTACCAGAAGGCTGAAGAAGTGCTCTGCCTTGAGGCTTACACTGCTTCCGTGGGTCCATGGGACTTTGCTTGAGAGAGAGACAGGGAGAGAAAGCTTCCTTCTCTTTGGTCTTCAAATTGCAGTCTGCCCCAAACCTTTCTGTGAGGCACAAATCAAACAGTTCCCAGTCTGGCCAGCAGGTAAATCGTGTGACCAGCTCTTCATTTGAAACAGCATCTTCTGCGAGGGTTGTTGATTCTCAAAGTTCTCCAGTCACACTCGGTGGGGTGTGGAGCTCTGGCTCTTACACAGGCAAAGAAGATTGAGTATTATGATTGCCCAGACCAATCTTGTTAATTGAATCAGTGAGCACTCCCATTGTCTCTCTATTCAACTGTCTCTCAGAATGCAAATGTGCCACCATGTTTCAGCTGTCCATTTCTGTGGTCTTTTTTAAACAAGTTATGTGCAATTTCCAACTTTAAAAAGTTCAATAGTATTCTCTATGACAAAATTAATGTTTCCATTTGGCAGGTGTGGTTTCTGTCACAGTATCAAATTTTGCTTGACATTCTCTCTGAAGCGCCTTAAGAACTTAAGAACACAGAAATAGGAGCAGGAGTAGGCCATTGAATAAAACCAGGGCTGAACTGTTACGTTAATGCTACTTTCTTGCTCTATCCCTTGATTTCCTTAGGGCCCAAAAATCTATCAATCTCAGTCTTGAAAAGACTCAACGACTGAGCATCTACAGCCCTTTGGGGTAGAGAATTCCAAAGATATACGACCCTCTGAGTGAAAGAGGATGTTTTACTACATTAAAGGCACTATATAAATGGAAGTTGTTGTCACTGTTGGGTACATTGGTCTGCAGTAACAGATCTGGGGACATGTCAAATAAAGATCTTTAAATATTAAGAGATGCATTTAAGGGGAAGCTCGATAAACATATTGGGGAGAAAGGAATAGAAGTAAATGCTGATGAGGTGAGATTAAAAAGGGTGGGAGGAGGTCCGTTTGGAGACAAATAGCCTGCTTCCGGGCTGTAAATTCAATGTAACTATGTAGAAAACATTTCACAATACTTTTCAATCAGTGTGACTCAGCCGACCTTGTAAATATTTACCACAATTGATTTTGGATACAGGTCAAATCAGAAGGTTTCATCTCACAGCTCAAGCAGGTTATTGGCTGGATACGGAATGAGCAACTCCAGAGTCTCTAATGAGTGGTCTCCAGGCTATCACTTCACTGCCTCTCACTGTCCTCTTCATCACTCATTCAAAAGGCTGTTCAATTAAATGTATTGATTAATCTGAGCACAAACACTGAGGGACACAGACAGCAGATTAGTTTTAAATGACTTTGGAATAATTAACCAGAGGTTCCCAAAGAAAAACAAAAGTTGGACAAGAATGAGGACTAACTTTCCACACTTGTCTTTCATTTGACTCTCTAGCCCCGGGATAGTGAGCATTCAAACCCTTCAGTCTCTGTGCATGAAACTCCACTCAGATTCCTACCTGAACCCATCTCAACTACTCTGCCAGGGGCATCAAGAGCCCAACCCCTACATTTTTATAGCACCTTTCATGACCTCAGGATGTCCCAAAGCACTTTGCAACCAATGAAATACACTTGAAGCATAGTCACTGTTGTAGGAAATGTGTCAGCCACATTGTGCACAGCAAACTCCCATAAACAGCAATAAGACTTCTTTGAAATAGTGCAATGAAATCTTTTCTGATCACCTAACAGCGCAGATAGGCCTCAGTTTCATAGAATCATAGAATGAGACAATGGGAAAGGAGGCCATTTGGCCCATCATGCCTGTGTCTGCTCTTTGATAAGAGCTATCCAATTAGTCCCACTCCCCAGCTCTTTCCCCATAGCCTTATAAATATTTTTCCTTCAAGTATTTATCCAATTCCCTTTTGAAAGTTACTGTTGGATCTGCTTCCACCACCCGTTCAGGTAGCGCGTTCCAGATCACAACATCTCACTGTTTAAAAAAACTGATTCCTCATAAGACTTTGGGTTCTTTTGTCAATCACCTAAATCTGTGTCCTCTGGATATCGATACGATTGCCTCCAGAAATGGGTTCGCCTTATTCACTACATCAAAACCCTTCATGATTTTGAAGGCCTCTATTAAATCCCTTCTTAACCTTCTCTGCTCTAAGGAGAGCAATCTCAACTTCTCCAGGCTCTCCACATAACTAATTCCCTCATCCCTGGTACCATTTCAGTAAATCTCCTCTGCACCCTCTCTAAGATCTTGAAATTCTTCCTACAGTGTCGTGTTGAGAATTGAACACAATAATCCAGTTGAAGCCTAACCAGTGTTTTATAAAGGTTTTTAAAAAAACTTCATTTATTTAGCGCCTTTCACAACCTTGGAACATCCCACAGCACTTTGAAGTGTAATCACTGTCGTAATGTATGAAACACAGCAGCCAATTACACACAGCAAGGTCCCACAATCAGCATTGGGATAATGACAAGATAATCCTTTTATTTTAAATGATGCTAATCGAGGGATGGGACACTGCAGGAGAACTGCTCTTCTTTGAAACAGCGGCCATAGGATCTTTCTGTCCATCTGAGTGAGCAGACAGGGTCTCAGTTTAATATCTCATCTGAAAAACAGCACCCCCAACAGTGCAGCAACTTCCTGATACCACAGTGGGACTGTCAGCCTAGATTTTTGTGCTCAAGTCTCTAGAGTAGGACTTGAATCCACAACCTCTGACTCAGAGATGAGAGTGCTACCCACTGAGCCACTACTGAGTCAGTAGCCCTCGTTGAGCAGAAATTCCTCGATTTTGTATTCAATACCTCTATTAGTAATCCCAAGGATCACATATGCTTTTTAACAGCCTTCTCAACCTGCCCTATCATCTTCAAAGATTTGTGTACCTACACCCCCAGGTCTCTCTGTTCCTACACCCCACACCCCCCCCCTCCCCACTTTAAAATTGTACCTTTCAATTTATATTGTCTCTCCTCATTCTTGCAACTAAAATGAATCACTTCACTTGCCTTGCTCGCAGAAGCGCAGAGCACTTGGAGTGGGGACTGAGAATTTGGTGACAGTAGGAATTTAATGAAGATAAGGAAGGTGGTTTCTCACACTCAACTCAAAGGAAGGAATGCAGGTGCAGACTCCAAGGATTCTGAGATGCCTACCAAGGTTAAGTATCTGGATAACTAATATTTAGTTTCTTTGTCTTTAGTGAACTCAATGGCACTTGTTAAGTTTGAATAAATAATTGGTCCATTGTTAGTTGAGCAGCAAATAGAAAAATAACAATGTAGTTTCATACATTAACATAGGTTAGACCCAGTTAACAGCAGTTATGTAAATAATCACCCTCGTAGCTAAGGAGTTTATTTCAAGTTTCTACTTAGAATAGAGGGACAGCTATGGCCCAGAGCCTGCAATTCCTGGGCCATGTGGAAACTTCAGGATGCTTCATGTGTCCCGGAGGCTTATGTTTGTAAGAATAGCTCCAGCTGCTCAAACTCACGCTGAGTGTTTCTGACCTTGAGGTGCAGCTGAATTCACTGCAAGGCATACGGGTGATTGAATGTTTCCTGGATTGCAGCTTCCAGGAGGTAGTCACTCTGCAGCCAGATAACATTCAGAATAGCAAGTAGATGACCACCCGGAATGGAGGGAAGAGGCAGACAGTTCCAGAATCCTCTAGGAGTGTGGCATTCTCAAACTGGTATTCAGCAATGGATAACAGTGTGGGTGACAACACCTCGAAGGAGTTCATTCCCTAGCCTGGCATCATGAGGCAAACAACTGCACAGGGGCTACAGTAAAGTGTAGGAATCCAGTAGTAATTGGGGATTCGATAGTCAAGGAGCTAGTCAGGTCGTTTTGCTACTGTTGATGTGAGACCCAGTTGCTATGTTGAATCCCTGGCGCTTGGGTAAGGGGCATCACAGAGACGGTACAGAACATTTTACAGGAGGAAGAGGAAGAGTCAGAAGTTGTAGTCTATGTTGGAACCAATGACATAGGGAGGAATGAATTGGTTCCTGCAGTCAGAGTTAAAGAGTTAGGTAGGAAGAAAGTTAAAAAACAGGACCTCAGATAGTAATCCCTAGATTATTCCCAGTTACTCCCACTACCATGTGCTGGTGAGAGTAGAAATAGGTGGATATAGCAGGTTAATGCATGGCTAGAGACATGGTGTAGGAGGGAGAGTTTCAAATTTCTGGGACATTGGGGCCAGTTCTGTAGCAGGAGGGACCGGTTCAAGATGGACGGGGTTGCACCTGAACAGAGCTGGGACCAATATCCTGGTGGGCAGGTTAACTAGTGTTATGGAGAGGGTTTAAAATAATTCAGTACAAACAAGCTGGACAGAGGACTGGGAGATTCAGAGTTAGACATAGCACAAAAGTAGGTGGAATCATAGAAAATACAAAGAGGTCTAAGTTAGGTTTGAAGTGCATGTGTCTAAATGTACAAAGTGTGGTTGATAAAGTTGGTGAGTTGTAGGTGCAAATTGCCACATGGGAATATGATGCAGTGGTGATAACTGAAACCTGGTTCCAAAAAAGAGGAGAATTGGATGCTTAATATTCTTTGATACAAAGATTTCAGGAAACATAAAGATAGAGGAGGAGTAGCAGTTTTGATTAATCAAAATATTCCAGTGCTAGAAAGAGAGAATGTTCAAGGGGTCAAAGCTAGGATCTATTTGGCTGGAGTTAAAAAGCAATAAAAGAGCTATTATGCTGCTTGGTGTATTTTATAGGCCATCAAATAGTGGGAAGGGAACAGAGGAGCCGATTTGCAAGGAAATTACTGAGAGGTGCAACTATAGAATAGTAATAATGAAGGCTTAGAGTCATCAAGTCATTCACGGCATAAAAGGCGGCCATTCGACCCATCAAGTCCATGCCAGCTCTCCACAGAGCTATTCAGTCAGTCCCACCCCTACTCATGAAAAATCTTTGATCTGTCTTGTCCTTTCGCAGAGTGGATGTGAGGTCACCTGACCTTCAAGACTCCGTCTTAAACTTTTAAATATCACAATTTTTAAAACTTAATCACGTTACAAAGTCTAGCATTCATAACACTACCTGCTTACTATTTCCATCCCTGTCGAAAATGTTTGGGTTCTCTTTTATGTTAACTGCCATTCTATTCTCATATTCTCTCTTTGCCAGTCATATTTTCCTCCTCATTTCCCCTCTCAACTTATTGCACTTGGCCTGGTTCCCACTTGAAGAATTCACCTGGCATGCATCATACACCCTCTTTTCTTGTTTCATTACAATCTCTGTCTCCTTCATCATCCAAGGAGCCCTGTTTTTGGTCCCCCTACATTTCTCCCTTGTTGGAATGTACCTAGCCCGTACCTGGAGAATCTCTTCCTTAAAGATAGCTCATTGTTCCATTACAGTTTTTCCTGTCAGTCTTAGGTTCCATTTTATCCTGGCAATTATTTTGCCCTTGGAGATGGGCGCAGAGGCAGGGAAGGAGACAAACAAAATGGCAAGGGGTGCCGTTCTCAACATTGCCAGGACCCCCTGCCATTTTGGCTGGGGCACAGAAGGCCAAGGGCAATTAATAGCTACTTAAGAGCCTCTTCCCAACTCCACCAATTTTATTAAAGGTAGAGGGGCCCACCACCACAGGAAGAGCCACCAGGTAAAGCCTGACGGCCTCCTAGCAGGCTCCTCGGGTCCCTCCTTAGGGGCAATCCAGGGCCCCCAGAGGGACGACGCCCCCCCCTCCACAATGATGGCTCCCCCGGAAAGAACCACCCCCTCACCCTTACCAAACACCCCCACTCTGTCACCGATGTCTGCCTCATTGGTCCAGTGACCCTGACCCCACTTAACTGTCCCAGGGTCTTCTCCTTCTTTGGTACTTCAGGGCTTCCCGATGGCACTGCTGGTACTACAAGCTGCCAGCCTTCCGGCTGGTTGGCAGCTCTGCAGGTGAGAGCTTGGAGAGCTTGTCCCTTAAATGAAAGGCGTCCCTGACAGAGGGCAGTTAATTGGCTAACTGCCGTGGAATAGCAATGGGGGTCTGACGGAGGGCTGCGATGGATTCTCCCCCCACTTTCCAGCCAACTGCCAGGACCCCTGTCGCTAGAACAAAATCCGGCCCTTTAACTATTTAACAATATTGAATAGTGCCATTGCGTTAAGGTCAGGGAAGGCAAGAAATTTCTGGTATGTTCAGAAAAATTGTCTTGATCAGTATGTTTCCTGCCCAGTGAGGAAGGAAGCATTGCTGGATCTAGTCCTGGGGAATGAATTGGGTCAAAGTGGAGAATGTCACAATGGGGGCGCATCTTGGGAATAGTAATCATATTATTGTAAAGTTTAGCCTATTTAGGGAGAAGGATTAGTAGTGATCCAGAATAAAAATACTTAATTGGAGGAGAGCTAATTTCAGTGAATTGGGGTAGGATCTGGGCTAGGTAAACTGGAGTCAAAGTCTGGCAGGCAGAAATGTAATGGAGCAATGGGCGACCGTTAAAGAGGAGATGGTTGTGGTACAGTCTAGGAACATTCTCACAAGAGGGAAAGGGAGGGCAACCAAAGCCAGAGCTCTTGAGATAATGAAGGAGTTAGAGAGTATGATGAAGCAGAGAAAGGGGGATGTGACAGATGTTAGTTTGATAATACAAGGGGAAATCAGGTTGAATATAAATAGTATAGAGGAAAAAGGAACTATGAGGCAAAGTGACAGTACGAGATTAGGTTGATGTTGAACAGAAAAGGGAATCCAAAGGTTTTCTACAGGCATATTAATAGTAAAAGGGTTGTCAGAAGAGTGGTGGGGTCGATTAGGGACAAAATGGAGACCTATTGGTGGAGGCAGAAGACATAGCTGAGATATTAAATGAGTACTTTGCCTTGGCTTTACTAAGGAAGAGAACTTTGCCAAAGCCACAGTTACTGAAGAGGTTGTCAGAACTCTGGTTGCGATGAAGAGGAGGCTCTAGAAAGATTGGCTGTACTTAAAGTAGATAAGTCACCCAGTCTTGATGGGATTCATCTTAAGTTGATGAGGGAAGTAAGGATGGAAATTGCGAAGGTGCTGGCCGCAATCTTCCAATACTCCTTAGATACAGGGGTGATGCCAGAGAACTGGAAAATTGCAAATGTTACAATCTTGTTTAAAAAAGGAGAGAAGGAAAATCTATTGGCCAGTTGGCGATGAAGAAGCTTTTCAAAACAATAATCAAGGACATTTCCATATCTGAGGATTAGTACCTCAGTAACTCATTTAGTACCTGAGCCATGCTCTCTGCCTCTACAGAAAGATCTCACATTTGATCTCCTATCAACCTCATCCATTCTTTGACCATCCTTTTACGATTTATATGTTTTTAAAGACTTTTGAGTTCTCTTTTATGAAGCTATGAATCTATACTCAGACTCCCTCATTTCCTTTTTTAGACTTTCTATATTTGGTTTGGTTGTTTTCTGTATTATCAACCTTACTATTGTCATAAGCCTCTTTTCTCAGTCTCATTTTAACCACTAGGGGCAGGATTCAGGGAGCTCGAGCTTTGGATGCTCTTCCTTTCCCCTCATAGGAATGTGTCCACTCTGCAAAAACTGGAAATGTCCTCTTTGAAGGGCTCCCATTGTACGATTACTGTTTTGTCTACCAATTTTTGATTACAATTTAACGTCTGTTAAACTAATCTGCACCCAGCGACCCCCTCAGATTAATCAATACATTAAATTAAATAGCCTTTTGAATGAGTGAAGATGGAGACATTTTATTATTGTCTGATTGCATCACTGTGCTAACTAGATATAACACCATATCCAAAACACAGAACCTCCAACAAAATAGCATCACTGAATTGCTAAGTGAAGACTTCCAACACCCCACAGTATTGCATTGGAGTATCAGTCTGTTACTCTTGATTACGTGCTCAAATCTTTGGATTGGGGCTCAAACCAACAACTTTCTGACTCGAAGGCAGGAGTGTAAGCACTGAGCCAAGCTGATGTCACAGAATAGCTCCCTCTTCCAGTGCTGTCCAATAGAAATTGTTGACCAACCACAGGTGTAGAGTCATAGAGTCGTAGAGCATAGAAATAGGCCCTTCAGCCCACCGCATCCATGCCGACCATAATGCCTATCTATACTAATCCCACCTGCCTGCATTAATTCCATATCCCTCTATGCCTTGCTCATTCAAGTACCTGTCCAGATGACTCTGAAATGTCGCTACTGTTCCTGCCTCCACCATCACCTCTGGCAGCTCATTCCAGATACCCACTATTCTTTGTGTGAAAAATTTACCCCTTTGATCCCCTTTAAACCTCCTCCCTCTCACCTTAAATCTATGCCCTCTAGTTTTAGTCACCCCTACCATGGGAAACAGATTCTGGCTATCTACCCTATCTATTCCTCTCATAATTTTATGTAGCTCTATCATGTCCCCTCTCAGCGTCCTTCGTTCCAGGGAAAACAGACCCAGCCTATCTAATCTCTCTTTATAACTCAAGCCCTCCAAACCAGGCAACATCCTTGTGAATATTTTCTGCACCCTCTCTAGCTTAATCACATCTTTCCTGTAGTGCGGCGACCAGAACTGCACACAGTACTCCAAGTGCGGCCTAACCGACGTTATGTACAACTGTAACATGACGTCCCAACTCTTGTACTCAATGCCTCGGCCGATGAAGGCAAGCATGCCATATGCCTTCTTCACCACCCTGTCTACCTGTGTTGCCACGTTCAGGGAACTATGTACTTGCACCCCAAGGTCCCTCTGCTCAGCTACACTCCCCAGGGCCCTGCCATTCACTGTATATGTCCTGCGCTGGTTTAACTTCCCAAAATGCATCACTTCGCACTTGTCTGCATTAAATTCCATTTGCCAATCCCTTGCCCACTTTCCCAGTTGATCTATATCCTGTTGTAATTTTAGACAACCTTCTTCACTGTCCACTATACCACCAATTTTGGTTTCATCTGCAAACTTACTAATTATGCCCCCTACATTCACATCTAAGTCATTAATATATATGACAAACAACAGAGGGCCCAGCATCAATCCCTGCGGCATACCACTGGTCACTGGCCTCCAATCTGAAAAACCCTCCACTACCACCCTCTGCCTCCTATCACCAAGCCAATTTTGTATCCAGTTTGAAGCTCACCCTGGATCCTACGTGTTCGAACCTTCTGGACCAGCCTACCATCCAGGATCTTGTCAAAGGCCTTGCTAAGGTCCATGTAGACAACGTCCATCGCCCTGCCCTCGTCAATCCTCTTGGTCACCTCCTCAAAAAACTCAATCAAATTCGTGAGACATGATTTCCCACGCACAAAGCCATGCTGACTATCCCTAATCAGACCATGCCTTTCCAGATGCATATAAATCCTGTCTCTCAGAATCCCTTCCAATAACTTTCCCACCACTGATGTAAGGCTCACCGGCCTGTAGTTCCCTGGCTTATCCCTGCTGCCCTTCTTAAATAAAGGCACAACATTATTATTTGTTTCATGGGATGTGGGTGTCACTGGCAATGCCACCATCCGTTGCCCATCCCCAATTGCCCTCGAGAAGGTGGTGGTGAGCTGCCGTTCGAACCGCTGCCATCCATCTGGTGCGGGTACACCCACAGTCCGGTTAAGTACGGAGTTCCAGGATTCTGACCCAGCAACAGTGAAGAAAAGGCAATATATTTCCAAGTCAGAATGGTGTGTGGCCTGGAGGAGAACCTGCAGGCGGTGGTGTTTCACACATCTGCTGCCGAGGTGGAAGAGGTCACAGGTTTGGAAGGTGCTGTCAAAGGAGAGATGGTGAGTTGCTGAAGTGCATCTTAAATATGGTACACACTGCTGCCTCTGCACATCAGTGGTGGAAGGAATGAATATTTAAGATGGTAGATGGGATGCTCATCAAGCGGGCCCCTTTATCCTGGGCGATGCCGAGCCTCCTGCGTGCCGTTGGAGCCGCACAGGATAGCCAAGTGGAGAGTATTCCATCACGTTCCCGACTCCTACTTTGCAGACCGTGGACAGGGTTTGGGGAATCAGGAGGTGGGCCACTTATCACGGAACACCCAGCCTCTGACCTGCTCCTGTAGCCACAGTATTGATGTGGCCATTCCACTGATGTTTCTGGTCAATAATAACTCCCAGATGTCGACAGTGGGGTTTTCAAAAATGGCAATGCCATTGAATGTCATGGGGAGATGGTTAGCTTTTCTCTTGTTGGCAGTTCCTATTAATTTGACCCCACTTAATACCTTACTATTTCTTACTCTAGTGCAATCTCTCTCTCTCTCTCTCCCCGAATCTTTTGTGCACCTTATGTATCTTTTCTAGTGCTATGCCTTGGTTCTCATCCCCCTGCTAAATTCATTTAAACCCTCCCCAACAGCCCCAGCAAACCGCCCCACGAGGACATAGTAACTTTCAAAACAAAATAAGATAAATACATGAAAGGAAAAAATAATCAGAGCTATGGGTAAAAAGCAAGCAAGTGGGATTAATTGGATAGCTCTACCAAAGAGCCTGCACAGACACAATGAACCGAGTGGTCTCCTTCTGTGTTGCATCACTCTAATGCACACAGGGGAATTCCTGGTTGTGGTCTTGTCACAGACCTGTAATTATTTTTCTCCTCAGATTAAAAACAGTATGTGTGCCTTTAAGACTTTGTTAAAAACAGTGCACCTTTAAGAGAGAGAACCTTCTGGACACAGTGTGCCACAGCTGCATTTTTTGTTACCGTGGGCAACAGCAGGAGAGAAAGAGGTTACATGGTAATGTTTCCACTTGGCTGTGTGTGGAACTGGCAGAAACCAGTTAGTTCTGAAAGACTTTCCAGCGAGGTGAACTGAAGAGAAAGAAAGCTGTCTAGAGCTACAAGCCAAGTTAAGAAAATAAAGAAGAAAAACGTTCTTTTTCAAGAAACCATTTGTATTGCTGTGCTCATCATTCAAAGAACTGTTTAATGCTTGCTGCAGCTGAAGAGTTGAATGCCTATCTACTGAAGAACTATTTTAATCAAATCCATGCGGCGACTTCGAGTGACAGTTGATTATTTTTCACATTAGAAGGCCTCATCCATCAGGAACGTAACCTACAAAAATTAACTTATTTTATTTATTAAGAGACAACTAATTTTTAAAAACTCCATTTTTAAAACCAGTTAACTGTTAGTTTCTTTGAGTGTGTGTGTGAGTGCAGGAGTTAGGTTAAAATAAGAAGTTATAAGGTCTTTAGACAAAGGTTTATCTTAAAAAGATTTAGTTTTTTAATAAATAGTTAATTTGTTGTTGTCTAAAGAAAGCTAGTTTGGTCTGTTTTATTCCGGGGGTTACTAGAGTGTTTAATTTGGCTGCTTTCCGTTTGGGTGTGAATATGATATGCTGCGACCTGTGGAGTGATGGGACCGAATTGACAGTGCGTTGCTCCCACCACGGTCCTAACAGTCTGAATTGGTTAATGCACTTGGGAACTGGGGCCCTGGTCAATGTATTATGGCCTTTACCTGAACTGTTTAATGCATTCAGGAGACAGCTGCCCATGGTCAATGCGTTGGTACCCTTACCTGAACAGGTCAGTGCATTCAAAGGATTGCTGCCTGTGGTCAATGCGTTGCTGCCTGGTGCTGTGTTTTGAGCTGCGCTTGCAGCTGCAGCCAAAGCAGCGAGGTTCTGTAACTGCATGGCATTGAGACCAGCGATGGGATGCAGCTGTAGCAACACTGTTTTAGTCGCATGCACTAATTTTAGTAGCGGTCTCTTTACATACAATACAGTGCTTCACACATGTATATCCACTGAACAAACATCCACCAGCACTCAGTAACCAAGGAAGTAAAGCACTTGTAACCCAGCTGGAAACATTCGCACACTCTGCTTTCCAGCTTAGCATTTTACCAACAAAGGCACAAAGGTTAAAGTTCACATGTAAACCATATGTGAATATGGGAATTGAAATCACAAGCCCAATGGTGTCTGTTATCATTTTATATTTATTAATCAGAAAAGCAATTAGCCAAATCTCCATTCCCAATTAGACCCCTGTGGTTCTTAGCCCATCTATTGAACGCCTCTGAAATATTCCAGGATGCTACTGTGCAATTTAAAAACCTCTTTTCTTTGGACTGTAGGAGAAAAATACAATCTAAAAATCTGCGTTCAATAACGATTGGTGTGGGATGGATTGAAAGACTGTTAATATATAGTCAGCGGCATAAACAGAATGTTACTGGAGTGCTAGATTGAATTCAGTAAGTGGCTGCTGTCTGCTGTTAAAAACCAATATGTTGTTATCTGGGCTCCGGAATATTGAATCTTTATTCAGTTTCTTTATCGTTTTCAATTAAATTGTCACCAAAGTGTAGACAGGAGGGATAGAAATTGAGGTGTCAGTCAGCAGCTCAATACTGCACCACTGTGTATGGGATGGCACTAATTGTCAGTGAGTGTCTGTTAAGGCTGCTCACCTGATAAATTACCCAGCTTGTACCCTCTTCGAACACCCTTCAGTGACCAGTTACTTGTTGGTTCTTTAACTGCAGAAGCTCCGACAATGGCTGTACTGAACAGCAGGCTGGTGGAGAATGAAGATATTCGTTGTAACATTATAACATGTTAGGACAAATAAATGGTCTGATACTAAGTCCGTTGTTGAGAATTTAAATTTAAAGTACCATACTGCATATTGATTCCCTGGCAATTTAAACATCCAGAGACAGTAGTATGAATTATTGGTCAATGCGACAGAAATAAATTGCCTCTATTTGCTAGGAATCAATTAAAATAACCATTACTTGAATTTATTTAAGTACCCTTAACATAGAGCAGCATGCAGAGGCACTTTACAGGAAGACAATCAGAGCAAGGAGGCAAATATTAGGCAAAACGTGCCTTAATTTAGAGTTATATCTCTCAGAAATGTCTCAAACAGTCTCTCACTGTGGAGTGACTCTTGCTTGATGGGCAAATACTGCAGCCATATTGTACATGTTGTATGATAGCCTTTAAGAGTGATGTCCCTTTAAGAACTAGGTATGCTGATAAGCTAAGGACAAGGATGTAGTCATGTGACTACAAGCCATGGTCACTCTGCAACTGTACTCTGCCAAGCCATCATCTGTCCAAATTCTCTGAGATGCAGGAGACACTGCTTGAAAAACAAGGAAGAATGAAGATGGTGCATGACCGGCACTCAGCGACAGAACGACCTCAGCTACACTAATATAATCCTGTAGTTTTTTTTTTCTTTTCCGGGAAGTATGCAGTGTGCCTTTAAGGCTGGAAAAGGATGAGTACTGCTCTAAGGCAACAAGCTCCAGGGACTGAGTCAAAGAGTGCATTCTGGTTGCCCTTAGATACAGCCATTCGGAGAACAAGGACAAATATACAATGTTGCAGATTGCTTTCTGAAAACTAGCTAAAAACTGGCTTTTGACACAGACACAGACAGAGAGCTGGACCAACATGAACCTAACCGAGTTCTCTGATAACTTAAACTGAATGAAGGGAAGTTAGACTGTGATAATCTTTTATCCCTCAAAAATTCTAAAGCCAAATTGATTCTTTAAAAAGTGTTTGCAAGTTGTTGATTGCTGAATTCATCGCTGGAGACAAAAAGCATCAATTCAACTGCTGAATTAGACTACGGACTGGTCTACTGTTGAAGAACCTTTTTGTCCCTCCAACGGACGGCTGTGAGAACTTCAAGCAACCTTGAACGGTTCCACATTGGAGTATTTCACTTCGGCAGGAGTGTAAATCTGCAAGGACAGTAATTTTTTTCTATTTTAAATGTTGTTTAAGAATTTAGTTTTTCTAATTAAACAGTTAATTTGTTGATCGAAAGACACCTGGTTCGGTTCGCCTCTTTCGGGAGTTAATAGATTGTCAATCTGGCTGTGGTTTTCTTTAATTTGAAAACTTTAAAGTGCTATGTTAGGCAACCTTTGGAGGGGTGGGACTGAATCAACAGTGCGTTTCTCCCACCACAATCAGAATCATATATTTTGATCGGGGTCTTTGTCTTGAGCGGTCGGTTGTAACAACACGAAGAAAAAATGGTCAGGGTCATACACCCCACAATGAGAACATGGTTACCCGCAGTGTTATCCAAAATATGCAGTGAGCCTAGGTCCAGCGAGATTACAGCATCTAACGGAGCTGTGTTAAGAAGGAACTAAAGCCAACAAAGAGAAGTGTACAATACTCCAATTGCGCACAGCAGACTCGAAGGTACACACCTCCAACGATAAGGGTATGGTGGAACAACAGGACAACAGTCAACACATTGAGAAGATGCCTGCAAACCCAAAACAGACAAGGGTAAAATCCACATCTCCAGAATGTTATACCATAACCAGATCTGGAAGAGTTGTCAAACCACTGAAACAATATATGGACTCTTAAGCTTCGATCTTGTAAATTTTATGATCTATATCCCATACAACTAATTTTGATGTTATCTAATTTTATGTGTTTTTAATAATAGCATACAAGACTTAACTTTGGAAAGAAAGGAGATTTTGTATGATGTCCCTTTAAGAATGATGTCCCTTTAAGAACTTGGTACGCTAATGAGCTATCGACCAGGATGTAGTCATGTGACTACAAGCCATTGTCACTCTGCAACTGTAACACCCAAATGAAGATTCTGTAAGTAGTTTGCTCTGCACTGTATATAATAGTTAAGCTGTTAATAAACCTGCTAGAGATCTTCAGCATAACGGGACTCCACTGATTGCATTTATGTTGCATAAGACACCATAAAGAACTCATTATAGTACACAGCATAATCCCATAAACAACAAGATGAATAATCTGCTTTGCTGATGCAGACTGGGGGAAGAATGTTGGCCAAGCAGAACTGTCTGTCCGGCAAATAGGACAGGAACCACCTGAACCACACTCGACCTCAATTCCTCATGTCACTGTCAGAGGGACAGTACTGAGGGAGCACTGCACTGTCAGAGTGGCAGTAGTGAGGGAGCACTATACTGTCAGAGGGGCAGTACTGAGGGAGTGCTGCACTGTCAGAGGGGCAGTACTGAGGGAGCGCTGCATTGTCGGAGGGGCAGTACTGAGGGAGTGCTGCATTGTCAGAGTGGCAGTACTGAGGCAGCGCTGCACTGTCAGAGGGGCAGTACTGAGGGAGTGCTGCGCTGTCATCAACGCAATACATCCCAAACAGGGAAGAATCTTGGTGAGGACACTGAGAGAACTCTTTGCTATGTTTTTATAATGTTATTGGGATCGTTTGCATCCATTTAATCAGCAGACAGGCCAGAATTTTACTTACGTCAGACGAGAGCCGACAACCGACTGAAAAACCGGTGGCAAAGAACAAAGAACAAAGAAAATTACAGCACAGGAACAGGCCCTTCGGCCCTCCAAGCCTGCGCCGATCCAGATCCTCTATCTAAACATGTCACCTATTTTCTAAGGGTCTGTATCTCTTTGCTTCCTGCCCATTCATGTATCTGTCTAGATACATCTTAAAAGACGCTATCGTGCCCGCATCTACCACCTCCGCTGGCAACGCGTTCCAGGCACCCACCACCCTCTGCGTAAAGAACTTTCCACGCATATCCCCCTTAAACTTTTCCCTCTCACTTTGAACTCGTGACCCCTAGTAATTGAATCCCCCACTCTGGGAAAAAGCTTCTTGCTATCCACCCTGTCTATACCTCTCATGATTTTGTACACCTCAATCAGGTTCCCCCTCAACCTCCGTCTTTCTAATGAAAATAATCCTAATCTCCTCAACCTCTCTTCATAGCTAGCGCCCTCCATACCAGGCAACATCCTGGTGAACCTCCTCTGCACCCTCTCCAAAGCATCTACATCCTTTTGGTAATGTGGCGACCAGAACTGCACGCAGTATTCCAAATGTGGCCGAACCAAAGTCTTATACAACTGTAACATGACCTGCCAACTCTTGTACTCAATACCCCGTCCGATGAAGGAAAGCATGCTGTATGCCTTCTTGACCACTCTATTGACCTGTGTTGCCACCTTCAGAGAACAATGGACCTGAACACCCAAATCTCTCTGTACATCAATTTTCCCCAGGACTTTTCCATTTACTGTATAGTTCACTCTTGAATTGGATCTTCCAAAATGCATCACCACGCATTTGCCCGGATTGAACTCCATCTGCCATTTCTCTGCCCAACTCTCCAATCTATCTATATTCTGCTGTATTCTTTGACAGTCCCCTTCACTATCTGCTACTCCACCAATCTTAGTGTTGTCTGCAAACTTGCTAATCAGTCCACCTATACTTTCCTCCAAATCATTTATGTATATCACATGGCGATCCTGTCTCTGCCAGCCTGGGGATCTGGACCGCATTTTATGGTCCCCAGTCCCTTTTTTGATCTGTGATGGGACTTCCTGCTCATTGAGGCAAGAAGTCCCGCCTAATGGAGCTGCTGGCCAATCAGCCCCGGGCGAAGGTAAGTTTTTGATGATCGGTCGGGCCCCAGCGAGGCAAAGGTGGTCGACTGGGGGGGATGGGGGTGGGTGCTGTGTGTTGGGTGTTGGGGGTGGATGGGGCATCGGGGGCAACCCTCCATTGGGCACAGGGTGCCTGATCATGAGGGTCTGCCCGCAGGCCGTCAGAAAGCCGCCTGCTTTTGACAGGCAGCCCGACCAGCCAAGGGTAAAATCCCCATGGCAGTGGGCAGAGGCCCTTATGTGGCTGTTAACTGGCCATTTAAGGGCCTTGATTGGCATGGGGCAGGGGATCCGATTTTTGCCGCCGCCGCCCTGCGTAAAATCGCGGCGAAGGTGGGAGGAGGTCAGGAAGGGCTGCCCAAGTCTCCATTTTATGCACCTCCCCCCACCACCACCTACCCACTCTTTGGGGAGGCGTAAAGTTCCAGTTCCAGCCTGGGCCTCAATTTAATGTCCCAGCTAAAAAACATCTTCAGCAGTGCAGCACTCCTTCAACACTGCCTCTCTGACAGGGCAGCGTTCCCTCAGCACTACCCCTCTGACAACCCAACGCTTCCTCAGTACTGCCCTCCAATAGTGCAGTCTTCCCTCAATACTGCCTCTCCAACAAGGCAGCAATTCCTCAGTGCTGCACCTCTAATAGTGTATCAGTTCCTCAGTACAGTCCCGGGAGTGATCAAATTGGATTTAATTTGTGCCAGATTAGTTGCTTATTTTGTAGGCCTGTGTCCCCCAGGAATAGATTGTCCAGCCTCATTTCAGACAGCCCACAGACAGTGGGACATTGTGAAGGGTTGTCCTACCCTCCTGATGTAAAGCCTCACCCACTGCATTACTGGAAATCATGTGAATGCTTTAATAGACTGTAATCATGGGCTGTGCAGAGTGTCTGACTCAGAGGCTAGAGAGCTAACAGTAAGCTAAGCTGACAGAGTGTCCTAGTCATGTTCTATTTATGCTAGCATGTGTTGTTTGTGTGATGTTGTCCTGATTTCGTATTGAACTCTTTTGCCATTATTGTAGTAACGATGATTGCTCCCTTTCCTGGTCAAAGCTTTAATTGGAATCACAGACTGTGGTTCTGAATACAAATATGCTAATGAGCTTGGTGCTAATATCGCTTTGTCAGGGGGAGATCATGTCTAACAAACTTGTTGTTTGTCGTGTACATTAATGATTTAGACGTGAATATAGGAGGTATGATCAGTAAGTTCGCAGGTGACATGAAACTTGGTGGTGTCATAAATAGTGAGGAGGAAAGCCTTAGATTACAGGACGATATAGGTGGGCTGGTAAGATGGGCAGAGCATTGGCAAATGGAATTTAATCCTGAGAAGTATGAGGTGATGCATTTTGGGAGGACTAACAAGGTAAGGGAATATACAATGGATGGTAGGGCCATAGGAAGTACAGAAGGTCAGAGGGACCTTGGTATACTTGTCCATAGATCACTGAAGGCAGCAGCACAGGTAGATATGGTGGTTAGGAAGGCATATGGGATACTTGCCTTTATTAGCTGAGGCATAGAATATAAGAGCAGGGAGGTTATGATGGAGCTGTGTAAAACGTTAGTTAGGCCACAGCTGGAGTACTGTGAACAGTTCTGGTTGCCACACTATAGGAAGGATGTGATTGCACTGGAGAGGGTGCAGAGGAGATTCACCAGGATGTTGCCTGGGCTGGAGCATTTCAGTTATGAAGAGAGACTGTGCAGGCTAGGGTTGTTTTTCTTAGAGCAGAGAAGGCTGAGGGGGGGGGCATGATTGAGGTATACAAAATTATGAGGGGCATTGATAGGTTAGATAGAAAGAAACTGTTTCCCTTAGCAGAGGTGTTAATAACCAGGAGGCATAGATGTAAGGTAAGGGGCATGCAGTTTAGAGGGGATTTGAGGAAAAATGTTTTCACCCAGAGGGTGGTTACAATCTGGAACACACTGCCTGAAGGGGATAGTAGTGGTAGGAACCCTCACAACATTTAAGAAATATTTAGATGAGCACTTGAAACGCCATAGCATACAAGGCTATGGGCCAAGTGCAGGAAAATGGAATTAGAATAGAAAGGTGCTTGATGGCCGGCACAGACACGATGGGCCGAAGGGTCTGTTTCTGTGCTGTATGACTCTATGATCGATTCCAGAACTTTTCAGACTCTGTCTTGCCACCTACACAGCCAATCCAAACTCTAATAGGTCCAAAATCAGCTCCCCCACACCTTGATTTTCTCCTCTGTACTCCTGATGGTGCTGGGGTGCAGTTCCATGAGCCTATTCTCTCCTGGTGATGCTGGGTGTCATTCAGTTCTACAAGAGAAAGCAATCTTAAAATTTGGAGTGAAATCAAAAAGAACTTTTCACATAGGTACCACTCTCCCTTAAAAGGCTGTGAACTGGTCAACTGAAATTTTTAAGACAGAGATCAATTGGGTAAGTGTATCGAGGGGTATGGAGCCATAAATGGTGTTGAAGTACAAATCTGCCATGATTTGAATGTCAAAGCAGGGTTGAGGGGCTGAATGGCCCACTCCTGTTCCTGTGACAAGTGCCTTCTGGTACTTTACCCAGGTATCCTTCTTCCCGTACAACAGAGTATTGCCAGGACCAGGGGTATCACAGCTGAACCCACAACTTTGCAGCATGGATAACTGAACAATGATCAGGAGTCAAGACCCTGGGTGCAGACCAGAAGAACAGTTTCCAGGATGAGATCACAGTCTGACTCAGACCAGTTGAATCCACAGCCCATCCAATAGTCCTCGCCTTCACGAGAGAAGACAGCAAAATAATATTTTTACTGTGAAGAATATGAGCTATGAAAGTTCCTCTGGACCAGACCAGCTCCAATGGTTATCATTAAACCCATCTTTACCGGTGCAAATCGCCCCTTATTACGAAGCAAAGGTAATCTTCCAGCTCCTCATTTCAAACAGGATTAAAGTTATTTTCTACTAACTTCCCATACCTTGGAAGTAATTCTATTTCTTGCAAGCAGCTCTGACAGGAGAAGTAATTAGCTCACAGACACACATTCTCCTTGTCTGGATCCTTGGTGTCTGTCAGTGTTTCTCCCAGGTTAACAGGAAGAGTCCCCAATGAGTAAATCACAATTATTAAGACAATGAGACAAGGCAAACTTAGACACGACAATAACAAACAGCACTTAACAACCACATCCTGTCAGGAAAGACAAGACTCCTCACCTTCCATTCACAAGGATAAAGCAACAACAATATTCCATCTTAACAACTTACACTGAACATAGAAAAATGCCCCAAGGAACTTCACAGGAGCATTATCAGACAAACAATAGACACTGAGCCACATAGGGAGATATAATGATAGGTGCACAAAAGCTTGGTTAAACAATAGGTTTTAAGGATGAAAGATGGTGGAGAGGGAGGGATTTGCAAAGCTTGGGGCCGTGGCAGCTGAAGGCATGGCTGCCAATGGCAGAGGGATGGAAATCAGGAACGGACAAGAGGCCAGAATCTGAGCAATGTATCCTTACTGAAGCAAATCCATGAATTAAGTTCTTAATCATCTGTTGTAAACAGGAACCATCAGTTAGATCCACTATCCAGTTGCAGTGAAGCCTACACACTTCCTGATGTAGTGCCTGCTCTTTTAAATAGTAAAAGTCTAGTTAAAGGAAGAGGTGGGACTAATAAGGAGATCTTGTGGAGACGGAGGGCATGGCTAAGGTACCAAATGAAAGCTTTGCATCTGTCTTCAGTAGAGAAGAGGGTGCTTCCAATGACACAGTAAAGGAGGAGACAGTAGCTTTATTGGATAGATCAAACTTAGATAAAGAGGATGTACTTAAAAGGCTGGCAGCCCTCAAAGTAGAAAGGTCACCTGGTCTGAATGGGATACATCCTAGGTTACTGAAGAAGGACGAGTGGAAATAGGGGAAGCTCTGTCCACATTCAGCCAATCCTTCTTGGACATGGGGTGGTACTAATTCTCTGGATTATTAGTCCAGCGACATAGGGACTGACCCATCTAATTTAGCAATGAGACCTGCAGTGCCGATTGCTGTTGAAGCCCATGCACTTGCCAGTCCATAATAGTACTAGATTGACACCCATCAAATCCCAATAAAGAATACTGGGATTGGTACCCCAATAAAGAGTCTATGATCAGTACCCCAAAGAATCCCAATAAGGTGCACCGGGACCAGTATCCCAATAAACCCCAATAAAGAATACTGGGGCCAATACCCCAATAAACCTCAGATTAGAATATTGGGACCAATACCCCAATAAACCCCAATAAAGAGCACTGGCACCAGTTCCCCAATAAACGGTTTTGGGATCAGTACCCCAATATGCTCCAATAAAGAGTACTGGGATCGGTAACCCAATAAATCCCACTAAAGAGTACAGGCATCAACAGCCCAATAAAACCCAATGAAGAGTACTGGGATGGGTATCCCAATAAACCCCAATAGAGAGTACTAGGACTAGTATCCCAATAAAGAATACTGGGACCAATACCCCAATAAAGAAGACAGGGATCAGTACCCCAATAAACCCAAAAACAGTGCACCGGATCAGTACCCCAGTAAACCCCAATAAAGAGGACTGGGATCAGTATCCCAAAAAAGAGCACAGGGATCAGTATCCCAATAAAGTAATTTTGCCAGAGATATCCTTTATCCCTTCACCTTAACACCTCGTAAAAGACCCATCTAGAAATGTAGTGATTGCCCATCTAGGGAAGTACGTGCTGCCTCACCTCCCCACTCCCCCCACCCCCCCCCCCCCACTCCCTCCTTCCTCCATCATCCTCTACCGCTTCCCTCCTCCATCCCCCATGCCGTACCATCCCCATCTATGCCCCCTCCTCCTACTGCACTGACCTCCTCCCCTCAACCACCCAGTTCTCCTCCTTCACCCCTACCCCTCTGCTGCCCCTCTCCTCACCACCACCCTCTCCTCCACCGATCTCCTCTCCCTCCTCGGAAGCCTCCCCATGCCCCCTACTCTGACCCATCACCACCGCTATCCTCCTCCTCCTCCATCACCAACCCCCTCCCATACTTCGCCCCTGCCCATTACACTCTGTTCCTTTCCGTCCTCCTCCACCAGCTGAGGTAAGAATGACTGCGCTTGACATCAAAGGAGCCCTAGCAAAATTGAAGCCAAAGGGAATCATGGGGAAAACTCTCTGCTGGTTGAAGTCATACCTAGCACAAAGGAAAATGGTTGTGGTTTTTGGAGGTCAATCATCTCGGCCCCAGGACATTGCTGCAGGAGTTCCTTAGGATAGTGTCCAAGGACCAGCCATCTTCAGCTACTTCATTAATGACCTTCCCTACAACGTAAGGTCAGAAGAGGAGATGTTCGCTGATGATTGCATAGTGTTCAGCACCATTCGCAACTCCTCAGATACTGGAGCTGTCCATGCTAGATGCAGCAAGACCTGAACAACATTCAGGTTTGAGCTACTAAGTGGCAAGTAACATTTACACCACACAAGTGCCAGGCAATGACCAACTCCAACAAGAGGGATTCTAACCATCTCCCCTTGAAGTTCAATGGCATTACTATCGCTGAATCCCCCATCAACATCCTGGGGGTTACCATTGACCAGAAACTTAACTGGACCAGCCATAAAAATACTGTGGCTACAAGGGCAGGTCAAAGGCTAGAAATTCTGGGGTGAGTAACTCACCTCCTGACTCCCCAAAGCCTGTCCACCATCTACAAGGCACAGGTCAGGAGTGTGATGGAATACTCTCTACTTGCCTGGATGAGTGCAGCTCCAACAACACTCAAGAGGTTCGATAGCATCCAGGACAAAGCAGCCCACTTAATTGGCACCCCATCCACCACCTTAAACATTCACTCCCTCAACCACTAGCGCACAGTGGCAGCAGTGTGTATCATCTACAAGAAACCCGCAACCTCTAGCACCTAGAAGGACAAGGGCACCAGACGCATGGGAACATATGTAACTCAATGTAATTCCTACAGACCATGACAGTATTCACTGTCGTTCAACAATTGACCACTGAGCTTAATTTACTGCCCTCTCGCTCTTTTCAAGAGACAACTTGGCAACTGATGTTAGGTAGAGAGAGAGGAAAAGAAAGAAAGAAAAAAAAGTACCTCCATTTATGTAGTGCATTTCACAACCTCCGAATGCCCCAAAGCACCTTTGCTCCATATCCCTTGATACTCTTTACCTAGCAACAGTCAATTAATCTCAGTCTTGAAAGACCAAATTGACCCCCGGCCTCCCCCTTGTGGGAGAGTTCCAGATTTTCACTTCCCTTTGCACAAAGAAGTGCTTCCTGACATCACCCCTGAATGGCCAGGCTGTGATTTTAAAGTTATGTCCCCTTGTTTTGGACTGTCCCACCAGAGGAAATAGATGTACAGGGAAAAGCAGATGGGATCCTGAACTTTATAAATAGGGACATAGAGTACAAAAACAAGGAAGATATGAAAAACCTGTATAAAACACCGGTTTCGCCTCAACTTGAGTATTATGTTCAGTTTTGGGCATTACGCATTCAGAAAGATATTAAGATATTAGAGAAGGTGCAGGAAAGATTCACAAGAATGTTTCCAGAGATGAGGAACTTCAGTTACGTGGATAGATTGGAGAAGCTGAGCCTGTTCTCCTTGGACAAGAGATTTGATAGAGGTGTTAAAATCATGAGGGATCTCGACAGAGCAGATGGGGAGAAACTGTTTCCATTGGCGGAAGGATCCAGAACCAAAGGACATCGATTTAAGGTGATTGGCAAAAGAAGCAACAGCGACATGAGAAAAAACATTTTCACACAGCGAGTGGTTAGGATCTGGAATGCATTGCCTGAGAGTGTGGTGGAGCCAGATTCGATCGAGGCATTCAAAAGAGAATTGGATAGTTACCTGAAGAGAAAAAAATTGCATGACCACAGGGGAAAGGCAGGGGAGTGGGACGAGGTGTGTTACTTTTGCAGACAGTCGGCACAGACATGACGGGCTGAATGGCCTCCTTCTGTGCTGTAACCATTCTATGATTCTATGATTTTAACTGGCAGACAGGTCCCCTCAGTTATTGAAGTCATATCCATAAAACAATAAGATTTTAAACATTTAGCACAGGGCTTTTTCTCTTCATTTCCTCCCCAATTTCCTCACTTTCCCCAATAATACCTACGGTCAAGTGGGGAGAACAGCTAACTCACTCTGAGGGCCGCGACCAAAATCACTCTGAGCCAACTTTATCTGTTGAAAAAGCTGGTGAAGAACCAAGGCCCGTAGTGCAGAACACCAAGTTTGAAAAGGTTAGGAGAGAGGATCGTGTAAACCAACAAGTATTGACAGACACATCAAGCATCAGCTTTATATCAGGAGATTTACATCAGGGAATTAACGTTGCCTCGCCTTCCTTGTTTTCTTCTTCCTCGCTGTTTGAATATGTCTTAGCTTTTGTCCCATGGCACCACTGCATTGCACCATAACAGTGCGTCATGCTAGTCTGATGTGTTCGTATCTGCATTGAACATGTGGGCAGGCGTGGAGCTTTGATAATTATCAAAAGAGCCAGGAGGGAGATGAGGAGAAATCACCTAATAATAACTTTCAATTATTAGAATTACATTGCAGACAGTGAAGTCATATTAGAGAAACAGACCCATCGGATGGAAAAGTAATCCAGGCACTAATGAAGGGGAAATTAAATGTTTCCTATTTCTATTTATCATGCAATGACGTGCAGAGGAATGGCCTAACCTGGCTGGGGAGGGGGTGGTGTGGGGTGGGGGGGGGGGGAGAGCTGGAGATGACAGAGTCAGGACTTGAGGGCAAGTTTTGTGAATGAAAAAATTAGCAGTGGACACAGAGGCAGTGGTGCAGTGTCCTGTCTGCATAATCCCATGTTGCCATGGCAATGGGAAGCATCCTGTATGGCTTTTTAGGATTGGATATGCCCTGCATCTCTTAGGCAAGTTTAATGACTCTAAATGCAGAATTTTGGCAGTTGGTGTGAATTTTCATTGTGTGAATCTGTACCTGTGATTTGAAGCAATGTGTTGCGAGGTCAGAGCCAACAACAACAACAACCTGTAGGTTATATTGTGCCTTGAACATAGTGAAATGTCCCAAGGCACTTCGCAGGAGCGTCAGCAAACATACTTTGACACCAAGCCACATATAAGCCATGGTCAAAGTGATAGCTTTTAAGACCGAATTAAAGAAGGAAAGAGAGTAAAAGAGGCAGAGATTAAGGCCTCGGCAGCTGAAGGCTCGGCCTCCAATGGTGGAGTGATTAAAATCGGGCTTCCTCAAGAGGCTAGAATTAGAGGAGTGCAGAGACCACAGAGGATTGTAGGGCTGGAGGAGATTACAGAGACAGAGAGGGGTGAGACCATGGAGGGATTTGAAAACAGGGATGAGAATTTTAAAATTGAGGCGTTGTTTAACTGGGAGCCAATGTAAGTCAAGAGCACAGGGTGATAGGTGAACGGGACATGGTGCGAGTTAGGTCACGGGCAGCAGAATTTTGGATGATCTCAAGTTTACGGAAGGTAGAACATGGGAGGCCGGGCAGGAGCGTCTTGAAATAGTCAAGTCTAGATGTAATGAAGACATGGATGAGGGCTTCAGCGGCAGATGAGCTGAGGCAGGGCAGAGTTGAGTGATGGTACGGAGGTAGAAATAGGCGGGCTTAATGACGGCGCGGACATGTGGTTGGAAGCTCATCTCAGGGTCAAATATGACACCAAAGTTACGAACAGTTTGGTTCAGCCTCCGATAGTGCCAGCAAGAAGGAACAGAGTTTGTGGCAGGGAACAAACATAATGGCTTCGGTCTTCCCAATATTTTGTTGGAGGAAATTTCTGTTCATCCAGGACAGAGTGTCAGAGAAGCAATCTCACAATTTAGAGACAGTGGAGGGATCGAGAGAGTTGGTAGTGAGGTAGAGCTGAATGTCGTCAATGTCACATGGAAACTAATGTGTTTCAGATGATGTTGCTGAGCGACAGCATGTAAATAAGAAATAGGAGGGGAGGCAAAGGCTAGATTCTTGAGGGACTCCAGAGGTTGCTGTGTGGCAAGTTAATGCAAGCCTCCCGAACATCAGACAAGAACTTTACCCCAATTTTAACCCCAACTGAAATGGAGGGTTAGGGTCAGAAACCCACTATCCATCCCACCCAATTTTATGATGTGGTGAAGTCACAGAAAGTGAAAGTGGGTGGGATGCAAAACAGGCTTCAACATATAGAGGCCTGTTCCTGCAGATGGGTTAGATTAAAACTGGGGCTACAGTCAGGGTATACGGAGCACAGTAACTATCCTCAGGTCACTGTGACACCATGATCAATACAAGTCTGAAGATCTTGTGTTTGTTGTGTCTGGTGAAACGTTAAACACGTAAAAAAAAATCAGGTACAATTATACTACAAACAACAGACAGGGAGATTTTGACTACTGCATTGATGATGCCACTATGCTTGGTAGTCAAGTAAATTGACTAGTGGCACAATGGTTAGCACCGCAGCCTCAGAGCTCCAGGGACCCGGGTTCGATTCTGGATACTGCCTGTGCGGAGTTTGCAAGTTCTCCCTGTGACCGCGTGGGTTTTCGCCGGGTGCCCCGGTTTCCTCCCACATCCAAAGACTTGCAGGTGATAGGTAAATTGGCCGTTGTAAATTGCCCCTAGTGTAGGGAGGTGATAGGGAATATGGGATTACTGTAGGGTTAGTATAAATGGGTGGTTGTTGGTCGGCACAGACTCAGTGGGCCGAAGGGCCTGTTTCAGTGCTGTATCTCTAAATAAAAATAAAATTGTTCCTTCCATGTATATAACCAGAGAAATACCTGGAATAAAAACAAGAAATGCTGGAAATACGTAGCAGGTCTGGCAGCATCTGTGCAGAGGGAAGCAGAGTTAACATTTCAGGTCAGAGACCCTTCTTCAGAACTGGCAAATGTTAGAAATTTATCCGAGAAATACATTTCTGTTTTATTGAGTAAATCAAATGAAGCAGAAAATAACAGTCTCCAACAAAGAGCAGAAATACAGAATTCACAGATGGCTGTTTCAGTAAATTCACCAGAAAGGTGTCAGCTGTGACTCAGTGGGTAGCACTTTTGCCTCTGATTCACAAGGTTATGGCTTCAAGCCCTGCTCCACAAAGAGTTGAGCACAAAATTTCAGCTGACATTTCAATGCAATACTGAGGAAGTGCAGCACTGTCAGAGGCTCAGGTCTGCGGGAGTGCTGCATTGTCGGAGGGGCAGTACTGAGGGAGTGCTGCACTGTCAGAGGCTCAGGTCTGCGGGAGTGCTGCATTGTCGGAGGGGCAGTACTGAGGGAGCGCTGCACTGTCGTTAGGCCAGTACTCAGGAGTGCTGCACTTTTCTTTATTCATTCATGGATGTGGGTGTCCCTGGCAAGGCCAGCATTTATTGCTGACCCCTAATTGCCCTTGAGAAGGTGGCCTTCTTGAACTGCTGCAGTCCATGTGGTGCAGGTACTCCCACAGTGCTCTTAGGGAGGGAGTTCCAGGCTTTTGACCCAGCAACAGTGAACAAAGGGCGATATAGTTCCAAGTCAGGATGATGTGTGACTTGGAGTGGAAGTTGCAGGTGATGGTGTTCCCATGCTTCTACTATCCTTGTTCCTCTACATGGTAGAGGTCATGGGTTTGGAAGGTGCTGTCAAAGAAGCTTTGGCAAGCTGCTGCAGTGCATCTTGTAGATGGTACACACTGCTGTCATCCTGTGCCGGTGGTGGAGGGAGTGAATGTCGAAGGTGGTGGATGGGGTGCCAATCAAGCAGGCTGCTTTGTCCTGGATGGTGTCAAGCTTCTTGAATGTTGTTGGAGCTGTACTCATCCAGGCAAGTGGGGAGTATTCTATAATGAGAAGTGTTTTTATGGTGTCTGATGCAACATAAATGATATGCGTGGAGTTCAGTTGATTGAAGATCTCAAACAGGTTTATTAACAGCTAACTAATATATACAGCACAGGTTAACTATTTATAAGAGCTGCCTCTTGGTCTTACAGTTACTGAGTGTGACTGGCATGTAGTCACATGACTGTATTCTGGTACACAGCTCTTTAGCATACTAAGATCTTAAAGGGACATCACTCTTAAAGGCAATCACGCAACATATTCCATCACACTCCTGACTTGTGTCTTGTTGATGGTGAACTAGCACTGGGGAGTCAGGAGGTGAGTTACACTCGACAGAATATCCCATCTCTTACCTGCTCTTGGAGTCACATCATAAATGTGGCTGGTCCAGTTAAGTTTCTGGTCAATAGTGACACCAAGAATGTTGTTGGTGAGGGATTCAGCGATGGTAATGCCATTGAATGTCAAGGGGAGATGGTTAGATTCTCTCTTGTTGGATCTGGTCATTGCTTGTGTGGCATGAATGTTACTTGCCACTTAACAGTCCAAAGTTAAATGTGTCCAGTACTGAGGCAGCACTGCACTGACAGAGAAGCAGTAGTGAGGGAGTGCTACTCTGTCAGTGGTGCAGTGATGGGGTAGTGCTACACTGCCGGTGGGGCAGTACTAAGGGAGAACTGCACTGCCGGTGGGGCAGTACTGAAGGAGCACTGCACTGCCGGTGGGGCAGTCCTGAGGCAGTGCTGCACTGGCATAAAGGCAGTAGTGAGGGAGTGCTCCACTGTCAGAGGTGCAGTGATGAGAGAGTGCTGGAGGACCAGGGACTGCTGGGTAAGTAAAAACTATATATTTGAGTGGTGGCTGTACCCGAGACACTACACATGTAGTGTCTCCCACCCACCCTCCTCCTCTAACCAAAAAAAAGGGCTCTGTTGTGTTGATAAGGTAAGCTTTTTATTTAAGAAGTTCTGTCCGTTGGATTGCTAACCTTACGAGTTTTGACATTTTTTTTGGTTTTTCAGTAGATTTATTGGGAATTTGGAATAGTGGGAATGGAGGTTAAGGCAGTTGTATGTTCCTCCTGAAGAATGTGGGAGGTAAGGGTTGCCAAGAGTGTCCCTGCTGACTGCATCTGCGGGAAGTGCACCCAACTCCAGCTCCTCGAGAACCGCGTTAGGGAACTGGAGCTGGAGCTGGATGAACTTCGGATCATACGGGAGGCGGAGGGGGTTATTGAGAGGAGTTATGGGGAGGTAGTCACACCTCAGGTAAAAGAAGTAGGTAGATGGGTTACCGTCAGGGGAAGGAGAGGGAACCAGCAGGCAGTGCAGGGATCCCCTGTGGCCGTTTCCCTCAACAACAGGTATACCGTTTTGGATACTGTTGCGGGGGACGACTTACCAGGGGTAAGCAATGGGGTACAGGTCTCTGGCACAGAGTCTGTCCCTGTTGCTCAGAAGGGAAGGGGGAAGAGGAGCAGATCATTAGTCATTGGGGACTCCATAGTTAGGGGAACAGATAGGAGGTTCTGTGGGAACGAGAGAGACTCACGGTTGGTATGTTGCCTCCCAGGTGCCAGGGTTCGTGATGTCTCGGATCGTGTTTTTGGGATCCTTAAGGGGGAGGGGGAGCAGCCCCAAGTCGTGGTCCACATAGGCACCAACGACATAGGTAGGAAGAGAGATGGGGATTTAAGACAGAAATTCAGGGAGCTAGGGTGGAAGCTTAGAGCGAGAACAAACAGAGTTGTTATCTCTGGGTTGTTGCCCGTGCCACGTGATAGCGAAGCGAGGAATAGGGAGAGAGAGGAGTTGAACACGTGGCTGCAGGGATGGTGTAGGAGGGAGGGTTTTGGTTTCCTGGATAATTGGGGCTCTTTCTGGGGTAGGTGGGACCTCTACAAACAGGATGGTCTTCACCTGAACCAGAGGGGTACCAATATCCTGGGGGGGAGATTTGCTAGTACTCTTCGGGGGGGTTTAAACTAATTCAGCAGGGGAATGGGAACCTAAAATGTAGTGCCGGTGTACAGGATGTTGAGAGTAGTGAGGTCAGGGATAAGGTTACAAGGACGCAAGAGGGCACTGGCAAGCAAGAACCTGGTTTAAAGTGTGTCTACTTCAACGCCAGGAGCATCCGGAATAAGGTGGGTGAGCTTGCAGCATGGGTTGGTACCTGGGATCTCGATGTAGTGGCCATTTCGGAGACATGGGTAGAGCAGGGGCAGGAATGGATGTTGCAGGTTCCGGGATTTAGATGTTTCAGTAAGAACAGAGAAGATGGTAAATGAGGGGGGTGGTGTGGCATTGTTAATCAAGGAGAGTATTACAGCGACAGAAAGGACGTTTGAGGACTTGTCTACGGAGGTAGTATGGGCCGAGGTTAGAAACAGGAGAGATGAGGTCACCCTGTTGGGAGTCTTTTATAGACCTCCAAATAGTTCCAGAGATGTAGAGGAAAGGATAGCGAAGATGATTCTTGACAGGGGCGAGAGTAACAGGGTAGTTGTTATGGGGGACTTTAACTTTCCAAATATCGACTGGAAATACTATAGTTCGAGTACTTTAGATGGGTCAGTTTTTGTCCAGTGTGTGCAGGAGGGTTTTCTGACACAGTATGTAGACAGACCAACCAGGGGCGATGCCACATTGGATTTGGTACTGGGTAATGAACCCGGCCAGGTGTTAGATTTAGATGTAGGTGAGCACTTTGGTGATAGTGATCACAATTCGGTTAGGTTTACCTTAGCGATGGGCAGGGACAGATATATACCGCAGGACAAGAATTATAGCTGGGGGAAAGGAAATTATGATACGATTAGGCAAGATTTAGGATGCGTAGGATGGGGAAGGAAACTGCAGGGGATGGGAAGAATCGAAATGTGGAGCTTATTCAAGGAGCAGCTACTGCGTGTCCTTGATAAGTATGTACCTGTCAGGCAGGGAGGAAGTTGTCGAGCGAGGGAGCCATGGTTTACTAAAGAAGTTGAAGCGCTTGTCAAGAGGAAGAAGAAGGCTTATGTTAGGATGAGACATGAAGGCTCAGTTAGGGCGCTTGAGAGTTACAAGCTAGCCAGGAAGGATCTAAAGGGAGAGCTAAGAAGAGCAAGGAGAGGACACGAGAAGTCATTGGCGGAAAGGATCAGGGAAAACCCTAAGGCTTTCTATAGGTATATCAGGAATAAAAGAATGACTAGAGTTAGATTAGGGCCAATCAAGGATAGTAGTGGGAAGTTGTGTGTGGAATCAGAGGAGATAGGGGAAGCGTTAAATGAATATTTTGCATCAGTATTTACAGTAGAGAAAGAAAATGTTGTCGAGGAGAATACTGAGATTCAGGCTACTAGGCTAGATGGGATTGAGGTTCACAAGGAGGAGGTGTTATCAATTTTGGAAAGTGTGAAAATAGATAAGTCCCCTGGGCCAGATGGGATTTATCCTAGGATTCTCTGGGAAGCTAGGGAGGAGATTGCAGAGCCTTTGTCCTTGATCTTTATGTCGTCATTGTCAACAGGAATAGTGCCGGAAGACTGGAGGATAGCAAATGTTGTCCCCTTGTTCAAGAAGGGGAGTAGAGACAGCCCTGGTAATTATAGACCTGTGAGCCTTACTTCGGTTGTGGGTAAAATGTTGGAAAAGGTTATAAGAGACAGGATTTATAATCATCTTGAAAAGAATAAGTTCATTAGCGATAGTCAGCACGGTTTTGTGAAGGGGAGGTCGTGCCTCACAAACCTTATTGAGTTTTTCGAGAAGGTGACCAAACAGGTGGATGAGGGTAAAGCCGTGGATGTGGTGTATATGGATTTCAGTAAGGCGTTTGATAAGGTTCCCCATGGTAGGCTATTGCAGAAAATACGGAAGTATGGGGTTGAAGGTGATTTAGAGCTTTGGATCAGAAATTGGCTAGCTGAAAGAAGTGGTAGTTGATGGCAAATGTTCATCCTGGAGTTTAGTTACTAGTGGTGTACCGCAAGGATCTGTTTTAGGGCCACTGCTGTTTGTCATTTTTATAAATGACCTGGAAGAGGGTGTAGAAGGGTGGGTTAGTAAATTTGCGGATGACACTAAGGTCGGTGGAGTTGTGGATAGTGCCGAAGGATGTTGTAGGGTACAGAGGGACATAGATAGGCTGCAGAGCTGGGCTGAGAGATGGCAAATGGAGTTTAATGCAGAAAAGTGTGAGGTGATTCACTTTGGAAGGAGTAACAGGAATGCAGAGTACTGGGCTAATGGGAAGATTCTTGGTAGTGTAGATGAACAGAGAGACCTTGGTGTCCAGGTACATAAATCCCTGAAAGTTGCTACCCAGGTTAATAGGGCTGTTAAGAAGGCATATGGTGTGTTAGCTTTTATTAGTAGGGGGATCGAGTTTCGGAGCCACGAGGTCATGCTGCAGCTGTACAAAACTCTGGTGAGACCGCACCTGGAGTATTGCGTGCAGTTCTGGTCACCGCATTATAGGAAGGATGTGGAAGCTATGGAAAGGGTGCAGAGGAGATTTACTAGGATGTTGCCTGGTATGGAGGGAAGGTCTTACGAGGAAAGGCTGAGGGACTTGAGGTTGTTTCGTTGGAGAGAAGGAGGAGGAGAGGAGACTTAATAGAGACATATAAGATAATCAGAGGGTTAGATAGGGTGGATAGTGAGAGTCTTTTTCCTCGGATGGTGATGGCAAACACGAGGGGACATAGCTTTAAGTTGAGGGGTGATAGATATAGGACAGATGTCAGAGGTAGTTTCTTTACTCAGAGAGTAGTAGGGGCGTGGAACGCCCTGCCTGCAACAGTAGTAGACTCACCAACTTTAAGGGCATTTAAGTGGTCATTGGATAGACATCTGGATGAAAATGGAATAGTGTAGGTCAGATGGTTTCACAGGTTGGCGCAACATCGAGGGCCGAAGGGCCTGTACTGCGCTGTAATGTTCTAATTCTAATTCTAATTCACTGTTGAAAGAGCAGTCCTGAGGGAGAACTGCACTGCCAGTGGGAAGGTACTGAGGGAGTGCTTCACTGCTAGTGGGGCTGTACTGAAGGAGTGCTGCAGTGTGGGGGGTGGGGGGGGGGGGCCGGTACCATCTTTTGGCTGCAATGTTAAGCAGAAGTCACAACTGCATTTTCAGATGACTTTAAAAGATGCCACAGAAACTATTTTGAAGAGAAGGGGGAGCTTTCCCCACTGTCCGGGACAATACTTATCCATCTACTAACATAAATGGCTGCTTATCCTTCCTATGCCCCCGTACAGCCAGTAACCTATCCTGTCCATTGTCCATTGTTTGTTTGAGCAGCTTAAACCAGGGTTGTGGTTTACAAAGATGAAAGTAAAACACATCCCCTGAGATTAACTCATCCAACCTTACAGCTGTTGCTCCTGCATGCACTGCGATAACTGAATGTTTTCCCACATCTATCAGAGCATGCAGTTAGTGTTTTTAAATTTGAAACACCTCCAAATATCTAAATCCAGCACTGCCAACATCTGGGAATGTGCCCACTGCCTCTAGTTCACTTTGTTGGGTCCTTGTTGCTACTGGAACATATAATGGCTGCTGATTCTTATTCAAGGAAGGTCTGTTGCTATGACAATACTGGAAATGGAAATAACTGAGTCATTTGTGCTCTGGGGGAAGGGGAGATGTTCACCAAGCCAAAGTCTGTTTCTAAACCTTTTTACATCACTGTTTAGGCCTCATCTAGAATTTTGTGTCTAATTCTGGGCACCACACATTAGGAACGTTGTTAAGAATGTGGAAGGGTGCAGAAGAGATTTACTAGAATGGTACCAGGGATGAGGGACATCAGTGACGTGGACAGACTGGGGAAACTTGGGTTGTTCTCCTTAGAGCAAGAAGATGAAGGGGAAATTTGATAGAGGTGTTCAAAATAAGGAAGGGTTTTTATAGAGGAGATAAGGATAAACTGTTACCAATGACACGAGGGTCAGTAACCAGAAGACACAGATTAAAGGTGATTGGACAAAGTACCAGGGGAGAAACGATAATTTTTTTTAACTAAATGAATTGTTGTGATTAGGATTGCACTGTTGAAAGGGCAGTGGAAGCAGACTGAAAAATAACTATCAAAAGGGAATTAGATAAATACTTCAAGGGAAACATTTCCGGGACTATGTGCAAAGAACAGGGGAGTGGGGACTATTTGCATACTCTGACACAAGCATGATGGGCTGAATGGCCTCTTCTGTGCTGTATCATGACAAGATGCTATGTTTCTATATGTATGATCCTCAATCCTCAATGGCCCATTCCTTTGCTCTCGCACTGTCTTTAACACTTAATTTGCACTTATAGTGCCTCCTGTGTAACTAAATGTCACAATATGTTTCACAGAAGCTCACAGGATGCCAAGCAGAAAAGGTGAAATGATGTGCTCATGGTTAAATAGGACGATTATGAGGATGCTAATGATGGGGTGAGTTGTAGCAAGGTTTAGGAATTAATTTCGAGCATGTAGGGCTGATTGCCTTGCATTAAAAGAGGAGCAAATAGAGAGGGGCAGGCAGGAGGTCAGAATGGGAACAGCTGAGACACAGCACTGGAAGATTCAAGTGGAACAAGAGCAATGGAAAAATTATAACCTGTTTGAAATTGATGCGCTGAGTGATGAGGGATAATATCCTGGGTAGGGGTTATAGAGGGTCGGAGTTATAGGTTATAGGTTGTAGGGGCAGATGTTGTGGAGCAGGGATTATAGAGGACAGGGGTTATAAAGGGCAGGAATTATGGGGCATGGATTATAGGGGTAGAGGTTATAGGGTAGGGGTTACAGGACATGGATTGGAGGAATCAGGTATTGTAGGGGGCAGGGTTATAGGGGCCAGGGATTGAAGTCCTCAATGAACTTCCATCAGCAGTGAAGCAAATTAAGGGGTTTTAACCCTGACCCCACCCTGATCATTCCCTCCACCACCAACGCACAGTGGCAGCAGTGTGTATCATACACAGGATGCACTGCAGCAACTCACCAAGGCTCCTTCAACAGCACCTTCCAAACATGCAACCTCTGCCAACTGGAAGGACAAGGGCAGCAGATGCATGGGAACACCACCACCTGCAAGTTCCCCTCCAAGACATGCACCATCCTGACTTGGAACTATATCAGCGTTCCATCATTGTCACTGGGTCAAAATCCTGGATCTCCCTCCCTAACAGTACTGAGGGTGCACCTACACCACATGGACTGCAGTGGTTCAAGAAGGTGGCTCACCGCCATCTTCATTAGTGTAAATAGGGATGGGTAATAAATGTTGGCCTTGCCAGCAACACTCACATCCTATGAATGAATAAAAAAATCCACCTATATCCCAGACCTGTCCACTCTGCCTCCTTTTGCTCCTATCCCACCTGGCCTGTTTCCCTCCCAACCTCTTGCCCCATTGAATATTGGACTTGGCAAAATGTTCCGATTGCATGCAAACTCCAGGTCCAAGTTAGGAGGGGACCCACACCCTTCACTTGCTTAAAACCTAATTCTTTTCTAAACTTTGCCAGTTCTGATGAAGGGTCACCGACCAGAAATATTAATTCTGCTTCTCTCTCCACAGATGCTGCCTGACCTGCTGAGTATTTCCAACGCTTTCTGTTTTCATTTAGGAGGGAGTGTGCCTGTTTCTGGATTGCATTTAGTTGCTGGGAAGGTGAGTGAACTGCTCTGGTTTCTATCATTCATTGGGTTGAAGACCTGTGGGATCTTGGAGAAACAACCCTGAAGGTGTAGTTCGTGCAGGCAGTGTAACTCACTATAGTAAACACACAGACGCTAATATAACTCGATATAGTGTCCTGCTGGCAACTGAAACGTTTACAATTAAGTTTCCAAGCGATTCATTTACTGAATTATTAAAAGCCCGCTGTTTAAAAAAAAACAGCCTAAATGCTTTGTTAAATGTTGCACTCTGCAGTGTGACGTGTGCTTTAATTGACAGCCTATGAGTTATTAGATTGCAATTAGCCTGAATTAGAACATGTCATTATGCTGTTATATAGCAATTAGCAGTGACAGGCTGCGAGCTGAAGGAATGGAGTTTGTTTGTGAGTGTTGCATTGCAGTTTGATGCTGAGAAATGGCTCTTTGCGGCCAGAAGGCAGGTCAAGCCACCCATCTTATCATGTAGATCATCGGTGCCCTTGTACAAGTTTCAAGAGCTGCCTGCTGAAGTCCTGTTGTTCAACGCCAGGGCAGTAAGCTCCTAAATCAAGGCAGAAGTGTCAGATAGCCACTAATAAATCCAATCGGGAATTCAGGAGAAACTTCTTTATCCAGAGAGTAGTGAGAATGCGGGACTCGCTAGTGATTGAGGCGAATAGTAAGGATACATTCAAGGATAAGGTAGATAAATATGCAGAAGAAAGGAATAGTAGGATATGCTGATAAGGTTAGATGAAGTAGAGTTGGAGGAGGCTTGTGTGGAACATTAGCAATGGACTGTTTATGTAATTTGTCAGTGTTAGAACGCTGTCAGAATTATGCTATCAGAGTCTTAACTCAGACCATGAGCGCCTGGCGCTCTTTAAAGTAATACCAGAGGTTTCCATTTTCTCTGAGACCTGTTTTGCGTTCACTGATTAATGTATTTGCATTAAACTCCTATCTGCCTGTAAGGCTCCATTTATGAAATGTGTTTGGCAGTCTCCATTCATTTCCCAGGGAGCTGTGACAAAATTGCTGCTCTGTCCTTCACTTGGATGCAACTTTCAACAAACCTCGGAAGTGTATGAATACTGCTCTGTGCATTTGTATTTCCACCTAACTTCAGGGCACCCGCTTTATCTCACTAGAGGTAATTGTAGGAATGGCAGTATGTTCCTCATCGTGCTAAGCCAGTAGTTGTCTCAAACTGGTACCTGCAATAAAACTTCCCCTGAATCAAAAATTGACATGATGCCCTGACTACCCAGAGCAGGCCTGAGAAACCTTACCATGACACCATCACAGTGATGAGACATCACGCTTCCAGTCACACCATTGAACATTGAACTTACTGAATTAAAAGCTTCCTTGTTCCTGCAGTGGTCCCTTTAAGGAACCCCTAGTTCGGCTGCTGAGTGCCCAAAGGAAACTGAATCATTTCAGTACTATTGAATTTCACAAAGGCCATGGAACAGGTGTTAGGCTCCAATTTGCAAAATCAATGGGCTTAATACCAGAGAATCATAGAATATTACAGCACAGAAGGAGGCCATTCAGCCCATCGTGCCTATGCCAGCTCTTTGAGAAAGCTATGCAATTAGTCCCACTTCCCAGCTCTTTCCCCATTACTCCTGCAAATGTTTACCCCTCAAGTATTTATCTAATTCCCTTTTGAAAGTTTCTACTGAATCTGCTTCCACTATCCTTTCAGGCCGTGCATTGCAGATCACAACAACTCACTGTGCAAAAACAATTCTTTCTCCTCTGGTTACTGACCCTCCTCCCATTGGAACAATTTCTCCTTGTTATAAGTGAATGAAGGGATATGGGAATAGGGCAGGAAGGTGGAGTTGAGGTATAAGATCAGCCATGATCTTATTGAATGGCGAAGCAGTCTCGAAGGGCTGAATAGCCTACTCCTGCTCCTATTTCTTATGTTCTTCCTCTATCGAAACCTTTACTAATTCTGAATACTTTTATCAATCTCACCCTAACTTTCTTTGATTGAGGCGAATAATCCCAGCATCTCCAGTCACTCCAGATATTTGAAGTCCATCATCCCAGTGTCAGGCATGCACATGGGATGACTGCAGGATGCCCTAACCAATATGGCAAGAAGTACACTTTCAGTGCATGCTGAGTACATGCTGAGTACATGCACACAACACACCATACTGGGTCGCCCAAATTTGACACAATGCATCAGATCAATCGTACCTGATTGTATGTGTCACACCGTGGCCATAGCTTCAGCTAATCAACTCCAGGCCAAGGAGCTCCTGTTCAGTATTGGAAGAAAATCAGGGTGTTCCCCTGGTTCCCCAGCCAACATTCCTCCCTCAGCCAATATCACTAAAAGAGATTATGAGGCCATTCATCCCATTACTGTTTGTAAAATCAGATTGATTCCAAAATTGGCCTCCTCACACATTTGGTTCCAAAACAGATGTCACTGCACTCCACTGTACTTTTATTTTATTCATCTATGGATGTGGGCGGCACTAGCAAGACCAACGCTTATTGCCCATCCCTAATTGCCCTTGAGAAGGTGGTGGAGAGCCACCTTCTTGAACTGCTGCAGCTCAAGTGGTGCAAATTATACTTTGTCATAGCAATTTGATGCAACTGAGTGGCTTGCTAGGCCATTTCAGAGGGCAGTTGAGAGTCAACCATATTGCTGTGGGCCTGGAGTCACATGTAGGCCAGATCAGGTAAGGATGGCAGATTTCCTTCCCTAAAAGACATGAATGAACCAGATAGGTTGTTACCACAATCCAGTGGTTACATGTTCACCTTTATTGATACTAGCTTTTTATTCCCGATCTATTTAATTAACTGAATTAAATTCTCCAGCTACCAAGGTGGGATTTTTAAATCTGTGTCTCTGGATCATTAGTCCAGGCCTCCTGGATTACTAGCTCAGAATCATTCCGTGCTGAAGTGCTTGGAAACATTTCTGAGAGATGCGATGAGGCATAAAATAAAAGCAGTTTTCTTCACTGGACAAAAACAAATAAACTCTGCTAATTAAACCATGAAAGATGAAGATCTATATTTGGATGCTGTGCGACTGGAATTCTGATTCTCTCAATTCCAATTCACTGGCCCCAATTTGTGACCAGACGGAGTGGAAAATGTTTTCTGTGTTGTACTGAAACGACATCTGCTTCTCCGAGGAAGAGAGGCATGGTATCCACTGCTCCGAAAAAGGGTTAGACAAGCTCACAGGCATTGACAGACTTAACACATCTCTGTGCTGATTATTTTGGACACAGAGGATTTTTTAAAACTCTATTCTTCTTGTTGCATTGGTCAATTAAGGTGTCAGCGACATTAGAGCTGGTGAAACCTCTTGGCCCAGGTGTGCTGAGACTCCACACTTCTCATGCTTTGACAGTAATTGGAAGTGAAAAAGACATTCCTGGAATGTGCGGACAGGATATTCCAAGCACGGTTAAGGCTAATTGGGCCTCAGATTCCCAGCACCGAGTTTTAGCAATGGAGACTTATATATCAGGTAAAATCCTGAATATTCTTTCCTCTAGCCAGGTGCTAAACACATCCTGATCTTGAAGATAAAACCTTGCCACTATTTTCAACAATATATCAACTTTTTGTTCATTCAGACCAGTAAGACGAAGAGATTTCCTAAAAGTTCATCCCCATTTATTTGTGCATTCCTGATTACTGCTCTTTGTTTCCTTCGTGTATAGATGAACAGCTTGGCATCTCTTACTTAATCAGAGTCCGAACCTGTCCCACTGCACAAGGGTTTCGGGTGTAATTTCCAACTCCATAGTGCAGAAGGATCGCCCTCTGGTGGGTACGCGTTACACCTGGGAACCCATTCTGGTGCGGCCTGTACACGCTGCACCTTGAGACGGGCGTCACCGTGGGCATCCCCTGAGTGTGCCAGAAGCAGCTGAACCGGTGTTATCCTGACGTCACACAGTCCGACTGGCTGATGTCACACCCAGGGCTGCATTCTACATTTCAGCGGCGAACGTAAACAACGGCAGTCCACCCGTGCGGACCGCATGTCGTGGAGCCACTGCAATATTCAGCGTGGCGGCTCATTTAAATGGCCGGGGCGGATTGCCCACCCTGATGACATGGAGTAGGCGGGCTGTCCGTCCCACGGCAATGGTGTCAGCAGCCTTTGCGCTGGCACTGACGCCATTTCTAAACGGCTTCAAGACCTTCCATTTAATTTAAGTTTTTAAAGGTAAATGCAATAAAAAAAATTTAGATCCATTTAAATTGCCCCTCTCCCACCCACCCCCCATGATCCTTACAGACTTGTATATAATTCATGAATGAATATTATGTGCATGGACTGTGGGAGTAGATTAAATGGGTGGGTAGAATCTATGATAGGGTAGAGTGTACATGGGTTGTGGGAGGGGTTTAAGGATGTGGAGTAGAGTCCATGCAATCAAACATTGTGACACAAACAATGGAAAGTACATTGGATAGGAATCATATGTCATTTGCATATTATTATGTTTTACCCACTCAGAGAAGGGCACATGTATTGTACTTTTGGCAGGGAAATTCCAGTCAGTGGCAGACGGGCAATGAGCAGATGGCAGATTTGGGCCCACCCAAGTTACACCAGGCTAAGGAGGGGAAATATCAGCCAAAGTTCCCGCTGCTGAGCAGCACTTGGGGAATCCTGCTAGAATGGGCACGTGTGAGGATGTCGGGGGAGGGCTGGAGAAGTGTAATGGGGAGAAAAGTGGGTTAAATAAAAAGTGAATATTAAATCAAATCAAAGGTTGCTAGTAACTTATCTCTGACAGACCAATAACCAAATCTGGCCTTGTTTGAAAAGTTCTAAATTGGTGGACGTTAATAAATGAATATTGTACTTGGAATCTGTTAATTGTTTTCCTCACTAGATGCCTTCAGTAATGGATTGTTTAAGAGATGGAAAAGGCAAAGGTAATTACATGTAACCCATTAAAAGGAACAATGTGTTGTTGTATTTACACAATGAATTAATTACAAATCCATTTCACAAAGGGAATTCTATCTGCGCAAATATAAAAGTTACAGTTTGGTGAAATAGTAGTTTGTTCCCAGTGAGGTGTGGAAACTATTTCCCTGACAGATCAATTTAAGAAAAGCAAATCATTACAGTGCAGTTGTTCAAAAAAAATGTCCAAATGACCTTCGCCCAAAAATATTCGAAGATGTAAGTTTTTGGTTTCCCTTCTGGAGTTTTATGTCCTGCAAAGTTGGGGCAGGATACTCACCTAATTCCATCGGTAGCAAGGTACACTTGCAGTAATGTCCATAAAGAGGTCACTCTACTTTGCAGATCTGACCAGTTAATAGGATTGGACACCGATCAACTAGGGATATAGAACTTAAGAAATAGGAACAAGAGTAGGCAGTACAGCCCCTCGAGCCTGCACCATCATTCAGTAGGATTATGTCTGAACTTCTGCATCAACTCGACTTTCCTGCCTATTCCCTATATCCTTTGATTCCCTTTGTGCCCTAAAATCTATCAATCTCAGTCTTGAATATACTCATCATCTGAGCATTCACAGCCCTCCGGGCTAGAGAATTCTAAAAATTCACAACCCTTTGAGTGAAGAAATTTCTCCTCACCTCGGTCTGAAATGGCTGACCCCTTATCCTGAGATTATGACCCGTAGTTCGAGTCTCTCCATCCAGGAGAAATAACTTATCAGCAGCTATCTTTTCAATAAGATCATAAGATGATAAGAAATAGGAGCAGGCGTAGGCCATTTGGCCCTTGAGCCTGCTCGGCCATTCAATAAGGTCATGGCTGATCTCTTTGTGGCCTTACCGTCACTTTCCTGCCTGGCCCCGCTTGATTTCATCATAGATCAAAAATCTGTCTAACTGTAAATCTTTGGAATATATTCAATGACACAACCTCTGCTGCTCTCTGGGGAAGAGAATTTCAAAGATTAATGACACTCAGAGAAAAGAAATTCCTCCTCATCTCAATCCTAAAAGGGAGACCCCTTACTGTGCCTCCTAGTTCGAGATTTCCCCATGAGTAGAAACATCCTCTCAGCATCTACCCTGTCAAGCCCCCGCAGAATCTTGTCTGTTTCAATAAGACCACCTCTCGTTCTTCTAAACTCCAATGAGTATAGGGCCAACCAGCTCAACCTTTCCTTATATGGCAAACCCTTCACCCCAGTAATCAGCCTAGTGAACCTTCTCTGAACTACTTTCAATGCAAGTATACCCCCCCTTAAATAAGCATGTCCCTCCTTAATTAAGAAGACCAAAACTGTAGGCAGTACTCCAGGTGCAGGCCCATCAATGCCCTGTACAGTGGTAGCAACGTTTCCCAACTTTTTTACTCCATCCCTCTGACAATAAAGGCCAACATTCCATTTGTATTCCTAAATACTTGCTGTACCTGCATGCTAACTTTTTGTGATTCATGTACAAGGACAAGCAGATCCCTCTGTACTGTAGCATTCTGCCGTTTCTCTCCATTTAAATAACATTCTGCATTTCTATTCTTCATGCCAAAATGGGCAACGTCACATTTTCCCACATTATACTCCATCTGCCAAATTTTTGTCCACTCACTGAATCTATCTATATCCCTTTGCAGACACTTTGTGTTTTCCTCACAACTTGCTTTCCTACCTATCCTTGTAAGATCTGCTAATTTGGCTACAATACACTTGGAACCTCCTACCAAGTCATTAATATAGATTGTAGATAGTTGAGGCCCAACAAGAATTTTATATGTTTCAATTAGATTACTTCTCATTCTTCGGAAGTCTAGGGATTACAGGCTTAGTTCACTCAATCTCTCCTCATAAAATAGGCCTCTCACCCCAGGAATCTAGACCCATCAGCAAACCAACATAGCAACTGAACAAAGGAGCCAAGTCACTTGAGAATGGAACATGTACTCAGTACCATTCTATTAATTGCTCATTAGGAATTGTCCTGAGCGATAGCAATTAGCATTAAAACATAAAGCATTAGGGTCCATTTCGACTACTGAGGAGGAACGGGTTTTGTGCGGATCGACAGATCTTCCCAGTGAGAGACCCAGGCCTCATATACGCTCCGGTCTGTAGGTTACTATTACAGGACAATAGCCACTAAGCTACCTTATGCCACACTCTATCTCACCTGTACACTGCACTTGCCCCTGACACCCACCCACACCCCGAGGTTAACACCTCCTCTAATCCTATAAAACTCTTCTGCCTACATCCTAAATCGCCCATAGTCCCATTCACCCCTACCCCTCCATTTGTTGACCTACATTGGCTCATTGTTAAGCAATGCCTCGATTTTAAAATTCTCATCTTGTCCTTTTATGTCCTCACTCCTCTCGAGCTCTGTAACCTTCCTCTAGCCCTACAATCCTCTGAGATATCTGCACTCTTCCAATTCTGGCCTCTTGCACATCCCTGTTGTTAATTGCCCCACCATTGGTGACCTTGCCTTCAGTTGCCTGGGCTGTAAGTTCTGGAATTCCTTCTGTAAACCTCTTTGCCTCACTCTCTCCTCCTTTAAGACACTCCTTAAAACCTATCTGTTTCACCAAGCTTGTGGTCACTTGTCCTAATATTGTTTTGTGGCTCGGTGTCATATTTTGTTTGATTACAATCCAGTGAAGCATCTTGGGACGTTTTATTAAGTTAAAGGTACTTTATAAATTAAAGCTGTTGTATTTAAATCTGATACTGAAGAACCTGGAGAAAGGAAATGATTCCGTGAGCCAGTTTTATAAATAGTCGAGCTGGTTTGGCCGATTCGCTTTATGTCTTGTCTGACCTTTAGTGCAAGCCCACTATCCAAATTACAAACACCTTAGACAGAAATGTGTCAGCCTTTGAAGGAGAGCTTTCAAAAATACTCAAGACTCTCACTGAATGAGTGGGAGTTTGAACTAATGACCCAGCTTTTGTTCCAGGCAGTAACACTGAGCCACGCACATTTCAGGCAGGAGAACAAATAAGAAAGAGGACACAAATCAAACACGCCCTTCACGCTGTGGAAATGATGGTGTGTCAACAATAAAAGACAGGAATAAACTTGCAAAATGGACATATAATTGGCAAATGAACTTCAACATGAGGTGAGGGAATAGAGGGGCCTGAGAGTATATGTGCACAAATCGTTGCAGGTGGCGAGGCAGGTTGAAAAAGAGGTTAATAAAGTATACGGGATCCTGGGCTTTATAAATAGAGACAAAGAGTACAAAAGCAAGGAAGTTATGATGAACCTTTAGAAAACACTGGTTCAGCTTCAACTGGAGTATTGTGTCCAATTCTGGGCAGCACCAGGATGTGAAGGCACTAGAGAGGGTACAGAAAGATTTATAAGAATATTACAGGAATGAGGAACTTCAGTTATTTGGATAGATTGGAGAAGCTGGGATTGTTCTCCTTAGAGAAGAGAAGGTTGAGAGGAGATTTGATAGAGGGTTCAAAATCACGAGCAGTCTGGACAGAGTTGACGGGGGAAACTGTTCCCATTGGCAGAAGGCTCGAGAACCAGAGAACACCGATATAAGGTGAAGGGCAAAAGAAGTACACATGAGGAAAAGTTTTTTTATGCAGTGAGTGGTTAGAATCTAGAATGCACTGCCTGAGAGTGTGGTGGAGGCTGATTCTTTTAGAGATACAGCACTGAAACAGGCCCTTCGGCCCACCGGGTCTGTGCCGACCAACAACCACCCATTTATACTAACCCTACAGTAATCCCATATTCCCTACACTAGGGGCAATTTACAATGGCCAATTTACCTACCATCTGCAAGTCTTTGGCTGTGGGAGGAAACCGGAGCACCCAGCGAAAACCCACACGGTCACAGGGAGAACTTGCAAACTCCGCACAGGCAGTACCCAGAATCGAACCCGGGTCCCTGGAGCTGTGAGGCTGCAGTGCGAATCACTGCGCCACTGTGCCGCCCCAACAACTGCGCCACTGTGCCGCCCCATTGATTCAATTGAGGCCTTCAAAAGAGAATTGGATAAGCACCTGAAGATAAAAAATTTACAGGGCACAGGATAGGAAGTGGGACTAGCTGATTTGCTCTTGCAGAGATCTGGCATGGATATGACAGGCCAACTGGCCTCTTTCTGTGCTGTAACCATTCTATGATTCTATAACATTAATGGGACTGTAAGGGCCTAAAAATGGGATCAGTAATGATGCCTTTGAGACCCTGTCTTCCCTCTCAGGTGAGCATAACCAATCCCATGACCACTATTCTGAAAAAGAGCAGGGGAGCTCTCCCCCAGTGTTCTGACCAATGTTTAACCCTCAAGCAACATCATTAAAACAGATTATCACATTGCTGTCTGTGGGAGCTTGCTTTGCACAAAATTGCCTGCCATATTTCCTACCTTACAACAGTGACTACACTTCAGAAGAACTTAATTGGCTGTAACGTGCTGTGGGACATCCTGGGAGTATGAAAGGTGCTATCAAAATGCAAGTTTTTTCTTTAACGCTGACAATTGACTCACTGTAAATCTTTCAGAGGTCCCAAGGCAGACTGTCTGGCTGAAGGGGGAGGTTGGGGTTGGGGGTGGGTGACTTCATTCTTGCTCTGAAAAGGGCCAATGATCCAGCAAGAACCCAAATTGTAATTTTAAGGGGGCACATGGGCGGAGCTTCTGACCTGAGCATTCTACCCACAGTAACTGTCATCTCATCAGGAAATGGTCAGAAAAATATGATATGAGATTGCTTCTGTTTCTTTTGTAAAATCTGTTTTAAGAACTTATATTTGAATTATGGACCAATAAATTCATCTGGAATCTTGAAGAAGCTGATCTTTGTTTTCAAATAAAAACAGCAAGGATTGTTTTGGGTTGCAGAGGACTGACAAGCCAAGATTTATGGCTGTCACAGGACTTTCTTCTGAAAAAAGTTTTAGTTTCAATTTGAACTTTTAAAAAAGCCAGTTTGCTCATTGACCTTCCAGGAGAACAGAAGAAGATCCAACCAGCTCAGCTTTTTCTCTTGAAAAGATAGCCTGCATCAAATGCATTTATTTTTTCCTCCTGTATTTGAAGAAACCTTTACTGCTACATTGCTGCTTTAAGACCTAAGAAAATCTTTGTTGCTGCTTCCTGCTGTAAAACCTGACTGGAGCTGACTCTGCTGCATCTCTTGGAAAGCCTACCCAGACTGATCATCAACATCGCCTGGAAAGAACTGTACTAGGAAGAATCCATCAACAGCGGCATATTCGCCTTTGGGACACCTTGCCAAAACAAAGGACTTCCTTCCATACCTTCTTTTCAGCCTAAGTGGTGGTGGTGGGGGGGGGGGGGGGGTTAATTCCTTCTATTTCTTTGTAACAGCTGTAAGCAAAAATCCCTTTTTGCTCCCAGTTAACCAGTTGTGTATGTGTGTGTGAGTGTGAGGGCTAGGATAAATAAGGAGCTTTAGTTTTTCCATTTGTATGTATGTTTTACTTCATTATTGGTTAAAGCTTGGTTTATAATAAATGGATAATGTTGTTGTTTATTAAAGAAACCTGGTTGGTGTGCATTATTCTGGGGGAAAATAGAGTATCTAATTGACTGTTTCAGTAAGTGGGAAAATTTAAATATATGTTGTGACCCTGGACTGAATTAACAGTGCACTCCTCCTGCCTTGGTCGTAAAAAATGTTACAATCTGATTTTATCTGTGGAGCTGGAAGGAACAGGGCTGGCCCCTAAAATACCACAGGTCACTGTGCATGCACCCGCCTGCTCGCCCCTGAACCCACAAAATACCCTGCATCACTGCTGCCCTCCTTCACCCCACTTGCCACCATCCCCAGACACCCATCCACCCCACCCAGGCCAATACCCCTGCATGGCCAACACTCCTGCCTCCAGCATGTCTGTCAGTGTTCTCTCTCCTCTGATCACTGTTCTCTTCTCCAGTCAGTGCTCTTTTCTCCATCAGTGCTCTCTCTCTTTCCCCACAACTCCCCCACCACCACTCCCTGTCCCCCCAGGGTGAGTGCTTTGATCCCTGACGATCAAGTAGAAAATTTTGGTAGAAAGAATGAGGAGAGGCAATGTGAACTAAATGGTACAGTTTTAAAGGGGGTTCTGGAACAGAGTGATGTTGAAAAATCTTTGAAGGTGGGAGACAAGTTAAGAAGGCATATGGGATCGTAGAGTATAAAAGCAAAGAAGTTATGCTTAATCTTTGTAAAATCATTGGTTAAGCTCCAGAGGGAGTATTGTGTTCAATTCTGGGTACCACACTCTAGGAAAGATATGAAGGCCTTGGAGAAAGTGTAGAGGATGGTATCAGATAATAGAATGGTACCAGGAGTGGGGAACTTCAGTTATATGGAGAGGTTTGTGGAACTGGGGTTGATCACCCTAAAGCAGAGAGGATTAAGAGGAGATTTGATAGAGATGTTCAACATCGTGAATGGTTTTGAGAGAGTAAATAAGGACAAATTGTTTCCATTGGCAGAAGGATCAGTAACCAGAAGGCACAGATTTAAGGTGAATGGGAAAAGTACCACAGGTGACATGAAGAAACATTCTTTATGCAGTGAGTTGTGATCTGGAATGCACTGCCTGAAAGGGTGGTGCAAGATTCAAGAGTAACTTTCAATAGGGAATTGGAGGGGAAAAATAGGGAAAGAGTATAGGGGAGAGGGACTAATGAGATAGTTCTTTCAAAGAGCTGGCACAGGTACGATGGGCCGAATCATTCTGTTATTCTATGATAACTACTGTACACGGAGGGAAGAGGAATATTTAGAATAGACTGTGCAAGGAGGTTATTAAGGCTGAAACCTTTAAAAGGGTATTAGGCATTTGGTGAGGAAATTTATTGAGCAATATCAGGAATGAGCTGGGAATTCTATTTTCAAACTGCAGTCTTGAACCAGTTCTCTCTCGGTGCTGTACATTCTTAAATATTAAACAAAGGCATTTGATAAAGTACCACATACTAGGCTTGTTAGAAAAATTGGAGCCCATGGGATAAAAGGGACAGGAGTAGCATGGATACAACATTGACTAAGAGATAGAAAACAGGGAGTTGTAGTGAATGGCAGTTTTTCGGACTGGAGGGAGGTATACACTGGTGTTCCCCGAGGTTCAGTACTCGGGCCACTAGTGTTTTTGATATACATTAATGACTTGCATTTGAGCATACAGGGCACAATTTCAAAATTTGCAGGTGATAGGAAACTTGGAAGTGTAGTAAACAGTGAGGAAGATGTGACCGCGTGGGTTTTTGCCGGGTTGTCTGGTTTGCTCCCACAGCCAAAGACTTGCAGGTTGTTAGGTAAATTGGCCATTATAAATTGCCCCTAGTATAGGTAGGTGGTAGAGGAATTGAGGGAAGGTGGGAATGTGAGAGGGTAATGGGATTAATGTGGGATTAGCATAAATGAGTGGTTGATGGTTGGCACAGACTCAGTGGGCCGAAGGGCCTGTTTCAGTGCTGTATCTCTAAATAAAATAAAAAATAAAATAAATAAAAATAAAGATAGACATAGAGGATATAAACAGGCTGGTAGAATGGGCAGACACATGGCAGATGAAATTTAATGCAGAAAAGTGTGAGGTGATACATTTTGGTAGGAAGAATGAGGAGTGATGATACAAGCTAAATGGTACAATTTTAAAGAGAGTGTAAGAACAGAGACACCTGGGGGTGTTTGTGCACAAATCATTGAAGATAGCAGGACAGCTTCACAAAGCAGTTAATAAGGCATATCAGATCTGGGCTTTATAAATAGGGGCAGAGAGTACAAAAGCCAGCAAGTTATGCTAAACCTACATAAAACACTACATCAGCCCCGACTGGAATACTGTGTTCAATTCTGGCCGCCTCACTTTAGGAAGGACATGAAGGCTTTGGAGAAGTAACAGAAGAGATTTAAATAGTTGTTTCGTAGTACAGAACATGAGTATTGCTGAAAATAGAGACATGTTGTCGAAGCTTTTCATCTTACACTCATCAGGACAATCCAGAAGAATAACCAGTATAAGGGAAAACAACAATGTATGCGTGAGAAGGGAGTGTTGATTGGTTGGCAAGTGAACTCTGATTGGCGAGCCCTACTGACAATTTTATTAATACACGGGGCCCTGTTCTTTGCAGACAGAAAGACTATGTACAAACATTGGGCCTGTTTCAGCTGAACAAATAAGTGACAGCTATTCGCTGGTTCATTCCTCAAGGCAATGCTTTGACCAATCAGAGTCAACCTCCTTGATTTAAATTTCAAACAAAGCTTGGCAGTTAACTGTCAGTCACCATAAACTGGTGCATTCGCAATGACAACACCTCTGCAAATCAGAGTTCACTTGCCAACCAATCAGCACTCCCTTCTCACGCAGTATAAGTTGTTATTTTCCCTTACATTGGTTATTCTTGCGATTGTCCTGATGAGTTAACTGCACATCTGTCTTAGGGAAAATGTTAGAAGGTATTATTAAAGACGTTATAGCAGGGCATTTAGAAAAATTCAAGGTAATCAGGCAGAGTCAACATGGTTTTGTGAAAGGGAAATCATGTTTAACCAATTTATTGGAGTTCTTTAAGGGAGTTACATGTGCTGTGGATAAAGGGGAACCGGTGGATGTATTGTACTTAGATTTCCAGAAGACATTTGATAAGGTGCCACATCAAAAGTTATTGCAGAAAGTAAAAGCTCATGGTGTAGGGGAAATCATATTGGCATGTACAGAAGATTGGTTAGCTAACAGGAAACAGAGAGTAGGCATAAATGGGTCATTTTCTGGTTGGCAAGATGTAATGAGTGGTGTGCCACAGGGATCTGTGCTGGGGCCTCAACTTTTTACAATTGATATAAATGACCTAGAAGAAGGGACTGAAGGTATGTTTGTTAAATTTGCTAATGACACAAAGATAGGTTGGAAATTAACTTGTGAAGAGGACATAAGGAGGCTACAAAGGGATATCGATAGGTTAAGTGAGTGGCCAAAGACCTGGCAAATGGAGTATAATATGCGAAAGTGTTAAATTGTCCACTTTGGCAGGAAGAATAAAAAAGAAGCATATTATCTAAATGGTGAGAAATTGCAGAGCTCTGAGATGCAGAGGGATCTGGGCGTCCTAGTGCATGAATGGCAATAGGTTAGTATGCAGGTACAGCACATAATTAGGAAAGCTAATAGAATGTTATCGTTTATCACAAGAGGAATTGAATACAAAAATAGGGAGGCTATGCTTCAGCTATACAGGGCATTGGTGAGACCACATCTGGAGTACTGTGTACAGTACTGGTCTCCTTATTCAAGGAAGGATGTGAATGTATTGGAAGCAGTACAGAGAAGGTTTACTAGACTATTACCTGGAATGGGCGGGGTGTCTTATGAGGAAAGTTTGGACAGACTAGGCTTGTATCTGCTGGAATTTAGAAGAGTAAGAGGTGACTTGATTGAAACATATAAGATCTGAGGGGTCTTGAGAGGGTGGATGTGGAAAGGATGTTTCCCCTTGTGGGAGAATCTCAAACTAGGGGTCACTGTTTAAAATTAAGGGGTCACCCATTTAAGACAGAGATGAGGAGAAGTTTTTTCTCTCGGAGGTTCATTAGTCTTTGGAACTCTCTTCCTCAATAGGCAGTGGAAGCAGAGCATTTGAATATTTTTAAGGTAGAGGTAGATAGATTGTTGCTAAGCAAGGGGGTGAAAGGTGATCGGGGGTAGGTGGAAATGTGGAGTAATCAGTTCAGCCATGAACTTATTAAATGGTAGAGCAGGCTTGAAGGGTCGAGTGGCCTACTCCTGCTCCTAATTCGTATGTTCGTATGTTTGTAAGAGTGCAAGATGAAAAGCTTCGACAACATGTCTCTATTTTCAGAAGAGATTTACTAGAATGATTCCAGGGATGAGGCATTACAGTTACGTGGATAGACTGGAGAAGCTGGGCTTGTTATCCTTGGGGGAGATTTGGTCGAGGTGTTTAAAATCATGAAGAGCTTGGATGGAGTAAATAAAGAGAAACTGTTTCCAATGGCTGAAGGGTCAATGACCAGGGGACATAGATTTAAGATGTCTGTAAAAGAACCAGAGGGAATATGAGGAAAGAGAAAATTTACGCAACAAGTGGTTTGTATTTGGAATGCACTACCTGATAGGGTGGTAGATACAGAGTCAATAGTAATCTTCAAAAGAAAATTGGATAAATATTTGAAGAAGAGATTACAGGGGCATGGGGTAAGAGTGGAGGGAGTGGGACTAACTTGATTGCTCTTCGAAAGAGCTGTGCAGACTTGATGGGCCAAATGGCCTCCTTCAATGCTGTACTATTTGGTTGTATGATTCTAAACCAGCATCAGTTTGAATCGCTGCAGTTAGGAAAAAAAATCTCATTATATCTGAGATGGTTAACATTCATTGCAAAATTCTTTCAATGTGTGTACTCCCAGACTAATAGTCACGATTAATGTCATAAAGAAATATGGAAGTAATGAGCAAATAAATACAGAAATAATCGACAAACACAGAAAATCAGCAATAAAAACAGGAAACACGACAGAGGCACAGCAGCTCTGTCAGTATCTGATAGTGAAACAATGATCAACATTTGAACATTGAACAGAAGGAGGCTGCCGAGATCATTAATGCTCTCTTATCTTGCACAGATTCAGTGTGTCCTGCTGTGAATTTCGAGCATTTTCCATGATCATTGAAGAAGAGATGCCATGATTTTCCAAACAGATTGAGCAGCACATGGAAGGCGATTGGTTTGCTGCTGATGAAGACTGGTCGATGATGTCCTGCTGCAGATCCACTGATGCTAGTGTCAGAAGTTTAGGATGGTGAGGTACTGGCCTCTGTTGTTTATTCAGTGAAATGGCAGCTCTACTCAAGCTGGACAGTTCCCAGAGTCCCAGCGCTTCAGATGGATGCTGAATCTTACAGTACAAGAGGCCATTCAGCCCATCATGGCTGTGACGGCTCTTTGAACGAGCTAGCCAATTAGTTCCACTCCCCTGCTCTGTCCCCACAGCCCTGCAATATTTTCACCCTTCAAGTATTTTCCAATTCTCTTTTGAAAGTTATTCCTGAATCTTCTTTCACAGCCCTTTCAGGCAGAGCATTCAAGATCATAACGACTCGCTGCGTAAGAAAAATTCTCCTCATCTCCCCCTCTGGGTCTTTTGTCAATTATCTTAAATCTGTGTCCTCTGTTTACTAACCCTCCTGCCAGTGGAAACAGTTTCTCCCTAGCTACCCGAGAAAAACCCTTAATGATTTGGAGCGCATTGACCTCAATGGGCAGCATTTTGAATCAAACGGATTAGCATTTGACTCCCAGAATGCAAAGCTGCACGGCACTGCTGCTATTTTTCTGCAGCTGGGCCATTCCTGCCGGATGTTGGCTGCATCATGCGATGGAATGCCGTAAAAATCCAGCTGTTTCAGCTCGGACCAAACAGCTGAGTTTGTCCGCGTTGCTCTCCTTTCGGCATGCTTCCTACTGGTTGGGAACAGAACATCAATATGGCAACCTGTATGCTGAACTCACAACTGCCGTCCCCTAAAAACAGTCCATTGCTCAGGGGATTCACCTGCAGCCATCCCTTCATCACTCGATCTAAAATTGGGAAAACTAGGGGAAGAGTCCAGCCCCACCAGCATTCAAGAGAGTGGGAAAGAAGGTGAGTGGAAGGTGGGGTAGGTCGATCATAGGCTAACCTGGCAGATATCTCAATCCAGGTCCTAATGGAGGTGGGCTCATTGCATAAAGTCCTGGCTCAGTGAGTAGCACTCTTACCTCTAACTCAAAAGGTTGTGGGTCCAAGTCCCATGCCAGAGATTTGAGCTCATGATCCAGGCTGGCATGCAGTAGAGAGGGAGAGCCAAGCTGTCAGAGGGGCAGTACTGAGGGAATGCTGTACTGTTGGAGGGGCAATAATGAAGGAATGCTGAACTGAGGGAGAGCTGCATTGTCAAAGGGGCAGTACTGAGGGAGTGCTGCACTGTTGGAGGGGCAATACTGACAGAATGCTGTCGTGTTGGAGGGGCAAAACTGAGGGGATGCTGTACTGCTGGAAGGGCAACAATGAGGGAATGGTGCACTGTTGGACGTTCAATAGAAAGGGCATGCTGCTCTTCCTGCTCTCTAAGGTGGATGCAAAAGATCCCATGGCACAACTTTGAAGAAGGGCAGTGGAGTTCTGTCCACTGGCCAATATTTATCCCTCAAGCAGCATCACTCAAACAGAATGTCTGGTCATTATCTCATTGCTGTTTGTGGGATCTTGCTATGTGCAAATTGACTTCCATCTTTCCTACATTACAACAGTGACTACACTTCACTGGCTGTCAAGCAAGTTTGTGAGAGGCACAGTAGCAATGCAATTTCTTTTTCTTTTCTCACCTTCTATGGGGTACCTAGCAATGTATTGGTTACCGTGGCAATGGGCCTCAATTCTAAGCTCCCAATTTGCACGGTGTCAGGCTGATAGTTTCCATCTCACATGCGTCCTTTGCATTGTCTCTCCAGAGGCTGCCGGCCACTCATGTCGCATTTAAGGGCACAGAGAGTGAGCTGATGGGGCCAAGACTCTTTGCTCCCCACCACCCCCCTCCCCCACCCCCCCTCCACCCAAACCGCCAGGAATGAGACGCTCAGTCTTTACTTGGAATTAGCAAGAAAATAAGATAAACAATTAAAGGCGAAGTTTAACTGTTGAATCCAAAGAGAGAATCCAGAGGAGAGACTCCTGTGTACCCTTCCCTGTCTCAGAACCTGAACTCTCACCAAATCTTCCATCAATGATTTCAGTTCAGTGAGTGATATATTATACTGCAGATACTGGCGTGAAATGTAACTGTTTAATATGATCCAACAGGGCTGAGTTATACCACCAGTACCACTTCACCCTCTAGTCAGGTCAATGCATTGAAATATCAGTTACATTCATCGTGGAGATTGTTATGATCAGGTGAGAAAGGGGTCAAGGGTTCCCTCTCAGCCTTCACCTGTTTAATTTTGAGCGCACCGTTTTATTAGCTCCCCCTTAGTGAATCCTTGTTCACTAACTTCCAATTGTTAGGCAAATAAACTAGCCAAACAGGTTTTCTTAGGTTTAAAGAAGAAAGGTTGAACTTTATTAAACTTAAACTCTAATTTGGTTAATGCCTACCAAAACACAATGTGCCCACGCTAGCATGCACACATGCAGATAGAGACAGAAAAGAGCAGAAGAAATAATGTGGAAAAGTTTGAGGCAATATCTGAAGATGGTTTTGGTTACTGTTCTTCGAACTTGCTGTAAGGTCCTTGATTGTAGGAAGGTCTTGATTTTCATTGGGGCCCAGTATTCTTCTTAAATCTTGTTTGATGTAGGAGACTTTTCTCTCTTGAAGTTCTGAGTGGGTCCAGAGGCTTGTGAGAAAGAGGTGGGTCTTCTCACTCCAGGAGCAAACATTCTTTTCGAGTTCAAACTCTTTGTACAATTCAGAAAAAAATCAGGTTGCCAAGCAGGTTAGTCATGTGACTATCTGGTCTGACCATATCTGTTTGTGGATTCTCTTGTCTTAGCCGACCCTGGAATGTCTCTTCTTACACACAATACCTGGTGCTCAAAGTCCATTGTGGGTTAAATTGGAGCAGGGAATAGCCCCTTTGTCCCTCCGAGCACTGTCTGTTAGTATGCAAATATTTTTTCCAGCCATGGATGATCTGTTTAATAAGTCATTTCCTCACTTCAGCAGTTTAAAATCAATGCTCATATGAGAAAATTAATATGCTTTATTCTTGGCAGGTGGGGGGGGGGCTCTGCATGACAAAGATATAGAGACGGGGACAGTTCATTCTAATTAAACTAACTAACACCTATCAGTCACACATCTTCGCTCTCTTGCAGAAGCCTCAGTCCCTGATTATACTGCAGTTTCAGCATCAATGTGACATGAAAATCACATCGCAATGGCACAACTTTCACTGGTCATTCTGCTACCAATATCAAGAGAGAGAGTGAGAGAATAAATGAATTAGAGAGACAGCGAGAGAGAGAGAGAGAGAGAGAGAGAGAGGATAGACCGAGAAAGGAGAGACAGAGGAGGGGAGACAGAGAGAGAAGAGAGACATAAACAAAGAGGGAGGGTACATTCAGACAGAAACAGGGAAAGGCAAACTGCAAGAGACAGAGAAAGTGACAACAAGTGAGAGAAATATATATACAGAGAATGAGTGAGTAAAAAAGACAGCACGAGGGAGGCAGAGAAAGATAAAGAGAAAGGCAGCAGACACAAATTGAAAAGAAAGACAGAGAGGGAGAAATTGAGTGAAAGACACACAGAGAATAAGAGTGAGTGAAAAAGAGTGAGAAAAAACAGATAAAGATAGACAGTGTGAAAGAAAGCAAAGATTGAGAGCCAGGGCCCCAAAGTAAGTGTGAAAGATTTAGATAGATAGATAGATAGATAGATAGATAGATAGATAGATAGATAGATAGATAGATAGATAGATAGATACAAAGAACATGAGTCTGAGAAGGGCTAAGAAAGGGAGAGACAGACAAAGACAGAGACAGGCACTACGTTAGAGAGACAGAGAGAGACAGGCAGAGAGAGACAGAAAGAGAGAGAAAAAGACAGAGAGAGAGAGAGAGAGGAACATAGACAATGCGGGAGGCACAGATGGAGAAAGGGTAATACAGAGTATTTTACAGTACTGGGCTAAATTGTTTTCAGTGGTGCTTTTTTGAAGGAAGTCCTTGCAGTACTGATTTTCTTCCAGTGTTAGCTTTACTGATCCAATTAAAAAGGCAGGTCCTGAGTCATTACGGGACCTAAGGCAGGTTGTCTTTATAACATATAGCTTATAAGGGAAGGGAATAGTATGTTATCAGGTGGGGTCAGAGTAAGGGAGAACGTAATAAAGTCTGAATCAGGGTTAATGTGCATGTACGTGAATGCACAGAGTGTGGTTAATAAGACTGGTGAGGTACAGGCGCAGATTGCCATGTGGAAATACGATGTTGTGGCTATAACAGAGACCTGACTCAAAGAAGGGCAGGACTGGGTGTTAAATATTCCTGGATACAAGGTGTTCAGGAAAGATAGGAAAGGGGAAAAAGGGGGAGGGGTAGCCATATTGATTAAGGAGAGCATTGCAGTGCTGGAGCAAAAGGATGTCCCAGAGGCGTCAAGGACAGAATCAAGTTGGCTAGCGCTAAGGATCAAAAAAGATGCGGTTACATCGCTCGGTGTTGTCTATACCACCAGCTACTGGGAAGGGCGTGGAGTAAAGGCCTGCAAAAAAAACCCCGATCCAAACCCGACAGAACCACATCCAACTCGAGCCCGACCCAGCCCGAGTCCTTCCATTTTTTCCCACTCCCAACCCAACCCGACCATCAGTTAACTAACCTTCCGTTTTTCACTTCGTTGCTGATCTACACAAACTTAAAATAACTGTAACAAAACCACCATTTTCGTTCAAAAATTAAATTAATTGTGGAGCCACTTACCTGTGATAGAGCGTGTCCGACCTGGCCCATCCCGAGCCCGAATGCCGGACCCGGAAGTGCAACCCGACCCAACCCGAACCCGACACATGTCATCAGGTCCCGTCAGGTTCGGGTCAGGTAGCAGGCCTTTAGCATGGAGGAACAAATTTGCAAGGAAATTGCAGAGAGGTGCAAAAACTATAGGGTAGTTTTAATGGGGGACTTCAATAATCCAAATATAGACGTGGAAAATAGTAGTGTAAAGGGCAGTGAAGGGCAAGAGTTCCCAGAGTGAGTTCAGGAAAATTTTCTACAACAGTATGCTGCTAGTCCAACAAGAAAGGAGGCACTGCTAGACCTGATTCTTGGGAATGAGGTGAGCAGAAGAACATTTAGGGGACAGTGATCATTGTATCATAAGGTTTAGGCTGACTATGGAAAAGGACAAAGAGCAATCCAGGGTAAGAATAATTAACTGGGGGAAGGCCAACGTCAATGGGGTAAGAATGGAGCTGGGGCGAACAAATTGGAGTCAAAAGTGGGTAGGAAGACCGGTAGATGAAAAGTGGGCTACCTTCAAAGAAGAGATAGTTCGGACACAGTCGAGATATGCTCCCTCAAAGGGGAAAAGTAGGGCAAACAAATCCAGAGCTTCCTGGATGACAAAAAAGGTAGAGATTAAGATAAAGAAGAATAAGTGTGCTTATGACAGATGCCAGGCAGAAAATACTATTGAAAACCAGGCTGAATATAGAAGCTCCAGTGGTGAAGTGAAAAAGCAAATAAGAGAAGCAAAGAGAGAGCATGAGAAGAGACTGGCAGCTAGCATAAAAGGAAATCCCCAGGTTTTCTATAGGCATATAAATAGTAAAAGGGTGGTAAAAGGAGGAGTGGGGCCGATTAGAGACCAGAAAGGGGATTTACACATGGAGGCAGAGGGCATAGCTGAGGTATTAAATGAATACTTTGCACCTGTCTTTACCAAGGAAGAAGATGCAACCCAGGCAATGTTGAAAGAGGAGGTACGTCAGACACTAGAGGGGTTTAGAATTGATAAAGAAGAAGTATTAGATAGGCTGTCTGTACTTAACGTGGATAAAGCACCAGGGCTGAATGAGATATATCCAAGGATATTGAGGGAAGTGAGGGTGGAAATTGCAAAGGCGCTGGCCATAATTTTTCAGTCTTCCATAGACTCAGGGGTGGAGCCAGAGGATTAGAGGATTGCAAACGTTACACCCTTATTCAAAAAAGGATTTAAAGATAAGCCCAGCAACTACAGGCCAGTCAGTTTAACTTCGGTGGTGGGAAAACATCTAGAAAAAATAATTCAGGACAAAATCAATAGTCACACGGACAAATGCAAGTTAATTAAGGAAAGCCAGCATGGATTTCTAAAGGGAAAATCATGTTTTACTAACTTGCTGGAGTTTTTTGCGGAGGTAATAGAGAGGGTTGATGAGGGCAATGCTGTTGACATGTGTACATTGACTTTCAAAAGACATTTGATACAGTGCCACGCAACACACTCATGAGCAAACTTGTAGCTCATGGAATAAAAGGGACAGTAGCAACATGTATACGAAATTGGCTGAGTGACAGGAAACAAAGAGTAATGGTTAATGGATGTTTTTCGGGCTGGAGGAAGGTTTGTAGTGGAGTTCCCCAGGGATCAGTGTTGGAACCCTTGCTTTTTCTGATATATGTTAATGACCTAGACCTTGGTGTATAGGGCACAATTTCAAAGTTTGCAGATGATACGAAATTGGAAGCATTGTGAACTGTGATGAGGATGATTGGGTAGAACTTCAAAAGGACATAGACAAGTTAGTGGAATGGGCAGACAGATGGCAAATGAAGTTCAAATGTGAGGTGATTCATTTTGGTAGGAAGAACGTGAAGAGACAATATAGAATAAAGGGTACAATTCTAAAGGGGGTGCAGGAGCAGAGGGACCTAGGTGTATATGTGCATAAGTCATTGAAGATGGCAGGACAGGTTTAGAGAACAGTTAATAGAGCATACAATATCCTGGGCTTTATTAGTAGGGGCATAGAGGGACAAGAGCAAGGAAAGTATGTCGAACTTGTATAAGACCTTAGTTCGGCCTCAGCTGGAGAATTGCATCCAATTCCGGGCGCTGCACTTGAGGAAAGATGTGAGAGCATTGGAGAGAGTACAGAAGAGATTCAGGAGAATGGTTCCAGGGATGAGGAATTTCAGTTATGAAGGTAGATTGGAGAAGTTAGGACTGTTTTCCTTGGAGAAGAGAAAGCTGAGAGATGATTTGATAGAGGTATTCAAAATCATGAGGGGTCTGGACAGAATAGATAAACAGAAACTGTTCCCACTCGTGAAAGGATCGAGAACGAAAGGGCACAGAATGTGACATGAGGAAAAAGTTTTTCACGCAGCGAGTAGTTAAGGTCTGGAATGCGCTGCCTGAGAAAGTGGTGGAGGCAGATTCAATTGAAGCATTCGAAAGGAACTAGACTATTATATGAAAAGGAAGAATGTGCAGGGTTTTGGGGAGAAGGCAGGGGAATGGAACTGAGGGAATTTCTCTTTCAGAGAGCCAGTGCGGACACGATGGGCTGAATGGCCTCCTTCTGCACTGTAACAATTCTGTGATTCTGTGATTCTATCTCTTGGCACCGCCTTCACCAAAACTGCAGTGAGCTCCGACATTACAAATGACAACCTACTGCGCAGGCCTGACGAAATCAATAGCAACTCACTTCTCAATAATGCTTCAGTCCATTACAGCAACAACTCTCCACTATCCATTCTGTGCTCGTTCTGGCTGTAAGTGAAGATTCTCTTAATGTTTAATGATTTTACAAGTAAAGCCTGAGATTTTCTTCCACCGTCTGTTATTCCCTCCAGTCCATAAACTGGAAAGAAAAATTATCCCCAGATAATAGATATCGAGCAGTCTGAGTGCAAAGGAAGTTCATTCTTTAGCCACCTGTTGATTCTTCAAAATCAGAGGAGAAGTTGAATCGTACTGGTAAATGTGTGGAACAACTTTGAATCAGAGGTGATGGTAAATGGATTAGTGTAATTAAATTCAAACACATTAAAAACAAAAATGTGATTACAACTCCAAGACAGAGAAATTCATTAGCTGGAAAGGATATTACAGTTTGTGCCTTTTGTAAAGTAATGATGTTACCAAAATATCACATTAGACCATAGTGCCTTCATCAGTGAACTAAGAAAACTCGCTTAAAATTAGATGAAATATTCAGATGCAATTTCCTCTGGTAGGGTTAGGCTCAGTTGATTGCACTCTCACCTCTGAGTCACTAAGTCATCAGTTCAAGTCCCACTCCAGAGACCTGAACACAAAATCAAGGGTGACAGTCCCAGTGCAGTACTGAGGGAGTGCTGCACTGTCAGAGAGGCAGTACTGTGGGAGTACTGCACTGTCGGAAGAGCGGTACTGAGGGAGTGCTGCACTGTGGACAGGCAGTACTGAGGGAGTGCTGCGTTGTTAGAGATGCAGTACTGTGGGAGCACCTCACTGTCAGGGAGACAGTACTGTGGGAGTACTGCTCTGTCAGAAGAGAAGTACTGAGGGAGTGCTGCACTGTCAGAGGGGCAGTATTGAGGGAGAGCTGCACCATTGGAGACTCAGGACTGAGGGAGTGCTTCATTGTCAAAAGTGCCGTCTTGCAGATGAGGCATTAAACTGAGACCCCATCTGCTCTCTCAGATGGACATAAAAGATCCCACAGCACTACTGAAAGAAGAACAGGGGAGTTCACCTGGTCACTTGGCTAAAATGTATTCCTCCAACCAACATCACTGCAGCAGTTTAATTGGCCATTCACCTGAATGTCATTTGTAGGATCCTACTGTACAGTTTGATAAAAATCACACTTTGCTGTAACTGATTACTAACCATTGGATTGAATCAAAGGTGCAGAATTTTAAATCCTACAGAACATTGGGTTGGAGGGCCTTTCAGAGGTAGAATGCCCAGGGCTTGAAAAATATTTGAAGGACATCATTTATTACCCATCCCTAATTGTCCTTGAGAAGGTAGCGATGAGTCGCCTTCTTGAACTGCTGCAGTCCATCTGGTATAGGTGCACCCACAATGCTGTTAAAGAGGGAGTTCCAGGATTTTGACCCAGTGACCATGAAGGAATGGCGATATAGTTCCAAGTCAGGATGGTGAGAGACTTGCAGGGGAACTTGCAGGTGGTGGTGTTCCTATGCATCTGCTGCCCTTGTCCTTCTAGGTAGTAGAGGTCGCGGGTTTAGAAGGTGCTGTCGAGGGAGCCTTGGTGAGTTACTGCAGTGTATCTTGTAGATGGTACACACTGCTGCCACTGTGCATCGGTGGTGGAGGGCGTGAATGTTTAAAGTGTTTAATGGAGTGGCAAAAAAGCAGGCTGCTTTGTCTCGAATGATGCTGAGCTTCTTGATGGTGCTGGAGCTTCACTCATCCACCAAGTGGAGAATATTCCATCATTCTCCTTATTTGTGCCTTGTAGGTGGTGGAGGGTCAGGTGGTGAGCTACATGTTGCAGAATTCTCAGCCTCTGACCTGCTCATGTAGCCACAGTATTTAAATGGCTGGTCCAGGTAAGTTTCTGGTCAATGGTGACCGCCAGGATGTTGATAGTGGGGGATTCAGCAATAGAAATGCCGTTGAATGTCAAGGGGAGATGGCTAGATTCTCTTTTGTTGGAGATGGTCATTGCCTGGCACTTGTGTGGCGAGAATGTTACTTGCCACCTATCAACCCAAGCCTGGATATTGTCCAGATCTTGCTGCTTGCGGGCACGGATTGCTTCGGTATCTGAGGAGTTGCGAATGGTGCTAAACACTGTGCAATCTCAGCAAACATCCCCACTTCTGACCTTATGATGGAGAAAAGGTCATTGATAAAGCAGCTGAAGATGATTGGGCCTAGGACACTACCCTGAGGAACTCCTGCAGTGATATCCTGGAGCTGAGATGATTTGACCTCCAAAACCACAGGCATCTTCCTTTTTGCTAGGTATGACTCCAACTAGTGGAGAGTTTTCCTCTGATTCCCATTGACTTCAATTTTTTCTAGGGCTCTTTGATGCCTTACTCTGTCAAATGCTGCCTTGCAACTCGCTCCTCACCTCTAGAATTCAGCTCCTTTATCTTTGGACCAAGGTTATAATGAGGTCAGAAGCTGAATGGCCCTGGTGGAACCCAAACTGAGCATCCGTGAATAGTTTATTGCTGAGCAAGTTCCGCTTGATAGCACCATCGACCTTCTATCACTTTGATGATGATTGAGAGTAGACTGATGGGGCGGTAATAGGCTGATTGAATTTGTCCTGCCTTTTGTGTACTGGACATACCTGGGCAATTTTTCACATTGTCGGGTAGATGCCAGTGTTGTAGCTGTACTGGAACAGCTTGGCTAGGGGCGTGGCTAGTTCTGGAGCACAAGTCTTCAGTACTACAGCCAAGATGTTGTCAGGGTCCATAACCTTTGCTGTATCCAGCGCACTCAGCCATTTATTGATATCGCATAGAGTGAATCGAATTGGCTGAAGACTGGCATCTATGATGCTGGGGACCTCAGGAGAAGGCCAAGATGGATCCACTCGGCACTTCTGGCTGAAGATGGTTGCAAATGCTTCAACCTTGTCTTTTGCACTGATGTGCTGGGCTCCTTCATCATTGAGGATGGGGATGTTTTTGGAGCCTCCTCCTCCAGTTAGTTGTTTAATTGACAATTTGAGATTCACAGTGGGTTCAAACAGTTCTGTTGCCAACACTCATTGGCATATTTTTCTCTTTGTTGCTGTCATATGCCTTCATTTTTTCTACAGAAGGTGTCTACTTACTTACCTGAACTGACAGAAAGCTGTTCAGCCCTGACCACCTGAGATCCAAGACTAAAGTTTGCCAAGTCCTTGTCAGAGAGTTGGTCTATGTTAATGATGCTGCACTAGCATTCCAGACCGAGGAACATCTTCAGCAGCAAGTAGACTTTCTCACACCTGTAAAGAGCTTGCTTTGACCATCAACATCAGGAAGATGAATGTCTTGAACAGATATTTGGCATCAGTCTTCACTATTGAGGATACAAGTAACATCCCAGTATTATCTATGAGTCAGGAAATGGAACGGAGGGAGGACCTCAAGAAAATTACAATCACCAGGGAAGTAGTATTGAACAAATTGTTGGAGCTGCGGGCTGACAAGCCCCCAGATCCTGATGGACTTCATCCTAGGGTGTTAAAAGAAGTGGCTAGTAAGATAGTTGATGTGTTAGTTTTAATTTTCCAAAATTCCCTAGATTCGGGGAAGGATCCGTTAGATTGGAAAATAGCGAATGTAACTCCTTTATTCAAAAAGGGAAGGAGACAGAAAGCAGGAAACTACAGGCCAGTTAGCTTAACATCTGTCTTAGGTAAAATGTTCGAAGCTATTATTAAAGACGTTATAGCAGGGCATTTAGAAGAATTCAAGGTAATCAGGCAGAGTCAGCATGGTTTTGTTAAAGGGAAATCATGTTTAACCAATTTATTGGAGTTCGTTAAGGGAGTTACATGTGCTGTGTATAAAGGGGAACTGGTGGATGTATTGTACTTAGATTTACAGAAGGCATTTGATAAGGTGCCACATCAAAGATTATTGCAGAAAATAAAAGCTCATGGTGTAAGGGGTAACATATTGCATGGATAGAATATTCACTAGCTAACAGGAAACAGAGAGTAGGCATAAATGGGTCATTTTCTGGTTGACAAGATGTAACGGTGGTGTGCCACCGGGATTTGTGCTGGGGCCTCAACATTTTACAATTTACATAAATAACTTAGATGAAGGGACCAAAGGTATGGTTGCTAAATTTGCTAATGACACAAAAATAGGTCGAAAAGTAACTTGTGAAGAGGACATAAGGGGGCTACAAAGGGATATGGATAGGTTAAGTGAGTGGGCAAAGGCCTGGCAAATGGAGTATAATGTGGGAAATGTGAAATTGTCCACCTTGGCAGGAAGAATAAAAAAGAAGCATATTTTCTAAATGATAAGAGATTGCAGAGCTCTGAGATGCAGAGGGATCTGGGTGTCCTAGTGTATGAATCACAAAAGATTAGTTTGCAGGTACAGCACATAATTAGGAAAGCTAATAGAATGTTATTGTTTATCGCGAGGGAAATTGAATGCAAAAGGAGGGAGGTTATGCTTCAGCTATACAGGGCATTGGTGAGACCATATCTGGAGTACTGTGTACAGTACTGGTCCCCTTATTTAAGGAAGGATGTAAATGCATTGGAATCAGTACAGAGAAGATTTGCTGGAATAATACCTGGAATGGGTGGGCTGTCTTATGTGGAAAGATTGGACAGGCTAGGCTTGTAGCTGCTGGAATTTAGAAGAGTAAGTGGTGACTTTATTGAAACATATAAGATCCTGAGGGGTCTTGACAGGGTGGATGTGGAAAGGATGTTTCCCCTTGTGGGAGAATCTAGAACTAGGGGTCACTATTTAAAAATAAGGGGTCGTTCAGTTAAGACAGAGATGAGGAGAAGTTTTTTCTCTCAGAGGATCGTGAGTCTTTGGAATTCTCTTCTTCAAAAAGCAGTGGAAGCAGAGTCTTTGAATATTTTTAAGGCAGAGGTAGATAGATTCTTGATAAGCAAGGGGGTGAAAGGTTATCAGGGGTAGGTGGAAATGTGGAGTAATCAGTCAGCCATGAATTTAGTGAATGGTGGAGCAGGCTCGAAGGGCCGAGTGGCCTACTCCTGCTCCTAATTCGTATGTTCGGATGTATGTTCATGGTCGAGGTCATTGCCATACTGCCATCAATCAGCATTGACAATGTTGTGTCCAAGCTGAGTAAGAGAGCATGGAACAACAACAACCTGATGGAGAACACCAAACTGCAAGAGTACCAAGCATCTACAGTAGTGAGATCTGGACACATACACTAGGCAGGAGAAAAGGCTGAACAGTTTCCACCTTTGCTGTCTCAGGCCACCAACTCAGAGGTCCTGAAGTGTGCTAATCCTGGCACCATACACTCATACACTGAGTAACTCACCTCTTGTCTCCCCAATGCCTATCCAAGGCACAAGTCAGGAGTGTGATGGAATACTCTCCACTTGCCTGGACGGGTGCATCTCCAACAACATTCAGGAAACTCAACACCATCCAGGACAAATCGGCCTGCTTGATTGGCACCCCAACCACCACCCTCACCAACATTCACTCCCTTCACCACCAACGCACAGTGGCAGCAGTGTGTACCATATACAAGACGCACTGCAGCAACTCACCAAGGCTCCTTTGCCAGCACCTTCCAGCGGCACAGTGGTGCAGTGGTTAGCACCACAGCCTCACAGCTCCAGTGACCCGGGTTCAATTCTGGGTAGTGCCTGTGAGGAATTTGCAAATTCTCCCTGTGACCGCGTGGGTTTTCACCGGGTGCTCTGGTTTCCTCCCACAGCCAAAGACTTGCAGATTGATAGGTAAATTGGCCATTATAAATTGCCCCTAGTGTAGGTGGATGTGGTAGGAATATGGCATTAGTGTAGAATTAGTATAAATGGGTGGTTGACGGTCGGCACAGACTCGGTGGGCCGAAGGGCCTGTTTCAGTGCTGTATCTCTAAATTTAAAAAAAAATTAAAAAATAAAAATTACTAAGCCAACGGCGATGGCTCAGCCACATTCATCAGAAGGATGATGCCCGTAGACCCAAAGACCTTCTATATGGTGAACTGGCCCCTGGGTCATGACCTGTTCGATGTCCATACCTCCACTACAAGGGCACTTCTAAGCGAGATATAAAGATGATGGACATTGGCACGTACAATTGGGAGACAGCCAATGAGGACCTCTGGAGGGTAACTGTTTAGAGGGGCATCGGAAGACGCAAGGAGAAACGAAAAGCTCAGCTGGCTGAGATGAAGGCCCATAGAAAACAGAGGCCAGCGGATCCTGCACTTTCTCAGCCCACTGCCTTCATCTGCAGTAACAGCCATGCCAGAGTAGGACTCCTGAGACACACCAGACAATATTTAACACAGAGTTGACCACCAAGGCGCAAACTATCATCTCATGAGAGGGAAGGCTGTCAATGCAAAGGCACTGTCCGCGACCATTCCCGACTGGAAGTGGCAGGACTTTGATCTGATCTGTTGGTTGTGGGATCACTTAGCTCTGTCTATAGCATACTGCTTGAACTGATAAGCATGCATGTAGTCCTGTATTGTAGCTTCATCAGGTTGGCACCTCATTTTTAGGTATGTCTAGTGTTGCTCATACACTCCTCATTGAACTATAGTTGGTCCGCTTACTTGATGGTAATGGTAGAGTGAGGGATATGCCAGACCATGAGGTTACAGTTTGTGGTTGAATACACATAGCATCTCATGGATGCCCAGTTTTAAGCTGCTAGATCTGTTCTGCGTTTATGCCATTTTGCATGATTCTTGTGCCACACAACACGATGGATGGTTTCCTCAGTATGACGATGGGACTTCCACAAGGACTGTGCGATGGTCACTCTGACCAATCCATCATGGGCAGTTGCATCTGAGACTGGTGAATTGATGAGGACGAGGTCAAGTAGGTTTTTCCCCCTTGTTGGTTCTTTCACCACCTGTCGCAAGTCCAGTCTGCCAGATATGTCCTTCAGGACCCGGTCAGCTCAGTCAGTAGTGGTGCTATTGAGCCACTCTTGGTGATGGACATTGAAGTCCCCCCCCCCCCCAGAGTACACTCCGTGCCCTTGCTACCTCAGTGCTTCAGTTCAACATGGAGGAGTACTGATTTATCAGTTGAGGGCAGGCAGTAGGTGGTAATCAGGCAGGAGGTTTCCTTGCCCATGTTTGACCTAATGCCATGAGACTTCATGGGGTCCAGAGTCAATGTTGAGGACTCTCAGGGCAACTCCCCCCCGACTGTATACCTCTGTGCCGCCACCTCTGGTGGGTCTGTCCTGCTGCTGAGATAGGTCATGCCCAGGGATGGTGATGGCGGAATCTTGAAATTAAGCCCTTTGAATATTGGAGACTCGATTTTGACTTCAAAGGAAATAAAGATGTTTAGAGATTTAAAACAGGTTGTCAACTCGCTATCGCTAATTTTACACTATCCTACAAAATGCTGCTGTACCCAAACACTGTAATTGCATGGCAAATGGAGGGAAAGGACACTAATATAACGTTGAGATAAGAAATTTCAGCCATGTTTTTGAAGAAGTAACTTTCTTTGATTTGTCCATACATGAGGTGTTAGCTGTAGCTCAGTGGGTAGCACTCTCACCTGAGTCACAAGCTTGTGGGTTCAAGCTGCACAACAACATTTCAGCCCTGTTATGGACAAGTGAGAGATGTTAGGGATGGATCCCCCTTTTTCACCTCTCGACTGACTGAAGACAGCGTGTTTAAAAAAGGTGTTCTAACTCCTGAGTGCTTTGATTGTCAGGAACAGACAAATGACAGATTTTCTCGTATGTTTTAAAGGAAAAACAAATGTTTATTGTTCAACGCCCAAATATCCGCAACTACACCCACTCTCACCCTCATACACATTCAAGAAAAGGTTGCAATTATAAAAGTAGTATGCGTTTAGGTCTTATGATTTAAAGAGTTCTCTGCTATAATGGCTTTTCCCCATGGTGAAGTCTTGAAACAATGCAGGCCTGTAATCCTTTCTTGTCCACTGAAGAAAAGCTCCGGAGGTTTAAAAGGATGAATTCGCTGTCATTTCATGTTCACAGTAGCAGACTTCTTTTGTTATATTCCTGTCACATTTCAATGGTGAAGCTCTGGTACGGTTCCTCAGGTACGGAATTCAGGGCCAACTTGAGTCTCTGCCTACATGTGGCTTAAAGCTGGTGGTCTTAGGCAAGGACTTTTCTCTTCGCTGGCATGGATGCTTTTGCTTCTGTCTGCCCAGAATATATCTTTTTAAAACCCGTGTTCAGAAACATAGTTTTTGCAGGTGAACAGTACATCTCTTTCCATTATCCTCATAAATAGTTTCTGATGAATAGGCCATTGTCAGACAATGAAGTCCATGAATCACACATCCACATTGTATTTTAATAAACTAAAGCTTTTCACACCCATTTTTTCGATTTCAAGTTTGGAGTCAACAAGTCTGCAATAGTATTGTGCACACAGTTTCTTTTACTTAGTCGGTGAAGTACAGCCATTACCACAGGAAAGGTCATTTGCGTTTAAATGACTTCTCAAAGATATGTCCAGAATGGTCGTTAACATTTCAATGACTTCACCAAGACTTGTCCAGACATGACAATTAGCATGGGGTTCTTGCAGTTCTGTGTGTATTGGCAGGAGAGAAAAGGTCACCTGGTCTCTCAACTCCATTTTATATGACAAGCAAGTGTCTGTTTCGGATTTTTACTTCATAAGTTCATATTGTGTGAGCATGACAGCACATAATTTCAGTTGACACTTTAGTACATTACTGAAGCTATGTTGCACTGTTAGAGGGACAGTATGAGGGAATGCTGCACTGTCAGATGTATAGTATTGAGGAAGCACTGTCCCAGGCGCTGTCATTCACGAGACATTAAACCGACACCCTGCCTTCCCCTCAGGTAGATGTAAAAGTTTCCATGGAGAGGGTGGCATTGTGGAAATGTCACTGGCCCAGGTTAATGCCCTGGGGACACAGGTTCATAATCGCACAATGGCAGCTGGTGGAATTTAAATTCAATTAATTAATAAAAGAAATCTGTAGTTGAAAGCTATTCTTAGTAATGGTGCCATGAAGATATCATCGATTGTTATAAAAACCCATCTGGTTCACTCATGCCCTTCAGGGAAGGAAATCTGCCGTCCTTACCTGGTCTGACCTACATGTGACTCCAGACCCACAGCAATGTGGTTAACTCTTAACTGCCCTCTGAAATGGCCGAGCAAGCCACTCAGTTCAAGGGCAATTGGGGATGGGCAACAAATGCTGACTTTGCCAGTGATACCCACATCCCATGAAAGAATTTTTTAAAACTATTGGAAGAAAAGCGGGGGAATTCTCCTTGTTCTTGTACCAATGGTGGCATTGTAAGCAATGTAGATGGAAGCATAAAATTACAGAAAGATGTTGATAGATTGTGCAAATGGCCAAAATTGTGGCAAATGGATTTTAATGTAGGCAATTGTGAGATCATCCACTTTGGACCTAAGAGGGATAGAACAGGGTACAGAAATAATCAAATGGAACACTGGCCTTTATAACTACACGACCGGAATACAATGTAGAGGACATGCTTCAGCTATACAAAGCCCTGGTTAGACCACACCTGGAGTACTATTAGTCATTTTGGGCACCACACTTTAGGAAGGATATATTAGCCTTAGGGGGGGGGTGCAGTGTTGATTTACCAGAATGACACCTGGGCCCCAAAAGAGAGACTCAGAAAGCTAGTATTGTATTCCCCGGAATTTAGGCAGTGAAAGGGTGATTTGAGCGATGCTTTAAAGACATTAAGAGGAACAGATAAGGTAGATGGAAACTATTTCCTGTAGTTGGGGAGTCTAGGACTAGGGGGCATAGACTAAAAATTAGAGCCAGGCCTTACAGGAGTGAAGTTAAGAAGCATTTCTACACACAAAAGGTGTCAGAAGTTTGGAACTCTCTTCCACATCAGCAATTGATGATAGACCAATTGTTAATTTTAAATCTGAGATTGATAGATATTTGTTCATCAACAGTATTAAGGGATTTGGCGCAAAGACGGGTATATAGAGTTGGGTTGCAGATAAGCCGTGATCACATTGAATGGTGGAACAGGTTGAAGGGGATGCATCGCCTACTCCTATTGCTATGTTCCTATGGTCTCCTGGCTAACATTTATCCCTCAAACAACATCATTAAAACAGTTTAATTTTCCATTTATCGCATTGTTATTTGTGGGATCTTGCTGTGTACAGATTGGCTGCAACATTTCCCTACATTACAACACTGTAAAGCACTTTGGGATGTCCTGAGGTCATGAAAGGCACCAGAGAAATGCACGTTCTTTCTTTCTAACTGTGCCAACTCAGGGACTAAATTATCTAAAAGACTCCTAGACAGCAATGGGAGTGAGGGAGTAGATGATCTGAAATTAGTAATCAAACTGAGAGAGGCACCAATATCACTTATGCTATGCCTTGAAACATGAGACACTCTTTTTCGGAGTGGCAGGCAGTGACTAGTGGGATACCAGTGCTCGGACTCCAGCTATTCACAATATATATTAATGATTTAGATGAGGGAATTAAATGTAATATATCCAAGTTTGCAGACTACACAAAACTGGGTGGGAGTGTGAGCTGTGAGGAGGATGTAGAAAAGCTCCAGTGTGATTTGGACAAGTTGAGTGAGTGGGCAAATACATGGCAGATGCAGCATAATGTGGATAAAGGTGAGGTTATCCACTTTGGGGGCAAAAACAGAAAGGCAGATTATTATCTGAACAGCGATAGATTGGGAAAGGGGGAGGTGCAGCGAGACCTGGGTGTCCTTGTGCATCAGTCACCGAAAGTAAGCATGCAGGTGCAGCAGGCAGTTAAGAAGGCAAATGGTATGTTGGCCTTCATAGCGAGAGGATTCGAGTACAGGAGCAGGAATGTCTTGCTGCAATTATACTGGGCCTTGGTGAGACCACATCTGGAGTACCATGTGCAGGTTTAGTCTCCTTATCTGAGGAAGGATGTTCTTGCTAAGGAGGGAGTGCAGCGAAGGTTCACCAGACTGATTCCTGGGATGGCAGGACTGACGAATGAAAAGAGATTGGGTCGATTAGGCTTGTATTCGCTAGAGTTTAGAAGAATGAGACGGAATCTCATAGAAACCTACAAAATTCTAACAGGACTGGACAGACCAGATACAGGAAGGATGTTCTCGATGGCGGGGGAGTCCAGGACCAGGGGTCACAGTCTAAGGATAAGGGGTAAGCCATTTTGGACTGAGATGAGGAGGGATTTCTTCAACCAGAGAGTGGTGAACCTGTGGAATTCTCTACCACAGAAAGCAGTTGAGGCCAAATCATTAAATATATTCAAGAAAGAGTTAGATACAGTTCTTAGGGCTAAAGGGATCAAGGGATACGGGGAGAAAGCGGGAACAGGGTACTGAGTTTGGATGATCAGCCATTTTGAATGGCGGCGCAAGCTCGAAGGGCCAAATGGCCTACTCCTGCTCCTATGTTTCTATGTTTCTAATAGAAAACCTCAGAGAAAATCACAGACAAGGTGGTGCAAGAAGTAATTATACAGGATAATGGATTGTTGGTCTTTAACACAAGGGGACTGGGATACAAAAGTGATGCTTCAGTTGCACAGAACTCTGGTTAGACCCCACCTGGAGTAACTGTGTTCAGTTCTGGGCACTGCACCTCTGGAAGGATATATTGGCCTTGAAGAGGGTGCAGCGCAGATTGATCATAGAATGATATGACCAGACGGAGGTCATTCGGCCCATCATGGTTGTACCGGCTCTTTCAGAGAGCTATCCAATCAGTCCCATTCCCCTGCCCTTTCCCCCTGAAAATTTTCTCCCCTTCCAGTATTTATCCAATTCCCTTTTGAAAGTTACTATTGAATCTGCTTCCACTGCCCTTTCAAGCAGCGCATTCCAGATTACAACAACTCTGTGTAAAAGAAACTTTCTCTTCATCTCGACTCTGATTTTTATGCCATGGCTTATGGCACTAAAGGATTAAAGGACGAGGGAAGGTTGCATAAACTTGGCTTGTATTTCATTGAGTTTAAGGTCTGATCAAGGTGTTTGACACATCAAAAGGATTTGATAGCATCGAAATGGAGAAACTATTTCCTCTGGTGGGGGGAGCAGAGCAAGGGGGCATAGCATTAAAATTAGAACTAAACCATTCAGGGATGATATCAGGAAGCACTTCCTCACACTCTGGAACTCTCTCCTTCAAAAGGCTCTGGATGCTGGGCATTAAGCTTTAAACAAGGCGATCAATAGATTTTTATTGGGTGATGGTATCGAGGGATATGGAGCAAAAGGAAGAAAATAGATTTGAGATAGAGCAGCTCATGGCAGATCAGGCCTGAGGAGTTGAATGACTTCCTCCTCGTCCTAAGTAACAGAATTGTTAGACTGAATGGCCTTCTCCTGGAATAAAAACAGGAAGTGCTGGAAATACTCGGCAGGTCTGGCAGCATCTGTGGAGAGAGAAGCAGTGTTAACGTTTCAGGTCTGTGACCTTTCATCAGAACTGGCAAAGGTTAGAAACATAATAGGTTTTAAGCAAGTAACGCCGGGGTGGGGGAAAAGAGAACAAAAGGGAAGATGTGTGATAGGACAGAGGGCTGAAGAGCTTAACTGACAAGGTCATGGGGCAAAGGCAACGAGAGTGTGATAATGGTGTGGTGAAAGACAAAGCATTAGTGCAGAGAGAGTGTTAATGACAGAATAATGAACAGCCCTAGCCAAAAGCACAAACATGAAAAAACCAGTGGGCAGGCAAAAAAAGTGATGAAATAAAATAAAATAAAATAAAAATAAGAAGGGGCCAGTCATTCTCTGAAATTATTGAACTCAACGTTCAGTCCGGCAGGCTGTAGCGTGCCGAATCGTAAAATGAGATGCTGTTTCTCGAGCTTGCGATGATGTTCACTGGAACACTGCAGCAGGCCCAGGACAGCAAGCCTCCTCCTAGTCCTAAGTAACAGAATCGTGGGACTGAATGGCCTCCTCCTGTTCCAATATAAGAACGGTCTTCAAATGAACCAAACAGAACCCGTCGAGCAGATACCACAGGGTGTTCGACCCTCACACCTGCGAGAATCAAGGTGTCCAGGTATCAAGGTGAGTGCAGTGTAAGACAAAACACTAAAACTGAAATTGTTGAAGATCAGGCATTGTAAAAATCTCATGCATGTGTGTGTGTGTGTTATGTTTATAAATCACTTTTTTAATTGCAAGGTCTTCTCAACCATATAATCATTCAGTCAAGCACAAGTAACCTCAGTAATTGCTCTCAGTAGGCTCGAGGACAAGATAAATAAAACCACTTAAACACAGCGTTAGGAATTGCAGTTGTTCAGGGCGGTTCCAACACGTGCTTCGCACACAGTGGCTGCAATCGGACCAGAAGTTCGACTATTTGGGCCATTTAACCCTCAATGCTTCACATTAGGACCAACCTCGATCGCAGCACCGAGTCTGACAACACACAGGAATCTCTGAGGGAAAAGCAATTACTCCATGGGACTCAAGGTGACACCTTGTGTCAGCAAGCAGCAGCAGTAAGCAATCAATGTCACAATCCCAACTCTCCTAAAATAATCAATTTGATGATCTATTTAGACAACCTGACACTCCATTGGCTGTGTATTTGTCATTTTATGGGTGGGAGAATATTCATGCCTCATTTACCTGTCTGTCAATCCATCTGTTTGTTTAACTAGCCATCACGTTAGTTCTTATCTCTCTATATTTATATATCCATATTTATATATCCATATTTTACAAATCCATCTAGTACTGAAGGAGAGCTGCACTGTCGGAGGGGCAGTACTACATACGAACTTACGAATTAGGAGCAGGAGTAGGCCACTCGGCCCCTCGAGCCTGCTCCGCCATTCAATAAGATCATGGCTGATCTGATTGCAACCTCAACTCTACATTCCCGCCTGCTCCTGATAACCTTTCACCCCTTTGCTTGTCAAGAATCTACCTCTGCCTTAAAAATATTCAAAGACTCTGCTTCCTCAACCCTCTGAGAGAAGAAATTTCTCCTCAACTCTGTCTTAATTGGGCGACCCCTTATTTTTAAACAGTGGCCCCTGGTTCTACATTCTCCCACAAGGGGAAACATCCTTTCCACATCCACCCTGTCAAGACCCCTCAGAATCTTATATGTTTCAATCAAGTCGCCTCTTACTCTTCTAAATTCCAGCAGATACAAGCCTAGCCTGTCCAATCTTTCCTCATAAGACAACCCGCTCATTCCAGGTATTAGTCTAGTAAACCTTCTCTGAACTGCTTCCAATGCATTTACATCCTTCCTTAAATAAGGAGATCAATACTGTACACAGTACTCCAGATGTGGTCTCAACAATGCTCTGTATAGCTGAAGCATAATCTCCCTAACTTTTGTATTCAATTCCCCTCACAATAAATGATGACATTCTATTAGCTTTCCTAATTATGTGCTGTACTTGCATAATAACATTTTGTGATTCATGCACTAGGGCACCCAGATCCCTCTGCATCTCAGAGCTCTGCAATCTGTCACCATTTAGATAATATGCTACTTTTTTATTCTTCCTACCAAAATTTCACATTTTCCCACATTATATTCCATTTCCCAGATCTTTGCCCACTCACTTAACCTATCTATATCCTTTGTAGCCTCCTTACTAAGGGAGTGCTGCATTGTCAGAGGGGCATTACTGTAATGCTGCATTATCGAAGGGGCATTACTAAGGGAGTGCTGCACTGTCTGAGGAGCACTACTGAGGGAGCACTACACTCCCTCTGTAATGCCCCTCTGACAGTGCAGCACTCCCTCAGTACTGCATTCGGACGCTCAGCCTGGGTTTTGTGCAAGTTGGAGTTGAATCCATAACCTTCTGACTCAGAGGTGAGGGTGCTGTTTTCCCAGTTTTCTCATGATCTTTTGAACAGTTCAGCAGAAGTCAGTCTGGAAGAAAGGAAGAGCTTGTGAAAAGCCTGGACAGAAGAATTGCAATCAAGCTGAACAATATTTACCCATGGCTAAAAAGAATTGAAGTAGTAAAAGCAGAGCGTCAGAAATAAAGCAATAAATCACAGGGGAAGCAGTCAAGCATTACCTACCGCAAAGACATGTTAATGTTATGTGATGAGCTCCTTTTATTAACGGGACACACTGAACCAGAAGAATCTGTGTATTTGTCTTGTTGTTTGCTGGCTACATCTGCCATCTGGTGGTCATTGGCAGTGCTGCACTGAAACAATGGCTACTCGAATTCAGATAAAAGCTCAAGTATCAAAGTTCATACATATTCTATAAGTGTTGGAAAAATTCCAAAGGACAGCATTTATTACCCATCCCTAATTGCCCTTGAGAAGGTGGTGATGAGCCACCTTCTTGAACCATTGCAGTCCATGTGGGGTAGGTACACCCACAGTGCTGTTAGGAAGGGAGTTCCAGGATTTTGACCCAACGACAGTGAAGGAACGGCGATTATAGTTCCAAGTCAGGATGGTGTGTGGCTTGGAGGGGAACTTGAAGGTGCTGGTGTTCCCATGCATCTGTTGCTCTTGTCCTTCTAGGTGGTAGAGACCATGGGTTTGGAAGGTGTTGTCGAAGGAGGCTTGGCAAGTTACTACAATGCATCTTGTAGACTGCATCTGATGGTGAAATTTCACTGTATATTAGTGATATTTCTAATTGTCTTATACATTGTAATGTTAATCTGAAACAGGCAGGAGCTTCATCAATGCATTTAAACATGATGAACATGGTATCAATGGGATTTTGCGTCCCTCGTTCTCACAAATCATCAGTCACTCTCTCAAAAATGAAAGATTTAGAGAATTGAGGGGGAATTTTACATTGGGTTTTCATCTACAGTTTGTGATTTTGATCATTTTAAATGTATCAGAATCATAGGCTGCAAAGTTTGGCCGCATCGCTCTCGGACTTTTGGCACTACGAATGTCATTTTGGGTTCATAATGGCATTAGTGCAAATTCCTAGTGTGAGCCACACCAGATGCCATTTTGCGTAGATCGTGAGCCCAGTGCTAGTGGTGTGTGCTGGAAGTGTGCAGAGTAGACGTCAGTTAGTGAGGAATGCTGGTTTAACTCTAGCAGTGCCATTCTCGACCTCGATGCCACAGCCAACAGTCTCCCTTAACCTCACACAGCTGAACAGGCATTCAGCAGAAGGAAGGACATCCCCACACCAGCAGTTACTTGAAGTGTTTGGAGGCTTGTATTGTTGTTTAAAGTCGGTGTAGTCTACCGGGAGTGGCGTTGCATGTGGCGAAGGCCTTGGTTCTCATTTCAAGGGTTCTGCTCAGACCACTTGCTCCCAATCATGGGTGGCTGTATTTACCATCCCGTTGATCTGCAGCATGACAGGGAGATTGAGCAGATGCAACACATAGTAGGACAAGCTGCTCAGAGAGGGAGGAGCGGGAGGAGGAGAATGGGTCTCAGCAGGAGGTCATATCACCCAGAGTCTTCAGGAAGCAATTCGTTTACCTCAACCTCAGAGAGGAACAGTGCGTGCGATGTCTCTGCTTTACGAAAGAAATGCTCATTTGAAACCTGCCACCTCTTGCAGACAGATCTGGGCAAGGAAGGTACAGCAGCAGCTGTGAAGGTAACCATGGCCATGAACTTCCTCACGTCAGGGTCCTTCCAGACTGGAGCAGTTGCCATCTTCAACATCTGGCAGTTCACCATCCACTGCTATATTAGGGTAATCACTGAGGCTTTTTGTGCCAGGAAAGCGGAATACATTGTATTCTCTCTGACAGCCATTCACTGTACACACGTTGCTTTGCAGGCGCCACATGCAAATTCAGAGACGTATCATAACCACGAAGGATTCCACTCCCTCAATGTGCAGCTGATATGCTCCCGTACCCGGCGCATCATGCTTATCAATGCCTGATATCCTGGCTGCAGTCATGATGCCTTTATTCTGTACTAGTCTGCTGCACCATTTGAGCCACCATGAGCACAGCCCTTGCCACCAGGTATAGGGCAAGCAGCTGAGGAGGAGGAGACCAATACATCCCATTTTCAGACATCTGTCTGTCATTGGCTCATCGGCTGTGGTACGAGTGAAATCAAACCAAATTCTCTTTTCTACAGCAGTCCCACACCTTATCTTCCCTCTGTCACTGACCGTCGCAGAGTCCTCACAGCAACAATGCAGAAATAAAAGTCACCAGAAAAACAAACATTCCAAACCATCCAATATTCCATCCAAAAGTCAACTAATCGCCCTTGTGCATTCCCTTTAGTGCCTCCTACACATTGGCTACAGCATAGCTGGTGGAAGGCTGTTGGCTTTCAATGAGGAGACTGCAGACGGCCTTGTTGGATGAACTCAAGCAGCTCTGGGCCTTGAGAGCCTGGCTTTGGACTGCACCACCTCAGCATGGGTGGCAGCCATCTGGGTTGGCTGGCTGACAGGCAATAGTAAGAGCAGTGGTGGAGTAGTAGTGGTGGGAGCACGAATGCTGTCATCCTGAGCAGATTCATGCACCGCAGAGCCACTGACGCTCCCCCAGGGCAGCGCCTCAGCCATCCTAGTAATCTGCTGAGACCAGATTGCTCGACTGATGTCCAACCCCAAAAGCCCCTTTGAGCACTGGTTTCGACAGCCATGATGACAGCAGTCCGACCCTGCATGATACCAAGCGGAGATTGCATAACTTCAGTCTGAGCTTCCACTACAGCACTCAAACACTGCGTGACATCTGCCTGTGCTGCAATGGAAGCTGAGACATCGGCCACCAGATGCTACATCATGGTTGGGTCTGCAAGAGCTGTCATGGAGTTGGCCGCTACTTTCACGCTGGAAAGGATGGGCTCCAGGCTCTGTACAAAGCCCTGTGCCAAGTTGGTGTGAGACTCCTCCATGCTCCATGACAGTGACAGCAGTCTCTGTGGTAGGTCTGCCAGTGCAATAAGCATTTCATTGTGCATGCCCATCAGCATTCTCCTGTACACCATCCCATCAATACCCTCATCTGAGGGGGTGAGAGGAGGGAAGGGAAGTAAGAGGTTCAGGCTTACACCATCTGCAGCTTGTAAATCAGAAGAGATTTTGGGTGAGTTGGAAGTGAGATCTGAGAAAGAGGATTAGGTAGGAACATACCATCACCTCCAGTAGTTTCAACCCTCCCACCGGCCACGGCTTGATCACGGCCAGTCCAATTATGGTGAGCACTGTCTCCTCCATCAAGGTGAGGTTATGCAGCCGTACCTGTCCCCCACCAGTTAGTTCCTACTGCCTGCAGTTCTACACCACCTTGCCCTGCAAGAGAGAGGGAAATCTGTCACTGAGTGTGGTGCAATGTGTTTGGGTGATGTGCCTGCCATAGCTGAGTGGCTGGGTTGTGAGATATGGGCATGAAGCTTGTAGCAGTGGGGCGTGTGTGAGAATGAGGTGAAGCTATGAATGGGAAGTCTGAGTCTTGCTGGATGGAGATTGTTGGTAGTTGAGTGAAGGGAGAGGGTGTTGGTGCATTGAGCAGCGTGCAAGGTTGGTGATGCAGTCACTGGGATATGGCATTTGAAGATGCATTCACTGACCTTGACAACCCATGTGAGTTCATTAAACTTTTTTTGCGGCACTGCAATGAGGTCCTTAGGGCTACACAGTTGACATTGACTGCAACGGCTATCCGCTCCCACTTCTTTCACGGTGTCCGTCTGGAGGACCTCCTGGATGCCTGAGGGGACAGAAACCCTATTCCTCCCTCCATCTCCTGCACTAAGGCTTCCAGAACCTTGGAACATCCTCTCTGCCATGTTGTACCATTCGTGTGCCTTTCCCAGGTCAAACTCACTCTTGGAATGACTTCCAGCAGCTGCTCCAGTCAAAATTCACTGCCTCTTTAAGAGTTGCAGGCTGGCTTTAAGCGTGCAGGCTAGCTTGCACTCACACCAGCCTCACACAGTTTTGCGCCCCTGCTCGGGCATGCAGCCAGCCAGCAGTGCTGCTATACACAGAGCTCTTTGAAATGAGCAGACAGCATCAAGGTTTGGTGCTGCCTGCATCAGAAGCAACGGGCACAGGCTAATTGCACATCTCTGTGCTGGTTTTCAAGCCTTATCCAATTTCGTGGCCATAGAATTCTACAACAGAAGGAGGCCATTCGGCCCATCGTGCCTGTGCTGACTCTTTGAAAGAGATATCCAATTAGTACCACTCTCCTGCTTTTTCCCCACAGCTCTCAGTTTTTTGTTTCTCCACCAATAATCTCTTTGTTTATATTCTTGATGGATTTTAAATTTACTATAAATTAAATTGCATTCATAGCGGTTCAGAACACCAAAGCACAGATATTCATTCTTCATTGCAGGTGAAGGGTCCTCAATTTATACAGGCAATTAACAAGACCGATTAATTCATTTTTTTTAAAGAATCCAAGTTAGACGGGGTTTGTTTTAAGCTGCCAGATGGTGTAATCCCTGCCTGGGTTTGTCTTGTTCCTATCTGGGGCAGCTTCAAAGATGCTACAATATCCAGAAATACTGCGGGAAGCTCGTGAAATTTCTGTATTAATTAGAAGGAAAGAACTTGCAATTATTCAGTGTCTTTCATGATCTCAGGATGTCCCGAAGTGGTTTGGGAAGCAGGAGTGATCATCCAGTCCTGCAAACCTGGGTCTCTACTTAACCCTTTACACTCCCCTCAAGATTACTTTACCCCCCACTCGCACGGAATCACAGAAGAATCATCGACTCTCTGAAAGAGCAATTCTCTCAGTTCCATTCCCCCGCCTTCTCCCCATAACCCTGCACCTTCTTCCTTTTCATATAAGAGTCTAATTCCCTTTTGAATGCTTCAATTGAACCTGCCTCCACCACGTTCTCTGGCAGCACATTCCAGACCTGACCCCTCTCATTCTCGATCCTTTCACGAGTGGGAACAGTTTCTCTCTGTCTACTCTGTCCAGACCCCTCATGATTTTGAATATGTCTATCATATCACCTCTCAGCCTTCTCTTCTCCAAGGAAAACAGTCCTAACTTCTCCAATCTATCTTCATAACTGAAATTCCCTCAGCCCTGGAACCATTCTCGTGAATCTCTTCTGTACTCTCTCCAATGCCCTCACGTCTTTCCTCAAGTGCGGCTCCTAGAACTGGACGCAATACTCCAGCTGAGGCCGAACTAGTGTCTTATACAAGGTCGACATACTTTCCTTGCTCTTGTACACTATGTCCCTATTAATAAAGCCCAGGATACTGTGTGCTTTATTAACCACTGTCTCATCCTGTCCTGCCACCTTCAATGGCTTATGCACAGATACACCAAGGTCCCTCTGCTCCTGCACCCCCTTTAGAATTGAACCCCTTATTATATATTGTTTCTCCGTGTTCTTCCTACCAAAATGAATCACTTCACATTTCTCTGCATTGAATTTCATCTGTCACCTGTCTGCCCATTCCACCAACTTGTCTATGTCCTTTTGAAGTTCTGCACTATCCTCCTCACAGTTCATAATGCTTCCAAGTTTCGTATCATCTGCAAACTTTGAAATTGTGCCCTGTACACCAAGGTCTAGGTCATTAATATATATCAGGAAAAGCGAAGGTCCCAACGCTGATCCCTGGGGAACTCCCCAGGGTGGCGCAGTGGTTAGCACCGCAGCCTCACAGCTCCAGCACCTGGGTTCAGTTCTGGGTACTGCCTGTGTGGAGTTTGCAAGTTCTCCCTGTGACTGTGTGGATTTCCACTGGGTGCTCTGGTTTCCTCCCACAGCCAAAGACTTGCAGATTGATAGGTAAATTAGCCATTGTAAATTGCCCTAGTGTAGGTCAGTGAATGGTGGGGATGTGGTAGGGAATATGGGATTAATGTAGGATTAGTATAAATGGGTTGGTTAGCACAGACTCAGTGGGCTGAAGGGCCTGTTTCAGTGCTGTATCTCTAAATAAAAATAAATAAACCTTCCACCAGCCCAAAAAACATCCATTAACCATTACTCTTTGTTTACTGTCACTCAGCCAATTTCGTATCCATGTTGCTACACTCCCATGAGCTACAAGTTTGCTCACCAGTCTGTTGTGTGGCATTGTATCAAACGCCGTTTGAAAATCCATGTACTCCACATTGTTACGACTAGGTGAGAAAGGGGTCTAGGGGTCTTTTCAGCCTTCACCTGATCTTACCGTAACAGGGTTTAATTTTTTAACACACTGTGTTTTTAGCTCCCTCTTGGTGAATCCTTGTTTACCACTTTCCAATTATAAGGCAAAGAAATGAGCATAAACAGGCTTTCTTAGGTTGAAAGAAGAAAAGTGAAATTTATTAAAACTTAAACATAAACTCTAATTCGGTTAATGCCTAGGGATAGACGCCATGCCTCATGCTAGCATGTATAGGCGATACACACATGCAAATAGGGACACTTCGAGCTCACAGTAGTCCTTTTGGACGTAGACTTGCTTTTCGTTGAGGCCCAGTATTCTTCTTAAACCTTATTCACTGTAGGAGACTTTTCTCTCTTGGGGTTCCTATCTCTTCAATGGTTTTCAGTTCCGTGAGAAAGAAATGGGAGCAGACAGGAGAGAGATCTTTTCAGACCAGGAGCAAACAGCTTTCTGAGTTCAAATTCTCTGTGGCAAGTTCAAATTCTGCAACCACCAGTTAGTCATGTGACTTTACTGGTCTGACCTCTTCTTCTGTGTATTGGGGAAGCAAGGACTGGGTCCTTTGTTCTAACACTGTCTGCTAGCATGCAAAAAAGGTCTTTCCGGCGAAGGGGCCTGGCAATTCCTTGTGTTAGGCTCTTTTTCCTTCCCAGCACTAATTTTAAGTTTTAATGTTCACGTGGCAAAATAATGTGTGCCTCATTCTTGGCAGGTGGGGGCCTGCATGACAACATCAACAGCATTGCCTTCATCAACCTTCTCTGTTACCTCCTCAAAAAACTCCAGCAAGTTAGTTAAACATGATTTTCCCTTAAGAAATCCATGCTGGCTTTCCTTAATGAACTTGCATTTGTCCATGTGACTATTGATTTTGTCCCGATTTATTTTTTCTAGAAGTTTTCCTACCACCAAAGTTAAACTGACTGGCCTGTAGTTGCTGGGCTTATCTTCACAACCGTTTTTGAATAAGGGTGTAACATTCGCAATTCCCCAGCCCTCTGGCACCACCCCCGAGTCTAAGGAAGATTGAAAAATTATGGCCAGTGCCTCTGTGATTTCCACCCTCACTTCCTGCAGTATCTTTGGATGCATTTCATCTGGTCCTGGTGCTTTATCCATGTTAAGTACAGACAGCCTGTCTAATACTTCCTCTTTATCAGTTTTAAACCCCTCTAGTGTCTGACTTAACCCCTCTTTCAACATTGCCTGGGTTATATCTTCTTCCTTGGTAAAGACAGATGTAAAGTGTTCATTTAATACCGCAGCTGTGCCCTCTGTCTCCATGTGTAAATCCCTTTTCTGGTCCTAATCAGCCCCACTCCTCCTTTTACCACCCTTTTACTATTTATATGCCTATAGAAAACCTGGGGATTTTCTTTAATGCTCGCTGCCAGTCTCTTTTCATGCTCTCGCTTTGCTTCTCTTATTTGCTTTTTCACTTCCTCTCTGGACCTTCTATATTCAGCCTGGTTCTCAATAGTATTTTCTACCTGGCATCTGTCATAAGCACACTTTATCTTCTTTATCTTAATCTCTACTTCTTTTGTCATCCGAGGAGCTCTGGATTTGTTTGCTCTACTTTTCCCTGTCGAGAGAACATACCTTGACTGTGCCCAAACTATCTCCTCTTTGAAGGTAGCCCATTGTTCATCGACCAGTTTTCCTGCCCGCTTTTGATTCCAATTTATTTGCCCCAGCTCCATTCTTACCCCATTGAAGTTGGCCTTCCCCCAGTTAATTATTCTTACCCTGGATTGCTCTTTGTCCTTTTCCATAGTCAGCCTAAACCTTATAATACAATGATCATTATCCCCTAAATGCTCTCCTACTGATACTTGATCCACTTCATTCCCAAGACCCAGGTCTAGCAGTGCCTCCTTTCTCGTTGGACCAGCAACATACTGTTGTAGAAAATTTTCCTGAGCACACTCTAGGAACTCTTGCCCCACCCTGCCCTTTACACTACTATTTTCCCAGTCTACGTTTGGATAATTAAGGTCTCCCATTATAACTACAGCTCTCTCTGCAGAGGAGTCACAGATTTCACCCTCATCTTTTAATCCTCGTCCTCTCTCCCCTCCCCCTCATCCCCTTCCCTCCTCTCGTCCAGCACCCTCTCCATGCCCTGCTCCCCTTCAACCCCACCTCTCCCACCTCCTACCAGCAGCGGAGAGCAATCAGACATGTGTGAGAAAGCCTAGAACCAGGAGCGGATAAATTCAGCACGTGGCTCGGGGCCTTCACTTACCTTCTGGGAGCGGAGAGCAATCGGACCTGTGTGGAAACGTCTAGAACCGGGAGCGGATAAATTCAGCATGAGGCTTGGGGACTTCATTTACCTTCAGAGAGTGGAGGGGAAAGCAGTCCAGACGTGCCAGAGTTTTGAAAAAAGAAGAAAAAAATGTCAACAGTGACATCACACGCAAGGTGATTGGTTGGTGAGTAACTGCTGTTAGGGAATAACTCTAAATAGCTGGGTAAGTGACCAAAGAGAAAGGTCTATAGTTTTTTTTTAATACAGTAGGTAGTGGGTTTTTTTTAGGGAATCAAGGTCCCTAGTGTAAATAATCTAATTTTGGGGTAACTTAAGGGAGTAAATTACGGATACGTCATGGCAAGGCAGCTCGGCAGCCTGGCGTCCTCCTCCTGTGCAATGTGGGAAGTCAGGGACACTTCCAGTATCCAGGGATAACACAGGTGCAGGAAGTGTCTCCAGCTCCAGCTACTTGAAATCCACATTTCGGATCTGGAGCGGCAGCTGGAAACACTGTGGAGCATCCGCGAGGCTGAGATCATCGTGGAAAGCAAGAAGAGGGAGGTGGTCACACCACAGGTAAAGACTGCTCAGGCAGAAAGGTGACCGCCAGGCAGAGTAGAAGAACTAGGCAGGTAGTGCAGGAGTCCCCTGGGTCCATCTCCCTCTCTAACAGATTTTCTGCTTTGGATACTGTTGGGGGAGATGGCTTCTCAGGGGAATGCAGCAAGAGCCAAGACTGTGGCACCACAGGTGGCTCAGCTGCACAGGAGGGGAGGAAAAGGAGTGGGAGAGCTATAGTGATAGGGGATTCTATCGTAAGGGGTACAGATAGGCATTTTTGTGACCGCATACTTGACTCCAGGATGGTATGTTGCCTCCCTGGTGCTAGGGTCAAGGATGTCATGGAGTGGCTGCTGTACATTATGAAAGGGGAGAGTGAACAGTCAGAGGTCGTGGTACACATTGGTACCAACGACATAGGTAGAAAGAGGGATGAGGCCCTGCAACAAGAATTTAGGGAGCTAGTTAGCAGATTTAAAAGCAGGACCTCAAAGGTTGTAATCTCTGGATTACTCCCGCTGCCACGTGCTAGTGAGTTTAGGAATAGGAGGATAGAGTGTGGCTGAAGAGATGGTGCAGAAGTGAGGGCTTTAGTTTCCTGGATCACTGGGTCTGTTTCTGGCAAAGGTGGGACCAGTATAAGTTGGACGGATTGCACCTGAACTATTATGGGACCAACATCCATGCTGGGAGGTTTGCTAGTGGTCTTGGGGGCGTTTAAACTAATTTGGCAGGAGGATGGGATACAGAATGGTGGTACAGTAGGGAGTGATGCACAGTCAAATAGAGAAGAGAAACTGAGTCAGCCTGGAAGGAAGAGCAAATATAGACCTGTTAAGGCACAAGCGAATAATGCAAGGCTGGATTGCATCTATTTTAACGCAAGGAGTCTTACTGGTATGACAGATGAATTGAGGGTGTTGATTAACACATAGGAATATGATATTATTACTATCACAGAGACATGGTTGAGGGAGGGCAAGACTGACAGCTCAATATTCCAGGGTATAGAATCTTCAGGCGTGACAGGGGAGGGTGTAAAAGAGGAGGTGGAGTTGCACTGTTGATTAAGGAGTCAATTACTGCAGTAAGGAGGGATGATATCTTAGAAGGTTCCTCAAATGAGGCCATATGGGTAGAACTTAAAAACAAAAAGGGATAGCCAGCATGGCTTTGTCAGGGGAGATTGTGTCTAAGAAACCTGATTGAATTTTTTGAGGCAGTAACTAGGTGTGTAGATGAGGGTAAAGCAGCTGATGTAGTCTACATGGACTTCAGTAAGGCTTTTGATAAGGTCCCACATGGGAGATTGGTGAAGAAGGTAAGAGCCCATGGGATCCAGTCAATTTGTCAAATTGGATCCATAGTTGGCTTAGTGGCAGAAGGCAGAGGGTGATGGTCGAGGGTTGTTTTTGCGAGTGGAAGCCTGTGACATGTGGTGTAGCGCAGGGATCAGTGCTGGGACCCTTACTGTTTGTAGTGTACATTAATGATTTAAACATGAATATAGGAGGTATGATCAGTAAGTTCGCAGATAACACGAAAATTGGTGGTGTTGTAAATAGTGAGGAGGAAAGCCTTAGATTACAGGATGATATAGATGGGCTGGTAAGATGGGCAGAGCAGTGGCAAATGGAATTTAATACTGAGAAGTGTGAGGTGATGCATTTTGGGAGGACTAACAAGGCAAGGGAATATACAATGGATGGTAGAACCCTACGAATTACAGAGGGTCAGAGGGCCCTTGGTGTACTTGTCCATAGATCACTGAAGACAACAGCACAGGTAGATAAGCTGGCTAGGAGGGCATATGGGAAACTTGCCTTTATTAGCCGAGGCATAGAATATAACAGCAGGGAGGTTATGATGGAGCTGTATAAAACGCTAGTTAGACCACAGCTGGAGCACTGTGTACAGTTCTGGGCCCCACACTTTAGGAAGGATGTGATTGCACTGGAGAGGGTGCAGAGGAGATTCACCAGGATGTTGCCTGGGCTGGAGCATTTCAGCTATGAAGACACTGGATAGGCTAAGGTTCTTTTCCTTAGAGCAGAGAAGGCTGAGGGGGGACCTGATTGAGCTGTACAAAATTATGAGGGGCATGGATAGGATAGGAAGAAACTTTTTCCCTTCGTGGAGGGGTAGAAGATCAGCCATGATCTAGTTGAATGGTGGAAAAGGCTCGTGGGGCCAAATGGCCTGCTCCTGCTCCTATTTCCTATGTTTCTATGTCACTCACACACACACACACACACACACACACACACACACACACACACACACACACACACACACACACACACACACACACACACAGCCATAGACACACACACAGAAATAAATACATTATTACGATCAGGTGAGGAGGAATCAAAGGGCTCCCCTCTTTCACCTCTCCTTGTTTGACCACAACAGATTTATTTCTTTTTGAAGTGCATATACGTGCCAATTCAGTGAGTTTTTAACTGTTTACACAATGTAATCATAAAAAGAGCCAATCAGACAGGTTTTCTCAAGTTTATCAAAAAAAAAGTTAACTTTATTGCATTTAAACTGATCTAAGTAAAATAATAAAATATGCTCCAACTTTCACACGCATGCACGTGCGCATGTACACACACACGTACTCAAACAAATAGGTTACAGGGTGGGGAAGGATAGATTGTTTGAGTTAGGGTCCAGAGAAATAAAAGGGGTATACAGTCTGTGGAGGTTGGTAACTCGACTGGCTTCAGGTTGAATTCAATGGTCGCACAACTTTCCTTCGGTGGTCCTAAGGCTTCCGGTTTGAAGAAGCGGACGACTGATTCGGTGGTTCTCCAGGAGACAGCAATGAAACTGATTTCCTTCAAGGGAGTCTCTGTCTGTTCTTTCCAGAACCTTCTCAAAACTCACTCTGTAGCTCCACTCTCAGGCTTAAGTAATTATGCACAGTGAGCATCGATCGTGAACAGACTAACACAATCAAACACAGATCAATTAAACCACTGAACACTACAGTCTGCAGCAGGGGATATGGCTCAGTGGTCATGCTCAGCAGGCAGAGTTCTAAGCTTGCAAGGTTTGCGTGGTTCGTCTCCACCAATTTAATATTCAGGTTTTCAGCCGGTGGATTTAAAAAAATTATTCAACATAGCGCTTTGGCATGACAACACACACACACACATAGACACACACATACATAGATGCACACATACATAGACACACACACACATAGACACACTGACACGCACACACACACAGACCCTCACACAAAAGGCGTTTTTTATGTATCCCACGGCATCTCTGACGGCAGAACTAGAAGTTAGCGGCAATTCCGCTTCCACCCTTTTTGCCGTTTCCCGCATGATCACATATGTAATTTTAAGGGCTGGCACAGGAGACATGTGTGATGATGCGATGGAGATGGATCTTCATTGGTGGAACCCACCGTCCAAACCCACGATCTCTACCACCTAGAAGGACAAGGGCAGCAAATACATGGGAACACCACCACCTGCAGGTTCCCCTCCAAGCCACACACCATCCTGACTTGGAATTATATCACCGTTCCTTCACTGTCGCTGGGTCAAAATCCTGGAACTCCCTTCCTAACAGCACTGTGGGTGTACCTACATCATACAGACTGCAGTGGTTCACGAAGGCAGCTCACCACCACCTTCTGAAGGGCAATTAAGGATGGGCAATAAATGCTGGCCTAGCCAGCGACGCCCACATCCCATGAATGAATTTTTTTTAAATCTGCAAAGCACCATCAATGCCATGGCTATAAATCATTCCGCAGTGCAGGCCTGGAGGTTTAGTGGCCTGCCCGGACTTTCATCTCGCTGAGGGCATCTTTTCTCACCGTGCTTAAATCAATTATTTTTTTTCCTTTCTTCACCTCTTACAATCTCTCCCATCCCACCACCAACTGCCCTCTATATTTGACTTCTCTCGCCATCATCATCCACACTAGCACCATCATGACAGCCAGGAGGCAGTGTCCCACCCCACGGTTCAGTCATGGCTCCCTGCATGCTCTTCTCCAGGCCATGAGGGAAAGGCGGGAGGTCCTCTTGCCAACGGATGGACTCAAAAGACCCTCCTGCCTGACCAAGGCAGCCTGGATGGAGGTGGAGGAGGAGGTCTCGAACCCTGGGGTCACACATAGAACTTAGGTACAGTGTTGGAAACATGTCAATGATTTGCTCAAATTTCGAGGCTAAGTGATGTTGCCGAAGCTGTACAAGTGTTTTGCACCTTGGCTCTCTGAGAGTGTGTTCATGACACTGGGCAGTCATAACATGCATTAGAATGCATGATCAGTCTTGGTGCCATATACCACATGATTGCGCAGAATGTGGAATTGTGGCGTATGCATGCGCTTGGATGCAGCATATGAAAGGCAGTCCAGAATGAGTAATGTCGATGCATGTGGACAATGCTTCGGAGGCATCATTTGTTGTCTCATTAAATCAGCACCTTCTCCAGCAGGATAAACCTTCACATCGTCAGCGTGAGCTGATAAGAACAAGTGGAGGAGTGCCCGGCAAGAATACTGACACCAACAGAGGAGGAGGCAGCAGACCTGGCTGGAGAGCAAGGAGGGAGAGCAATTGCTGACAGCAAGGCATGATTGTTAAAGCGCCAATATGAATATTTAAATTTACTGTTGCAACCATATGTGAACACAGGAGGAATGTGTGTTAAAGTGTTGACCTCATGATGTAATGATGCTTAATGTGTCTCTGTTTTGCCACTGTAGGTACCCGCACTCAACCAGCTGAAAGTCACCAGGAACAAGCCACTATCTCTGGTGAAGATGCTGCCCATGCCCCAGAGGGTGTGCCGTCACTTCCCTCTTCTTCTACCTCCAACAACACAGATACATCCACACGGTCCACAGTGGGTTTCAGATTTGAATCAGGGTCACATTCTGGTGGATATGACACAGACACATCCCAGCAGCTGACAGAGCACGTGTCAGCTGGGTCCCCTGAGTTTCAGAGGACTGTTGTGGACCAGGCCCCTGCTCAGCCCCACGCTCATGATGATCCTCTGTTTGTTGCTACGAGACGTCTGCTGGATGTGCAGCAAAGCCATGTGGAAAATATGCCGGAGATGCCTGAGGTCATGCATGGCTTGCACGTGCTATGGAAGAATCCATGCAAGCAATGACATCTGCCATGTCCCAGGCATATGAGCGTATGGCTTCCTCAATCAAGAGTCTGGAGTGTTTGGTTGAGAACTTGAGTCATGTGCGATAGGACCTGCACTTCATCGCCATTGCCATGGGCTCCATGCAGCAGTGTCTAAGCAAGAAGAGGACGAGGAACCTGGACCTCCCTCCAGATGACCTTTGTCCTCAGGGAGACCGTCAGGTGCCAACGTGCACCCAGATGGAGGAGGTGTGCATGCCAGCTGCCCTGGGGCCTTCCTCTCAGGACACCTCAGGCTTCTCAGCCCCCCGCCCCCCTGACATTGGCCCCCTTACCTCCAGCAGGTCTAATCAAAGTGCTGTAACAGTGCAGCATCCTGTGTTCCAGGGGAAATACCTGGATGCCAGACACTATTAACATGGAGACGCAGGTAGTTTGCAATGAAATTTGTAACAGAACGGGCGTTAAGCTAATCTCCACTGCAGGTACAATTGTTAATGTTGCGTGCTTCTACATTGTAGGTCGTTCTGCAAGGTTGAATTTTCATGCATTTGAGCTTTAATTAGGTAAGTGCATCACTGCAGAAACACCCAAAGATAAGGTTCTCTCTGATGTCCCTTGCATGTCTTTCCATGGCCCTAACATCCATAAATTTCTCCATCACATTATTGTCCTCCTCCTCAGACTCTTCATATTCATTCTCATCTGAGGAGGAGTGCTGCTCCTCCGGTTACTCCGTATGCAGAATATGTCCACGTTGCACTGTCAGGTTGTGCAGTGCACAGCAGACAATGATTACCCATGACACCCTCTGTGGCACGTACTGAAGAGCCCCTCCAGACCGGTGAAGGCAGTGCAAGTGCATTTTCAGCAAATCTATGGTGTGTTCGATGCTGGCTCTGGTGGATGAGTGAGCAGCATTGTATCTCTCTACAGCTGTGCTTTGGGGATGACACACTGGTGTCAGTCATGTCCAAAGTCACCCAGGATCCATCCATCAAGTTGGGCTGGTGCTTCAAAATTCCGGGTAGCTGTGAGTTGCTGAAAGTGTACGAGTCAGGACAGCTCCTGGGAAGCGAGAACGGACCTGTATGATTTTTCATATGTGTTTGCAAACTAGTTGAACACTCAAAAAGTGAAAGCCTTTGCAATTGACAAATGCAGCTGACTGGCGCCAGGGAGCTGTAATGGCCATATCAATGCAAGCAATCACCCCTTTGCACTCTAGGGAAACGAGTGATGACGCGGAAGGCCACTGACCTTGCTGCCTGGCTGTCCTCGTCTACTGGAAAATAGATGAAATCATTGTCACAACAGAATAGGGGATTGGTCACCTCTTTTATACACCTATGCGATGCCACATATGTCGGCCACTGAGCCCTGGAAAGCACCGCTGGCAAAGAAATTGAGTACAGCAGTAATCTTGAGTGCAACTGGAATGGGATTCCCACCAAAACTATACGGTTGCAGGTCATGCTGAATGATTGCACTAATTTCAGTGACCAACTACTGTGACATCATCAGGCGTCTCTGGCATTGACTCTCGGACATCTGAAGGTAGTTTGGCCTTGTCCTGAGGATGCGCTGACATGCCAGTGCCAGTCTCTTATAATGCCTTCCCTGTATGGCATCATTCTGAGCAGCCTCACCTTCTTGTGTTGCCCACTGCTGGCGTCGGGGCACCAGCCGCTGAGCGGCGAGAGCCCTCCTCAGTCGCATCCTCTGCTGTTCTTCCCCTGGTAGGAGAAAAATTGGGTGTATGAGATCTTTGCTTTGCAGCTTTGCAACTGTTAAAATTCACCCGTGTTTTGCCATGGAGCTCTACTATTACAATAATGAGCAAAGAACAAAGAACAGTACAGCACAGGAACAGGCCATTCGGCCCTCCAAGCCTGCGCCAATCTTGATGCCTGCCTAAACTGACACCTTCTGCACTTCCGGGGCCCATATCCCTCTTGTAGCTTGTAGGCGGCTCACATGGGACACAGCCTGAAATCCAGCCACTCATCATTGGTCGCTTCCCAATTGTTTTCAAATCCTTGAATGGCCACGTGGTTTACGGTATCATTTGGCAAAATCTGGCGTGTGATAATAGAGGCGGGATTCCCTGCCTTCCACCCTCCACCTTGAACCTTCCAGCCTGCACCCAACACCCTTGACCCACCAAACATTACCTTACACCTTCCCTCTGCGACCCTTGAACTTCACCCCATTACCTTGGACTGCATAACTATACACTTATAAATGCCATCCCTCCCTACAGTTTCTACACCCATGACCATTGCAATGCCCACTCTAACCCTTGATCCTCCAAAAATTGAACGAGAAATCATTGCCAAGTCCCATTCCCCTCCCTATGATGATATCGAATACCCAACCCTTAGTCTTGACCCTCCGCTCCCACTGATTCCAGCTGTCCCTGTGACTGTAGCTGTACTCTTCTTCAGCCAGTACTCTGAGTTCGCCCCACAGCACCCCGACGTGGATGGCACTCACCCCTCCTTTTAGGACCATCGTGACCATCACTATATTCTTCTTTGCAAAATAAACCCCCGTCCCCAGCCAACTACAGCATCAACAACACCTAGGACACACCCTGGCTGCAAAAACATTCCCTCCCCTTCTCCACTAGCCACCGGAGACACCACCCCCCACCCCCCATGACTTCGCCGCCATCCCCACTAATGAATCACCCTTGCCAGTCCCGGACCTGGAGCCAAACATCCATTCCAATGTCGTCCTTCCTTGCGCCGAAAAGTTCAAGGAAGAAAACCACTGACCTCAAACGCAACTGCACAAAGACGACCGCCGCACGCCACCTTTAAACGAATGTAAACCGGGTGCCACAAGATCCCCATTCGCCGCTGACTTAATCTGGTAGGTAGGACTTAATTTAAAATACTGGGTTAATGAGAATTCATGCTGTGCAAATGTTGGGAAGCTGCAACTCGCCGCAGTACGCGGTAACCCCCGGACCACCGCAAATACGCCGCTGACTTAATGTCAAAACAAAAACCCACCGCCAGCAGATTGAAATATCAACTCACCCCTAATTAATTCACCCCACCCGCCATGAAAACCACTCTTGCTGGCGCCATAAAATTCCCCCATAGACACACAGATAGACACACATACATAGACACGCATGTAGACACACACACAAACAGACATATAAACACACACACAGACACACACACACACACACACAGGGCTGGATTTTGTTGTCCCACTGCCAGGAGCAGAAAATGGCAGCTGCCCCACACGGGACCTGTGCTACTGCAATTATGCGGCAGGTGGGCCACGTAGGCAGGAGCAGGTGCTGGCGCCATTTTCAAAAGGCTGACAGCCCTGCACACAGTACAACATAATGGAGTTGACCCCTTCCCCACCTCGATGGCACCAACTTCTCGTGGAAGGCACATGAGTGCCCCATGACGTGCTCAAGATTGGGAACTGAGGGTAAGATCGCGGCGAATTACATTTAAATTTATGCAGAGAGGTATTTTAAATATTTAAAGTAGGGTCCCGTCGCCGAGCGGCGAAGATGCCACCACAGAGCCTCGCCGTCACCACTGCCTCCGGGAAGTTCAGGCCTGGCAATCCCGGCATCAGGCTCCGTGGCAGCCACTGCTGCTCCAATTCTCCACATCCCGTCCCCCACCCCCGCCACAAAATCTGACGTTGGCTAAGATCAAAATCCAGTCCACACATGCAGAAAAATACAGACAAATACATTGACATACACTCGCACAAACTCTCTTACACACACCAACACACACAGACAAATACAGACACACAAACAGAAACACACAGACACATAGTCTCACACAAAAACACAGATAAAGACACACAGACACCAACATATAGGCCAGAATTTTACGCCACCCCATCAAGCCAGATGGTGGCTGGGAGGTGACGTAAAATGGGGTGGGAGGCCGTCCTGACCCGCTCCCACCTCCGCCCCACTTTACGTGGGCCACTTAAAGGCCTTCGCTTGCCTCCACGGGGATTTTGCCCATGGCAAGCGGGCGACTGGGAGACATGAAAGGCCGCCCAGTGAAAGCTGGTGACCTCTTAGCGCCCCGGGAGTGGGCCCTGACAGTTGGGCACAGGTTGCCCGATTGAGGGCCGCCCCCACTTCCCCAACCACCCCCAGGACCCGAGACACTCCCCTTCCCTCCACACGACCACCCTTGCCTCGCCAGGGCATGGCCGATCACCCCGGCAAGGCAACCTTAACTTACCTATAGTCCTGGCTCCATGTGCTCGGCTGCAGTCTCAGCAGTGGCCACCGCTCCCGTTGGCGCTGCTGGGACTAAGAACTGCCGATCCAATGATTGGCTGGCAGCTCAATGAGGCAGGACTTCCTCCCCCAAGCAAATGGAAGTTCCGCTTCAGAACAATTAAAGCCCGGGGACCCATAAAATTCGGGACGGATCCCCAGGCCGGGCAGAAGCGGGTTTGCCACTGACATTTACGTCGATGACCAGCTCCCGTCCGCCTGACGTAAAATCTAGCCCATAGAGTCACGAACACACACACACACACGCACTCACATACCCGTAGTCTTTCACAGCCAATGAATTATATTTGAAGCATACTCACTTTTCTGATATAGGAAATGCAGTAGCCAATTTGTGCACAGCAAGCTCCCACAAACAGCAATGAGATAATGACCCCAGATCATCTGTTGCAGTGATGTGGTTGAGGGATAAATATTGGCCCAGGACATTGGGGAAAATTCCCCTGCTCTTCTTCCTATCGTGGCTGTGGGATCTTTTACATCTGCCTCAGAGGACAGACAAGGGCTTGGTTTAATGTCTCATCCAAAAGGCAGCACCTCTGACGGTGCAGCACTCCCTCAGTACTGACCTTCTAAAAGTGCAGCGTTCCCTCAGTACTACCCCATGACAAAATAACACTTGCATTTATGTAGCACCATTAATGTTACAAAACATCCCGAAGCACTTCACAGGAGTATTATAAAACAAAATTTGAAACCAAGCCACATAAGGAAATATTGAGTCAGATGACCAAAAGCTTGGTAGGTTTTAACAAGTGTATTAAAGGATGATAGAGAGGCAGTGAGATTTAGGGAGGGAATTTCAGAGCTTAGGGCCCAGGCAACTGAAGGTACGGCCACCAATGGTGGCGCATTTGCAACCGGAATAGAGACCAGAATCAGAGAAACGCAGATATCTTCAAGTTTGTAGAGCTTGAGGAGATTACAGAGATAGGGAGGGGTGAGGCCATGGTGGGATTTGGAAACAAGGAAGAGAATTTTAAACTCAAAGCATCCCTTAACTGAGAGCCAATTAGGTCAGCGAGCACAGGGGTGGTGGATGAATGAGACTTGACTCGAGTTAGGACAGGGACAGCCAGGTTTTGGGTGAGCTCAAGTTTAGGGATGGTAGATCGTGGGAGGCCAGCCAGGAGTGTGTTGGAATCGTTCGAGTCTGGAGGCAACAAAGGCATGGATCGAGGGGTTCAACAACAGATGATCTGAGGAAGGGGTGGAGACGGGCGATGGTACAGAGGACGATATAGATAGTCTTAGTGAAGCCCTGAATGTGTGGATAGAAGGTCAGCGCTGGACACCAAGGTCAATGATCCTCCCCAGGGACTGGGAGCAGAAATGTTGGCAACTGAAGATCTTTCATCTTCTGGGCGAACATTTCATGCTTTTGACGTTTTGTAAAATTAATAATCTTTTGGGGCAGAAAAAATATCAGTTTGTTGTTAAAAAAAACTCATTTTATCCCATTCAATTACTCTAGCCATTAGCAACAGCAAGGAAAATGGCTACAAATTACAGGCAATTTACATAAAATAATTCAGTGAGCTTTTCATCAGCAATGGTGCGAATAAATTATACAAATAGCCCACACTGTCAGTGGGTAGATTTACAAAGCGCGTCGGATTTGATAGCAGTGGAAATTTCTCCATCGTAATTACTTTTAATAAAAAGCTTTATTTTAATAGACAGGCTAAAAGCAATTCAATTAAATGTTTATCATTGCCCTTGTTTTTGACAAATACTGTTTTACTGCTTGTGTGTGTGTACGTGTATGTGCGTGCTGATGCACGTGTGTGTGTGTCTGTGTGTGTATGTGCGTGCATGTGTGTGAGCATGCACGTGTCTGCGTGTATGTGCGTGCATGTGGCGTGTGCACATGTGGGTACATATATTTGTGTGTGTGCACGTGTTTGCAAGTATCCATTTCTGCATGTATGTGCATGTGTGTGTGCACATATGCATGTGTGTACATGTGTATGCACATGTACATGTGTATGTCTGCATGCTGTGTGGGCATATGTGTGCACATTTGCACATGTGTGTGCGCATGTATGTGTATGTATGAGGTGAGGACACTTAGACCCCAAAGCCCTATTCTGCCCACATTGCTCCATTCCTGCCCTTGTTGGGTATCGGGGGAACTGGAGGGGTTTCACTAGTGAATCCCAGGGAGTCCTGCGACAATTGACTTGGATATCAATATTAATATGCTATGGAGGTTGTAAGATCCGACTAGTAACGCAGTATATTTAATAGATCTAAGAGTCTAATGTCAGCAACTTTAAAACTTTATTAAAGAATATAAGATTAGCAGATTATCTTTCCTCTCCCTGATCTTACATCAATAAATTAATCATAGTAAATATGGAAGTTCAGTAATTCAGATCAGCTCAGTGCACTAGATGGGACCTCAGACACCCTGAGATTTTCCTTTCAGCTTCAGTCCCAGCTGCCCACTTATAACATCATAAAATCACAGAATCATAAGTGAGAAGGAGACCATTCAGCCCCTTGTGCCTGTGCCAGCTCTTTGAAAGAGCTAGCCAATTAATCCTACTGCCCTTTAAATTTTCCCCCTTCGCATATTTATCCAATTCCTTTTTGAAAGCTACCATTGCACCTGCTTCCACCATCCCTTCTAGCCGGGCGTCCCAGGTCACAACATGCTCCGTAAAACAAATTTTCCTCATCTCCTTCCTTTTTTTGCCAATCCTTTTAAGTCTGTGGCCCCTCCTGCCACTTAAAACGGTTTAGCTTCATTCTTTGTACCATGTATCATCTAAGAAACAATAGAGCTACCATTATACAACTGGGTGTATTCTATAGGCCTCCAACCATGGGAAAGATACAGAGGAGAAAATTTGTACAGAAATTACAGACAGGTGCAAAAACTATTGAGTAGTTATAATGGGGGAGTTTAATTATCCTAATATAGACTGGGATAGTATTAGTGTAAAGGGCAGAGAGGGTGAAGAGTTTCTAAAGTGCAGTCAGGAGAATTTTCTCCATCAATACGTTTCCAGTCCAATGAGGAAGGAGGCATTGCTGGATCTGATTCTGGGGAATGAGGTGGGTCAAATGAAGCAAGTGTGAGTAGGGGAACATTTAGGGGACAGTGATCATAGTATCATAAGGTTTAGGTTGGTTATGGAAAAGGACAGGAAACAATACAGAGTAAAAAAAAATAATTGGGGGAGGGCTAATTTCAATGGGCTGAGAACAGATCTGGCCCGGGTAAACTGGAATCAAAGATTGACAAGCAAAGCTGTAACGGAATAAGGAGCTGCCTTAAAAGAGGAGATAGTTCAGGTGTAGTCAAGGTGCATTCCCATGAGGGGGAAAGGTAAGGCAAACAAAGCCAGAGCTCTCTGGATGACGAAAAAGACAGAGAGTAAGATGAAGCAGAAAAAGGGTGTGTATGGCAGATGTCAGATTGATAATACAAGTGAGAACCAGGCGGAATATAGAAAGTTCAGAGGGGAAGTGAAAAAAGAAGTAAAAGAAGCAAAGAGAGAGTCTGAGAAGAGACTGGCAGCCAATATAAAAGGGAATCCAAAAATCTTCTATAGGCATATAAATAGTAAAAGGGTGGTAAAAGGAGGAATGGGGCCAATTATGGACCAAAAAGGACCTTTACACCTAAAGGCAGAGGGCATGGCTGAGATACTAAATGACTATTTTGCAACTGACTTACCAAGTAAGAAGATACTGCCAAAAGAGGAGGTAGTTGAGACACTGGATGGGCTAAAAATTGATAAAGAGGAGGTATTAGAAAGGCTAGCTATAATTAAAGTTGATAAGTCACCAGGACCAAATGAGAATACTGAAGGAAGTAAGGTTGGAAATTGTGGAGGCACTGGACATAACCTTCCAATCCTTATTAGATACAGGGATGATGCTAGAGGACTGGAGGACTGAAGTTATGGTGAATATTTATGAAGCACTGGTTCAGCCTCAACTGGAGTATTGTGTCCAATTCTTGGGTATCACACTTTTTTTGAGGAGGTAATAAGGAAGGTCGATGAGGGTAGTGTATTTGATGTAATCTCTTTGGATTTTAGCAAGGCTTTTGATAAGGTACCACATGGCAGGCTGGTCATGAAATTAAAAACCCATGGGATCTAAGACAAAGTGGCAAGTTGGATCAAAAATTGGTTCAGAGGGAGAAAGCAAAGGGCAATGATTGATGGGTGTTTTGTGACTGGAAGGTTGTTTTCATTGGGGTTCCACAGGGCTCAGTATTGGGTCCCTTGCTTTTTGTGGTATATATAGATTTGGACTTGAACATAGGGGGTATGATTAAAAAGTTTGCAGACAATACAAAAATTGGCCTTGTGGTTGATAATGAAGAAGAAAGCTATAGACTGCAGGAAGTTATCAATGGATGAGTCGGGCAGGCAGAACAGTGGCAAGTGGAGATCAGTCCAGAAAAGTGTGGCTAGACTCGTAGAAAAGGTGTTCAAGAAGACATACGGAATACTTTATTAACCGAGGTACAGAATATAAGATCTGGGAGGTTATGCTGGAACTGTATAGAACACTAATTTGACCACAGCTGAAGTATTGCGTGCAGTTCTGGTCAGCGCACTATCGGAAGGATGTAATTGCACCAGAGAGGGTACAGAGGAGATTTATAAGGATGTTGCCTGGATGGAAAATTTTAGTTATGAGGAAAGATTGGATAGGCTAGGGTTGTTTCCTTTGGAACAGAGGAGGCTGAGGGGAGACCTAACTGAAGTATATAAAATTATGAGGCGTCTAAATAGAGTGCATAGGAGGGCCCTATTCCCCTTGGAAGAGAGGTTCATAACCAGGGGGCATAGATTTAGGGTAAGAGGTAGGAGGTTTAGAGCAGATTCGAGGGGACATTTTTTCACCTAGAGGGTTGTGGGGATATGGAACTCACTGCCTGAAAGGGTGATAGAGGTGGAAACCCTCACAACATTTAAAAAGTACTTGGATATGCACTTGAAGTGCCGTAACCTACAAGGCTATGAAGCAAGAGCTGGAAAGTGGTATTAGGCTGGATGGCTACTTGTCAGCTGGCATGGACATGATGGGCCGAACGGCCTCCCTCCATGCTGTAAATTTCTATGATTCTATGATTCCAAGAAGGATGTGAAGGCTTTGGAGAGGGTACAGAAAAGATTCACAAGAATGGTTCCAGGGATGAGAGACTTCAGTTACGTGGGGAGATTGGAGAAGCTGGGGATGTTCTCCTTCGAGAAGAGAAGGTTGAGAGGAGATTTGATAAGAAGGTCAAAATCATGAGGGGTCTGGACAGAGTAGCTAGAGAGAAACTGTTCCCATTGTTGGAAGTGTCAAGAACCAGAGGACACCGATTTAAGGTGATTTTGCAAAAGAAGCAACAGCGACATTAAGAACATCGTTTACACAGCAAGTGATTAGGATCTGGAATGTATTGCATGAGAGTGTGGTGGAGGCAGATTCAAAAGGGAATTGCATAATTATCTGAGGAAAAAAAAATTGCAGGTTTATGGGGAAAAGGCAGGGGAGAGGGACTAGCTGAGTACTACTTGCGGAGAGCAAGAGTCTATGTCGTGATCCGTTTGCTGCACCTGACGGGAAGGTATCAGAAGTCAGCTGGAATTTGTGACACATTCAGCCCCTCGAGCCTGTTGAGCTATTCAATTAGATCATAGCCAATCGGCGCAGTGGTTAGCACTGCAGCCTCAGAGCTCCAGGGACCCGGGTTCAATTCTGGGTACTGCCTGTGCGGAGTTTGCAAGTTCTCCCTGTGACCACGTGAGTTTTCGCCGGGTGCTCTGGTTTCCTCCCACCACCAAAGACTTGCAGGTGATAGGTAAATTGGCCTTTGTAAATTGCTCCTAGTGTAGGTAGGTGGTAGGGAATATGGGATTACTGTAGGGTTAGTATAAATGGGTGGTTCTTGGTTGGCACAGATTCTGTGGGCCTCAGGTCCTGTTTCAGTGCTGTATCTCAAATAAAATAAATATATCTTATCTCCCTTTTACCTATCGTCATTCTGTAACCCTTATTAACCTTACCCAACAAAATTCCAGAAATCTTAGACTTGAAATTTGTAATTGACCTCTCAGCCTCAATGGCTTTTTGAGGGAGAGGGTTCTAGATTTCCTCACAGCTTTCAGTTACTTCCCTTCAGTAATTCCTTCATTATCCCTAAGCTAACTTGCCCAAGGTTAATTGTGTTATTTCTTACAGTTTCAAACAATCATAAGTATAAACAGTATCCATTATAATCTCATCTATTCTATTGCTCACTGTCTTCTGTTTATATTGTAGCTAATGATGGACAATTCCCTGTTCTTCCACTTTAGCTCATTACAGTTCCAGCTGACTGCAAGCAATGTCCTCTCAGTGTTGCCTTGGCAACCTGTCTGCAGTGAAGCATCCATCCGAGTTTCTAATTCAGAGTAACCTCTCCTTCTGATATTGCCTATTATATACACCATTCTATGTTAATATATGTCAGCCATTTTAAGTCAATGCATGTCAGCCATTTTATGCATTAGCTATTTTATATTGCTATTACCCCTGAAACATGCAGAGGTTTGTTGCTGTTTGGGAGTTCCATAATTATAAAGTTGATAAAAGCATTTCTACTGTCCTGTGGGACTTGTGCTTGGTGAGCCTTGGAGACTCAGTGCACTGGCCCTCATCACCAGTAACGTATACTTTCCACCCTTATGCAAATATTTGAACATAAGACCCACCTCTCATGCTGCCAAACTGGCCCCTGGGAAAGGGGGATATTATAGAATGTTTAAGATGCACAAGGAAACTGTCAGGAGCTGGCTGGAAAGCTTAGGCATAATGTTGGGCTGAGGGGATAACAGCTCATCTCAATCCTGTCTGCAACCTTTGTCCAAACACTAACACACTTCCCAAACAAAGTCAGTGGATTAGAAGCAGGAAGACAGAGTGTTATTTCTCCCACCTTGGTACAGGAAAGATTATACAATGTGGAGGAGTGAGGGATATGCTAGGTCATGGGGTTATAGATTGCGGTTGAATACAATTCTGCTGATGTTGATGGCCCACAGCACCCCATTGTTACCCAGTTTTGAGCTGCTTGATCTGTTCTAAGTCTATCCCATTTAGCACAGTGGTGGTGCCACACAACACGATGAGGGGGTCCTTCGTATGCAGATGGGACTTCGTCACCACAAAGATCGTGCAGTGGTCATTCCTACCAATGCTGTCATGTGTCTGAGACAGGTAGATTGGTGAAGTCAAGAGGTTTTTTCATCATGTTGTTTCCCTCACCACCTGTTGCAAGCCCAGTCTGGCCAATATATTCTTCAGATCTCAGCCAGCTCGGCCAGTCATGGTGCCACACTTGGTGACGGACATTGAAGTTCCACACCCAGAGTATATCAATGCCCTAAGGACCAGTGTATGAGTCCAGAGATCCAGAAAGGAGTACGCAATAAAGCATGAAACCAAAACAATTTTGCCTCAATGAGATGTGAATTGGCCACACCTGAGAATGCCGATAGCATAAGAATGATTCCATTCTGCCATATAGCTATGTTGCTCTTCATCTCCCACATAGAACCCAGCTGCGGACTCCATCATTGCATCTGAACAGGCTTACCTGCCAGTTTTTGGCCACAAGTTAATGGGTTGTGAAATTGTGGGATTCAGTTAAATGATGAACTTCTTGTCAGTAAAGAGAGTAGAGTCCACAGTGAAGTGCAAGCTGATTAGAGGAATTATTAGTCTTGACGAAATTGCAATATTTCTATGTTTATCAAAGCAGAGCTACATCTCTTAGCAACCATTTATTAGCAAGTGGTGTTCAAAACCAACTGCAACAGATGTATAATCAGCCATAATGGTCAATGGTCTATGTGATTCAAAAGTTGCTCATCAAATGCTTAGTTAGGGTGTAATTCAAGTAATAACTTTGGTGTTACACAGTAAGCATCAATTGCCTCATCCATTCAACCTCCTAAAGCCTCTGCTTCACACAGTGACTACCTTCATCTCAATGGTACATTTCATCCCCAGCCCATGCTCCTACGCCATCGAAATGCTGCATTCCTCATTTCCAAACCAGTCTGCTGCAGGATCCCTGGCCCATGTTTAATAAAGACTTTAGAAAATGATCACTGACAGTAAGGGAGGACACGCTAAGAATTACTAACAGCCAAGAGATTCAGAAATGACTGCTTTAAGAAAAGAAAGAACTTGCATCGATACCATGTATTTACCCATGCAGCCCCTTTGAGATTCAGCCTGTTCCACCATTCGATGAGATCACAGCTAATCTGTATCATAACTCTGTCCAGCCACCTGGGCTCCATATCCCTTAATATCCTAGGTTAGCAAAACCTATCACTCTGAGTTTTAAAATTATTAATTGAGGTGGCATCTACTGCTTTTTGTGGAAGAGAGTTCCACACTTCTACAACTCTTTGCATGAAGAAGTGTTTCCTAACTTTTCTCCTGAATGGCCTGGCTCTGATTTTAAGGTTATGCCTCGACTACCCAACCAGTGGAAAATGTTTCTCGATCTACCTGATCAATTCAAAATCCTAAAATACTCAATCAGATCACCGCTTAACCTTCCGTATTCCAGGGAATACTAGCCTAGTTTATGTAATCTCTCCTCGTAATCTAACCCTTATAACGCTGGTAACATTCTGGTGAATTTGCTCTAAGGTATGGTTTCCAGAACTGCACACAATCCTCCAGATGTTGTCTAACCAGCGTATTGTATAGCTTTAGCAAAACTCCCTCATCTTTATACTCCAGGCCTGAGATATAAAAGGCTAACATTCCATTACCCTTTTTGATTAATTTTTGAACATTATTTATTTTATTTAGAGATACAGCACTGAACAGGCCCTTCGGCCCATTGAGTCTGTGCTGACCATCAACCACCCATTTATACTAATCCTACATTAATCCCATATTCCTACCACATCCACACCACCTACCTACACTAGGGGCAATTTATAATGGCCAATTTACCAATCAACCTGCAAGTCTTTGGCTGTGGGAGGGAACCAGAGCACCGGGCGAAAACCCACGCGGTCACAGGGGGAACTTGCAAACTCCTCACAGGCAGTACCCAGAATTGAACCCGGGTCACTGGAGCTGTGAGGCTGTGGTGCTAGCCACTGTGCCACCCATGCCACATAAGTGCCAGGCAATGACCATTTCTAACAAGAGAAAATTTAACCATCTCCCCTTGACATTCAATGGCATTACCATCGCTGACAACCCCACCATCAACATCCTGGCAGTTACCATTGACCAGAAACTGAACTGGAACAGCTATATAAATACTGTGGCTACAAAAGCAGGTCAGAGACTGGGAATTCTGCAATGAGTAATTCATCTCCTGACTCCCCAAAGCCTGTCCACCATCTATCTACAAGGTACAAGTCAGGAGTGTGATAGAATACTCTCCACTTGCCTGGATGGATGCAGCTCCAACAATACTCAAGAAGCTCGACACCATTCAGGACAAAGCAGCCCACTTGATTGGCATCCCACTCGCTACCATAAATATTCATTCCCTCCACCACTGGCACACAGTGGCAGCAGTGTGTACATACGAATGTATGAACATACAAATTAGGAGCAAGAGTAGGCCACTCAGCCCTTCGAGCCTGCTCCGCCATTCAGTAAGTTCATGGCTGAACTGATTACTCCACATTCCCACCTACCCCCGATAACCTTCCAACCCCTTGCTTATCAAGAATTTATCTACCTCTGCCTTAAAAATATTCAAAGACTCTGCTTCCACCGCCTTTTGAGGAAGAGAATTCCAAAGACTCACAACCTTCTGAGAGAAAAAATTTCTCGTCATTACTGTCTTAAATGGGCAACACCTTATTTTTAAACAGTGACTCCTAGTTCTAGATTCTCCCACAAGAGGAAACATCCTTTCAACATTCACCCTGTCAAGACCCCTCAGAATCTTATATGTTTCAATCGAGTTGCCTCTTACTCTTCTAAATTCCAGCGGATACAGGCCTAGCCTCTCCAATCTTTCCTCGTAAGACAGCCCGCCCATTCCAGGTATTATTCTAGTAAACCTTCTCTGTACTGCTTCCAACGCATTTACATTCTTTCTTAAATAAGGAGACCAGTACTGTACACAGTACTCCAGATGTGGTCTCACCAATGCCCTGTATAGCTGAAGCATAGCCTCCCTAAATTTGTATTCAATTCCCCTTGCAATAAACAGTAACATTCTATTAGCTTTCCTAATTACGTGCTGTACCTGCATACTAATCTTTTGTGATTCATGCACTAGCACACCCAGATCCCTCTGCATCTCAGAGCATCGCAATCTCTCACCCTTTAGATAATATGCTTCTTTTTATTTTTCCTGCCAAAATGAACAATTTCACACTTTCCCACATTATACTCCATTTGCCAGGTCTTTGCCCACTCATTTAACCTATCTATATCCCTTTGTAGCCTCCTTATGTCCTCTTCACAAGTTACTTTCCTACGTATCTTTGTGTCATCAGCAAACCTTCCTGATTATGATGGTCAAACCAAACTCCTTACAGGTGTGAGCAAATCCATTTGCTGCTGAAGATGTTCCTCGGTATGGAATGCTAGTGCAGCATCATTAACAAAGAGCAACTCTCTGATGAGGACTTGGCAAACTTTTGTCTTGGATCTCAGGTGGTCAGGGCTGAACAGCTTTCTGTCAGTTCAGGTAAGTAAGTAGACACCTTCTGTAGATGAAATGAAGGCATATGACAGCAACAAAGAGAAAAATATGCCATTAGTGTCAGCAGCAGATCTGTCTGAACCCACTGTGGATCTCAAATGGTCAATTAAACAACTAACTGGAGGAGAAGGCTCCAAAAACATCCCCATCCTCAATGATGGGGGAGCTCAGCACATCAGTGCAAAAGACAAGGTTGAAGCATTTGCAACCATCTTCAGCCAGAAGTGCCGAGTGGATGATCCATCTTGGCCTCCTCCTGGCCTCATCATCATAGATGCCAGTCTTCAGCCAATTCGATTCACTCTACGTAATATCAATAAATGGTTCAGTGCATTGGATACAGCAAAGGCAATGGACCCTGACAACATCTTGGCTGTAGTACTGAAGACTTGTGCTCCAGAACGAGCCACGCCCCTAGCCAAACTGTTCCAGTACAGCTACAACACTGGCATCTACCCAACAATGTGAAACATTGCCCAGGTATGTCTTGTACACAAAAAGCAGGACAAATTCAATCAGTCTATTACTGCCCCATCAGTCTACTCTCAGTCATCACCCAAGTGATAGAAGGTCGATGGTGCTATCAAGTGGCACTTGCTCAGCAATAAACTATTCACGGATGTACTCTTCATCGAGGCCATCTCTGCCCATCTGATTTTTCCATTCCATATGTAGGTTAAAATCCCCCATAATTATCACTGTACCTTTCTGACAGGCTGCCATTATTTCTTCCTTTATACCCTGTCCTACAGTGTGGTTAATGTTAGGTGGCCTGTACACCACTCGCACAAGTGACCTCTTGCCTTTATGATTTCTCATCTCTACCCAAACTGCTTCTACATCCTGGTCTCCTGATCTTAGATCATCGCACTCTATTGGGATAACGCCATCATTAATTAACAGAGCCACCCCTCCACCTTTTCATAGTTTCCTGTCCTTCCTAAATGCCATGTACCCTTCAATATTCAGGTCCAATTCTATGTCATCCTGCAGCCATGTCTCTGTAATGGTTATCAGATTGGACTTATTTATTTGTATTTGTGCTCTCAGTTCATCTGTTTTGTTTCGAATTCTACGTGCATTCAGATACAGAGCCTTTAGTTTTGTCCTTTTATTATTTTTGTAACCTCTAGCCTTATCTGTTGATTTACTGTTTGATTTGTATGCTCTGTGCTTTCCTGTCAGCTTGTTTATCATTTCCCACATTAATACCTTTCTCTCTTTCCTTGTCTCTACTCAGTGACGTACCATATCTTCCCAAATTTGATCCCTTGCCCCCACTATTCAGTTTAAAACCTTCTCTACTTCCCTAGTTATGCAGCTTGCTAGAACACCAGCCCCAGCACAGTTCAGGTGTAGACCATCCCAACGGTACAGCTACCATTTTCCCCAGTACTGGTGCCAGTGCCCCACAAACCGGAACTCACTTCTACCACACCAGTCTTTGAGCCACGCATTAATTTCTCTAATGTTATTTGCCCTATGCTAATTTGCATGTGGCTCAGTTAATAATCCAGAGATTATTACCTTTGAAGTTCTGCTTCTTAATTTGGTGCCTAGTTCCTCATACTGACTATGCAGAACCTCTTTCCTTGGCCTGCCTATGTCGTTGGCACCTACATGGATCACGATGACTGGATTCTCCCCCTCCAACTGTAATTTCTTCTCCAACCCTGAGCAGATGTCCTGAATCCTGGCACCGGGCAGGCAACACAGCCATCTGGACTCTCGCTCTTTGCTGCAGAGAACAGTGTCAATCCCTCTAACTATACTGTCCCCTACTACCACTACATTCCTTTTTTCCCCCTCCACTTGAATGCTTTCCTGCACCATGGTGCTATGGTCAGGTTGCTCAACCACCCTGCAGCCCCCACTCTCATCCAAACAAGCTGAAAGAACCTCAACCTTGTTGGACAATCACAAAGGCTGAGGCTCCTACACTCCTGCCCTCTGGGTTCCTTCAGCAGCAGCCACACTCTCCTGTCCCTGACCACTGACCAGATCACAAGACCCTATCCTAAGGGGGGTGGCCGCCTCCTGGTACAAAATGCCCAGGTAACTTTCACCTTCCCTGATGTGTCGCAGTGTCTGCAGCTCGGACTCCAGTTCAATGATTCTGAGCCGAAGCTCTTCGAGCCACAAACACTTAACGGCAGACATATTTGCCCTGGATCACACTGACATCCAGGAGCTCCCACATGCTGCAGTCGTGACACATCACTGATCCTGCCATCCTTACTGTGTTTTAATTAACTAATTAATTATTTTATTCAATTTTTTTTTCATTTTTTGATATATTCTATGAAGCTTGCCACTAGTTCCTTTACTATTTTAAACATTAGGATTAGAATAGACCTTAATCATTTATCAGATACTCACCAAACAGGTAGCTTCTTCCCAAACCAATCACCTAGCTGCTTGCCTGTGATGTTTGATGCTATCTTTGATTTAAATTAAATTAAATTAAAAGATTACCTGTATACCCAGCCCAGCAGCTCTCTGTTTCCTGACTCTCACTGTCGATTGTGAAGTCATTCTGATGTCAGTTCTTGATTTTTCCCTGCTCCGGTCCAGCTGCTACCGCCGTGCTCCTCTCTCTCTCTTCGCTCCCACCGTGCTCCTCTCTCTCTCTCCACTCCCGCCGTGCTCCTCTCTCTCTCTCCGCCCCCACCGTGCTCCTCTCTCTCTCTCCACTCCCGCCGTGCTCCTCTCTCTCTCTCCACTCCCACCGTGCTCCTCTCTCTCTCTCCACTCCCGCCGTGCTCCTCTCTCTCTCTCCGCTCAGGCAGTGCTCCTCTCTCTCTCTCCGCTCCCGCCGTGCTCCTCTCTCTCTCTCCGCTCCCGCCGTGCTCCTCTCTCTCTCTCCGCTCAGGCCGTGCTCCTCCCCTCTCTCCACTCGCGCCATGCTCCTCTCCCTCTCTCTGCTCCCGCCGTGCTCCTCTCTCTCTCTCCACTCCCGCCGTGGTCCTCTCTCTCTCTCCACTCCCGCCCTGCTCCTCTCCCTCTCGCCACTCCCGCCCTGCTCCTCTCCCTCTCTCCGCTCCCGCCGTGCTCCTCTCCCTCTCTCCACTCCCGCAGTGTTCCTCTCTCTCTCTCCACTCCCACCGTGCTCCTCTCCCTCTCTCCGCTCCCGCCGTGCTCCTCTCTCTCTCTCCGCTCCCACCATCCTCCTCTCTCTCCACTCTCGCCGTGCTCCTCTCTCTCTCTCTCCACTCCCGCCGTGTTCCTCTCCCTCTCTCCACTCCCGCCGTGTTCCTCTCTCTCTCGCCACTCCCGCCGTGCTCATCTCTCTCTCTCCACTCCCGCCGTGTTCCACTCCCTCTCTCCGCTCCAGCCATGTTCCTCTCCCTCTTTCCTCTCCCGCCGTGCTCCTCTCTCTCTCTCCACTCCCACTGTGCTCCTCTCTCACTCTCCACTCCCGCCGTGCTCCTCTCTCACTCTCCACTCCCGTCGTGCTCCTCCCTCTCTCCGCTCCCGCCATGTTCCTCTCTCTCTCCACTCTCACCGTGCTCCTCTCTCTCTCTCCACTCCCACCATGCTCCTCTCTCTCTCTCCACTCCCGCCGTGCTCCTCTCTCTCTCTCCGCTCCCGCCATGCTCCTCTCTCTCTCTCCGCTCCCGCCATGCTCCTCTCTCTCTCCACTCCCGCAGTGCTCCTCTCTCTCTCTCCACACCCACCGTGCTTCTCTCTCTCTCTCCACTCCCGCCGTGCTCCTCTCTCTCTCTCCGCTCCCGCCATGCTCCTCTCTCTCTCTCCGCTCCAGCCATGCTCCTCTCTCTCACTCTGCTCCCGCTGTGCTCCTCTCTCTCTCTCTGCTCCCGCCGTGCTCCTCTCTCTCTCTGCTCCCGCCGTGCTCCTCTCTCTCTCTCTGCTCCTGCCTTGCTCCTCTCTTTCTCTCTGCTCCCGCCGTGCTCCTCTCTCTCTCTGCTCCCGCTGTGCTCCTCTCTCTCTCTCTGCTCCCGCCGTGCTCCTCTCTCTCTCTCCACTCCCGCTGTGCTCCTCCCTCTCTCTCCGCTCTCGCCAGGCTCCTCTCTCTCTCTCTGCTCCCGCCGTGCCCCACTCGCTCTCTCCGCTCCCGCCGTGCTCCTCTCTCTCTCTCCGCTCCCACCGTGCTCCTCTCTCTCTCTCCACTCTTGCCGTGCTCCTCTCTCTCTCTCCGCTCCCACCGTGTTCCTCTCCCTCTCTCCGCTCCCGCCATGTTCCTCTCTCTCTCTCCGCTGCAGCTGTGCTCCTCTCTCTCTCTCTGCTCCCGCCATGCTCCTCTCTCTCTCTCTGCTCCCGCCGTGCTCCTCTCTCTCTCTCCGCTCTCGCCGTGCTCCTCTCTCTCTCTGCTCCCGCCGTGCTCCTCTCTCTCTCTCCACTCCCGCCGTGCTCCTATCTCTCTCTGCGCTCCCACCGTGCTCCTCTCTCTCTCTCCACTCCCGCGCTGCTCCTCTCTCTTTCTCCACTCCCGCCATGCTCCTCTCTCTCTCTCTGCTCCCGCCATGCTCCTCTCTCTCTCTCCACTCCCGCCGTGCTCCTCTCTCTCTCTCCACTCCCGCCGTGCTCCTCTCTCTTTCTCCACTCCCGCCGTGCTCCTCACTCTCTCTGCTCCCGCCGTGCTCCTCTCTCTCTCTCCTCTCCCGCCGTGCTCCTCTCTCTCTCTCTGCTCCCGCCGTGCTCCTCTCACTCTCTCTGCTCCCGCCGTGCTCCTCTCTCTCTCTCTGCTCCCGCCGTGCTCCTCTCTCTCTCTCTGCTCCCGCCGTGCTCCTCTCTCTCTCTCTGCTCCCGCCGTGCTCCTCTCTCTCTCTCCGCTCTCGCCGTGCTCCTCTCTCTCTGCTCCCGCCGTGCTCCTCTCTCTCTCTCCACTCCCGCCGTGCTCCTCTCCCTCTCTCCGCTCCTGCTGTGCTCCTTTCTCTTTCTCCACTCCTGCCGTGCTCCTCTCTCTCTCCACTCCCGCCGTGCTCCTCTCTCTTTCTCCGCTCCTGCTGTGCTCCTCTCTCTCTCCACACTCTCGCCGTGCTCCTCTCTCTCTCTACTCCTGCCATGCTCCACTCTCTCTCCACTCCCGCCATGCTCCTCTCTCTCTCTCTGCTCCCGCTGTGCTCCTCTCTCTCTCTCCTCTCTCTCCGTGCTCCTCTCTCTCTCCACTCCCGCTGTGCTGCTCTCTCTCTCTCCACTCCCGCTGTGCTCCTCTCTCTCTCTCCACTCCCGCCATGCTCCTCTCTCTCTCTCCACTCCCGCTGTGCTCTTCTCTCTCTCTCCACTCTCGCCATGCTCCTCTCTCTCTCCACTCCCGCCGTGCTCCTCTCCCTCTCTCCGCTCTCGCCGTGCTCCTCTCTCTCTCTGCTCCCGCCATGCTCCTCTCTCTCTCTGCACTCCCACTGTGCTCCTCTCTCTCTCTCTGCCCCCCCCGTGCTCTTCGCTCTATCCCGCTCTCACCATGCTCCTCTCTCTCTCTGTTCCCGCTGTGCTCCTCTCTCTCTCTCTGCTCCCGCCGTGCTCCTCTCTCTCTCTGCTCCCGCCGTGCTCCTCTCCCTCTCTCTGCTCCCGCCGTGCTCCTCTCTCTCTCTCCACTCCCGCCATGCTCCTCTCCCTCTCTCTGCTCCCGCCGTGCTCCTCTCTCTCTCTCCGCTCCCACATGCTCCTCTCTCTCTCCACTCCCGCCGTGCTCCTCTCTCTCTCTTTGCTCCCGCCGTGCTCCTCTCTCTCTCTGCACTCCCGCCGTGCTCCTCTCTCTCTCTCCACTCCCGCCGTGTTCGTCTCCCCCTCTCTACTCTCCCGCCGTGTTCCTCTCTCTCCTCTCTCCGCTCCCGCCTTTCTCCTCTCCCTCTCTCTGCTCCTGCCGTGCTCCTCTCTCTCTCTCCACTCCCGCCGTGCTCCTCTCTCTCTCCACTCCCGCCGTGCTCCTCTCTCTCTCTTTGCTCCCGCCGATCTCCTCTCTCTCTATCCACTCTCGCCGTGCTCCTCTCCCTCTCTCTGCTCCTGCCGTGCTCCTCTCTCTCTCTCCACTCCCACCGTGCTCCTCTCCCTCTCTCCACTCCCGCCGTGTTCGTCTCCCCCTCTCTACTCTCCCGCCGTGTTCCTCTCTCTCCTCTCTCCGCTCCCGCCTTTCTCCTCTCCCTCTCTCTGCTCCTGCCGTGCTCCTCTCTCTTTCTCCACTCCCGCCGTGCTCCTCTCCCTCTCTCTGCTCCTGCTGTGTTCCTCTCTCTCTCTCCACTCCCGCCGTGTTCCTCTCTCTCTCCACTCCCGCCTATCTCCTCTCTCTCTCTACTCCCACCGTGCTCCTCTCTCGCTCTCCGCTCCCGCTGAGCTCCTCTCTCTTTCTCCACTCCCGCCGTGCTCCTCTCCGTCTTTCTGCTCCCGCCATACTCCTCTCTCCCTTTCCTCTCCTGCCGTGCTCCTATCTCTCTCTCCGCTCCCACCGTGCTCCTCTCTCTCTCTCCACTCCCGCCGTGCTCCTCTCTCTTTCTCCACTCCCGCCGTGCTCCTCTCTCTCTCTCTCTGCTCCCGCCGTGCTCCTCTCTCTCTCTCCACTCCCGCCGTGCTCCTCTCTCTCTCCACTCCCGCTGTGCTCCTCTCTCTTTCTCCGCTCCCGCCGTGCTCCTCTCTTCTCTCTCTGCTCCCGCCGTTCTCCTCTCTCTCTCTCCTCTCCCGCAGTGCTCCTCTCTCTCTCTCTGCTCCCGCCGTGCTCCTCTCTCTCTCTCCTCTCCCGCCGTGCGCCTCTCTCTCTCTCTGCTCCCGCCGTGCTCCTCTCTCTCTCTCCTCTCCCGCCGTGCTCCTATCTCTCTCCCCGCTCCCACCGTGCTCCTCTCTCTCTCTCCACTCCCGCCGTTCTCCTCTCTCTCTCTGCTCCCACCTTGCTCCTCTCTCTCTCTTTGCTCCCGCCGTGCTCCTCTCTCTCTCTCCACTCCCGCCATGCTCCTCTCTCTCTCTCCACTCCCGCCGTGTTCCTCTCCCTCTCTCCACGTCCGCCGTGTTCCTCTCTCCGCTCCCGCCGTGCTCCTCTCTCTCTCTCTGCTCCTGCCGTGCTCCTCTCTCTCTCTCCACTCCCGCCCTGCTCCTGTCCCTCTCTCCACTCCCGCCGTGTTCCTCTCTCTCTCTCCACTCCCGCCTTTCTCCTCTCTCTCTCTCTGCTCCCGCCGTGCTCCTCTCTCTCTCTCCGCTCCCGCCGTGCTCCTCTCTCTCTCTCCGCTCAGGCCGTGCTCCTCCCCTCTCTCCACTCGCGCCATGCTCCTCTCCCTCTCTCTGCTCCCGCAGTGTTCCTCTCTCTCTCTCCACTCCCACCGTGCTCCTCTCCCTCTCTCCGCTCCCGCCGTGCTCCTCTCTCTCTCTCCGCTCCCACCATCCTCCTCTCTCTCCACTCTCGCCGTGCTCCTCTCTCTCTCTCTCCACTCCCGCCGTGTTCCTCTCCCTCTCTCCACTCCCGCCGTGTTCCTCTCTCTCTCGCCACTCCCGCCGTGCTCATCTCTCTCTCTCCACTCCCGCCGTGTTCCACTCCCTCTCTCCGCTCCAGCCATGTTCCTCTCCCTCTTTCCTCTCCCGCCGTGCTCCTCTCTCTCTCTCCACTCCCACCGTGCTCCTCTCTCACTCTCCACTCCCGCCGTGCTCCTCTCTCACTCTCCACTCCCGTCGTGCTCCTCCCTCTCTCCGCTCCCGCCATGTTCCTCTCTCTCTCCACTCTCACCGTGCTCCTCTCTCTCTCTCCGCTCCCGCCGTGCTCCTCTCTCTCTCCACTCCCGCAGTGCTCCTCTCTCTCTCTACACTCCCACCATGCTCCTCTCTCTCTCTCCACTCCCGCCGTGCTCCTCTCTCTCTCTACGCTCCCGCCATGCTCCTCTCTCTCTCTCCGCTCCCGCCGTGCTCCTCTCTCTCTCCACTCCCGCAGTGCTCCTCTCTCTCTCTCCACTCCCACCGTGCTCCTCTCTCTCTCTCCACTCCCGCCGTGCTCCTCTCTCTCTCTCCGCTCCCGCCATGCCATTCTCTCTCTCTCCGCTCCCGCCATGCTCCTCTCTCTCACTCCGCTCCCGCTGTGCTCCTCTCTCTCTCTCTGCTCCCGCCGTGCTCCTCTCTCTCTCTGCTCCCGCCGTGCTCCTCTCTCTCTCTCTGCTCCTGCCTTGCTCCTCTCTTTCCCTCTGCTCCCGCCGTGCTCCTCTCTCTCTCTCCACTCCCGCTGTGCTCCTCCCTCTCTCTCCGCTCTCGCCGGGCTCCTCTCTCTCTCTCTGCTCCCGCCGTGCCCCACTCACTCTCTCCGCTCCCGCCGTGCTCCTCTCTCTCTCTCCGCTCCCACCGTGCTCCTCTCTCTCTCTCCACTCTTGCCGTGCTCCTCTCTCTCTCTCCGCTCCCACCGTGTTCCTCTCCCTCTCTCCGCTCCCGCCGTGTTCCTCTCTCTCTCTCCGCTCCCGCTGTGCTCCTCTCTCTCTCTCTGCTCCCGCCGTGCTCCTCTCTCTCTCTCTGCTCCCGCCGTGCTCCTCTCTCTCTCTCCACTCCCGCCGTGCTCCTATCTCTCTCTGCGCTCCCACCGTGCTCCTCTCTCTCTCTCCACTCCCGCGCTGCTCCTCTCTCTTTCTCCACTCCCGCCATGCTCCTCTCTCTCTCTCTGCTCCCGCCATGCTCCTCTCTCTCTCTCCACTCCCGCCGTGCTCCTCTCTCTCTCTCCACTCCCGCCGTGCTCCTCTCTCTTTCTCTGCTCCCGCCGTGCTCCTCTCTCTCTCTCTGCTCCCGCCGTGCTCCTCTCTCTCTCTCCTCTCCCGCCGTGCTCCTCTCTCTCTCTCTGCTCCCGCCGTGCTCCTCTCACTCTCTCTGCTCCCGCCGTGCTCCTCTCTCTCTCTCTGCTCCCGCCGTGCTCCTCTCTCTCTCTCTCTGCTCCTGCCGTGCTCCTCTCTCTCTCTCTGCTCCCGCCGTGCTCCTCTCTCTCTCTCCGCTCTCGCCGTGCTCCTCTCTCTCTCTGCTCCCGCCGTGCTCCTCTCTCTCTCTCCACTCCCGCCGTGCTCCTCTCCCTCTCTCCGCTCCTGCTGTGCTCCTTTCTCTTTCTCCACGCCCGCCGTGCTCCTCTCTCTCTCTCCACTCCCGCCGTGCTCCTCTCTCTTTCTCCGCTCCTGCTGTGCTCCTCTCTCTCTCCACACTCTCGCCGTGCTCCTCTCTCTCTCTCTACTCCTGCCATGCTCCACTCTCTCTTCACTCCCGCCATGCTCCTCTCTCTCTCTCTGCTCCCGCTGTGCTCCTCTCTCTCTCTCCTCTCTCTCCGTGCTCCTCTCTCTCTCCACTCCCGCTGTGCTGCTCTCTCTCTCTCTCCACTCCCGCTGTGCTCCTCTCTCTCTCTCCACTCCCGCCATGCTCCTCTCTCTCTCTCCACTCCCGCTGTGCTCTTCTCTCTCTCTCCACTCTCGCCATGCTCCTCTCTATCTCCACTCCCGCCGTGCTCCTCTCCCTCTCTCCGCTCTCGCCGTGCTCCTCTCTCTCTCTGCTCCCGCCATGCTCCTCTCTCTCTCTGCACTCCCGCTGTGGTCCTCTCTCTCTCTCTGCCCCCCCCCCGTGCTCTTCGCTCTATCCCGCTCTCACCATGCTCCTCTCTCTCTCTGTTCCCGCTGTGCTCCTCTCTCTCTCTCTGCTCCCGCCGTGCTCCTCTCTCTCTGCTCCCGCCGTGCTCCTCTCCCTCTCTCTGCTCCCGCCGTGCTCCTCTCTCTCTCTCCACTCCCGCCATGCTCCTCTCCCTCTCTCTGCTCCCGCCGTGCTCCTCTCTCTCTCTCCGCTCCCACATGCTCCTCTCTCTCTCCACTCCCGCCGTGCTCCTCTCTCTCTCCAATCCCACTGTGGTCCTCTCTCTCTCTCTGCCCCCCCCCCGTGCTCTTCGCTCTATCCCGCTCTCACCATGCTCCTCTCTCTCTCTGTTCCCGCTGTGCTCCTCTCTCTCTCTCCCCTCCCGCCGTGTTCCTCTCTCTCCACTCCCGCCGTGCTCCTCTCTCTCTCTTTGCTCCCGCCGTGCTCCTCTCTCTCTCTCCACTCCCGCCGTGCTCCTCTCTCTCTCTCCACTCCCGCCGTGTTCGTCTCCCCCTCTCTACTCTCCCGCCGTGTTCCTCTCTCTCCTCTCTCCGCTCCCACCTTTCTCCTCTCCCTCTCTCTGCTCCTGCCGTGCTCCTCTCCCTCTCTCTACTCCCGCCGTGCTCCTCTCTCTCTCCACTCCCGCCGTGCTCCTCTCTCTCTCTTTGCTCCCGCCGATCTCCTCTCTCTCTATCCACTCTCGCCGTGCTCCTCTCCCTCTCTCTGCTCCTGCCGTGCTCCTCTCTCTCTCTCCACTCCCACCGTGCTCCTCTCCCTCTCTCCACTCCTGCCGTGTTCGTCTCCCCCTCTCTACTCTCCCGCCGTGTTCCTCTCTCTCCTCTCTCCGCTCCCGCCTTTCTCCTCTCCCTCTCTCTGCTCCTGCCGTGCTCCTCTCTCTTTCTCCACTCCCGCCGTGCTCCTCTCTCTCTCTCCACTCCCACCGTGCTCCTCTCTCTCTCTCCACTCCCGCCGTGTTCGTCTCCCCCTCTCTACTCTCCCGCCATGTTCCTCTCTCTCCTCTCTCCGCTCCCGCCTTTCTCCTCTCCCTCTCTCTGCTCCTGCCGTGCTCCTCTCTCTCTCTCCACTCCCGCCGTGCTCCTCTCTCTCTCCACTCCCACCGTGCTCCTCTCTCTCTCTTTGCTCCCGCCGATCTCCTCTCTCTCTATCCACTCTCGCCGTGCTCCTCTCCCTCTCTCTGCTCCTGCCGTGCTCCTCTCTCTCTCTCCACTCCCACCGTGCTCCTCTCACTCTCTCCACTCCCGCCGTGTTCGTCTCCCCCTCTCTACTCTCCCGCCGTGTTCCTCTCTCTCCTCTCTCCGCTCCCGCCTTTCTCCTCTCCGTCTTTCTGCTCCCGCCATGCTCCTCTCTCCCTTTCCTCTCCCGCCGTGCTCCTATCTCTCTCTCCGCTCCCACCGTGCTCCTCTCTCTCTCTCCACTCCCGCCGTGCTCCTCTCTCTTTCTCCACTCCCGCCGTGCTCCTCTCTCTCTCTCTCTGCTCCAGCCGTGCTCCTCTCTCTCTCTCCACTCCCGCCGTGCTCCTCTCTCTCTCCACTCCCGCTGTGCTCCTCTCTCTTTCTCCGCTCCCGCCGTGCTCCTCTCTCTCTCTCTGCTCCCGCCGTTCTCCTCTCTCTCTCTCCTCTCCCGCAGTGCTCCTCTCTCTCTCTCTGCTCCCGCCGTGCTCCTCTCTCTCTCTCCTCTCCCGCCGTGCGCCTCTCTCTCTCTCTGCTCCCGCCGTGCTCCTCTCTCTCTCTCCTCTCCCGCCGTGCTCCTATCTCTCTCCCCGCTCCCACCGTGCTCCTCTCTCTCTCTCCACTCCCGCCGTTCTCCTCTCTCTCTCTGCTCCCACCTTGCTACTCTCTCTCTCTTTGCTCCCGCCGTGCTCCTCTCTCTCTCTCCACTCCCGCCATGCTCCTCTCTCTCTCTCCACTCCCGCCATGTTCCTCTCTCTCTCTCCACTCCCGCCGTTCTCCTCTCTCTCTCTCCTCTCCCGCCGTGCTCCTATCTCTCTCCCCGCTCCCACCGTGCTCCTCTCTCTCTCTCCACTCCCGCCGTTCTCCTCTCTCTCTCTGCTCCCACCTTGCTCCTCTCTCTCTCTTTGCTCCCGCCGTGCTCCTCTCTCTCTCTCCACTCCTGCCATGCTCCTCTCTCTCTCTCCACTCCCGCCATGTTCCTCTCTCTCTCTCCACTCCCGCCGTTCTCCTCTCTCTCTCTCTGCTCCCGCCGTGCTCCTCTCTCTCTCTCCGCTCAGGCCGTGCTCCTCCCCTCTCTCCACTCGCGCCATGCTCCTCTCCCTCTCTCTGCTCCCGCAGTGTTCCTCTCTCTCTCTCCACTCCCACCGTGCTCCTCTCCCTCTCTCCGCTCCCGCCGTGCTCCTCTCTCTCTCTCCACTCCCACCATCCTCCTCTCTCTCCACTCTCGTCGTGCTCCTCTCTCTCTCTCTCTCCACTCCCGCCGTGTTCCTCTCCCTCTCTCCACTCCCGCCGTGTTCCTCTCTCTCTCGCCACTCCCGCCGTGCTCATCTCTCTCTCTCTCCACTCCCGCCGTGTTCCACTCCCTCTCTCCGCTCCAGCCATGTTCCTCTCCCTCTTTCCTCTCCCGCCGTGCTCCTCTCTCTCTCTCCACTCCCACCGTGCTCCTCTCCCTCTCTCCACGTCCGCCGTGTTCCTCTCTCCGCTCCCGCCGTGCTCCTCTCTCTCTCTCCACTCCCGCCCTGCTCCTGTCCCTCTCTCCACTCCCGCCATGTTCCTCTCTCTCTCTCCACTCCCGCCGTTCTCCTCTCTCTCTCTCTGCTCCCGCCGTGCTCCTCTCTCTCTCTCCGCTCCCGCCGTGCTCCTCTCTCTCTCTCCGCTCAGGCCGTGCTCCTCCCCTCTCTCCACTCGCGCCATGCTCCTCTCCCTCTCTCTGCTCCCGCAGTGTTCCTCTCTCTCTCTCCACTCCCACCGTGCTCCTCTCCCTCTCTCCGCTCCCGCCGTGCTCCTCTCTCTCTCTCCGCTCCCACCATCCTCCTCTCTCTCCACTCTCGCCGTGCTCCTCTCTCTCTCTCTCCACTCCCGCCGTGTTCCTCTCCCTCTCTCCACTCCCGCCGTGTTCCTCTCTCTCTCACCACTCCCGCCGTGCTCATCTCTCTCTCTCCACTCCCGCCGTGTTCCACTCCCTCTCTCCGCTCCAGCCATGTTCCTCTCCCTCTTTCCTCTCCCGCCGTGCTCCTCTCTCTCTCTCCACTCCCACCGTGCTCCTCTCTCACTCTCCACTCCCGCCGTGCTCCTCTCTCACTCTCCACTCCCGTCGTGCTCCTCCCTCTCTCCGCTCCCACCATGTTCCTCTCTCTCTCCACTCTCACCGTGCTCCTCTCTCTCTCTCCGCTCCCGCCGTGCTCCTCTCTCTCTCCACTCCCGCAGTGCTCCTCTCTCTCTCTCCACTCCCACCATGCTCCTCTCTCTCTCTCCACTCCCGCCGTGCTCCTCTCTCTCTCTCCGCTCCCGCCATGCTCCTCTCTCTCTCTCCGCTCCCGCCGTGCTCCTCTCTCTCTCCACTCCCGCAGTGCTCCTCTCTCTCTCTCCACTCCCACCGTGCTCCTCTCTCTCTCTCCACTCCCGCCGTGCTCCTCTCTCTCTCTCCGCTCCCGCCATGCTCCTCTCTCTTTCTCCACTCCCGCCATGCTCCTCTCCGTCTTTCTGCTCCCGCCATGCTCCTCTCTCCCTTTCCTCTCCCGCCGTGCTCCTATCTCTCTCTCCGCTCCCACCGTGCTCCTCTCTCTCTCTCCACTCCCGCCGTGCTCCTCTCTCTTTCTCCACTCCCGCCGTGCTCCTCTCTCTCTCTCTCTGCTCCCGCCGTGCTCCTCTCTCTCTCTCCACTCCCGCCGTGCACCTCTCTCTCTCCACTCCCGCTGTGCTCCTCTCTCTTTCTCCGCTCCCGCCGTGCTCCTCTCTCTCTCTCTGCTCCCGCCGTTCTCCTCTCTCTCTCTCCTCTCCCGCAGTGCTCCTCTCTCTCTCTCTGCTCCCGCCGTGCTCCTCTCTCTCTCTCCTCTCCCGCCGTGCACCTCTCTCTCTCTCTGCTCCCGCCGTGCTCCTCCCTCTCTCTCCTCTCCCGCCGTGCTCCTATCTCTCTCCCCGCTCCCACCGTGCTCCTCTCTCTCTCTCCACTCCCGCCGTTCTCCTCTCTCTCTCTGCTCCCACCTTGCTCCTCTCTCTCTCTTTGCTCCCGCCGTGCTCCTCTCTCTCTCTCCACTCCCCCCATGCTCCTCTCTCTCTCTCCACTCCCGCCGTGTTCCTCTCCCTCTCTCCACGTCCGCCGTGTTCCTCTCTCCGCTCCCGCCGTGCTCCTCTCTCTCTCTCTGCTCCTGCCGTGCTCCTCTCTCTCTCTCCACTCCCGCCCTGCTCCTGTCCCTCTCTCCACTCCCGCCGTGTTCCTCTCTCTCTCTCCACTCCCGCCGTTCTCCTCTCTCTCTCTCTGCTCCCGCCGTGCTCCTCTCTCTCTCTTTGCTCCCGCTGTTTTCCTCTCTCTCTCTCCACTCCCGCCGTGCTCCTCTCTCTCTCTCCACTCCCGCCGTGCTCCTCTCTCTCTCTTTGCTCCCGCCGTGCTCCTCTCTCTCTCTCCACTCCCGCCGTGCTCCTCTCTCTCTCTCCACTCCCGCCGTGTTCCTCTCCCTCTCTCCACGTCCGCCGTGTTCCTCTCTCTCTCTCTGCACCTGCCGTGCTGCTCTCTCTCTCTCCACTCCCGCCGTGCTCCTGTCCCTCTCTCTGCTCTTGCTGTGCTCCTCTCTCTCTCTCCACTCCCGCCGTGCTCATCTCTCTCTCTCCGCCCCCACCATGCTCCTCTCCCTCTCTGCTCCTGTCGTGCTCCTCTCTTTCTCTATCCGCTCCCGCTGTGTTCCTCTCTCTTGCTCTGTCTCCGGTCTCCGACTCTCGGCTTTTGGCGTGCTTTTTAAACCTCCGTTCCCGCCATGTACATTTACAAGATGCACTGCAGCAACTCGCCAAACCTCCTTGCTGAGCACCTTCTAAACCCACAACCTCTACCATCTAGAAGGACAAGGGCATCAGACACATGAGAACACCACTGCAAGCTCCTCTTCAAGGCACATGCCATCCTGACTTTCAACTGTATCACCATTTCTTCATTGTCACTGGATCAAAAACCTGGAACTCAGTCCCTAACACAGCACTGTGATTGTACCTACACTACATGGACTGCAGCAGTTCAAGAAGGCGGCTCATCACCACTTTCTCAAGGACAATTAGGGATGGACAATAAATGCTTGCCTTGCCAGCAAAGCTCACATCTCATGAATGGATAAAAAAAATCACTCACGCTTACCTGCATTGAAATTCATCTGGCACAGTTTCACCCACTCACTTAATTTATCAATGTCTCTTTGTAATTTTATACTTCCCACACTACTTACTAAGCCACCAATCTTTGTGTCAGCAGCAAACTTGGATATACAGCTCGCTATTGCATTATCTATGTCATTAATAAATAGAGTGAATAGTTTGCTTATTTAGTGGTGAATGACAGGTCGTTTTAGTTGGAAATTCACAGTCTCTGCAAAATTGATTGAAATAGCAACAAAATATTTTGCAGGCAGCAACAAGGGAGGCTCCATCCACCAGTGTGGACTGAAATTGGAGCATTGCATCAAAAAGGGGAGGTCAGTGTCTAATATACAGACTGGGAATATAATGTTAACTCGATCAACCCGTGAGATGGTAATAGGAACATACACTGACACACCATTAAATAACTGACCCGTGAAGGGGTAATAAGAACACAGACAATGGTGTACACTGTGTCACATTGAATATTCGTCGATGGAGAAATGGTGAGGGCAATTTATCAAACTGATTAATATTTCCTGACATGTCTCAGTAACTGGACATAATTTCAAAATCTTCTTTAGCTTCAGTGGAGCAGCCTAGCTACAAAGTTCAAGTGTTAGTTTGTCAGCACTTCCATCAGTAACAGTCATGACTCCAGGTGAGAAACTGACAATGTTTTTAATGGAAATTTTTATTATTAAAGTTCAGATTTTTGACTTTAATCCCACTCACAAGGAGCCCATTACAAATATATTTGTTTCCTTCAGCTCAGGTGCATCGACACTGTCTGGTCTTCTAAAGAAAGCAGGAGTTTCTTAGGAAATAAAAGACCACTAGTCATAACAATCAGTTACTTTCCCACAGAACAACCCACCTATCCATGGACGCACCATATCCTTCAACCCCACCTACCCAGCTTCACCATATCCCTCAACCCCACCTACCCACCTTCTCCCCAAATCCCACAACCCCACCTACGCACCTTCACAATATCCCTCAACCCCACCTACCCACCTTCTCCCCATATCCCTCAACCCCACCTACCTTTCTTCTCTCCATATCCCCCAACTCCACCTACCCACCTTCTCCCCATATCCCTAACTTAATCCACCTATCCACCTTCTCCCCCTATCCCTCAACCCCACCTACCCATCTTCACCATATCCCTCAACCCCACCTACCCACCTTCTCCTCACATCACTCAATTCTTTCTCTCTGAGACAAATATATGTTAAACCTGAACACAGCTGTTAGCGTTAAGTCTATGGTGGTGATAATTAGTGTGTTAGTGAACAGTGTGCTTGTGTCCCAGTCCATATCTCATAAGTGCCAAATAGTTGGTCAGACAATTGAATGTTTACTCTACACCACTTAGGAATGGTGTAACGATAATGGGTTTACTATGGGCAGGCACAATGTGTTGCTGTCTCCCTCATGTACAGCTGCTGTTGCTGCATTGATCAGCGTTGGGTTACATGTACAATCTCTGAGCTGTGGGGCTGCAGGACATTTCTACTGAAATCTTCACTTGGCTTAAAGACATAAGGGGAGTGTAAGAACTTGTCTACAGATAACACTGCCTTCTTCCACCTCCGTAACCTCTCTTGTCTCCACCTCAGTCTCTGTCCATCTGCTGCTTAAACCCTCATCTGTGCTTCTGTTACTTCCAGACTCAACTATTCCAATGCTCTCCTAGTCAGTCTCCCATCTTCCACATTCTATAAACATGTGCTCATCCAAAACTCTGCTGCCCATAGTTTAGCTCTCGCCAAGTCCCAATCACCCATTACCCCTGTGCTCACTGACCTACATCGGTTCCTGGTCCAGCAACACCACGATTTTCAAATTTTCATCCTTGTTTTCAAATCTCTCCATGGTTTCACCCCTCCCTATCTCTGTAACTTCCTTCAGCCTTACAACCCTCTGAGATCTCTGTGCTCATCAAATTCTGGCCTCTTGCGCATCCCTCATTTTTACAGCTCCATCGCTGTCTGCCATGCCATCAGCTGTCTGGGCCCTAAGCTCTGGAATTCCCTTTCTAAACCTCTCCACCACTCTATCCTCCTTTAAGATGCTCCTTAAAACTTACCTCTTTGACCAAGCTTTGGTCGCCTCTCATGATATCTCCTTATATAATATATAATTTTCACTATAAGTCCACTGACTCCCACATCTATCTTGGCTACGCTTCCTCACATCCCACTTCCTTAAGGACTCTATCCTATTCTCCCAGTTTCTCCATCTCTGACACATTTGTTTGGACAATGCAACATTCCATACCAGCGTTTCCAATACGTCTTCCTTTTTCCTCAAGTGAGGATTCCCGCACTGTGGTTGGCAGGGCTCTCGACTATGTCCATTTTATTTCACACACTTCTGTCTCACTCCTTTCCCTCCCTCCCAAAACCACAATAGTGTTTCCCTTGTCCTCACCTTCCACCCTACCAGCCTCCGCATTCAACGGATCATCCTCAACTATTTCTACCACCTCCAGCGTGATGCCACCATCAAACACACCTTCGCCTCCCCTCCATTTTGGTAGGAGGAATGAGGAGAGGCAATATAAACTAAAGGGTACAATTCTAAAGGGGGCGCAGGAGCAGAGGGACCTGGGGGAATATGCGCACAAATTATAGAAGATTGCACGGCAGGTTGAGAAAACAGTTAATGAAGCATATGGGATCCTGGGCTTTTTAAATAGGAGCATAGAGTACAAGAACAAGGAAGTTATGATGTACTTTTATAAAACACTGGTTCGGCCTCAACTGGAGTATTGGGTCCTGTTCTGAGCACCACACTTTAGGAAGGCATTAGAGAGGGTGCAGAAAGATTTATGAGAATGTTTCCCAGGATGAGGAACTTCAGTTCCGTGGATAGGTTGGAGAAGCTGGGGTTGTTCTCCTTGGAGAAGAGACGATTAAAAGGAGATTTGATGGAGGTATTCAAAATCATGAGGAGTCCTGACAGAGTAGATAGGGAGAAACTGTTCCCACTGGCGGAAGGATCCAGAACCAGAGGACATCAATTTAATGTGGTTGGCAAAAGAAGCAATGGCAGTCAGTGGTGAGGATCTGGAATGCACTGCCTGGACAGAGATTCAATCGAGGCCTTCAAAAGACAATTGGATAATTATTTGAGGAGGAAAGGTTTGCAGGGCTATGGGGAAAAGGCAGGGGCACAGGACTAGGTGAGTTGCTCTTGCAAAGAGCCAGCACAGACACAATGGGCCAAATGGCCTCCTTTCATGCTGTAACCATTCTATGGTTCTACGATTCTTTCAGAATTCCGAAGGGACTGTTCCCTCCGCGATACCCTGGTCTACTCCACAATCACCTCCAACAACCCCTCCCTTTCCTACAGCGCCTATCCATGCAAGTTCAGGAGATGCACCATCTGCCCTTTTACCTCCCCCTTTCTCATTGTCCAAGGCCCGATACACTCCTTCCAAGTGAAGCAGCGATTTACTTGTACTTCATTCAGCTTAGTGTACTGTATTCACTGCCTACGATGCGGTTACCTCTACATTGGGGAGACCAAACTCAGACTGGGTGACCGCTTTGCGGAATATCTCCATTCAATCCACAAGCATGACCATGAGCTTCCAGTCACCGGTCCCTTTAATTCTCCACCCTGTTCCCCCTCTCACCTTTCTGTCCTCGGCCTCCTGCAATCTTCCAATGGAATTCGACGCAAGTGTGCGGAACAGCATCTCATCTTTCAACTGAGCACTTTACAGCCTTCTGGACTCAACACTTGAGTCAACAATTTTAGATTATAACCTCTGCCACCATTTGTTTTCCTTTCTCTTTGCTTTTTCTTTGCTCCCTCATGTTTCTTTCTTATTTCCGTTACTCTGCTTTCACACAACAGCTATTCAGAATCCTGCCATTCACACCTCCACGAGACACATCTTCTGTTTCCTTTTTTGTCCCATTACCACGCCTTTAGCCTTGCACCAGGAAACCTTTCGTCATTTAATCTCTCCTGTTTTCTACCCTATCACAAAACTTCCCCTTTGTTCTACTTCCCCCCGTCCTCCTTTCACCTGATCAAAACCTATTACATTTCTAACTTTTCCCCCTTTCTAATGAAAGATCATTGACCTGAAACATTAACTCTGCTTCTCTCTCCGCAGATGCTGCCAGACCTGCTGAGTATTACCAGCATTTTCTGTTTTTATTTCAAATTTCCAGCATCCGCAGCATTTTGCTTTTCTGATATCTTCTTATGTGGCTCAGCGTTAAATTGTGTTTATTAACACTCATGTGAAGCTCCTTGGGATGGTAAAGGCATTATATAAATGCAAGTTGTGGTTGTTGGATTCAGTGCTGGGCAAGTAGTATGATTGGCTGATTTTTTAATGCTTTCGTGGGATGTGGGCGTCGCTGGCAAGGCCAGCATTTTGTTGCCCATCCCTAATTGCCCTTGACAACTGAGTGGCTTGCTAGGCCATTTCAGAGGGCAGTTAAGAGTCAACCACATTGCTGAGGGTCCGCTGGTAAATCATGTCATAAGGTCCCAGCACAGCAGGTCAGATATAGCTTCTTGGGAATAGCTAGATTGTGACAGAGCTGTAGCATCTCATTTGGGAAGATCCCGCTAGATCACATTCCCCTGCCAGGGACTTACAATCTCATTGTGGTTTTTAAGTTCTGACACCTTTGGACCTTTCCAGCCTGCCACAGCGAACACCTGCAGCGCCAGCCAGAAAATGTTGCTCACAGATCTATCAAACCAGATCCAATGGAAGCAATGGCCTTATCACTTCTATCACTGACCAACAGCTGCAAAACAAGAATATAAGAAATAGGAGCAGGAGTAGACCAGACAGCCCCTTGAGCCTGTTCCACCATTCAATACGATCATGCCTGATCTTCTCCCTCAACTCCACTTTCTCGCCCGCTCCCCATATCCCTTGATTCCCTGAGAGACCAAAAATCTGTCTAACTCAGCCTTAAATATGCTCAACCATGAAGCATCCACAACCCTCTGGGGTAGAGAATTCCAAAAATTCACAATCCTTTGAGTGAAATTGTTTCTCCTGACCTCAATGCGAAATAACCAACCCCTTATCCTGAGACTATACCTCCATGTTCGAGATTCCCCAACCAGTGGAAACAACCGCTCAGTGTCTACCCTGTCAAGCCCCTTCAGAGTCTTGTATGCTTCAATGAGATCACCTCTCATTCTTTTAAAGTCCAGAGTGTATAGGCCCAACTTACTGATTATAGGACAACCCTCTCATTCCAGGAACCAATCTAGTGAACCTTCGTTGTACTGCCTCCAATACATATTTAGCCTTCCTTAAATATGGAGATCAAAGCTGCACGCACTACTCCAGATGTGGTCTTACCAAAGCCCTGTACAATTGTAGCAAGAATTCTTGATTTTTGTACTGTAATCTTCTTGCACTAAAGGCCAAAATACCATTTGCCTTCCTAATTGCTTGCTGTACCTACACGTTAACATTCTGTTATAAAAACAGCAAGTGCTGGAAATACTCAGCAGGTCTGGCAGCATCTGTGGAGAGAGATTCAGAGTTAACGTTTCAGGTCTGTGACCTTTCATCAGGGTTTTTATTTGTTGCTTTTGTATGATTTGTTAAGGAAAGATCATGGGCTGAATTTAATTCCCTCCCAGGCGTTGGGGTCCATGGCGGGGAAGGCCTGAAGATCGCACCGAAGGAGGCCTGCTCCTGACCCTGACGCCATGAGGGCCCGGCCCGATCTTCACGGAGGCGGAGAAGCCTCATGGCGGCCCCCACATCACTTGGCGACAGGCCCGGCATTTACATTTTTAAATAAATTTAAATACTTGGCTTAATTGCAAGCCCGCCTCCTCCTCCGGTCCTGGTGCAATCGTGGTGCCGCTGGCCGGCACTCCCGTGGTTTCCAATCCCCATCCCAGAATCAAGGTGCCAAACTAGTTCGGAGGGGGGAGCAGGTAATTTTTTCTGTGTGGGGAAGCAGCGATAAAGGGCTTTCATTGGTGGAGGGGATTGTGGGAAGGGGTAAAGTTGACAGTTTATGCACTTTGAGGGGGAGAAGGTCAGTTGGAAAACGTAATTCTTTTGGCATGGAGAGGGAAAGCATTTAATATTGTGGATATTGTGGGGTGGGGGGAGCGGTTGGAGAGGTCCAAAAATGCCGTTTTTAATTTTTTTCGAAATTGTTTCTTGATTTCTTTAAAAACCCCAGAAGGGCTCCAAGCCTTTTGAAGTTGGCGTCAGGCAGCTGACGCTATTGCCAGTGACGGACAGGCCGCCCCCTCCACGTGATCGGGGGTAGAGGAGTGTGAGCTGCCCTGTCCATTCACATGAGTCACCGCACTGAAGATTGCAGCGGCTCACCGACATGAGGCTGGTGCGAGCGGAGTGACGCTTCCTTCGCCCGCCGTCAACCTCAGCGGCGGCAGAAGAAGATTCCGGCCCATGTACGACTTAATTGATTGAAATGTTTGAGGAGATTATAAGGAGGGTCGATGAGGGTAGCATGTTTGATGTAGGCCACATGGATTTTAGCAAGGCTTTTGACAAGGTCCCAGACTGGTCAGAAAAATAAAAACCCATGGGATCCAAGGGAAAGTGGCAAATTAGATCCAAAATTGGCTCAATGACAGGAAGCTAAGGGTAATGGTCGGCGGATGTTTTTGCAACAGGAAGGCTGTTTCTGGTGGGGTTCCACAGGGCTCAGTTCTTGGTCCCTTTCTGTTTGTTGTATATATCAATGATTTAGTCTTTAATATAGGGGACATGATTAAGAAGTTTGCAGATGGTACAAAAATTGAACGTGTGGTTGATAATGAGGAAGCTATCAATAGACTGGTCAGGTGAGCAGGAAAGTCGCAAATGGAACTCCAGATAAGTGTGAGATAGTGCATTTGGGGAAAGCAAATAAGGCAAGGGAATACACAATAATTGTTAGGATACTGGAAAATGTAGAGAACAGAGGGACCTTGGAATGCATGTCCACTGATCCCTGAAGGTAGCAGAATAGATAGCTGGTTTAGAAGGGATACTTTCCTTTATTAGCTGAGGCATAGAACATAAGAGCAGGGAGGTTTTGCTAGAACTGCATAAACCACTACTTAGGCCACAGCTAGAGTACTGTGTACAGTTCTGGTCACCACATTGATGGAAGGATGTGATCACATTAGAGAGGGTACAGAAGAGATTTACGAAGATCTTGTCAGAGTGCCAAATTTTAGCTGTGAAGTAAGATGAGATAGGCTGGGATTGTTTTCTTTGGAACAGAGGTAGCTGAAGGAAGACTTAATTGAGCTGTACAAAATTATGAGTGGCTTCAATAGGAAGGACCTATTTCCCTTAGCAGCGAGATCAATAACCAGGGGGCATAGATTTAAAGTAATTGGTAGAAGGATTAGAGAGGAGTTGAGGAGAATGTTTTTCCACCCAGAGGGTGTTGAGGGTCTGGAACTCACTGCCTGAAAGAGTGGTGGGGGCAAAAGCCCTCATCACATTTAAAAAATGCTTAGATATGCACTTGAAGGGCGACGGACCAAGAGCTGGAAAGTGGGTTAAAACTAGATAGCTCTTTTTCAGCCAACACAGATGCAATGGGCCAAATGGGCAACTCCTGTGCCATGCATGTTCCATGTTTCTGTACTGAGGAAGCCCTGCTCTTTCGGGGGCAGCTCTAAGGGAGCACAGAACTGTCAGAGGGGCAGTACCGCGGGAGTGCTGCACTGTTGGAGGGGCAGTTTGTCGGAGCGCTGCACTGTCAAATGGTTGGTACTGAGGGAGACCTATACTGTGGCGAGGCAGCACTGATGGATTACTGCATTGTAAGAGGGGCATACTGAGGGAGGGCTGCACAGTTGGAGGAGCAGCAATGAGGGGCATTGCACTGTCGGACGAGCAGCACTGAGGGAGTGCTGCAGTCTGAGGGGCAGAACTGAGGGAGCACTGCACTGATGGAGGGGCAGTACTTTGGGTGCAAAGCACTGTGAGAGGACAGTGCAGATGGAGTGTTGCTCTGTCAATGGTTTAGTAGTAAGTGCTGCATTGTCGAAGGTGCCATCTTTCAGATGAGGTATTACACCAAGGCCTCCTCTGCCCTCTCAGGTCAATGTAAAAGATCCAACAGCCAGTATTTCAAAGAGAAGGGGGAGTTGACCTCAGTGTTCTGGGCCAATATGTATCCCTAAACCAGCATCACTAAAACAGACTGATCTATTGAGTATCACATTGCTGTTTGTGGGATCTTGCTATGTACAAATTTGCTGCTATCTTTCCTACATTACGACAGTGACTACATTTCAAATGTACTTCATTGGCTGTTAAGCATTTTGGGATGTCCTGAGGGTCTGAAAGGCACAAGGGAAATGTAAGCTCACTCTTTCTTTCTCACGTGCGCTCTCTCTCTTTCTCCCCTATCTTACAGCACAGATCCATTGAGGCTCATGAATAATTGTCACATGCTGTAAAAATCATGCTGAGCGATGAGTGTTTCATTGTGGAGCTCACATGGCAGAACAATAGGGTAAAGGTGAAAAAAGGAACCAGTGGTGGAGCATCAATGCAGCAAGGAGGCCACAATTCAAAGATAAAAAGATTCTTCACTCCAAACATTAACCTGTCTTTCCTGTCATGCTGTTTAAGGAACTATTGTGGATTTGAAGATGGCGACAGAGACGTAAATGGCATCAGGGAGCCCTCCCGGGGATATCTTATCTCTCAATGTTAGAAGTCCAGTTACTTTTTGAAAGACTTTGGAAATATTTTGACATAACTTGGTCATAAATAGGTTTAAGATGCTTGGCAAAAGAAGCAGAGAGGGACGATGAGGAGAATCTTTTACACAGCGAGTTGTCATCTGGAATGCGCTATCTGAAAGGCCAGGGGAAGCAGATTCAATAGTAACTTTCAAAAGAGAATTGGATAAATACTGAAAGGAGCAAAAAATGTCGGGCTGTGGGGAAAGAACAGGAGGTTGGAACTAATCAGATACCTCTTTCAAGGAGCCAGCACAGGTACAATGGGCTGATTGGCCTCCTTCTGTGCTGTGAGATTGCATGATTCGATGAGCCTGTCACAAAATGACATCAGTCCATACTCAGCCCTGCAAACAGCTTTCAGCAGCCGCAATTTCCCCTGTTCTGTTGAAAAAAACAATTGAGCAAAAAGGGCTCCAAGTGTGCAGAAGGGCCAATGGACTCCTCCAAATAGATGCCTGTGATTAGCCTCATACTGAAGATTGCAGGTTTCTGAAATCGCTAAAAGTGGTACAATTACCAATGTAACTTGTTAAAGCACCATATAGTTTTTAAAAAATGCAGAATTATTCAGTCTGTAAGAGTCAGTGTATTATGGGAAAACCATCCAGTCTTTCCAGACAGCAAATGAACTAAGAACAAGAATTTGCATTCTTGTACCACCTTTAATGTGGGAAAAGCTCCCTCGTTTCATGAAGGCTCAAGGAGAAAATGGCCACCAGGGCAAAGAAGGACATAGTAGGAGGGGTTGCCAAGAGTTTGGTTGAAGATCTGGGCTTTAAGGAGGGTCTTAAAGTGGGAGGGAGAGGAGGAATTCCATAGCCTGGGCTTGGTGAGCCGATGGTCAGCAAGGACAGAAGTGATGGGTGAGCGGGACCAGGTGTCTGATCGGATGTCAGCAGCAGAGCTTTGGAAGAGCTGAAGTTTACAAGAGGATGGAGGATGAGGGCAGCCAGGAGAGCGTTGGAACAGTCGAAGCTGGAAGTGAAGAAAGAATGAGTGAGTGTTTCAGCAGCAGATGAACTGAGGCAGGGCGGAGATGGGCGATGTTACAAAGGTGGAAGTCGATGGTCATGGTGATGGAAAGGATATGGAGTCAGAAGTTCAGCTCGGGGTCGAATTGAACAGCCTGGTTCAACCTGGGGCAGGGCTGAGGAGGAGGATGGAATCGGTGGGAAAAGAATGGAGCTTGTGACGGGGCCCGAAGATAACAGCTTCGGTCTTCCTGATATTGAGTAGCAGCAAATTTCGGCTCATCCAAGATGTCAGAGAAGAAGACTAAATTGATAGCTGAATTTGTGCTCCTGATTTTCAAAGAGAAGGCTGAGTGGTGATCTTAAAGAAGATTCAATATATTAATGGTCAGAGCAAAAACACATCGCAGAGAGATGTTTTAAACTTAGCAAAGGCAAGATGATAAAACAGTTTACACAGAGGGTGCTAAGTGTGGCAGGTTGTATCAGCTATTCAAGAAAGAATTGGTTTAGTACATCTGGAGGAGGTAGGGTCACATCTGGAAGAGGTAGGGTGACACCTGGAAAAGGTATGGGGATGATACCAATCGACTGAAACAGGACATAGATAGGCTATGATAGAATTGGCAGAGAAATAGTAAATAGAATTTAATATAGAGAAGTGTGAGGTGATGCATTTTAGCAGAAGGGATGAGGAGAGGCAATATATACGTAATGGCACAGTTCTAAAGAGTGTGCAGGGACAGAGGGACCTGGGGGTTCATGAAGGTGACAGGACATATTGAGAGAGTTGTTAGCAAAGCATATGGGATCTTGGGATTCATAAATAGAGGCATTGAGTACAAAAGCAGGGAAGATATGCTGAACCTTAATAAAGCTTTGGTTAGGCCACAACTCGAGTACTGTGTCCAGTTCTGGTCACCAATTATTAGGAAGGATGTGGGGATCCTTCAGAGAGTGATGGAGCATCCGGAATAAGGTGGGTGAGCTTGCAGCATGGGTTGGTACCTGGGATCTCGATGTTGTGGCCATTTCGGAGACATGGGTAGAGCAGGGACAGGAATGGATGTTGCAGGTTCCGGGATTTAGATGTTTCAGTAAGAACAGAGAAGATGGTAAAAGAGGGGGTGGTGTGGCATTGTTAATCAAGGAGAGTATTACGGCGGCAGAAAGGACGTTTGAGGACTCGTCTACTGAGTAGTATGGCCCAGGTCATTATCACTCACTCTGTAAAAAAGTTCTTCCTCACATCCCCCTGCATCTCTTCCCCAAAACCTTAAATCTGTTTCCCTAGTCCTTGTACCATCAGCTAATGGGAACAGCTTTTCTTGTCTACCTTATCTAAACCTGTCATAACCTGTCACCTCTATCAAATATCCCCTCAATCTCCTTTACTTCAAGGAGAACAAGCCCAGCTTCTCCAATCTAACCATATAGCTAAAATCTGTCATCACTGGGACCAATCTAGTAAATCTCCTTTGCACTAGAACATAGAACATTACAGCGCAGTACAGGCCCTTCGGCCCTCGATGTTGCGCCGACCTGTGAAACCATCTGACCTACACTATTCCATTTTCATCCATATGTCTATCCAATGACCACTTAAATGCCCTTAAAGTTAGAAACAGGAGAGGAGAGGTCACCCTGTTGGGAGTTTTCTATAGACCTCCGAATAGTTCCAGAGGTGTAGAGGAAAGGATAGCGAAGATGATTCTCGACAGGAGCGAGAGTAACAGGGTAGTTGTTATGGGGGATTTTAACTTTCCAAATATTGACTGGAAATACTATAGTTCGAGTACTTTAGATGGGTCAGTTTTTGTCCAGTGTGTGCAGGAGGGTTTTCTGACACAGTATGTAGACAGGCCAACCAGGGGCGATGCCACATTGGATTTGGTACTGGGTAATGAACCCGGCTAGGTGTTAGATTTAGATGCAGGTGAGCACTTTGGTGATAGTGATCACAATTCGGTTAGGTTTACCTTAGCGATGGGCAGGGACAGGTATATACCGCAGGGCAAAAATTATAGCTGGGGGAAAGGAAATTATGATGCGATTAGGCAAGATTTAGGAGCGTAGGATGGGGAAGGAAACTGCAGGGGATGGGCACAATCGAAATGTGGAGCTTATTCAAGGAGCAGCTACTGCGTGTCCTTGATAAGTATGTACCTGTCAGGCAGGGAGGAAGTTGTCGAGCGAGGGAGCCATGGTTTACTAAAGAAGTTGAAGCGCTTGTCAAGAGGAAGAAGAAGGCTTATGTTAGGATGAGACGTGAAGGCTCAGTTAGGGCGCTTGAGAGTTACAAGCTAGCCAGGAAGGATCTAAAGGGAGAGCTAAGAAGAGCAAGGAGAGGACACGAGAAGTCATTGGCAGATAGGATCAAGGAAAACCCTAAGGCTTTCTATAGGTATATCAGGAATAAAAGAATGACTAGAGTTAGATTAGGGCCAATCAAGGATAGTAGTGGGAAGTTGTGTGTGGAATCAGAGGAGATAGGGGAAGCGTTAAATGAATATTTTTCGTCAGTATTTACAGTAGAGAAAGAAAATGTTGTCGAGGAGAATACTGAGATTCAGACTACTAGGCTAGATGGGATTGAGGTTCACAAGGAGGAGGTGTTAGCAATTTTGGAAAGTGTGAAAATAGATAAGTCCCCTGGGCCAGATGGGATTTATCCTAGGATTCTCTGGGAAGCCAGGGAGGAGATTGCAGAGCCTTTGTCCTTGATCTTTATGTCGTCATTGTCAACAGGAATAGTGCCGGAAGACTGGAGGATAGCAAATGTTGTCCCCTTGTTCAAGAAGGGGAGTAGAGACAGCCCTGGTAATTATAGACCTGTGAGCCTTACTTCGGTTGTGGGTAAAATGTTGGAAAAGGTTATAAGAGATAGGATTTATAATCAACTTGAAAAGAATAAGTTCATTAGCGATAGTCAGCACGGTTTTGTGAAGGGTAGGTCGTGCCTCACAAACCTTATTGAGTTTTTCGAGGTGACCAAACAGGTGGATGAGGGTAAAGCCGTGGATGTGGTGTATATGGATTTCAGTAAGGCGTTTGATAAGGTTCCCCACGGTAGGCTATTGCAGAAAATACGGAAGTATGGGATTGAAGGTGATTTAGAGCTTTGGATCAGAAATTGGCTAGCTAAAAGAAGACAGAGGGTGGTGGTTGATGGCAAATGTTCATCCTGGAGTTTAGTTACTAGTGGTGTACCGCAAGGATCTGTTTTGGGGCCACTGCTGTTTGTCATTTTTATAAATGACCTGGATGAGGGTGTAGAAGGGTGGGTTAGTAAATTTGCAGATGACACGAAGGTCGGTGGAGTTGTGGATAGTGCCGAAGGATGTTGTAGGTTACAGAGGGACATAGATAGGCTGCAGAGCTGGGCTGAGAGATGGCAAATGGAGTTTAATGCGGAAAAGTGTGAGGTGATTCACTTTGGAAGGAGTAACAGGAATGCAGAGTACTGGGCTAATGGGAAGATTCTTGGTAGTGTAGATGAGCAGAGAGATCTTGGTGTCCAGGTACATAAATCCCTGAAAGTTGCCACCCAGGTTAATAGGGCTGTTAAGAAGGCATATGGTGTGTTAGCTTTTATTAGTAGGGGGATCGAGTTTCGGAGCCACGAGGTCATGCTGCAGCTGTACAAAACTCTGGTGCGGCCGCACCTGGAGTATTGCGTGCAGTTCTGGTCACCGCATTATAGGAAGGATGTGGAAGCTTTGGAAAGGGTGCAGAGGAGATTTACTAGGATGTTGCCTGGTATGGAGGGAAGGTCTTACGAGGAAAGGCTGAGGGACTTGAGGTTGTTTTCGTTAGAGAGAAGGAGGAGGAGAGGTGACTTAATAGAGACATATAAGATAATCAGAGGGTTAGATAGGGTGGATAGTGAGAGTCTTTTTCCTCGGATGGTGATGGCAAACACGAGGGGACATAGCTTTAAGTTGAGGGGTGATAGATATAGGACAGATGTCAGAGGTGGTTTCTTTACTCAGAGAGTAGTAGCGGCGTGGAATGCCCTGCCTGCAACAGTAGTAGACTCGCCAACTTTAAGGGCATTTAAGTGGTCATTGGATAGACATATGGATGAAAATGGAATAGTGTAGGTCAGATGGTTTCACAGGTCGGCGCAACATCGAGGGCCGAAGGGCCTGTACTGCGCTGTAATGTTCTATGTTCTAGTGCAAAGGAGATTTACTAGATTGGTCCCAGTGATGACAGATTTTAGCTATATGGTTAGATTGGAGAAGCTGGGCTTGTTCTCCTTGAAGTAAAGGAGATTGAGGGGATATTTGATAGAGGTGACAGGTTATGACAGGTTTAGATAAGGTAGACAAGAAAAGCTGTTCCCATTAGCTGATGGTACAAGGACTAGGGAAACAGATTTAAGGTTTTGGGGAAGAGATGCAGGGGGATGTGAGGAAGAACTTTTTTACAGAGTGAGTGATAATGACCTGGTACTCACTGCTTACGTGGGTGGTGGAAGCAAAAACTATGAATGATTTCAAAAGGAAATTGGATGGGCACTTGAGGGAAATAAATTTAAAGAACTACGGGGATAGAATGAGGAAATGGGATTGACTGGATTGCTCTGCAGAGAACCAGCATGGACTCAATGGGCCGAATGACCTCTTTCTGTGCCCTAATGACTTTATGACTCTGAGACTCGATGACTCTAGGTAAGGTGGCACTTGGAAAAGGTAGGATAACATGTGGAGGATGTAGGATCACAGCTGGCTGGAGACATACCTAGCACAAAGGAAGATGGTTGTGGTTGTTGGAAGACCAATCATCTCAACCCCAGGATGTCGCTGCAGGAGTTCCTCAGCATAGTGTCCAAGGCCCAACCATCTTCAGCACTTCATTAATGACCTTCCCTCCATCATAAGGTCAGAAGTGGGGATGTTCACTGATGATTGCACAATGTTCAGCACCATTCGTGACTCCTCAGATACTGAAGCAGTCTGTGCCTGCATGCAGCAACAGCTGAACAACATTCAGGCTTGGGCTGATAAGTGTAAAGTAACATTTCCACCACACAAGTGCCAGGCAATAACCATCTCCAGCAAGAGAGAATTTGACCACCTCCCCTTGACATTCAATGGCATTACCATCGCTGAATCCTCCACCATCAACATCCTGAGGTTACCATTGACCAGAACCTTAGCTGGACCAGGCATATAGATACTGTGGCTACAAGAGCAAATCAGAGGCTGAGAATTCTACGATGAGTAACTCACCTCCTGACTCCCCAAAGACTGTCCACCAACTAAGTCAGGAGTGTGATGGAATACTCTCCACTTGCCTGGATGAGTGCAACTCCAACAACACTCAAGAAGCTCGACACCATCCAGGACACTTGATCATCACCCCATTCACCACCTTAAACAATCACTCCCCCATCACCGGCGCACAGTGGCAGCAGTGTGTACTATCTACAAGATGCACTGCAACAACTTGCCAAGACTCCTTCAACAGCACCTCCAAAACCCTCGACCTCTACCACCTAGAACAGCAAGGGCAGCAAAGTCAGGTGAACACGACCACCTGCAAGTTCCCCTCCAAGTCACACACCTTCCTGACTTGGAACTATATCGCGGTTCCTTCATTGCTGCTGGGTCAAAATCCTGGAACTCCCTCCCTAACAGCACTGTGGGTGTACCTACACCAAGGGGACTGCAGCAGTTCAAGAAGGAAGCTCACCAAAATAACCAGAACTACTTGCATTTATATAGTGCCTTTAAGATAGGAAAACGTCCCAAGGCACATCACAGGAGCGTTATCAAATAAGGTTCAACACTGAGTCACATAAGGAGATATTTGGGCCAGTGGCCAAAGGCTAGAGGTAGATTTTTAAAAATGCCTTAAAGAAGGAGAGAATTGTAGAGAGGTGAAGAGATTCAGAGGAGTTCCAGAGCTTAGAGAAACGGAGTTAATGTTTCAGTACTCTGCTGTTTCATCTGATGAAAGGTCACAGAGCTGAAATGTTAACTCTGCTTCTCTCTCAACAGATGCTGCCAGACCTACTGAGTATTTCCAGCACTTCCTGTTTTTATTTCAGATTTCCAGCATCTGCAGTATTTTGCTTTTATTCCAGAGTTTAAGGGCTTAAGGATTGATTAAGATCAGGACTGCGCAAGAGGCCAGGATTATAGGATGCAGAGACCTCGGAGGGTTGTAGGGACGGAGGAAATTACAGAGATTGAGAGGGGCGAGGCAATGGGAGGATTTGAAAACAAGGATGAGAATTTTATCCTAAAGTTGGTTCTGTTTAATCTGTCTGGCTGCGGTGATTTAATTTCAACATTAAAGCAAGTTATCTCTGAACTAACAAGCTACATCGAAACTTACAAGCTCACACGTCAAATTATAAATTCTGTTCAAACAGTCACCAGGGGTTCTGTTAGAACACCAGGACAATATTTGGACTGAGGAGCGGTTAATTAATCTTAGTTTCAGATTTCCAGCACTGCATTCATTATCCTTGCAAATCAATGCAACACTCATTTGTTAGATAAACATTCATTTACAGTCATACACCTCATGAATATTCATTTTTGCTGCATTTATTACTTTTTCCTTCAGAATATTGGGATTGTAATGAAACAGTCAGTGCTGATTGCCAACTCTCTGCTCAGAGTCCAACATTTGTGCTCACAATGAATGCCAGAAGTTTCCCTGTCTGGTCTCCATTAATTTTGCTGTTGTCTTCCCTGTTGCTTGATTTCTCCTGATTTAATTTTTCCACCAGTTTAATTTTTCCCGGGTTTGAATTTGCCCGTGTTTGCAGCACTGAACAGATAGTCAGCAAATAGACCTCTGCCGATTTCTTACCTGCAGCAGGAGGCATCTCTTCACCTTTTCACTCCAAATTCCGTCCAGTTTAAAATATTCATCCTCGTTATTAAATCCCTCCAGGGTCTTGCCCACTCCAAACCTCCCTAAACCCTTTCACGCTGTAAAGACACCCTTAACCTCTCCACCATTGGCAGCCATGCCTTCAGTTGTCTAGGCCCCAAGCTGTGGGATTCCCTCCCCACAGCTCTTCGCCTCGCCACCTCTAGCAGGAGGATAGGGCAGGGACCCGAGCAGGAGGGAGCACAACCTGACTCGTGAGGCTGACAGCAGCACTCCTGCTCTTCCTGGGCCCCACAAAGGAAAGTCCCTGGGAGGGACCTCTCATCCTGCCCTCAGCTGGTGAGAACGTCACGGCAGTTTTCCCGTTCAGTCCTGGTTCTAATGCAATCCTGGTCCAAAATTAGGACAGGACCCTGACTGGCTTTGATTGCCGTAACTCCAGTGTGCAGAACCCCACAGGTAAAATTCTGCGGGAGTAATTAATCTGGCGGGGCTTTAACTGTAGGATTAAAATCGAAATCCATAAAATAGACTACAGAGATAGGGAGAGAGTGAGGAAGACACAGAGAGAGGTGGAAGGAGTCCACTAATTAATTGGCTCCTTTATAAACAGACATCATGAACTAGGGTGGTGCGATGGAAATAGGCAGCTTGTTCCTTTCTGATGGTTCATCACCTCTCCCTACCCACCTACCAGTCAGATCCCTCAATTGCACTGCTTCCATTGCCATATAGTTCCCTCTTGAACTCTGTCTTTCATGGCCCCTTCATGTTAGGGCGATGGTGGCAGTCCACATTTAATACCCCTCCCTGGTTGCCCCTGAATAACTGAACAATTGCGATTGAGAGTCAATATTGTAGTCTAGTCTCACATAGTCCAAACCCGTATCCTTTCCCGGTGAGGGAGAATTAGTGAACTTGTTGGGCTTCGAAAGGAGAGTGGGACTAATTGAATAGGTCTTTCAAAGAGCCAGCACAGGTACAATGGGCCGAATGAACTCTTTCTGTGCCGTGTCATTCAATGATTCTATGCTGTTCCTCAGCCTTACTTTTCCTTCAATGTGCGATTGCTTTAATTGCTCCTGCTGTCTTTATTTGAACAACGGCTGCCTGCAATCAGGAAACTAATGAGCTAGACTCACATTTAGTTCACGGAGATATAGACTCATTTCACTGACGGCCTTTCAGAATCCAAGTGCTCTTCAATATTTGGTTCAGCCACTCCAGTCGTCTGGTACTTTAGTTTAGTTTAGAGATCCAGCACTGAAACAGGCCCTTCGGCCCACCGAGTCTGTGCCGACCATCAACCACCCATTTATACTAATCCTACACTAATTCCATATTCCTACCACATCCCCACCTGTCCCTATATTCCCCTACCACCTACCTATACTAGGGGCAATTTATAATGGCCAATTAACCTATCAACCTGCAAGTCTTTGGCATGTGGGAGGAAACCGGAGCACCCGGAGGAAACCCACGCAGACACAGGGAGAACTTGCAAACTCCACACAGGCAGTACCCAGAATTGAACCTGGGTCGCTGGAGCTGTGAGGCTGCGGTGCTAACCACTGCGCCACTGTGCCTGGGACTGATGCTATCTCTCCCCACCTGGAGCCATGCTGTGGTTCTCTGATCCAGGGGCTGGATTCTATAGGTCCACCACCGAAATCAGCGAATAAAATGGCCGCCCGCCCGTGCGGGATGCACGCCAAAGAGCCGCCGCGACTCCAAGCACGGCAGCTCATTTAAATAGCTTGGGCGGGCCGCCCACCCCCCGCCAATACTACCTGACCTTCCTCCCCTCAACTTCACGAACTTTCAGCTATAACCCTTCACACCATCGCCTGCACCCATGACGCTAATTTGACCCCATCCTCATTCCCTCCCATCCCCATTCCCTCCCCCCGCCCCCCCCCACACTGAGAAACTTACCTCCTTGCCCCTCCCCACCAGCGGTACACCTCGTTTCCCCAGACTGGATTCCAAAGGCCTCCAGGGCAAAGATTGGGGTGAGAGATTAGGAGGCAACGGGAGAGTCGTTAATTCAGGTATCGTCATTTATTTGAGTATTTAAATTAAGGTCTCGTCGCCGAGTGGTTGGTGTGGCCACAACGAGGCCTCGCCGCCCCCGGCAATATTGGGCCGGGCCCTGCCGGCGTGGAGGTCCGTGGTGAGCCTCATCCGGGGCCATCTTCAAGAACCCCCCGCCCCACAGATCCCAATGTCAAGGACTCTATAGAATCCAGCCCCAGGTCCCACACTTGTTACTTGAGTTCAGGGATGAAGAACTTCCTTTATATGGAGATGCTGGGATTGTTCTCCTCTGAGCAAAAAGGTACTTAAAATTATGAAGGATTTTGAGAGTAAATCAGGAGAAACTGTTTCCAATGGCAGGTGAGTCAGTAACCAGAGGACACAAACTTAAGGTAATTGGTAAAAGAGCCAGATGGGAGATCAGGAGAAACTTGTTTACATGGCGAGTTGTTGCGATCTGGAATGCAAAATGGAATTGGATAAATACTAGAAGGAGAACCATTTGCAGGGCTATGGGGAAAGAACAGAGAAATGGGACTAATTGGATAGCCAGCAGGGGTACGATGGGCCAAATGGCCTTCTTCTGTGTTGTAAGATTTTATGTTTCTTGGATTCTGTGAAAAAACTACAAATGTTGCAAACACACAGCAAACCTTGAAAATCCACACATGCCTCAGCTGGCTGTCAATGGCGGGATGCACCTGCCTGGCAACCTCTATCACTGACTCGGGGGGTGGGGGGGGGGGATTTTATGCTCTCCCCCATGGCGAGTTTGGAGGTGGAGACAGCATTTAATCGGGTGGGATGGTGGCGGGTGGGGGCTGTTGAATTATAGGAAATATGGCAGAGAATGTGCGCACAGGAAGCTCCCAGAAACAGCAATGTTATAATGACCAGATAATCTGCTATTGATGTTGGTCAAAGGCTAAAAATTAGTCTGCAACACCAAGGAGAACTTGGCCCAGAACTTGATCCAAGGCCCCAAACACTCCTTTCAGGTGAAGCAGCGATTTACTTGTACTTCTTTCAATGTAGTATACTGTATTCGCTGCTCACAATGTGGTCTCCTCTACATTGGGGAGACCAAACGCAGATTGGGTGATCGCTTTGCGGAACACCTCCACTCAGTCCGAAACATGACCCCGTGCTTCCTGTCGCTTGCCATTTCAACACTCCCCCCTGCTCTCATGCCCACGTCTCTGTCCTGTGCTTGCTGCTGTGTTCCAGTGAACATCAATGCAAGCTCAAGGAACAGCAACCCAATTAGGCACACTACAGCCTTCCGGACTGAACATTGAGTTCAATAATTTCACAGCATGACTGGCCTCCCTTTTTTATTTTTAGTTTTACTTCTTATTTTTTTTTTATTTCATTTTATTTTAGTTTGTTTCATCATTCAATTTTTTTACCATGTGCCTGCCCACTGTTTTTTATTCATGTTTGTGCTTTTGGCGAGGGCTTTCATTATTCTGTCTTTTAACACCCTCTCTGCACTAACGCTTTGTCTTTCACCACACTATTAACACAATCTTTGCCTTTGCCCCATGAACTCTTTGTCAGTTATTCTCTGTGACTCTTTGTCCTATCAACACCTTCCCTTTTGTGCTCTTTTGCCCCACCCTCACTTTATTTGCTTAAAACCTATTACATTTCTTACCTTTGCCAGTTCCGATGAAAGGTCACTGACCTGAAACGTTAACTCTACTTCTCTCTCCACAGATGCAGGCAGATCTGCTGAGTGTTTTCCAGCACTTTTTGTTTTTATTTCAGATTTCCAGCATTTGCGGTATTTTGCTTTTATCACACCAAGGAGAACTCCCCTGCTCTTCTTCAAATAGTACCACGGGATCTTAAGCGTCCACCTTAGAGAGCAGACAGAGCCTCGGTTTAGAGTCTCATTCAAGCAGCAGCAACTCCAACAGTGCAGCACTCCCTTAGTACTGCCCCTCCAACAGTGCTGCACCCTCTCAGTACTGCCACTCCGACAGTGCAGCACTCCCTCAGTACTGCCTCTCCGACAGTGCAGCACTCCATCAGTACTGCCCCTCTGACAATGCAGCGCTCCATCAGTACTGCCCCTCCAACAGTGCTGCACCCTCTCAGCACAGCCACTCCAACAGTGCATCACTCCCTCAGTACTGCCTCTCCGACAGTGCAGCACTCCATCAGTACTGCCCCTTCGACAATGCAGCGCCCTCTCAGTACTGTCTCTCTGACAGTGCTGCGCTCCCTCAGTACTGCCCCTTCGACAATGCATTGCTCCCTCAGTACTGTCCCTCCAACAATGCAGTACTCTCTCTGTACTGCCCCTCCGACAGTGCAGCACACCCTCAGTACTGCGTGGGAGTGTCAGCCTGGAAAATGGGCTCAAGAATTGGGCTTGAATCCACAGCTTTCTGCCTAGCCCATTAACCTAACGAGATCTATAGTAACCAGCCCATAAACCTCTTTGGATCATTAAATACCCAGTCCACAGATCCGATGAGATCAATAAATACCCTGCTCATAAACCCAATGTGATCCAGGTGCTCTATGTCAGACTGTTGGTATTGACTGCCATGGCCATCTCCTCCCAATGCCTTCCAAACATTTTTCTGATTGGTCTCTTGGCCCCCTGAGGGGGAAAAACCTGTCTCCTCACCAGTACAGCATCTGAAAACCTGGGGCATGCTCTCTTGCCTGTTGTGCCGTGTCAGTTCCTTCCTGAAGGTCTTCAAATGTTGTCCAAGCAATTCCAGCCCCTGTTGAAGGCAGAATGCATCTCCCCTTTACGAGGTGCAGTCCGGCTTTAAGTAGCGCAGGGTAGTTTAAATTGGTGCGAGTCTCGCACAAACATGAGTCCCCTATTTGGACAGGTTCAGCACAGGACTGCAAGCTGTTGTGGGACTACATCACCAGTTCCTTGTGGGTGGAGCCCGAGACAGTAAGACGTGTTCAAGTCTAGCTCCTGCAGTAACTATTTACGTAGCTATGTTCCAGTTCTGTTATAGTAAAACCCCACGTTTATTTTGAGCATTACTTGTATTCCCGTGACTCTTAGCAATAGATCACACGCGAAAGGTCAAATAATATCACATGCTGGCAACGTCGGGATCTAACTTTTTTTCTGAAGACCACCGAACATCATATCGTGGCAACTTCTAATTTTTCCCGAAGAATGCATTGAAAAAGAGAACAAAGCACAGCAAGCTGCCTACCTGAGTGACTCAAGATCAAGCGGGAGAACAGCTAGCCAGAGACACCATAGAACTGCAGTGAGTGATAACACATTGAGGACCTCAGTAAATTGGAGCTCTGTAAGTACAGCAGGCAATTTGCTGGGAGATCAGAGTTTTCACCTATTTGCAGTGGGTCAAAAAGTTTTAAGGGCGGTGGCTGGAGCCATTACTTTTTTTTATTCATTCATGGGATGTGGGTGTCACTGGCTATGCCAGCATTTATTACCCATCCCTAATTGCCCTTGAGAAGGTGGTGGTGAGCTGCCTTCTTGAACCACTGCAGTCCATGTGAGGTAGGTACACCCACAGTGCTGTTAGGAAGGGAGTTCCAGGATTTTGACCCATCGACAGTGAAGGAACGGCGATATAGTTCCAAGTCAGGATGGTGTGTGACTTGGACGGGAACTTGCAGATGGTGATGCTCCCATGCATCTGCTGCTCTTGTGCTTCGGGGTGGTAGAGGTCACGGGTTTGGAAGGTGCTGTCTAAGGAGCCTTGGTACTTTGCTGCAGTGCATCTTGTAGATGGTACACACTGCTGCCACTGTGCATCGGTGGTGGAGGGAGTGAATGTTTGTAGATGGGGTGCCAATCAAGCGGGTGCTTTGTTCTGGATGGTGTTGAGCTTCTTGAGTGTTGTTGGAGCTGCACCCATCCAGACAAGTGGAGAGTATTCCATCACACTCCTGACTTGTGCCTTGTAGATAGGCACAGGCTTTGGGGTTTCAGGAGTTGAGTTACTCGCCGCAGGATTCCTCGCCTTTGACCTGCTGTTTTGGCCACGGTATTTATATGACTACTCCAGTTCAGTTTCTGGTCAATGGTAGCCCCTAGGATGTTGATAGTGGGGGACTCTGCGATGGTAATGCCATTGAATGTCAAGGGGAGATGGTTAGATTCTCGCTTGCTGGAGATGGTCATTGCCTGGCACTTGTGTGGTGCAAATATTACTTGCCACTTATCAGCCCAAGCCTGGATACTGTCCAGCTCTTGCTGAATTTCTACACAGACTGCTTCAGTATTTGAGGAGTTGCGAATGGTGCTGAACATTGTGCAATCATCAGCAAACATCCCCATTCTGACCTTATGATTGAAGGAAGGTCATTGATGAAGCATCTGAAGATGGTTGGGCCTAGGACACTACCCTGAGGAACTCCTGCAGTGATGTCCTGGAGCTCAGTTAATTGACCTCCAACAACCACAACCATCTTCCTTTGCACCAGGTATGACTCCAGCCAGCGGAGGGTCTTCCCCTGATTCCCATTGAACTTAGTTTTGCAAGTGCTCCTTGATTCCATACTCGGTCAAATGCTGCCTTGATGTCAAGAGCAGTCACTCTCACCTCACCTCTTGAGTTCAGCTCTTTTGTCCATGTTTGAACCAAGGCTGAAATGAGGTCAGGAGTTGAGTGGCCCTGGCGGAACCCAAACTGAGCATCACTGAGCAGGTTATTGCTAAGCAAGTGCTGCTTAATAGCACTGTTGATGACACCATCCATCACTTTACTGATGATTGAGAGTAGACTGATGGGGCGGTAATTGGCCAGGTTGGACTTGTCCTGCTTTTTGTGTACAGGACATACCTGTACAATTTTCCACATTGCCGGGTCGATCCAGTTTTGTAGCTGTACTGGAACAGCTTGGCTAGGGGTGTAGCAAGTTCTGGAGCACAGGTCTTCAGTACTATTGCCGGAATATTGTCAGGGCCCATAGCCTTTGCAGTATCCAGTGCCTTCAGTCATTTCTTGATATCACGCGGAGTGAATCGAATTGGCTGAAGTCTGGCATCTGTGATGCTGGGGACTTCAGGAGGAGGCCGAAATGGATCAGCAACTCGGCACTTCTGGCAGAAGATTGCTTCAGCTTACCCAGTTTTTCTCCTTCCTGTGCGTGGCCTAAGACCAAAAGAGTAGGAAGAAATAGACAGCACCACTGAGAGGTCCAGCAGAGGAGAAAAACAACTGTGGCAACTGTTAGTAACTGCAAGCTAGCACTCTTTAAGAAACAGTTTAAAAAAACAGTCTGAAAAAAATTTAACTGGTAAAAGAAACCATAGCTGTGACAACAAAAGACTGCCAGTGCAAACAAAGAGAGCAAGACTGAGCGGACCTGCGAGGAGACAGGCACCAGTGAGCAGCAATTCCAGCATCTTAAAAGAGGCTGCGAGAGATCAGGGAGAGAGCGAAACCAAGGCGGACCTACGAGGAGACAGGCACCGGCGAGCTGGAGTTCCACTCTCATACACTCTCACAGGAACAGCGAGAGATTTCCACGACTGACGTCACAGTTCAGAAAGTGACGCTTTGCAAGGGGAGGCAGTTGATTGGTAAGTAAGAACAGGTGAGTATTTCTACCCTTTTATACTACTTTCAATAGCCGAAGTAAAAGCAAAGGTAGGGATTTTAGGTTGTAGTAGGTAATGTTCGGAGTAGAATAAGGTCCCTAGCGTAATTAGTACTCTAAATTAAAGGGAGTAACTAAGGAGCTTAATCTAAGGCTAAGTCATGGCAGGAGAGCTCAGCCCTGTGGCATGCTCCTCCTGCGCTATGTGGGAAATCAGGGACACTTCCAGTGTCCCTGGCGACCATGTGTGCAGGAAGTGTGTCCAGCTGCAGCTCTAGCTGACCACATTGCGCAGCTGGAGCTGCGGAAGGACTCACTGTGGAGCATCCACGATGCTGGAAATGTCATGGATAGCACGTTTAGCGAGGTGAACACACCGCAGGTAATGGCTGCTGAGGCAGAAAAGGGATGGGTCGTAGCACAGGCAGGTAGTGCAGGGGTCCCCTGTGTCCATCCCTCTCTCAAACAGATATACCATTTTGGATACTGTTGGGGGGGATGGCCTCCCAGGGGAAAGCAGCAAGAGCCAAGTTCGTGGCACCACGGATGGCTCTGCTGCACAGGAGGGGGTGAAAAAGAGTGGGAGAGCTATACTGATAGAGGATTAAATTGTAAGGAGAACAGACAGGTGTTTCTGTGGCCGCAAACGAGACTCCAGGATGGTATGTTGCCTCCCTGGTGCTAGGGTCAAGGATGTCACGGAGCAGCTGCAGGACATTCTGAAGGGGGAGGGTGAACAGTCAGAGGTCATGATACACATTGGTACCAACGACATAGGTAGAAAGAGGGATGAGGTCCTGAAACAAGAATTTAGGGAACTCGGTAGCAGATTAAAAAGCAGGACCTTAAAAGGTGTAATCTCTGGATTACTCCCAGTGCCACGTGCTAGTGAGTATAGGACTAGGAGGATAGAGCAGATGAATACGTGGCTGAGGAGGTGGTGCAGGAGGAAAGGCTTAAGTTTCCAGGATCCCTGGGTCTGTTTCTGGCAAAGGTGGGACCTGTACAAGTTGGACAGGCTGCACCTGAACCGGAATGGGACCAACATCCTGGCTTGGAGGTTTGCTAGTGCTGTTGGGGGGCGTTTAAAATAATTTGGCAGGGGGATGGGATTCAGAGTGGAGGTGCAGTAGGGGGTGATGCACAGTCAAATATAGAAGAGAAACTAAGTCAGATTGGAAGGCAGAGCAAATATAGACCTGTTAAGGCACAAGCGAATAATGCAAGGCTGGATTGCATCTATTTTAATGCAAGGAGTCTTACAAGTAAGGCAGATGAATTGAGGGCATTGATTAGCACATGGCATTATGATATTATTGCTATCACAGAGACATGGCTGAGGAAGGGGCAGGACTGGCAGCTCAATATTCCAGGGTATAGAATCTTCAGGCATGACAGGGGAGGAGATAAATGAGGAAGTGGCATTGCACTGTTGATCAAGGAATCAATTACTGCTATAAGGAAGAATGATATCTTAGAAGGTTCCTCAAATGAGGCCATATGGGTAGAACTTAAAAACAAAACGGGGGCAATCTCTTGGCTGGGAGTGTATTACAGGCCTCCAAACAGTCAGGGAGAGATAGAGGAGCAGATATTTAGGCAAACCTCAGAGGTGTAAAAATAATAGGGTAATAATAGTAGGGGATTTCAACTTCCCCAATATCAACTGGGATAGTCTTCGTGCAGAAGGCTTAAAGGGGACAGAATTCTTAAAGTACATACAGGAGAGCTTTTTGAGCCAGTACGTAGATAGTCCTACAAGAGAAGGGGCGGTACTGGACCTAATCCTAGGGAATGAAGGCGGAAAAGTCGTAGAAGTGTCAGTGGGAAAACATTTCGGGGATAGTGACCGTAACTCTGTAAGATTTAAGGTCGTATGGAAAAGGATAAAGATGGACCAAAAATATTGGGGGAAGGCTGATTTTAAGATGATAAAACAGGTTCTGGCCAAAGTTGACTGGAAGCAGCTACTTGTAGGAAAGTCAACATCAGATCAGTGGGAGTCATTCAAAAAGGAAATAGTGAGAGTTCAGAGTCAACATATACCCGTTAAGGTGAAGGGTAGGACCAACAAGTCCAGGGAACCCTGAATGTCAAGGTATACAGAGGATTGGATCAGTAAAAAAAAGGAGGCTTATGGCAGATTCAGAGTGCTGAAAACAGTGGAGGCACTAGAGGCATATAGAAAGTGTAGGGGGGGTATTTAAAAAAGTAATTAGGAGAGCGATGAGGGGACATGAAAAAACACTGGCGGGCAAGATAAAGGAAAATCCTAAGGCCCTTTATTAGTATATTAAGGGCAAGAGGATAACAAGGGAAAGAGTAGGGCCCATTAGGGACCAAAGTGGCGATGTGTGTGTGGAGTCGGAGGACATAGGTGAGGCTTTAAATGATTACTTTTCATCTGTGTTCACTATAGAGAAGGACGATGTCGGTGTAGAGATTAGGGAGGGGGATTGCGATATACTTGAACATATTAGCATTGAAAGGGAGGAAGTATTAGCTGTTTTAGTGGGCTTAAAAGTAGATAAATCCTCAGGCCCAGATGAGATGTATCCCAGGCTGTTATGTGAGGCAAGGGAGGAGATTGCAGGGGCTCTGACATAAATTTTCAAATCCTCTCTGGCCTCAGGAGAGGTACCCAAGGATCGGAGGACAGCAAATATGGTACCATTATTCAAGAAGGGTAGTAGGGATAAACCAGGTAATTACAGGCCAGTGAGTCGAACATCAGTGGTTGGGAAACTATTGGAAAAAATTCTGAGGGAGAGGATTAATCTCCACTTGGAGTGGCAGGGATTAATCAGGGATAGTCAGCATGGCTTTGTCAAGGGGAGATCGTGTCTGACTAACTTGATAGAATTTTTTGATGTGGTGACGAAATGTATAGATGAGGGTAAAGCAGTTGATGTAGTCTACATGGACTTCAGTAAGGCTTTTGATAAGGTCCCGTATGGGAGATTGGTTAAGAAGGTGAGAGCCCATGGGATCCAGGGCAATTTGGCAAATTGGATCCGAAATTGGCTTCGTGGCAGGTGGTAGAGGGTGATGGTCGAGGATTGTTTTTGCGAGTGGAAGCCTGTGACCAGTGGAGTACCGCAGGGATCGGTGCTGGGACCCTTGTTGTTTGAGGTGTACATTAATGATTTAGACTTGAATATATGAGGCGTGATCAGTATGTTCGCAGATGACACAAAAATTGGTGATGTCGTAAATAGTGAGGAGGAAAGCCTTAGATTACAGGACGATATGGATGGGCTGGTAAGATGGGTGGAGCAGTGGCAAATGGAATTTAATCCTGAGAAGTGTGAGATGATGCATTCCAGGAGGACTAACAAGGTATGGGAATATACAATGGATGGTAGGACCCTAGGAAGCACAGAGGGTCAGAGGGACCTTGGTGTACTTGTCCATCGATCACTGAAGGCAGCAGCACAGGTAGATAAGCTGGTTAGGAAGGCATATGGGATACTTGCTTTTATTAGCCGAGGCATAGAATATAAGAGCAGGGAGTTTATGTTAGAGCTGTATAAAACGCTGGTTAGGCCACATATGAAGTACTGTGTACAGTTCTGGGCACCACACTATAGGAAGGATGTGATTGCATTGGAGAGGGTGCAGAGGAGATTCACCAGGGTGTTGCCTGGGCTGGAGCATTTCAGCTATGAAGAGAGACTGAAAAGGCTAGGGTTGTTTTCCTCAGAGCAGAGAAGGCTGAAGGGAGATATGATTGAGGTATAGAAAATTATGAGGGGCATTGATAGGTTAGATAAGAAGAAACTTTTTCCCTTAGCGGAGGGGTCAATAACCAGGGGGTATAGATTTAAGGTAAGGTGCAGGAGGTTTCGAGTGGATTTGAGGAAAAACTTTTCACCCAGAGGGTGGCTGGAATCTGGAATGCACTGCATTTCAGAAGTATTTAGATGAGCACTTGAAATGCCATCGCATACAAGGCTCCGGGCCAAGTGCTGGAAAATGGAATTCGAATGGTTAGGTGCTTGATGGCCGGCACAGACACGATGGGCCGAAGGGCCTATTTCTGTACTGTAAAACTCTATGACTCTATGAGTCTAATTGATCGTATCATTCTCTTAAAATGGGGAAGGTACCAGATTTCTCTTAAAAGGGCAAAAAACGAATTGTTCCAGTGAAAAATCCAGTGCAAAAGTCATATATTCGTAAAATATAAAAGGATCGTTATGACAATGGCTTTCAGATACCAGTAATGCACTGGAAGGTAACAGACATAATGTCTGCATTTAAACTATTCTGACAGCAAATGGAGCTATGTTTCCTCGACATGGAAGTCACTGAACCAGAGAAACAAGCTATTAAGATTAAGATTGCACTTTGCAGCAAAGGTTTGAAACAGCTCAGTACCTCGGGATTGTCAGATGAAGATCTGAATGATCCTACTAAGATCTGGAAATTCCCGGAGCAGCAACTGAAGTGACAGCTAAATTTCCGAGTACATAGACTTGAGCTTATGACCTACCAGCAAAGGCACGATGAGTCCATTGACCAGTTTGTTGCAAGATGCCAAGACAAGACAGGGCAGCACAGTGGCGCAGTGGTTAGCACCGCAGCCTCACAGCTCCAGCGACCCGGGTTCAATTCTGGGTACTGCCTGTGTGGAGTTTGCAAGTTCTCCCTGTGTCTGCGTGGGTTTCCTCCGGGTGCTTCGGTTTCCTCCCACATGCCAAAGACTTGCTGGTTGATAGGTTAATTGGCCATTATAAATTGCCCCTAGTATAGGTAGGTGGTAGGGAAATATAGGGACAGGTGGGGATGTGGTAGGAATATGGAATTAGTGTAGGATTAGTATAAATGGGTGGTTGATGGTCGGCACAGACTCGGTGGGCCGAAGGGCCTGTTTCAGTGCTGTATCTCTCAACAAAGCTCAATATTGCAACTTTGCTGATACTGAACTGTCAAAATAAGGTATAGAGTTGGTAATCAAGTCTACCCCATTAGAGGCCTTACAAAGCCCTGATAGAAAAGAAGGAAGGGCACACCATAGATGCTCTACTCCACGATGGAAGGAAATTTGAAGCCATCAGGGCTGGGTGGCAACAGTTACAAGCATTGGGGATGGCTACAAATAGCAGTACGGTTACCAAGGCACAGAAGACTGCTGAGCCTTATGGCAAATGTGGCCTGACTCAACCAATTTGCTGTCGCCCAGTGTACCAGGACCAGTGCAAAGCTTGTGGCGTGCAAGGACATTGGGTAAGGCAGTGCAGAAGGCTGAGCTCAAATACTGCACACAGGAATGGTGGCAAATCACAGGCAGTGACAACCTCTGCAAGAAAGGATGGCAAATGCAACAAGAGCGATGCCAACACACAGTAAAAGCCCAAGCAGGTACACCAGGTCAGCAGAGAGATATTGATGAAGAGTGCACTCGTGCGAACAGCAAGTAAGCATTCCACATTGTCAATGCGGATCGGAATGTCAATGCTATTTCGCAATTTGAGGCATTCACAATGATTGCGATTTTACGTCCACAGAAGAGTGGCAAACACAAGCGCAGAGTAAAAATTGACACTGGAGCAAGTGCAAATATATTGCCCACTCATATAATGAAGGATATATACTCGAAGAAATGGGAATCTATGGTGCAACCCACCCCAGCTATGTTGACTGCCTACAATGGCCCTCCAATCAAGTGCATTGGAACAATAACCTTACAGTGCAGCTATGGGAGCTCCAAATGGCTACCACAAATGTTCTACATTGTAGACACAACTGGATCAGCTGTTGCAGGACTTCCACTCTGCCGTGATTTACGAATTATCACAATACATAAAGTCAGTAACGCACTGAAAAAGAAAGAAAATATCCGGATCGAGTGTATCAGGTCAGCCCATGTAAAGAACAACACAAAGGCTGGCAGCCTAGGTATTTAGAGGCGGTACGACCAAGAGTCGCTTCTCAGACGTCAGTTCATTCAGCAAGTACCCGGAGACCAGAAGAATTGCTGATGATTGATTATGTTGCCAGTCATCACTTTTCTGAGCTTTTTATAAACGACGGAAGAGATTCAAGATGACTAGATCCAGACGTGTAAGCAAACCTGCTCTACGATTTAGAGTCTGTTAAATTTGCTTAACTGTAAATAATGTTTTGTTCAATCGAGTAAAGTTAGTCTGACCACAACGTCATTGTTTATTGGACATATCTTTTTATTTTTGGAAGAGGTTTGCAGAAAGGCATTTAAAATTACCAGGAGCGGAAGTAATTAGAAAGGATGAGGATTATCAGGGCATCAGGTAAGGTCCAAGGGGAGAGCCAACTGTGCAACAGCCCCGACAAACAAATTTCTCTGCAGCACCTGTGGAAGAGCCTGTCACTCCAGAGTTGGCCTTTATAGCCACTCCAGGCGCTGCTTCACAAACCACTGACCACCTCCAGGCGTGTATCCATTGTCTCTCGAGATAAGGAGGCCCAAAAGAAAGAAGAAAGAAGGTAAGGTCCTAGAACAGGGGACGCAAACATGTCAATCATGAGCAACTGGTAACTCACTAACGGTCTTTGAGTAGCTCGCGACTGTGACTGCAGTATGTGCAGTTCTGTCTGTGACAGGAGAATGTGCAGTGTTAGCTGTGACTGCAGTATACACGGTGTCAGCTGTGACTGCAGTATACACGGTGTCAGCTGTGACTGGAGCATGCTCGGTGTCAGCTGTGACTGGAGTATACACGGTGTCGGCTGTGACTGGAGTATACACGGTGTTGGCTGTGACTGCAGTATACACGGTGTCGGCTGTGACTGGAGTATACACGGTGTCAGCTGTGACTGGAGCATGCTCGGTGTCGGCTGTGACTGGAGTATACACTGTGCCGGCTGTGACTGGAGTATATGAGGTGTCGGCTGTGACTGGAGTATACACTGTGCCAGCTGTGACTGGAGTATACGCGGTGTCGGCTGTGACTGGAGTATACCTGGCGCCAGCTGTGACTGAAGTATACACTGTGCCGGCTGTGACTGGAGTATACACTGTGCCGGCTGTGACTGGAGTATACATTGTTCCAGCTGTGACTGGAGTATATGAGGTGTCGGCTGTGACTGGAGTATACCTGGCGCCAGCTGTGACTGAAGTATACACTGTGCCGGCTGTGACTGGAGTATACCTGGTGCCAGCTGTGACTGAAGTATACACTGTGTCGGCTGTGACTGGAGTATACATTATTCCAGCTGTGACTGGAGTATATGAGGTGTCGGCTGTGACTGGAGTATACCTGGCGCCAGCTGTGACTGAAGTATACACTGTGCCGGCTGTGACTGGAGTATACCTGGCGCCAGCTGTGACTGAAGTATACACTGTGCCAGCTGTGACTGGAGTATACACTGTGCCGGCTGTGACTGTAGTATACGCGGTGCCGGCTGTGACTGGAGTATATGAGGTGTCGGCTGTGACTGGAGTATACCTGGCGCCATCTGTGACTGAAGTATACACTGTGCCGGCTATGACTGGAGTATACACTGTACCAGTTGTGACTGTAGTATACGCGGTGCCGGCTGTGACTGGAGTATACGCGGTGCAGGCTGTGACTGAAGTATACACTGTGCCGGCTGTGACTGGGGTATACGTGATGCCGGCTGTGACTGGAGTATACACTGTGTCGGCTGTGACTGGAGTATACACGGTGCCGGCTGTGACTGGAGTATACACGGTGCCGGCTGTGACTGGAGTATACACGGTGCAGGCTGTGACTGGAGTATACACTGTGCCGGCTGTGACTGGAGTATACGCGGTGCCGGCTGTGACTGGGGTATACGCGGTGCCGGCTGTGACTGGAGTATACACTGTGTCAGTTGTGACTGGAGTATACACGGTGCAGGCTGTGACTGGAGTATACATTGTGCCAGCTGTGACTGGAGGATACACTGTGTCGGTTGTGACTGGAGTATACGCGGTGCCGGCTGTGACTGGAGTATACGCGGTGCAGGCTGTGACTGGAGTATACGCGGTGCCGGCTGTGACTGGAGTATACACTGTGTCGGTTGTGACTGGAGTATACACGGTGCAGGCTGTGACTGGAGTATACATTGTGTCGGTTGTGACTGGAGTATACATGGTGCAGGCTGTGACTGGAGTATACATTGTGTCGGTTGTGGCTGGAGTATACGCGGTGCCGGCTGTGACTGGAGTATACGCGGTGCCGGCTGTGACTGGAGTATACATTGTGCCAGCTGTGACTGGAGGATACACTGTGTCGGTTGTGACTGGAGTATACACGGTGCAGGCTGTGACTGGAGTATACGCGGTGCCGGCTGTGACTGGAGTATACACGGTGCCGGCTGTGACTGGAGTATACGCGGTGCCGGCTGTGACTGGTGTATACACGGTGCCGGCTGTGACTGGAGTATACACTGTGTCAGCTATGACTGGAGTATACACTGTGTCAGCTGTGACTGGAGTATATACGGTGCCGGCTGTGACTGGAGTATACGCTGTCCCGGCTGTGACTGGAGTATACGCAGTGTCAGCTGTGACTGGAGTATATGCGGTGCCGGCCGTGACTGGAGTATACACTGTGTCAGCTGTGACTGGAGTATATGCGGTGCCGGCTGTGACTGGAGTATACGCTGTCCCGGCTGTGACTGGAGTATATGCGGTGCCGGCTGTGACTGGAGTATACGCTGTCCCGGCTGTGACTGGAGTATATGCTGTGAGGATGCTGGAGCTGGACGGAGGCGGTCATGTCAGAATCGCAGCAGGTAGCAAACTGCCGAGTTCAGGAGAGGAATGGAGTTGGCTGGTGGGCAGGGAGGCTTCAGAAACACCCGGTGCTGCCTCAACATCCCCAATAAAAAGCTCCTGTTCCCACAGGTCTCCTTCCAGTGTCAGGCCCAGGTTAATGGCCTCCAGTTTTCCAGCTCTTTTGGAAGAACTAAGGATTAATAAACTATAACATCAAAGGGCAAAGTCAACCCAGCTCAGTTATAAAAGGGCCTGGGGGAGGGGAGGGAGGAACAATTTGGGACAAGGTAGGAGGTCTCCCCTCCCCCACTCCCTGATTCCACAAAGACTCCCCTTGGACTGGGCCATACCTGGGCAGAGCTGGCTCAAGGTGCAGGAAGCTGCTAGGCTGAGCTGTGGACTGGGAGGAGTGGGGGGTTTGACTGACAGGCCTGGGGAGGGGGATATCAGGACCAGCACACACACTGCTCCCACTTTTCCTCCTGGGATGTTTTACTGGAGTCGTGTTGGTGAGTGTTTCTAAACTCTCTCTCCCTCTCCTGGTAATGTAGGTCGATTGTACATTGCTGTAAGTGTTGAACTATATTGCCTCTCCTCATGTTTCCTCCTTCTCCCACTCTGAATTCCTGGTTGCAGGTTCTTGTGGCTCATTGCACCTGAAATGTTGACTCTATTTCTCTCTCCACAGATGCTGCCTGACCTGCTCAGTATTTCCCACATTTTCTCCTTTGATTTCAGATTTTCAGCATCCACAGTATTTTGCTTTGTTTATTGCAGGCGTTACTCACAGAACTGAACCGAGAAACACAGCCAGATTGCATCGGGGTGGGTGTTAGTTGCAGAATTCAGTCCCTGACCTTCTGTGTAGGTCTTTTTTGTTGCATCAGTTTGAGCAGGATGCAGCTGGAGTGCAGCTGCTGGGTTTAACCCCGAGTACTTTTCAGCCCAGTCAGGCCCAACAATTTCCAATGTGAGACAGTCAAGGGAGGTAGATTCCAGGGGAGATGACGCTGCTGGACAGACACCATTTACACAGTGAAGCCATTGCCGGACTTCCGGACACTGGCAAGTAAGTGATCTCTTGACCAAGATTGCATACAGTGTCAAGTGTCACATTGAAATTAAGTTAAGATCACTTTTCCTTCATATTAAATATATTACAATGTAATTATAATAGCTACATATTTAGTTTGCATTTATCTATCCATAATTTTTCAATATATGTTAAAGTGGCTCGTGATATTTCTCGTTTATCGGAAGTAGCTCTCACTAAAGAAAACGTTGGCAACCCCGGCCTAAACATTAGAGTCAGACCTTTCAGCAGTGAAATTAGGAAAGGCTTCTACATGAAGATGAGTCAATCCAGCTTGGGAAAGAGGCTGTTACTTCTCACAGTCCTTGTTTTTATCGCATGATGGTTTAGCTGGCCGTCTACATGCTAACGCAATGTTAGCACATGATGTGGCTAGCTCTCGTCTGTCAACAAAATGTAATTCGCATTGTCATTGCATACTGTTTGGTTTGCTGGCTAGCTAATACAGTTGTGCTGCTCTCCATTGATGTTGTATGCTTAGCTACTTTATTTATTGGGAGAAATGCGTTTTAAATCGGACTGTGTTTTGATGGCATTAGGTTGGCCGTACACTTTACATACAGAGTAATTGCCCCCACGTGGCTGACTCAATAATTTTGTTAAATGTCTGCGATGCAACATATTGGTGCCTATCTCTGCTCTATAGGGAAGGAGGGACTGAGGGAGGTGAGGAGCTCCACAATTGTGAGGGGAAAGAATGAGTTAGGGAAGATGACTCTTGATTTCAGCATGATTACAGATCAGTACCATCTAAACAATGTTAATGTGAATGAGATGAATATCAAGTCCAGTTCATGTACTGTAGCTGAGCTGAGACAGCAGTAAAAACCATGTCTTGAGCAAATCAACGAGCAAAGTAGAATAAGGTGCTGATTGTACTCTCTAATAAGCATTGTAACATCCTCAGACATTGACACTAATTCATTAAAAATCGCAGTCATTACATTTTGATGAGTCTTGCTGCAAATCCTGTGCGTGGAGAACAAAGCAATTATGTTAACACTTTAAACTGAGGCAGGACATGGGAAAAATTCTAATTAGTTAGGATGGTAAGTGCAAACAAAAGATATAATTAATGCCACAACATTAGTAGTAAGATCCAATCTTCTTCTTTTGGGCCTCCTTATCTCGAGAGACAATGGATACGCGCCTGGAGGTGGTCAGTGGTTTGTGAAGCAGCGCCTGGAGTGGCTATAAAGGCCAATTCTGGAGTGACAGGCTCTTCCACAGGTGCTGCAGAGAAATTTGTTTGTTGGGGCTGTTGCACAGTTGGCTCTCCCCTTGCGCCTCTGTCTTTTTTCCTGCCAACTACTAAGTCTCTTCGACTCGCCACAATTTAGCCCTGTCTTTATGGCTGCCCGCCAGCTCTGGCGAATGCTGGCAACTGACTCCCACGACTTGTGATCAATGTCACACGATTTCATGTCGCGTTTGCAGACGTCTTTATAACGGAGACATGGACGGCCGGTGGGTCTGATACCAGTGGCGAGCTCGCTGTACAATGTGTCTTTGGGGATCCTGCCATCTTCCATGCGGCTCACATGGCCAAGCCATCTCAAGCGCCGCTGACTCAGTAGTGTGTATAAGCTGGGGGTGTTGGCCGCTTCAAGGACTTCTGTGTTGGAGATATAGTCCTGCCACCTGATGCCAAGTATTCTCCGAAGGCAGCGAAGATGGAATGAATTGAGACGTCGCTCTTGGCTGGCATACGTTGTCCAGGCCTCGCTGCCGTAGAGCAAGGTACTGAGGACACAGGCCTGATACACTCGGACTTTTGTGTTCCGTGTCAGTGCGCCATTTTCCCACACTCTCTTGGCCAGTCTGGACATAGCAGTGGAAGCCTTACCCATGCGCTTGTTGATTTCTGCATCTAGAGACAGGTTACTGGTGATAGTTGAGCCTAGGTAGGTGAACTCTTGAACCACTTCCAGAGCGTGGTCGCCAATATTGATGGATGGAGCATTTCTGACATCCTGCCCCATGATGTTCGTTTTCTTGAGGCTGATGGTTAGGCCAAATTCATTGCAGGCAGACGCAAACCTGTCGATGAGACTCTGCAGGCATTCTTCAGTGTGAGATGTTAAAGCAGAATCGTCAGCAAAGAGGAGTTCTCTGATGAGGACTTTCCGTACTTTGGACTTCGCTCTTAGACGGGCAAGGTTGAACAACCTGCCCCCTGATCTTGTGTGGAGGAAAATTCCTTCTTCAGAGGATTTGAACGCATGTGAAAGCAGCAGGGAGAAGAAAATCCCAAAAAGTGTGGGTGCGAGAACACAGCCCTGTTTCACACCACTCAGGATAGGAAAGGGCTCTGATGAGGAGCCACCATGTTGAATTGTGCCTTTCATATTGTCATGGAATGAGGTGATGATACTTAGTAGCTTTGGCGGACAGATCCAATAAGGACCAATAAGATCAATAAGACCAATAAGACCAGTAAGATCCAATAAGGACCAATAATACAGTGAAGAGCAGGTTTAACCTTTTAAATTGTATCAGTGTGACTGTCAGAAAATTTGCAACTAAAGGCTGCAGGCAATCAGAAATTAAGAACACAATGTAAGAACATAAGAAACAGGAGCAGGAGCAGCCCCTCGAGCCTACTCCAACATTCAATAAGATCATGCCTGGTCGACATCAAATCCACTTTCCTGCCCTATTCACATATCCCTTGATTCCCTTAGTGTCTAACAATTTCTCAATCTAAGTCTTGGAATATATTCACCAACCGAGTATCCACAGCCCTCGAGGATGGAGAATTCCAAAGATTCACAACCCTCTCAGTGAAGAGGTATTTTCCTCATCAGAGCCCTTCTCCTGAGCCTCCTGATCCCTAGTTCTAGACTTGGGGAAACGGTCTCTCAGCGTTTGCCCTGTAAAAATTTCATACATTTCAATGAGATCAGTAATGTGATGGATGGTGTTGTCAACAGTGCTATCAAGTGGCACTTACTCACCAATAATCTGCTCTCCGATGCTTAGTTTGGGTTCCACCAGGACCACTCAGCTCCAGATCTCTTTACAGCCTTCGGTCAAACATGAACAAAACAGCTGAATTCCAGAGGTGAGGTGAGAGTGACTGACCTTGATATCAATGCAACATTTGATCGAGTATGGCATCAAGGCACCCGAGCAAAACTGGAGTCAATGGGTGGGGGTGGTGGTGGAAATCTCTCCACTGGTTGGAGTCATAGCTAGCACAAAGTAAGATGGTTGTGGTTGCTGGAAGCCAATCACCCCAGCACCAGAACATCGCTGCAGGGGTTCCTCGGGGCAGTGCCCAAGACCCAACCATCTTCAGCTGCTTCATCAATAACCTTCCCTCCATCATAAGGTCAGAATTTCACTGACGATTGCACAGTGTTCAGTTGGATTCATAACTAAAGCAGTCCATGCCCGCATGCAGCAAGACCTGGACAACATTCAGGCTTGGGCTGATAAGTGGCAAGTAACATTTGCCACACGCAAGTGCCGGGCAATGACTGTCTCCAACAAGAGAGAATCCACCATCTCCCCTTGACATTCAATGGCATTACCAACGCTGAATCCCCACCATCAACATCCTAGGGGTTACCATTGACCAGAAACTGAACTGGACCAATCATATAAGTACTGTGGCTGCAAGAACAGGTCAGGGCTGGGAATTCTGCAGCAAGCAACTCACCTTCTGACTCCCCAACAGCCCGTCCACCATCTACAAGCCACAAGAAAGGAGTGTGATACACAAGAACACAAGAAATAGGAGCAGAAGTAGACCATATGGCCCACCAAGCCTGCTCCGCCATTTACAACAATCGTGGCTGATCTTAGGATTCAATTCCACTTTCCCGCCCACTCACCTTATCCCTTGAATCCCTGAGAGACCAAAAATCTATCTATCCCAGCCTTAAATGTATTCAAGGTTGGAGCATCCACAACCCTCTGGGGTAGAGAATTCCAAAGATTCACAAGACTTTGAGTGAAGTAATTTCCCCTCACCTCAGTCCTAAATGATTGACCCCTTATCCTGAGACTCTGCCCCCATATTTTAGATTCCCGTCCAGCAGGAATAATCACTCAATGTCTACCCTATCCAGCCACTTCAGAATCTTATATGTTTCAAAGAGATCACCTCTCATTCTTTGAAACTCCAGAGAATACAGGCTGGATGGAATACTCTCCACTCTCCTGGATAGGTGCAGTTCCAACAGCACTCAAGAAGCTCGACACTATCCAGGACAAAGCAGCCCACTTGATTGGCACCCCATCCTCAAACATTCACTCCCTCCACTAACGACGCACAGTGGCAGCAGTGTGCACCATCTACAAGATGCACTGCAGAAACTCACCGAGGCTCCTTAGACAGCACCTTCCAAACCCACGACCTCTACCACATAGAAAGACAAGGGCAGCAGATGCATGGGAACACCACCACCTGCAAGTTCACTTCCAGGTCACACTACCTTGATTTGGAACTATATCACCGTTCCTTCACTGTCGCTGGGTCAAAATCCTGGAACTCCCTTCCTAACAGCTCTGTGGGTGCAGCAGTTCAAAAAGGCAGCTCACCACCACCTCCTCAAGGGCAATTAGAGATGGGCAATAAATGTTGGCCTAGCCAGCGATGCCCATATCCCATGAATGAATAAAAACCTAAGCTGGTATACTGAGGTCTGAATTTAGTGAGGCTGTTTGGAACGGGAATCGAGGTGCAGGGTGCAGTGGCGGGGGGGAGGTGGGGGGAGGTGCCGGGAGGGTCACTGGATAATTGCACTGGATGCATCCGCCCAGAAATCCAATGGCGTGACGTTGGTTCCAGATTTAGTCAGCAGCAGGAAAGCTCCAGGGCGGCCTTGCCATCCTGACGTGACGGGAGTGTAATTTAAATTGCCAAACATGTAGGTATAATACATTTGCATGCAACTGAAAGTGATTCAAGGGGATGGGGCTTGGTATTAAGTGGATGATGAGTGGCCATCACGTGCCTTCAGAGCCCTAGCCATCGAAAGGTGGCGGCACTGAGACAAGGCCTCGGTGACAGGATGGGAATGCAGCCCTGACCAGTACTGGATAGAGGAAGATGTGACAGCGGAGGACATCATCGGCCTGCAGTGCATAGGAGGGCTATTGCCAGGTGGTTTTACCGGGAGGGCCATGCTGCTGGGTGACAAGGTTGATTCTCAGCAAGGATGGGCACTGAAGCCCATTAATGAGGAAGCTGAGAGGAGTAGCAAAGGCAAAACTGCCAAGGCAACTTCATCTCTGCAAGGTGTCACATGTACAAGTGCGATGATGAGAAATTATGGACTAAAACTAAAGATTGCAAAAGTTGTCTTTTAAAAAATAGACTTTTTCTTCTAAAAAGTGAATAATGTGCTCCAAAATGGCAGCTAAAGGTAAAGGACTTGGCCATTGTATATTCAAACTGTCTGACAGGAACAAAGGAATACCTTCAAAGCTAAGAGGTGTCAATTGCACCCACCCTACATCTGTCCTGAAACCTTCCCAAATTGAATGGGTTCTTCTGAAACAAAGAAGTGTGAAGTGAAAACATCATAACCAGATTATTCTCATCCCAGGCCATTGTGTGATCACCATGGGGGAGAGACCAAAGTGTCTCCTACCAGAAGATGACGTGTCAAATGTTTTACCTCAAAAGGGCAGCCCTTGTAGTGAGAGAGAGAGAGAGAGAGCCAGAAAGAGGCATCCAAGAAACTTTTCCAGCTAAAGGGGCTGGGAGAATTCCAGCAAGCCAGAAGAGACGAGCACTGCTATAGAATTCTACATCTATACTTACACAGCAGTGAATTAGAAGCAATCCATTGTCTTCAACTGAACTTTCAACCAAGAGAAATCTACAAACACCTCAGGCCTGCAGCAAGTGAGAACTTCACTTGCAAGAGAATTCAACAGGTTTATCACGACCCCCCAAAACCTATCCCCCTCTTACCATTGCTTATCCCTTTTCCTATCTATCTGTCTCTTCTTGTGTGTGTGTGTGAGTGAATGCATGAGTGGATGAGGTTGCGACAATTTCGGGTTAAGGCATATTGATCAATAAATAATTAATTATCTGTTGTAAAGCCGACAAGAAAACCTGCTGCTGTCTGTTTATTTGACAAATAAAACACAAAGAGGGGTAAACCCTAATAACAAAACATTCTTGTTGAGGTCAGGTGGGAGTTGAACAGTGGGAACCACCCATCACGTGGCCGTAAAAAAGGACAGCACTCTGGAGGCCTACTGATCACCTGGCATGAGTTTCATACACCCTGTCTTTGTGGACCCCCACAGCATGATGCGATGCCTCTGACAGAGGGACTGCCAGGAGGCAGCTGTGCCTGCCCATGAAGTTCCATGGCGAGAACAGCAGCAGCCAGCCATGCCATGAAGGGCCCACCTGTGCCAGAGGGTGTGACGGACTTGAATCGGCTACCTCCAAATATCCAAACAGCACCATCAGTGAAGACTGCAGCTCTCTGGCGAGCCCGTCACCGTCTTATGTGCCATGCTGCAGGATAATTTGCAACCTGTGGGATTTGGGGGTCACCCTATGCCAGTGGACCTGAAGATCACAGTGGCCCTTAACTTTTATGCATCTGGATCATTCCAAGGATCCTCTGGGGACATGTGTAGGGTTCTATAGGCAGCAGCCCACCGCCGCGTTAAGGAGGTGACCAATGCCCTGTTCAAGAGGGCCGGTGGTGACAATGTGCACTATCGGACCAACCCTGACAGTCAGGACAAGAAGGCCATTGGATTCAAGGCCATCGCTGGATATCCCCAGGTGTAAGGTGTGATAGATTGCACTCATGTGGCCATCAACGCTCCAACGGACCCCATCCACCTTCATCAACAGGAAGGGCTTTCATTCCATCAATGTCTAACTGATCTGCAACCACCAGAAGCATTTCTCACAGGAGTGTGCCTGCTTCCCGGGAAGCAGCCATGACACTTACATACTTCGACAATCCCAGGTGCCACAGCTTTTCAGGCATCCCACTCGCCTTCAGGGATGAATTCTCAGGACAAGGGCTACCCATTGAAGACATAACTGCTGATGCCTGTGAAGAACCCTCGCACTGCAGCTGAGGAGAGGTACAACACTTGGCACGGCTCCACCTGAGCGACCATCGAGCAGGCCATTGGGAATGCAGATCGATCCGGTGGAGCCCTGTAGTTTTCCCCAGCAAGGGTCTCGCCTAGCATGCCGGTCTGCTGTGCTCTGCACAATCTAGCCCTGCACAGGGGGTTGGCGGCCTTGCATGAAGACGACGTGATTGATTGCCTATCCTCAACCGACAAGGAGGACGTGGAGGAGGCTAATGAGCAGACCGCATACGATCTTGAACCCATTGCACCGGAGGCCAGGTACATTGAGCGATGGGCCAAGGAGGCAAGAGATAGTCTCATATTTACCCGCTTCCAGCCACCATGATGGCCTCTCAGAGTGAAATCAATAAAGACTCACCTCAATGGAGTCAGTCTGTCAGCTCCTATCAGTTTGGATTCCGTGCTGAATACACAGCTTAACCACATGCTCTGGCACATGTGACACTTACCAAAGGAGTGCTGTGCCTACACTGGCAGCCAATGAGGGTGAAAGGTGAAGGCAGCATCTCATAATTAAGGCATGAAAGAATAAGCATTTTCCACAATGAAAATTAATTTCAATAACAAAAAATCCTTATAAGACAAAACAAATGGCAAATGTCAAAAACCCATGAAACCCCAGTGTCTCTAGATGGTTTTCTTGATATGTTTACTTGGACTTCTACAAGGTGTGAACCCATCGCTAGCAGCTGGGCTGGAGGCAGGCTCCTGATCATGCTGCCTCTTAGCCTGGTATGACATTGGCGGGCATCCTCTGGTTGCCTGAGGCCTGGAAGGCCCCGGCTGACTGAGGGCTTCCTGCACAACTGCAGGATTCTCCGCAGGCATCGAGGCTGCTGGAGCTGGGCTTACTGGCGGAGGTGGTGAGGAGCCAGTGTCCGCTCTCAGACCACCCGCCCCCCCCCCGAGGGAAGCCCCCAGATGTTGAGGACAGCCTCTCCACTTCCATTTGAAGGCTGACTTGAACCTCCCTGCTGACCAGAAAAGCACAAGGAGCTGGAGAAGACTCCAGGCACCTTGTCCTTCTTTCGCCTTGCCACTGCTGCATTGAGCTCATGGCCAAGGCGACAGTGTGCAGATCTGCATGCATTTGTGAGATCTGTCTCTCCATGGAGGAAGCCAGGTGCTCACAGGCCTGACACATGGCAGCACTCATGGCACAGATGGACTCCTCCATCGTCCGTTCATGGCTACACATGGCCTCTAGCAGCTCTGCCAGATGTTGCTTTTACTTCTCTCTACAACTCCAGCATGCCCGGTGCTGTCGGCAACAGAGGATCGTCTTTAGCATGGGGCTCAGCGTGCCCCTGGCCACCCACTGTGCCCCGGCTGTCAGAGGCCTCAGCCAGCTGCTTGGCCACGTGTGCAGTGCTCTCACCAGCTTGTGACCCTAATTCTAAGACCAAGTGTAAACCCACTGAGGTGAAAGTATCTGCACTGGTGTTACGGTGCAGGAGCGTCATGTGATGGTGCATCCTCTGACTGCTCCTCCTCAGAGGTTGACGGCTGGCCCTCTTCTGATGGAGTCTCCTGCAGCCACCGACCTGTATGAGAGAACATAAACATCTGTGGGTTTGGCAGTGCAGATCTCATCAAGCAAGGCTGGCCGGGCTTTAAATATGACACCAGCACCTGCTCCAGAGTCATCTGACGCCGCGTTCAGCACCTCGGAGCCCACCCCCATCATGTGATTGGCCAGGCATGGTACTTCCATTATGATAATTGACCCCCCACCACGTGACTGCGGTGGGCCAGCCGCACACATGACGAGCGGCAACGGTGCCCACTTCCACGTCCGCTGCCAGAATCCGCGATGGGACCACTAATTCCAGCCGTGAGTGTGCAGTGTCTCTTTAAATAGTGCAGCTTCAACAGTCAGGTGCAGGTTGTGACTGCACCCGCCAGCTCTAATTAATCGGGAAAGCCGGAACTGCGATGCTAATGCCGTAGCTCACGGAGAAACCCACTGCTCAAACTTCCGGTTTCCTGCCCCACTGCTGGCTTCTCACCCTGCCAACAGATCGAAATTCAGCCCACACTTCGCAATTTTACACAGACACATACGCTAAACAAAGCTGTTAAATGCCAATTCATTTCATTCACTTAAGCATTCTGTTCTTTATCCATTTTAACTGTTGTATCAAGTTTAGCCAAAAGCTAGAAGATGGAATGTAAACTTGATTGGAATCACAATACTGTAAAATTGATGAAACAGTTATGGGTAACTGAAAGCGTATTTATATCATAAAAACAGAAAATGCTGGGAATACTCAGCAGGTCAGGCAAGATTTATATTTAGAGAAACAGAGTTAACATTTCAGATCAATGAGCTTTCATTAGAACTTGGAACTATTAGAGATGTGAAAGGTTTTGAGCAGGTACAGGACAGGGAAAGGGGAGGAGGAAAGAACAAAAGGGAAGGTGAAAGGGAGGGGAGGAGTGATTAAATGACAAAAGGGATGATGATGCAAGACAAAAAGGAGGTGGTAATAGGACAAGTAGAAACAAATGCTGGATCTAGAGGAGGTATAGATAGCAACAGCAGAACCATTATCAGCACCTGATAAAAAAAACTCAGCAGGTCAGGCCGCATCTGTGGAGAGAAAAGTAGAGTTAATGTTTCAGGTCGATGACCTTTCATCAGAACTGGCAAAGGTTAGAAATGTAATAGATTTTGAGCAAGTGAAGTTGGAAGGGGGTGGGGGGGAAGAAGAGTAAAAGGGAAGGTTTGTGATAGGTTGGAGGGCAGACGAGATTAAATGATAAAAGGTTTTGTCGTACAAAGCCAAATAAAGAAACAAAAGATGTGTCTGGATGAGGTGTAGATGGCAGGATCGCAGCCCTCTGAACACATAGTAAAGCAATTAAGAAAGAATCAAGATTGGGGGCAAGGGTGGAACAAATCAGCAAAAAAACAGCACGAGAAAAGGAAAAACAAGCAGGGGCAGAGGTGCAGAATTAAAATGACAAGCGACACGAAGCTCGCGATCTGAAAGGAGGTGTTCCGCAAAGCGGTCACCTAGTCTGTGTTTGACCTCCCCAGTGTACAGTAGACCACATTGTGAGCAGTGAATACAGTAGACTAAATTGAAAGAAGTACAAATAAATTGCTGTTTTATTTGGAAGGAGTGTTTAGGGCCTGAGACAGTGGGGAGGGAGGAGGTAAAAGGGCAGGTGTCACATCTCCTGCGCTTGCATGGAAAGGAGCTGTAGGAAAGTGGGGAGGTATTGGGGGTGACTGAGGAGTGGACCAGGGTGTCACGGAGGTAACGGTCCCTTCGGAATGCTGAAAGGGGAGGGGAAGATGTGTTTCATGGTAGCATCATGCTGGAGGTGGCAGAAATGGTGGAGGATGATCCATTAAATACGGAGGCTGGTGGGGTGGAAGGTGAGGACAAGGGGAACCCCATCATGACTCTGGGAGGGAGGGGAAAGGGGTGAGAGCAGAATTGTGTGAAATAGATCGGACATGGTTGAGCGCCCTGTCAACCATCATGTGGGGGAATTCTCAGTTGAGGAAAAAGAGAAACATATCAGAAGCGCTAGTATGGGAGGTTGCATCATTTGTTACTTTACTCAGCTTTGTACCATGAAACCTTTTGTCATTTAAATTCACCTTCACTCCACCCTATCACAGACCTGCTCTGCTGTTCTTCCATCTTCCCCTCTCCCTCTTTCACTTGCTCAAAACCTATTACATTTCTAACCTTTGCCAGTTCTGATGAAAGGTCATCGACCTGAAACATTAACTCTACTTTTCTCTCCACAGACGCTGCCTGACCTGTCCGTAAAAAAGGGAGCTGTGGTTATGATCTGAAATTGTCAATCTCGATGTTGAAGACAGTAAAGAATCTAATCAAAAGGTAAAGTGCTGTACTTCAAGCTTATGTTATTTGCTTCATTACAATATCCACATTACAACTCAGAACAACACATCTTTACAATAAGGCTATGATATACCAAACTGTTTAGTGATTTCACTCTGAGAAAACCTTCAACCCATACAGATTCATAAATACTATCACTCAACAGCAGGAGAAAGAATCAGTGACTTCAGAGATGGTGATTCCATTACTCAGAGAGAGTGTTTCTGGTATAGTTTGTTCCCAAAGTGTTTGTGCACTGCTAAACACGTCTAAGTTGCAAGCATTAGAACGTTTGAGCATTAGCGCCTGACAAGGTGGTTTTTACACCTACACAAAAGCATTTGTCACATTGATTCCCAAAAATGCTGGAACCCTGGCACCTGATATGGTGATAAAGATTCTGAAAGTTCATTTAATTGGTTACAGATGATTTTCACATCTAGAGAAAAACACTTGTAAAAAGGGTTTAATATATCGCTTTTAGAGACGCAGTACAGCACTTAAATATATCAATCCAGACATTTCAAATTCGCTTAAATATTTTGTCTAACAACTAATCATTTAACAGAGACAGCAATCAACAACAACAACTTATATTTATATAGCACATTTAACGTAATAAAATGTCCCAAGGCACTTTACAAGACCATTATAAAACAAAAGTATGGCACCGAGCAACTAAACGAGATTTGAGGTCAGATGACCAAAAGCTTGGTCAAAGAGGTTGGTTTTAAGGAGCATTTTAAAGGAGGAAAGTGAGGTGGAGAGGCAGAGAGGAAAAGATCTGAAAGGAATTTGTGCATGGAGATTTGCTTCTCTTAAACATTTTAATCTTTTACCCACTATGCATTTAAGTGGGCCTGACGATACTAAAAGAACCAGAATTAAACTAAGAACTAATGTTATGACCCAGGTGGGAGGAGTACACTGTCTTTTCTAGTCCCACTTCTCCACAGGTCACAACATATATTTTTTAAAATGCTTACCCAGTTACTGATATGCTCAATCATACACTCTACTCCTTATCCCAGAATAAAATACACCAACCAGGTTTCTCTAATAAACAACAAAATTATCAGTTTATTATAAAACAAGACTAATATAGTAACAAAGTAAAGTATTAACACACAGATTGAAATATGAAAGTTCCCTTTTTAAATACCCAACACACAAGCTAATACACAGACTGAAAAGAATAAAGAAAATATCTATGCAGAGCTCTATTACAAAACAAAAGACAAAAAAGACCCTTTGAACCTTGAAGAGAAAGAAAGAAGATATGGAAAGATGTCAGATGTGCCTTTTGGTCTGGCATCCACGTACACGTAGACAAGTCCCTGGGATATTTTCTGGAGCAGTTCTTTTCAGGCGGCGTTGAGAATTAATCTGGCAGATTTTTAACCAGCCTCTCAGCAGAAATGTGGCATCAAGGGTCGTGGTTATCACACTGAATACGCAGGGTTTTCTCAGCGACAGGAGGAAAGAGATGAGTTGGGTATCGTTTCCTTGGCAGGCAGATCTTCAACTGCCTTCAAAACAGTTCACACCCCAAATGAACTGAAAACTATATCCAAACCCCCAAACAGAAAATCAACCTCCTAACCTCCATAAATCTTGACATGTGGCTTCTCTGTAAACATCTCCCCTTAGTCCAAGGTTCCTGTTGTTTATTTATCTTAAGGCAGGTGATCTCCAGTAAAGGTTGATTTTAGCACTCCTTGATTCTTCCAGTAATTGTTTTCACAGTCAAGTGTCCTTTCAGTGACCCCAGTGAACAAAACAAAGTCCAGCATTTTTTCAAACTTACAAATAAATCCACTTCCACAACTTAAATATGAGTCCTTAAAAATATTTTTTTTTAAATAAAAGCACTCTCATAACACTAACTACAGACTGAAAACTGAACTATTAAAATTATCTTATAGATCCTTAAGTTCCAAAGAAACCTAGCCAATTCTATCGACTGATCTGAGTGACACATGAGTTAGAAGACTTCAGTCTTTCTGGTGTCAATCAGTACACACAGCCTTGTTGCTCACACTGATGGAGACATAGGAACAGGTGAAGGCCATTTAGCCCTTGAGCCTGTACTAACATTCAATTAGATCATGGCTGCTCTGAACCACATTTACAACAACAACAACAGTACCTGGCATTTATAGAGGGCCTTTAACACAGTAACATTTCGCTGGGTCGAAATCCTGGAACTCCCTCCCTAACAGCAGTGTGGGTGTACCAGACAGACTAAAGTGGTTCAAGAAGGCAGCTCACCACCACCTTCTTGAGGGAAATTAGGGATGGGCAACAAATGCTGGCCTTGCCAGCAACACCCACATCCCATGAAATGAAGAAAAAAAAATTGCCAAACAAAATCTGACTCTAAGCCACTTAGCGAGATATTAGTCCAGATTTTACAGCCCCAATAGTGGCGAACACTGAGGGTGAGAAATGAGTCGCACATGCACACACTTACAGCAGCATCCGAACGATCCGGTGGTTAAGAATGTGCTCCTCCGAAGTCTCGAATGATGGTCCCACCAAGCTGCTCTTTAAAGCGGCAAGGATCTATAGTTCATCAATTTGGGATGATAGGTTACACTCATTTTAACTTATTATTTTAGAGCTGATATTAGCAGGCGTCGAGCCTGCTTAAGAGTGGATCTACTATTAGGAAGGCACGGGCAGCTGCAATGTTGATGAATTGACAGTTGTGTTGGATCTCTCTTTTGTACATCAACTTAATTATCAATTTTCACTGCGTTTTGCAATAAAAGTATCACTAGTTAAAATCTTGAGGCTGCAAACTGGATTAATAAATATTTTATTCCATTTTAACTTTGTGAATATTATAGAAATAAACCCAAAAACAAAATTCAGGAAACCAATTTTACCCTGATTTCTGTTCCAGACAAGTGGTGCACTTAGCCATTCCTGCATGAGTGCAGGAAAACACTCATGCTGGGAGCTGTTTATAAACCACTGGTTCTCAGTGTGGTTCAGTCCGCGAGGGTCCTCCTCCAGGTAATCCAAAATCCAAGTCACTGCGTGCAACGCCACAGCCGAGGACATACCAGAGAACAGGACAGAACCCTCATCCCCACCAGTTGCCTGACCTTTTTTTTAACCATGTGCCTACCCACTGCTTTTTTTGTCAAGCTTGTGCTTTGGGCCAGGTTGTTCTATTTTTCTTTCAATTAACACCCTCTCTGCTCTAACACTTAGTCTTTCAGCAAACCATTAACATACCGTTTGCCTTTGCTCCATGACCTTCTGGTCAGTTATTCTCTATGACCTTGTCCTAGCAACACCTTCTCTTTGGTTGTCTCTTGCCCCACCCCCACTTTATTTGCTTAAAACCTGTTACATTTCCAGTCTCTGCCGGTTCTGATGAAGGCTCGCTGACCTGAAACGTTAACTCTGCTTCTCTCTCCACAGATGCTGACAGACCTGCTGAGTATTTCCAGCATTTCTTGTTTTTATTTCTTAATTGGCCTGGTTGGCTACCCATTGCTGCTGGGTGGGTAGCTGCTGCCCCATTGACCCCACCTCCAGCAGGATCACTCAGAAGCGAGAACATGTCATCGAGCCAACTCGATGCATAAATTTTGCATCTTGGTCCCGGTCGGGCCTCCAAACCTACCTATGTGGGGCTGGAAAGATTCTGCCTCTTATGTCTGGGTCTGTTACAGACTAACTGATAGAGACTGATTGCTATAGTTAGACAACAACACCATTATTGTTGTATCATGTGACTACCAGAATGGCAGAAGGTAAACTTTGGTCTTTTTTGTCCAGTAATTCATGTGTTTCTAAAGCTCTCTGGTTCAACGGAAACTGACTGGAATATGTTGGCACCTCTGAAAGGGCACACAGCATTTCTCCGACATTTGCAGAAAGGTGGTGGAGGGAGTGAGTGTTTAAAGTGGTGGGTGAGGTGCCGATCAAGTGGATGGCTTTGTCCTGGATGGTGTTGAGATTTTTGAGTGTTGATGGGGCCACACTCATCCAGGAAAGCTGAGAGTATTCCATCACCATATCACTCAGTCCCTTCTCTTTGCAGAACCACATCTACTTCCATCTTGAACCCATTTAAAATGTACATGTCATTGTTGTTCTTTGGTAACTTACTGCACAATTTGTCCTGGATCAGTTTCCTCAACTGCTTGTACTATCTTGATCATTACAAAGTCCTCCCTTTTCCATAGAAAGCAAACCAGAATGTTTTACCTTTTCCCCAGAATATAAAACCCTGGGTGTAATGGATTGTATCCAAGCATAATAGAAGAAGCTCGATACATTTCTGGCAAGCTTGAGAAACACATGAGGGAGAAAGGAATAGAGGATATGAGAATATGAAGGGTGAGCTGAAGTAGGTAGGTTGAGGCTCATGTGGAGCATAAACACTGGCATGGAGCAGTTGGGCCGAATGGCCTGTTTCTGTGCTGTAAAATCCCTGTAAATTCTTGGTCGCCTGAATTATTTATCCTTTCTGTCCCATATCAGGTTTAATTATTAATTATAGAATGGCAAAGAATTTTACAGCACAGAAACGGGCCATTTCGTCCAACCATTCATATGAGACGTGGAATTGTTAATACTAATTACATCCAAACATAGCAAACGTGATGGCACAGGAGGAGGCTGTTCAGCCCATCGTGTCCGTGCTGGCTGGGAAAGAGCTCTCCAGCCTAATCCCGCTTTCCAGCTCTTGGTCCATAGTCCTGTAGGTGACAGAGTGCATATCCAAGTGTTTTCTTTTCAAATGAGATGAGGATTTCTGCCTCTACCACCCTTTCAGGCAATGAGTTCCAGTGCCCCAGTACCCTCTGGGTGAAACATTTACTCCTCAACTCCACTCTAATCCTCCTACCAATTACCTTATTGCCCCTGATTATTGTTCGTTACTAAGGGGAAATAGGTCCTTCCTATCCACTCCATCCTTTTTATACACCTCAATCTCCTCTCAGCCTCTTCTGTTCCAAAAAATAGACACAGACTAAATTCTTGCAGTTATCTGCCTGTGCATTCCTTCCAACACCATGAGAAGGACATGGAAAAGATGTTAAATTGTGCCAAAGGTGGTTTTAGGACTAACCAATTTCATGGAATTTCTTATTATCAGATAGACAGGGCTTGGTGTTATTCAACACATTCATCACCCATCTACTGGTCACAGAATCATAAAATAGTACAACACAGTGGAAGCCCTTTGACTGAGCAGCTTACAAAAGCCATATCCTGCAACCACCACCCCCCTCCTCCCCGACCCCTAATGACAATACTGTAGACCTTCCTGGGCATGGTGTGTTCTATTACAGTTTTGCTAGTGCTGGAGTTTGCCATTTGCTGGGCTCCATTCCACACCGATTGTGTGTTCTTCAGCTTTGTCACCAACTGGACCAAGCGGCTCGTGAACATCTTCAGCTTAATTCATGTTATTTACGGTAAATTCATTTATTTTAAAATATAGGACAATATTTAACTCCTGATGTTTGAGTGTCATCTACCCTGTTTGCAGGATACGTCAGTTTAAGGATCTAATACATGATATTCATCAACTAAAGAACCATTTACTGCAATATAGATTTGAACATATTAAAGTCTGGCAGAGAAATGGATATTTGACCCATCAATCGCACATCATCCAGCATCATTTATCATAATATCATTACCTTAGCCCACCACCACCTGTTAATCCTATCCCTATCTCTCTTAAACATCAAACCGTCATTTAAATCTTTGCAACAATCCACTGCTTCTTTTAACAGATATTGATCTTAAATGTTTCATTCGCTGCCAAATCAATACCTTCTCTGGAAGTCTGTAGAGATGTCTCTGAGAAGGTTGATCAGAGCTGTTTTTCACTCATTTATTTTTCTAACCAGTTTCTTCCATGTTCAGTCCATCTTTCTATCCCTAATTCACTCTGTTTCTGACACCGTCCAGTATTTCTGCATCAGTCTGCTGTTTCTTCTAAAAGTATAGGCTTTTAAGACACAAGTTTTACACCACCTCATCATTTAATCTGTGGTTCAGTAGGTAGCACTCCTATCCCTCAAATTAGAAGGTTGTGAGTTCAAGCCCCACTCCAGCCACTTAAACACAAAACCCAAGCTTCACACTCCTGTACAATACTGAGGGGGTGCTGCACTGTTGAAGAGTTTGTATTGAAGGAGTGCTGCTCTGTTGGAGGTGTGGCACTGAGGATGTGCTGTCATTTGGATGTGATATTAAACTGTAAACCTGTCTGCTCAGTCAGGTGGATGTAAAAGATCATTTTGAAGTAAAGCAGGGTAGTTCTCCCTGATGTCCTGGCCAATATTTATCCCTCAAACAGCATCACTAAAACAGATGATGTGGTCACTATCAACATTGCTGTTTGTGGGAGTTTGCTGTGTGCAAATGGCCTGCCTTTCTTACATTACAACAGTGACGACATTTCAAAAGTACTTTAATAGGCTATGAGGGGCTTTGGGATGTTCTGAGTTTGTGAAAGGTGCTAATAGAAACACAAGACTTTCTTAGTTTGGTTTAACTGGTATCAATCTCAGCTCTGAGTCAAAAAGTCATGAGTCCCAAGATCTGAGCACGAGTTCTAGTATAGCACTTGTCTAATCGTAGCCTTTGGATAAGATGTTTAACTGCTTACCTCTTCAGCTGTATATTCACCAGAAGATAATGGGGGATATGGAAAGCTTTAATGGCCCATGTTAGCTCACCAGTACAGACTAACCCTGAGAGGGTAGATTGTCAACTTGGGCAACCCATACAGAAATGGAAATTGGAAAATGGCTTTTTGAAAGGACAGCTGATCTGAAACTGCCATGATCTAATTGAATAGCAGGGCATGCTTGAGGGACTGAATGGCCTACTCTTGCTCCCAAGTTCATAACGCCAGTTTTACACCTGCATTGCAAGTTGAGAATTTACCCTAAAGCTTTCTCATTGCTGCCTCCAACTTTTTTCAAAATATTCCATATCAAATGTTAATTACTCCTTAAGCATTCCAGATTTTAATCACTCCCCCATTAGCAGCTGTGCCTTCAGCTGCCTAGGTCCTAAGCTCTGGAATTTCCTCCATAAACCTTTCCGTCTCTCTCCCTCCCTCCTCTTTAAGACACTCCTTAAAAACTACCTCTTTGACCAAGCTTTTGGTCATCTGTCCTATATCTTCTTACAGGACATTTTACTGTGTTAAAGGCGTTATGCTAATGCACGATGTTGTTATGTGAAGCAGAACTTCATGTTATTAGTTTGAAGCTATTGGGGGTGAAAATTGATCTGGGTACAAGTTTGAAAGCGAGGTTACAGCCTGTTTAACAATCTGCTTCCTTTCCATTTCTATTGACTTCAATGGGATGAAAAGCAGGTGAGGTGAAAACACACTGTGGATTCATTATCTAAAAGTTTGCACATCTGTGAACCCATGACCAATTTCATCCCCTGCGCTCCTGTTCTACACTCTGACAATTTGGTTTCATTAGTTAGTTTGGACTTGCCTTTCCAATACGATTTACTACCTCCAAACCTCTATCAGACCACCTTGCAAGGGGGAATAGTTTGCCTTTCTTCAATTTTTCCTCCTAACTTAGATCTTAAACAATAGGGGTTGGTCAAAGGCTCCTCGCTGCAACATTTGGAGGTCTCCTTGGTGTCCTGGTGACCAGAACTGGACACAGTGCTCAAGGTGGGTTTGACCGGAACTGGACACAGTGTACAAGGTGTTATACTCCAGAAAGCCAGTTGTTGACTGATGAAACTGCAGCCAATCTTTACTCAGTCTTACATTTATTTACAGAGTAAAGATTACCAACATATAGCTCCTTACTCAAAAATATCTACCAGTCTCAGTAAGTGTCTCCTTAATTGGGGTCTTACTTGTGCACATACAACACCCTCAATCTGTATATAATAAATTGATGTACAATTAACAAATTCCCTTCTTTCTCTTTGTGCATGGAAAACTCTAATTTTTACTCTAACAACATTTCAAAACAAATCAAAATAAATTCTATATTTTGTACAAAACATTACATTGTGAAATATCCCTCTTCTAGGACCCATAACAATTTCTTTGTTTTACAAAAATAAATACTTGTACAGATAGTTGATAACTTGCATCTACCCATTTAATTTTGGACATTCTCTTTCTCTCCAGCATTTGTTTCAAACCAGTCTGTTACCTTTTCTCACTCACACATTCTGTAGAGTGTACATTAGCCCACAGGAATGATTATCTACATAACATTCAATAGGTATCTTATCTTCAGTACACCCCTTGTACATAATCTCACCTAAAATGTTTGACAAATAGAACCCCATATCTGCTGCCTCCACAAGAGCCAGTGTTTCCGCAGCTAAAGTATTTTTAACATCACTTTTTATTTCTTAGCTTCCCAAGGACAACATTTCCCATTTTCACCCATCAGAAATATTATGAAACCAACTCCACCCGAATACCCATCAGGATTATTGGCATGTGAAGCATCACAAAAAATGACTAGCTTCATGTTCTTTGGGTCACCTAAGGATGGGAACTTCAGTGCACACTTCTCCAGATTTTTTTAATGTTTTATTTTCCTTTAAAATTACCATTCTCAACTTTAGTATTGCTGAAAATAGAGACATGTTGTCGAAGCTTTTCGTCTTGCACTCATCAAGACAATCGCAAGTATAACCAATGTAAGGGAAAACAGCAACTTATACTGCATGAGAAGAGAGTGCTGATTGGTTGGCAAGTGAATTTTGATTGGTGGAGGTGTTGCCATGGAAAATGCACCAGTGACTGACTACCAATCAGAATTCACTTGCCCACCAATCAGCACTCTCTTCTCATGCAGTATAAGTTGTTGTTTTCCCTCACTTTGGTTATTCTTGCGATTGTCCTGAAGAGTGCAAGACGAAAAGCTTCGACAACATGTCTCTATTTTCAGCAATACTCAAGTTCTGTACTACTAAACGACTATTCTTAACTTTAGGGTATTTCATTGTAGTACTTAACTCCAACACATCAGAACTAGTATCTGGTCTAGTCTGAGTGCCCAACCAGTTTAACTGACCAATCAAGCTTCGCAATTGCTCTGTCTCTGCTTCAGATATATTATCATCTTTCTCTGATGACCTTGCATGATTAATTGGGATGAGAATAACACTCTCTAAATAGAATTTCTGATTTAAAGTTATTCCAGACCTACTCTGCTTAATATCTAAATCAATATATTTAAAAGTCCCACAAGCCTGACTCCGAATCTTAAATTCTGTTTTAATCTTTATAAAGCATCTCAAATTCCTCAATACCATCCCATAAAAAAATCATCAATGTGCCTGAAAGTTTCCCTTTATGATACCAATAAAACATTGCAACTAAAACATTTTTAGTTGAAAACAACCTATCTTCAGTAAAACAGATCTCACTGAGAAATACCACACCCTGGAATCATCATTCAGGCCACAGGCACATTTGTTTAGTTTCAAAAGTTTTCCTTCTGCATCTAATGCCTCTTTAGGCGGTTTCAGAAACACTTCACTCTGAACAATAGCATCCTGCAGAAATGTGGCTTCTATTTCGATTGATCTACACTCCCGTAAACGTGACTAAAGAGTTAAAAAGATTTTCAAGATTACTTTTCCAGCTGTGGGAGAGTTCACTCTAACATCTGTATCACCCAGTCGCTCTTCAAAACCCCTCACAACTAGCCTCACTTTAGTCTTATAAATCCTATCTACAAGGACCTTTATAGTACAAATCCATCTATGTGACAAGGCTGGCTGTCCCCTATCTCGTACCTCGGAATAAACTCCAAATACTCTCCAACTCTAACACATTTTGTTTTTCCTCTTATTAGATTATCTTCAAGTTTATTGGCATCAACCAAAACTTCACAGTTATGAGGACTTCTGCTTCCCGTTCTACTATTCTTTAGCCCTCATTTTGTTGTGTAATCTATTCAAGCGACAGCCTCTTTCAGGACTATACTGTAAGATCTCTCTTTTGCACTATCAAGGTTCTTTCTTGAGTACATCATCTCCTGATGCAAGAGTCACTGCCAGACAAACTACTCGGACTTGCACTGTGCTTTGTTACTCTCCACTCTTTCACCCCATTCTGCCAGTCCATGGACTTCGCTTCTTGGCCATCATCCTGAATGGTCAACTAATGCTTAAACTTGCCAGTAGATTTTCCTGCACATCCCACATTTGTTGAATCCCTCCATTCATTATGTCACAAAGTACCCACTCTGGGCCATTGGTTTTTGAATGCATTCACCCTGTTCTGCAGGTCACGATTGTTCACATTACCAATTTCCAACCCTTGATCTACAGTATTCTGTTCCTCAGTACCTTCATCACAAAACACATAAGTATTTGGAGGTACAAGGTGCCTCATTTCCTTCTATCAGCTGTTCAGATTGAGATTTTGTAATCAATCCCGATTAACCGTGAGGCATGAGCCTTAACCGTTTGATTTCCATGTTTGATAACTACTGTCTTACCATCACAACCTATTACCTACCAGAGCCCTTCCATTCCCTATGACTCTCTCTTTTATAATACACCAGATCTCCTAAATTAAATTCCGCTTCAAATGGCCTTATACGATGCCTCAGAGCTCACAAATTTTCTCCAAGACCTCAGCCATGATGAAAGCCTGGCTCCCTGCATGTTAAACATTCAAATGTGTGAGCAAAATGGAACTAATTACTTTTCATCTGTGTTCACTATAGAGAAGGACGATAGGTGTAGAGATCAGGGAGGGGGATTGTGATATACTGGAACATATTAGCATTGAAAGGGAGGAAGTATTAGATGTTTTAGTGGGCTTAAAAGTGGATAAATCCCCAGGCCCAGATGAGATGTATCCCAGGCTGTTATGTGAGGCAAGGGAGGAGATTGCAGGGGCTCTGACACAAATTTTCAAATCCTCTCTGGCCACAGGAGAGGTACCAGAGGACTGGAGGACAGCGAATGTGGTACCATTATTCAAGAAGGGTAGCAGGGATAAACCAGGTAATTACAGGCCAGTGAGTCTAACATCAGTGGTTGGGAAACTATTGGAAAAAATTCTGAGAGACAGGATTAATCTCCACTTGGAGAGGCAGGGATTAATCAGGGATAGTCAGCATGGCTTTGTCAAGGGGAGATCGTGTCTGACTAACTTGATTGAATTTTTTGAGGTGGTGACGAAATGGGTAGATGAGGGTAAAGCAGTTGATGTAGTCTATATGGACTTAAGTAAGGCTTTTGATAAAGTCCCACATGGGAGATTGATTAAGAAGGTGAGAGCCAATGGCATCCAGGGCAATTTGGCAAATTGGATCTAAAATTGGCTTAGTGGTAGGAGGCAGAGCGTAATGGTCAAGGGTTGTTTTTGCGAGTGGAAGCCTGTGACCAGTGGTGTACCGCAGGGATTGGTGCTGGGACCCTTGTTGTTTGTAGTGTACATTAATGATTTAGACGTGAATATAGGAGGTATGATCAGTAAGTTCGCAGATGACACGAAAATTGGTGGTGTTGTAAATAGTGAGGAGGAAAGCCTTAGATTACAGGACGATATGGATGGGCTGGTAAGATGGGCGGAGCTGTGGCAAATGCAATTTAATCCTGAGATGTGTGAAGTGATGCATTTCAGGAGGACTAACAAGGTATGGGAATATACAATGGATGGTAGGACCCTAGGAAGTACAAAGGGTCAGAGGGACCTTGGTGTACTTGTCCATAGATCACTGAAGGCAGCAGCACAGGTAGATAAGCTGGTTAGGAAGGCATATGGGATACTTGCCTTTATTAGCCGAGGCACAGAATATAAGAGCAGGGAAGTTATGATGGAGCTGTGTAAAACACTAGTTAGGCCACAGCTGGAGTACTGTGTGCAGTTCTGGGCACCATGTTATAGGAAGGATGTGATTGCACTGGAGAGGGTGCATGGAGATTCACCAGGATGTTGCCTGGGCTGGAGCATTTCAGCTATGAAGAGAGACTAAAAAGGCTAGGGTTGTTTTCCTTAGAACAGAGAAGGCTGAGGGGGGACCTGATTGAAGTATACAAAATTATGAGGGGCATTGATAGGGTAGATAGGAAGAAACATTTTCCCTTAGCGGAGGGTTCAATAACCAGGGGGCACAGATTTAAGGTAAGGGGCAGGAGGTTTAGAGGGGATTTGAGGAAAAATGTTTTCACCCAGAGGGTGGTTGGAATCTGGAACGCATTGCCTGAAGGGATGGTAGAGGCAGGAACCCTCACAGCATTTATGAAGTATTTAGATGAGCACTTGAAAAGCTGTAGCATACAAGGCTACTGGCCAAGTGCTGGAAAATGGGATTAGAATAGTTAAGTGTTTGATAGCCGGTACAGACACGATGGGTCGAAGGGTCTGTTTCTGTGCTGTATAACTCCATGGCTCTAATTGAAGTACCTTCTGGAGCAGTAGGGCTGTCGCACAGTACAAAAGGCAATTTGGGATTCCACCCATAGACCAACTGATACGGATTATATCCTCGAACCATCTGAAGCGAATTCGTTGCATGAACAAGTCGGACGGTCTACACTTGAATAGGACTGGGACAAATATCCTTGCAGGAAGGTTTGCTAGTGCTGTTGGGGATGGTTTAAACTAGTTTGTCAGGGGGATGGGAACCTGAGCGCAGTCTTAGATAGGACAATTTCAGGGCAGGGAACAGGAGGCAGAAAATTAGCGAGTGACTCTGAAAGACAGAAGAAGCAAAGGTTAAAAAGTGTGCAGCACAGGAATTTGGCAGTGTTAAAGGGTATTGATTTAAATGCAAGGAGTATAGTAAATAAAGTCAATGAGCTGAGGGCACAGACACACATGGCGACACAATATCATTGCTATAATGGAAACTTGGCTTAAAGAGGGGCAAGAATGGCAACTCAACATCCCTGGATATAGAGTTTTCAGGCGGGATAGAGAAGGGGATAAAAAAGGAAGGGGTGTAGCATTATTAGTTAAGGAATCAATAACAGCTTTGTGGAGGGATGTTATGCTAAATGAATCATCAAACAAGGCCATATGGGTGGAGCTCAGAAATAAAAAAGGGGCAGCCCCACTACTAGGAGTGTACTATAGACCCCCAAATAGTGAGAGGGAGGTAGAAGAACAAATATGTAGGCAAATTTCTGAGTACAAAAACTATAGGGCAATAAGAGTTGGGGATTTCAACTACCCCAATATAAACTGGGATACAAACAGTGTGAAGGGAACAGAGGGGAAAAAATTCTTGAACTGTGTGCAAGAGAACTTGCACGCAACAAGCCCAACGAGAGGGGGCGCAATTCTAGATTTAGTCTTCAGAAATGAAGCTGGGCAAGTGGATGTAGTAACAGTGGGTGACCATTTTGGAGATAGTGACCATATTACAGTTAGTTTTAGCATAATTATGGAAAAGGACAAAGATAAAACAGGAGTAAAAGTTCTAAATTGGGGAAAGGCAAATTTTACGAAACTGACAGGTGACCTGGCAAAAGTGGAAACCAGTGGGAGGCATTCAAAAGCGAGATACTGCAGGCACAGTGTAGACATGTCGCCACAAAGATAAAGGGTGGTACTGCCAAATCTAGAGCCCCCTCGTTATCTGGAAGCTTACAGCGTAAGATAAAGCTGAAAAAGAAAGCTAATGACAGTCACAAAAAACGTAATACTTTAGAAAGCCTAGACGAGTATAGAAGGTGCAGGGGTGAAGTATAAAAAAGGAAATTAGAAAAGCAAAGAGAGGACATGAAAAATTATTGGCTGGTAAAATCAAAGAAAACCCGAAAATGTTTTATCTGTACATTAAAAGCAAGAGGATAACTAAGGAAAGGGTAGGGCCTATCAGAGATGTACAAGGGAACTTATGCGTGGATGCAGAAGATACGGGCAGGGTTCTTAATGAGTTTTTTGTCTCTGTCTTCACAAAGGAGAGAGATGATGCAGATATTGTAGTTAAAGAGGAGGAGTGTGAAATATTAGATACGATAAGCATAATGAGAGAGGAATGAGAGGCCGTCCATGTCTCCGTTATAAAGACGTCTGCAAACGCGACATGAAATCGTGTGACATTGATCACAAGTCGTGGGAGTCAGTTGCCAGCATTCGCCAGAGCTGGCGGGCAGCCATAAAGACAGGGCTAAATTGTGGCGAGTCGAAGAGACTTAGTAGTTGGCAGGAAAAAAGACAGAGGCGCAAGGGGAGAGCCAACTGTGCAACAGCCCCAACAAACAAATTTCTCTGCAGCACCTGTGGAAGAGCCTGTCACTCCAGAATTGGCCTTTATAGCCACTCCAGGCGCTGCTTCACAAACCACTGACCACCTCCAGGCGCGTATCCATTGTCTCTCGAGATAAGGAGGCCCAAAAGAAAAAAAAAGAAGAAAGAAAAAAAAAAAGAATGAGAGAGGAAGTACTAGAGGGTCTGACATCCTTGATAGTAGATAAATCGCCAGGGCCCGATGGATTGCATCCCAGGTTGTTAAAGGAAGCCAGGGAGGAAATAGCAGATGCACTGAGGATCATCTTCAAATCCTCACTAGATACAGGCGAGGTACCAGACAATTAGAGGTCTGCAAACGTTGTACCATGTTTAAAAAAGGTGCGAGGGATAGGCCAAATAATTATAGGCGGGCAGTCTGACCTCAGTAGTGGATTAATTGTTAGAATCAATTCTGAGAAATATGAAAAATTGCCACTTAGAAAGGCACGGATTAATCAGGGATAGTCAGCATGGAATTGTTAGGGGAAGGTCACAGCCTACTTACTCAATTGATTTTTTTGAGGAAGTAATAAGGAGGATTGATGAGGGTAGTGCAGTGGATCTGGTCTACATGGATTTTAGTAAGGCATTTGACAAGGTCCCACATGGCAGACTGGTCAGTAAATCGAAAGCCCATGGGATACAAAGGAATGTGGCAAGTTGGATCCAAAATTGGCTCAGTGACGGGAAACAAAGGGTAGTAGTCGACGGATGTTTTTGCAAATGGAAAGCAGTTTCCAGTGGTGTTCCACAGGGCTCAGTGTTGGGTCCCTTGCTGTTTGTGGTATATATTAATGATTTGGACTTAAATGTGGGAGGCATGATTGGGAAATTTGCAGATGATACAAAATTCGGCCGTGTAGTTGATAGTGAAGAGGATAGCTGTAGACTCCAGAATGATAGCAATGGCTTGGTCAAGTGGGTGGAAAAGTGGCAAATAGAATTCAATCCGGATAAGTGTGAAGTAATGCATTTGGGGAGGGCAAATAAAGTGAGGGAGTACACAATAAACGGGAGGTTATTAAGAGGAGTAGAAGAAGTGAGAGACCTTGGTGTGCATGTCCACAGGTCCCTGAAGGTGGCAAGACAGGTAGAGTGGTGAAGAAGGCATATGGAATGCTTTCCTTTATTGGCGGAGGTACAGAATACAAAAGCAGAGATGTAATGCTGAAACTTATAAAATGCTGGTTAGGCCACAGCTGGAGTATTGCGTACAGTTCTGGTCACCACATTACAGGAAGGACATAATTGGTCTGGAGAGAGTACAGAGGAGATTTACAAGAATGTTGCCAGTGCTTGAAAGTTGCAGCTATGAGGAAAGATTGGATAGGCTAGGGTTGTTTTCCTTCGAACAGAGGAGGCTGAGGGGTGACTTAATTGAGGTGTGCAAAATTATGGGCCTAGTTAGAGCAGACAGGAAGGACCTGTTTCCCCCAGCAGAGAGGTAAATTACCAGGGGGCACAGATTTAAGGTGAATGGTAGAAGGATTAGAGGAGACTTGAAGAAAAGCTTTTTCATCCAGAGGGTGGTGGGTGTCTGGAATTCACTGCCAGGAATGGTGGTGGAGGCAGAAACCCTCAATTCTTTTAAAAGGAGCTGGACATGTACCTGAAGTGCTGTAACCTGCAAGGCTATGGCCCAAGTGCTGGAAGATGGGAATAGATTGGGCGGCTAGTTTTTCATCCAGCATGGACACGATGAGCTGAATGGCCTCCTTCTGTGCCATAATTGTTCTATGGTTCTATGGAACCTCCCATACCAAGGCAGTTGTCAACTTGCAGTTTGGTTGATCAGCTAAGTTTTTATGCAGCATTTCATCAATCACTGCGTGATTCCTTTCACAAAACCCTTTGCTGAAAGGACTTTCAGCTGCGGTATTCATGACCATAATGTTCATGTTTACAAACATGATTCTGAACTCGTCATTGGCAAATTCTGCTCCATTATCAGTCAGAAGCTCCACTGGTGCCCCAAGTCCAGTCCCTATCCATTTCTCCATGATTCTATCTATAATCACCCTTTTTGTCCTTGACATGTAATACTGTAGCAAGACTAAATCTGGTTGTCCAGTCTATAATATGTTGAATGCAAATATTTCTGTCTTTGTCCCCCACATTTAAATCCATGATAACTACCTCGTTAAAGTCACGTGCCAATGGAAGGCTGACAATAGGACGTGATGGTGTCCTCCGATACTTTTTACAGATTTCACACTTTTCACTAATCTGTTCTGTTAGCCTCATATACTCTTCATCAACCACAACTGCATCCTTTAGCAGGCTTTTTAATTTTTGACAAGAAGGGTGAGCAAATAATCTGTGTAACTTTAAAGCAATTTGCTTTTTTTCTCTGATTCTTATCACCTGATGCCATCACTAATTCTCTAACACTGACGGAGAAACATTAGATTTTGTTAAGGGGATGCCATAATGCCCTGACTGGGTAAACTGCAGATCCGCTGACGTTCTAAAAACTATTGTCTTATCATACTCCATGTCAAGTGTCATTTGTGTCTTTTTCATTGAAGATTTACTCAACAGAAAAGATATCTCACTCGATACTATATCAGTACTGATACAGTGACTTACTCCAGCTATTTTACATGGAATTACAGCTCTCTTTAGTGACCTCAATATGTTGTCACCACCAAACCGGAAACAGGTAGTACTTTTATACGCCTTAACCTTGTGTCGATCCTCACTACTGAGTGAATCCAGATAATATTTTAACATGTTCCCACTCCCCCCTTTTCCCTTGCTCAAAGACTGTTACATTTCTCATCATTGCCAGTTCTGATGAAAGGTCACAGACCTGAAACGTTAACTCTATTTCTCTCACCACAGATGCTGCCAGACCTTCTAAGTATCTCAGGAACTTTGTTTATTTCAGATTTTCCCCGTCCGCATTTTATTTTAACTTTTTAACCAATCTGTTCCACATACTGATAACATGGAAGCAGTAACACAATACAGTCGAATGAGTCCACTACTAACACATTCATCAGAGGACTAAAACTCCTCGTGACTAGTATAATTCGTTCAGATTCATCATCATCCTCTTCTTCTGCCTCAGAATTCTGTGTCATTTTGAAGACCCTGCCTCTCCACTTTGGACAGCTAATTGCATAATGATACATTGAGTCACACCTGAAGCACCTATTAACTGTTCCTTGGACATTCCTGGGATTCATTCACCTATGATTGCTGTTCCAATTCTGTCTTCTGCTGTAATAGCCAGGCCTGCTAAAGGTGCGTTCATCCTCATTCCTCCTGGCTGTAACTCTTCCATTGTGTTGATGCCTGTATCCAGTAGCTGGACCATTTTGAAGTCCAGCAATCATTAACTCCTGCATTCTTTATGTCACTGCAGTTTGTCCCATTTTTTCCACCAAGGCTGCAGGGAATTATTGTTTCCCCAGAAAGTTTTTAAGGCAGCAGACATCTGAGTAGCAGGAAGTCTTTTTCTGAGAACTGAACCCCAGTTAGAACCAGGAGTCTGTCCTTTTGCAACATCCTAGCACAATCTAGCAATTTAAATGCTAACACTGAAACAGGGATCTCCAAATTGAATTTCCTCCATCTTTTATACAGTCTGTAAAAGTCCATGATTATATTCCTCCATTGAATAACCATCTGTTTTCCGAAATCTATCAAAATCTGACCATGCCTCATAGCATCTAGTTCGCAAAATACTTTACCTCTAATTTTACTTTTGGTAGGAAGTGACACCACCAAGGCCTCTTTGATGGGGACGTAACTCATGTCCACATATCTACTTCATTCTTCCACTGGTCATATGCCTCAGACTCAGAGAACATCAGAGGGTAATAGTCTGACAACTTATGCTTGCTTACTGCTATGTTCCACAATAGCCTTTAGGATTTTAGTTTCCTGTGTAAAAGTTTTTTTCTTAGTTTCTAACTTTCACCTTTAGGCAACCATATTATCCTCCAGAAAGTCGGTTGTTGAATGATGAAACTGGAGCCAATCTTTACTCAGTTTTACAGTTATTTGCAGAGTAGAAAACAGAAAATCCGGAGCGGAACCCAGAAGGCGGTCATGTGTCACCTTTGGCATGTTTCCGGCAGTTCCTGCAGCCACACTGGTGCCAAACGTCGTGCTCTGCACTCCTTTGGACCCCACCAGGAAGGCCGAGAGGGGTGTTTTGATGCTTGGGCAACTCACAACCTCCATACATCCGCCCAGGCATGCGCCATGGAGAGGTCACTCCATAGTCGCCTCACAGCGACCAAAACAACACTGAAGGCAGCAGTTACAGGTTATAAGACCAGCTCAATTGGCGTAGAGATTGGGCGCCACGGGCTACCTTTGTCGGTGGGAGAGGTCATCACATCTCACTGGACAGCTACCGCCCACCTCAAACCAGGCAGCCCCCGGTCAGTAAGGTTCTGTCCCGCCACAGTCCACCTGCTTCAATGGGTGTTGGAGCTCAAGGTCATTGCCCGACAAGTGCACTGTAACACCGCACCAAACAGCACGACCAAAAAAGGAAAGAAGGTACCAGCCCTTCGTTTTGCAAGCTGGAACGTCAGAACCATGTGTCCTGGCCTGTCGGAAGAGTTTACACAAATCAACGATTCTTGGAAGACCGCCATCATCAACAACGAGCTCAGTAGACTCAATGTGGACATTGCGGCACTTCAGGAGACACGCCTCCCTGCAAGCGGATCTCTAAGAGAGCAAGACTACACCCTCTTCTGGCAGGGTAGGGATCCTGAAGAACCAAGACAGCATGGAGTGGGCTTCGCCATCAGAAACCCTTTGCTCAGCATGATAGAGCCACCCTCAAATGGCTCGGAACGCATACTGTCCATCCGACTGTTCACCACCTCTGGTCCAGTACACCTACTCAGCATCTATGCTCCGACACTCTGCACCGCACATGAAGCTAAAGACCAGTTCTATGAGGAACTCCATAATATCATTAGTAGCATCCCCAACACCGAACACCTATTCCTGCTGAGGGACTTTAATGCCAGGGTTGGGGCCGACCATGACTCATGGCCCTCCTGCCTTGGGCGCTATGGCATTGGAAGGATGAAAGAGAATGGACAGAGACTGCTTGAGTTGAGTACCTATCATAACCTCTGCATCACCAACTCATTCTTTCACACTAAACCCTGTCACCAGGTTTCTTGGAGGCACCCAAGATCACGTCGTTGGCACCAGCTGGACCTCATCGTCACAAGGCGAGCCTCTTTAAACAATGTTCAAATCACACGCAGCTTCCACAGTGCAGACTACGACACCGACCACTCCTTGGTGTGCAGCAAGGTTAGACTCAAACCAAAGAAGCTGCATCACTCCAAGCAGAAGGGCCGCCCGCGCATCAATGCGAGCAGAATTTCTCATCCACAGCTGTCACGCAAGTTTCCAAATTCACTTGAAAAAGCCCTCCAAAACATTCCCACAGGGGATGCAGAGACCAAGTGGGCCCACATTAGAGACGCCATCTATGGCTCAGCAATGACCACCTATGGAAATTGTATGAAGCGGAATGCAGACTGGTTTCAATCTCACATTGAAGAGCTGGAACCTGTCATAGCCACTAAGCACACTGCACTGCTGAACTACAAGAAAGCCCCCAGCGAGTTAACATCCGTAGCACTTAAAGCAGCCAGAAGCGCTGCACAAAGAACAGCCAGGCGCTGCGCAAATGACTACTGGCAACACCTATGCAGTCATATTCAGCTGGCCTCTGACACAGGAAATATCAGAGGAATGTATGATGGCATTAAGAGAACTTTTGGGCCAACCACCAAGAAGATCGTCCCCCTCAAATCTAAATCAGGGGACACAATCACTGACCAACGCAAGCAAATGGACCGCTGGGCGGAACACTACCTAGAACTATACTCCAGGGAAAATGTTGTCACTGAGACTGCCCTCAATGCAGCCCAGCCTCTACCAGTCATGGATGAGCTGGACGTACAGCCAACAAAATCGGAACTCAGTGATGCTATTGATTCTCTAGCCAGCGGAAAAGCCCCTGGGAAGGACAGCATTACCCATGAAATCATCAAGAGTGCCAAGCCTGCTATACTTTCAGCACTGTACGAACTGCTTTGCCTGTGCTGGGATGAGGGAGCAGTACCACAGGACATGCACGATGCCAATATCATCACCCTCTATAAGAACAAGGGTGACCGTGGTGACTGCAACAACTACCGTGGAATCTCCCTGCTCAGCATCGTGGGGAAAGTCTTCGCTCATGTCGGTTTAAACAGGCTCCAGAAGCTGGCTGAGCGTGTCTATCCTGAGGCACAGTGTGGCTTTCGAGCAGAGAGATCGACCATTGACATGCTGTTCTCCCTTCGTCAGATACAGGAGAAATGCCGTGAACAACAGATGCCCCTCTATGTTGCTTTCATTGATCTTACCAAAGCCTTTGACCTCGTCAGCAGAAGTGGTCTCTTCAAACTACTAGAAAAGATCGGATGTCCACGAAAGCTACTAAATATCATCACCTCATTTCATGACAATATGAAAGTCACAATTCAGCATAGCGGCGCCTCATCAGACCCCTTTCAAATCCTGAGTGGCGTGAAACAGGGCTGTGTTCTCGCACCTACACTGTTTGGGATCTTCTGCTCCCTGCTGCTCTCACATGCATTGAAGTCTTCAGAAGAAGGAATTTTCCTCCACACAAGATCAGGTGGCAGGTTGTTCAACCTTGCCCGTCTAAAAGCGAAGACCAAAGTACAGAAAGTCCTCATCAGGGAACTCCTCTTTGCTGACGTTGCTGCATTAACATCTCACACTGAAGAGTGTCTGCAGAGACTCATCGACAGGTTTGCGGCTGCCTGCAAAGAATTTGGCCTAACCATCAGCCTCAAGAAAATGAACATCATGGGACAGGACGTCATAAATGCCCCATCCATCAATATCGGCGACCACACTCTCGAAGTGGTTCAAGAGTTCACCTACCTAGGCTCAACTATCACCAGTAACCTGTCTCTCGATGCAGAATTAAACAAGCGCATGGGAAAGGCTTCCTCTGCTATGTCCAGACTGGCCAAGAGAGTGTGGGAAAATGGCGCTCTGACACAGAACACAAAAGTCCGAGTGTATCAAGCCTGTGTCCTCAGTACCTTGCTCTCCAGCAGCGAGGCCTGGACAACGTACGTCAGGCAAGAGCGACATCTCAATTCATTCCATCTTTGCTGCCTCCGGAGAATCCTTGGCATCAGGTGGCAGGACCGTATCTCCAACACAGAAGTCCTCGAGGCGCCCAACATCCCCCGCATATACACCCTACTAAGCCAGCGGCGCCTGAGATGGCTTGGCCATGTGAGCCGCATGGAAGATGGCAGGATCCCCAAGTACACATTGTACTGCGAGCTCGTCACTGGTACTAGAACCACCGGCCGTCCATGTCTCCGCTTTAAAGACGTCTGCAAACGCGACATGAAGTCCTGTGACATTGATCACAAGTCGTGGGAGTCAGTTGCCAGCGTTCGCCAGAGCTGGCGGGCAACCATAAAGGCGGGGCTAAAGTGTGGCGAGTCGAAGAGACTTAGCAGTTGGCAGGAAAAAAGACAGAAGCGCAAGGAGAGAACCAACTGTGTAACTGCCCCGACAACCAATTTTATCTGCAGCACCAGTGGAAGAGTCTGTCACTCCAGAATTGGCCTTTATAGCCACTCCAGGCGCTGCTGCACAAACCACTGACCACCTCCAGGCACTTACCCATTGTCTCTCGAGACAAGGAGGCCAAAGAGAAGTGATTTCCAACATATGGCTCCTCACTCAAAAACATCCAGCAGTCTCAGTAAGTGTCTCCTTATATTCTTTTTCTTTTGGGCCTCCTTATCTCGAGAGACAATGGATACGCGCCTGGAGGTGATCAGTGGTTTGTGAAGCAGCGCCTGGAGTGGCTATAAAGGCCAATTCTGGAGTGACAGGCTCTTCCACAGGTGCTGCAGAGAAATTTGTTTGTTGGGGCTGTTGCACAGTTGGCTCTCCCCTTGCGCCTCTGTCTTTTTTCCTGCCAACTACTAAGTCTCTTCGACTCGCCACAATTTAGCCCTGTCTTTATGTCTCCTTATAAGTGCTCAAGTAAGACCCCAATTAACACCCTCCACCTGCATATAATTAAACATAATTGATGTACAATTAACACAAGGTGGGTCCGAAAGAACTGGACACAGTGTTCGTGGTGATTCTGACCAGAACTGGACACAGTGCTCGAGGTGATTCTGACCAGAACTGGACATAGTGTTCGAGGCGATTCTGATCAGAAATGGACACAGTGTTCAAGGTGATTCAGACCAGAACTGGACACAGTGTTCGAGGCGATTCAGACCAGAACTGGACACAGTATTCGAGGTGATTCTGACCAGAACTAGACACAGTGTTCGAGGTGATTCTGACCAGAACGGGACACAGTGTTCGAGGTGATTCTGATCAGAACTGGACACAGTATTCGAGCTGATTCTGATCAGAACTGGACACAGTGTTCGAGGTGATTCTGACCAGAACGGGACACAGTGTTCGAGGTGATTCTGATCAGAACTGGACACAGTATTCGAGCTGATTCTGATCAGAACGGGACACAGTATTCGAGCTGATTCTGATCAGAACTGGACACAGTGTTCGAGGTGATTTTGACCAGAACGGGACACAGTGTTCGAGGTGATTCTGATCAGAACTGGACACAGTGTTCGAGCTGATTCTGATCAGAACTGGACACAGTGTTCGAGGTGATTTTGACCAGAACGGGACACAGTGTTCGAGGTGATTCTGAACAGAACTGGACACAGTGTTCGAGCTGATTCTGATCAGAACTGGACACAGTGTTCGAGGTGATTTTGACCAGAACGGGACACAGTGTTCGAGGTGATTCTGATCAGAACTGGACACAGTGTTCGAGCTGATTCTGATCAGAACTGGACACAGTGTTCGAGGTGATTTTGACCAGAACGGGACACAGTGTTCGAGGTGATTCTGACCAGAGATCTGTACAGTTTGAATTTGACTTTCTGATGCATTGGTTCTGTCATGCAACAGTCCATTTACTTTGTTGATTGCTGATCTTCATTGATTGGACATTGTGACTTCAAGTCTACAGAGACTCCTAGAAACATGTCAGCTTCATCCTTATAAAAGCAAAATACTGCGGATGCTGGAAATCTGAAACAAAAACAAGAAATGCTGGATTCACTCAGCAGGTCTGTCAGCATCTGCCCAACCCCCACCTCACTTGTTTATAATCTGTGACTTTTCTAATATTTGTCAGTTCCGAAGAAGGGTCACTGACCCGAAACGTTAACTCTGCTTCTCTTTCCACAGATGCTGCCAGACCTGCTGAGTGAATCCAGCATTTCTTGTTTTTGTTTCAGCTTCATCCTTACTATTTGAAACCTTTCACTGAATGCATCTCTTGCTCATGTGCCCTTCCTATAGGAACATAGGAACAGGAGTAGGCCATTTAGTCCATCGAGCCTGCCCCGCCATTCAATAGGATCATGATTGATCATCCACTTCAATGCCTTTTTTCCCCCACACTATCCTCATATCCCCTTATGTCATTTGTATTTAGAAATCTGTCAATCTCTGCTTTAAACATACTCAATGACTGAGCTTCCACAGCCCTCTGGGGTAGAGAATTCCAAAGATTCACAACCCTCTGAGTAAAGAAATTTCTCCTCATCTCTGTCCTATGTGGATTCCCCCTTATTTTAAAATTGTGACCCCTGGTTCTAGACTCCCCAACCAGGGGAAATATCCTAACTGCATCTACCCTATCTATCCCTTGAAGTATTTTGTAGGTTTCAATGAGATCACCTCTCATTCTTCAAAACTAGAGAATACAGGCCCAGTTTCCCCAATCTCTCTTCATAGGACAGTCCCGCCATCCCAGGACAAGTCTGGTGAACCTTCATTGTTCTGTCCTTTACACTTGTCTGTATTACATCGCATCGGCTCTTCTCCTGCTCTACTCACATCAAAGATTCCACTTCACTGCTCGAAGAGAACAGGAAGACTTTTTGCTATCAAGACCAATATTCCTTCATCCAATAAAAACAGATAGAATCACTGAAATTATAGAACATACAGAGACCATCAACCCATTGTTTGTTTCTCCAACTAGAGCTCTCCACTCCAATCCCATTCCCTGCCTTTCCCCATATTCTTATATATTCTTCCTTTTAAAATCCTTCTGTGATTCCCTTTTCAATGATGTTACAGACTACAGATTTATGGGAAAACATTCCCTGTTCTTCTAAACCTCAGTGTTATTTCTAACTTCCCCTCTTTCATTATTCAGCTTTCAGCCTGAGTCTCCTTGTTACTGATTCCCCAACTAGTAGGAACAGCCTTTCAATACTTATGCCCTCAAACCTTTCAACAACAACTTGCATTTATATATAGCGCCGATAGTAAAAGGTCCCAATGCACTTCAAAAGCATTCTCAAACAAAATTTGACTCTGAGTCACATAAGGAGAGTCAGGGCAGGTGGCCTAAAGCTTGGTCAAAGAGCGATGATGAGGGAGAGAGGAGAGAGGTTTAGGGAGGGAATTCGAAAGTGGAGAGATGGAAATCACACTTGTAGCTTTTTGGAATTGGGGAAGAGGTTTGCTGATATCAGGAGCAAGACCAAATCAGATCAAATCGTTCACGCACATTGCTTCTGGGGCCCATCAAGTACAGCACAGGCAGACGTTGGGACTGCTCACACCCTCTAAGAGGCACTAGTTCCAACTTTGAACAAAACCAATATGCTCAAACTGGCTTGGAGATTCCTCAGAGCTGGTGCTGTAGCACCATGGGTTTAACTTCCTGAGAGGAGTGGAGGAGACCCAGGTTTATTTTTGCGTGTAAATAGAGCTGCCTCCACAGTTCCGGTCAAGTGTAGTCACTGTTATAACATAGGAAATGCGACAGCCAATTCGTACACAGCAAGTTCCCATAAACAGCAATGGCATAATGACCAGATAATTATGGTTAAAGGATAAATATTGGCCAGGACACCACGAAGAACTTCCTTGTTCTTAAAATTATTTTTAACATCCACTGACAAGACCTTGGTTGAAAGATGTCACCTCCAACAGTGCAGCGCTCCTTTAGTACACTGCCCCTCCAACAGTGTAGTGCCTCCTCAGTACTGCCTCTCTGACAGTGCAGCACTCCTTCAGTCCTGCCCCTCTGACAGTGCAGCGCTCCCTCAGTACTGCCCCTCTGACAGTGCAGCGCTCCCTCTGTACTGCCCCTCTGACAGTGCAGCGCTCCCTCAGTACTGTCCCTCTGACAGTGCAGCGCTCCCTCAGTACTGCCCCTCTGACAGTGCAGCGCTCCCTCTGTACTGCCCCTCTGACAGTGCAGCGCTCCCTCAGTACTATCCCTCTGACAGTGCAGCGCTCCCTCAGTACTGCCCCTCTGACAGTGCAGCGCTCCCTCTGTACTGCCCCTCTGACAGTGCAGCGCTCCCTCTGTACTGCCCCTCTGACAGTGCAGCGCTCCCTCAGTACTATCCCTCTGACAGTGCAGCGCTCCCTCAGTACTGACCCTCTGACAGTGCAGCGCTCCCTCAGTACTGCCCCTCTGACAGTGCAGCGCTCCCTCAGTACTGCCCCTCTGACAGTGCAGCGCTCCCTCAGTACTGCCCCTCTGACAGTGCAGCGCTCCCTCTGCACTGCCCCTCTGACAGTACAGCGCTCCCTCAGTACTGCCCCTCTGACAGTGCTGCGCCCCCTCTGTACTGCCCCTCTGACAGTGCAGCGCTCCCTCTGTACTGCCCCTCTGACAGTACAGCGCTCCCTCAGTACTGCCCCTCTGACAGTGCAGCGCTCCCTCAGTACTGCCCCTCTGACAGTGCAGCAGTCCCTCAGTACTGCCCCTCTGACAGTGCAGTCCCTCAGTCCTGCACTGTGAGCATCAGCCTGGAATTTGCTCTCAAACCTCTGAAGTGGGACTTGAACCCACAACCTTCTAATTCAGAATGGCGACGCTATCAACTAAGCCATGTTCCCTTTCGTTATATAAATAATGACAATGTAATGTTTGTGTTAATATCTACTGCTTTGCCGCACTCTGGGAATGTTCCCTTTAATTCCAGAGGGCATGGTTGTCGTTGAAATTCATTCCTGTCCCCTAGGTGTCTTCTTTTATCTTAGTGATGCTGTGAACCCAGTCATATATAACATACTGTCAAGACGCTTTCAAAGAGGATTTTTAAAATTAATGCCTTCAAAGTTCTGCCACAGTGAGTTTTAATCACTGCGAAAGCTGTTCTGCCTCCGCAAGAGGTATTCATGCTAGGACACTGTGCTATGACCAAATCTACGGTCATTAATCTGCAAGGACATAGATCTCATCACATTGCAACTCCCACCTCTCTTGCTCTGCAATTGATGCTTAAACAAACAGAAGATGCCCAGGCTGGGAGCCTGTCAATTCATGTTCACAATGCAAGCACAATCTCTGAGTTCTCAATGTCTCAACAAAACTGCCCGAGTGATTGTGGACCCTAAGCTATTGTCTGTGGCTGTAACAATCAAAGCGTAATGAGTTTTTACCTCAATCCTCTGCTCTTTAATACAGGCTATCACTGAATGGGTCCACATCACAAATAGGGCCTCCTATTCTTTGATCTATTTGTCCTGTCATATGGCTCTTGTGTTGGATAAATTAGACAGATTTAATTCAGAAAAAATATTTTGGGATGCAGTATATGAGTAACTTTGAGAAATGGTGTGAGGTAAGTGTAACACGCTTGGGAGGATCAGGTGACTTTGGACCTATGGTTCCCAAAGCTCTCCACCACTGGGGGTTTTCCTCACCTCATGTCTGGGTTTGTTAGATAGAGATGTCTTTCACAGAAAGGGCCATGGAAATCTAGAACTCTCTCTCCCACAAGGTTGTGGATGCTGGGGGACAATTGACTTCTTTAAGACTGAGATTGATAGATTTTTTGGGGGGGGGGGGTGAAGGGTTTGGACCAAAGGTAGGTAATTGATGTTGAGATACAGATCAGCCATTGAATAGCAGAAAAGGACATGGGGTTGAATGTGCTCTACCTGTTCCGAAATAAGATCATAAGAAATAAGAGCAGGAATGGCCATTTGGCCCCTCGAACCAGCTCCCCCATTCAATAAGATCATGGCTGATCTAACTGTGACTTCAACTCCACTTTCCTGCCAGCCCCCCATAACCCTCGACTCCCTTGTAGATCAAAAATCTATCCAACTCAGCCTTGAATATATTCTATGATCCAGCCTCCACTGCTCTCTAGGGTAAAGAATTCCAAAGATTATCAACCCTCTGAGAGAAGAAATTCCTCCTCATCTCCATCTTAAATGGGAGACCCCTTAATTTGAAACTGTGCCCCCTATTTCTAGATTCCCCGACTAGGAGAAACATCCTCTCAGCATCTACCCTGTCAAGCCCCCTCAGAATCTTAAATGTTTCAATAAGATCACCTCTCATTCTTCTAAACTCCAATGAGTACAGGCCCAACCTGCTCAGCCTTTCCTCATAAAAAAAAACCCTTCTACCCAGGAGTCAGCCTAGTGAGCCTTCTCTGAACTGCCTCCAGTGCAAGTATATCCCTCCTTAAGTAAGGAGACCAAAACTGCACGCAGTACTCTAGGTGAGGTTGGTTGCTATGATTAGCCAATAACTTCATTGCTATTGTATCATGTGACTACCAGGATGGTGGAAGGTGAACTCGGTGGACTTTGGTATTTTTTCCTCTAGTAATTCCAATAGTATTTAGGCCCAAAGCCTCTTGTGTCGGCAATGCATTTCCACGAGTGATTTCATCACACGGCAGCCTAGAAATTGGACCTCGCCAGACCTTAGGCATGAACCTAGCAGAGAACGGAGACCACGAGCACCCAGCAGCGAGCACCATTCGCAGTTCTCTTGTGAAGCCAGGAGCTAATACGGGACAAAACTGACCACAGAGTAACCCACTTGACTAGAGGACTGCCCATGTTATAATCTGCCGTGTGCCTGCTTCACAAATACTTTGCTGTTTTCCGTAAAATTAAACTTCTATTATTAACTTTTTCTTGTGGGCAAGCTTATCAATTCATTTGTTTGGAACAAATATTAATTAACTGTACAGCTCAGGTGTGAACTGTTCCAGGATACAGTACTCTCTCATCAAATAGGGATTCAAATAAAAGTGCTCCTTGTACATGTGGTGTATGTGTACATGTGGTGTATGTGTCCATGGTTAAGTCTGTATATTATCAAATAGCTAGACTAGTCTTGAATTTTCCTGTGTTATGAAGTGAATCAAGGCTTGACTCCACCTGTGCTCGCTGACCTACGTTGGGTCCTGGTCTGGCAACAACTTGATTTTAATATTCTCATCCTTGTTTTCAAATCCCTACATGGTCTCACCCCTCCCTATCTCTGTAAGTTTTGCCATCCCTACAATCCATAGAAACCATTGCGAAGTTATGGCACAGAGGGAGGCCATTCAGCCCATCATGTCTGCGCCGGCTGAAAAAAATCTAGCCGTCCAATCTAATCCCACTTTCCAGCACCTGGTCCATAGCCTCGCAGGTTACAGCACTTCAGGTGCATGTCCAGGTACCTTTTAAATGAGTTGAGGGCTTCTGCCTCCACCACTGATCTGGCAATGAATTCCAGACACTCACCACCCTCTGGGTGAAAAGGTTTTTCCTCATGTCCCCTCTAATCGTTCTACCAATCATCATAAATCTGTGTCTGCTGATAATTGACTTCTGCACTAGGGGAAACAGGTCCTTCCTGTCTATTTAGGTCCCTCATCATTTTGTACACCTCAGTGAAGTCACCCCTCAGCCTCCTTTGTTCAAAGGAAAACAACCCCAGCCGATCTGATCTTTCCTTATTGTTGCAACTTACAAGCACTGGTAATATTCTTGTAAATCTCCTCTGTACTCTCTCCAGAGCAATTATGTCCTTCCTGTAATGTGGTGACCAGAACTGTACACAATACTCCAGCTGTGGCCTAACCAGCATTTTATATAGTTCCAGCATTAAGCCCTGCTTTTGTATTCTATACCTCGGCCAATAAAGGAAAGCATTCCATATGCCTTAAATAAAAGCAAAATACTGCGGATGCTGGAAATCTGAAACAAAAACAAGAAATGCTGGATTCACTCAGCAGGTCTGGCAGCATCTGTGGAAAGAGAAGCAGAGTTAACGTTTCGGGTCAGTGACCCTTCTTCGGAAGCATTCCATATGCCTTCTTCACCACTCTATCTACCTGTCCTGCCACCTTCAGTGACCTATGGACATGCACTCCAAGGTCTCTAACATCTTCTACCCCACTCAGCATCCTCCCATTTATTGTGTATTCCCTCCCTTTGCATGCCCTCCTGTTACGACCAGGGAACAATGTCTAGGGGTCTCTTGCTGTCTTTACCTGGTCTTATTGTAACAGTTTAATTTTAAGCACATTGTTTTGAGCTCCCCTTTTTTGTGAATCTGTGTTCACAGTTTCCAATTATAAGGCAAATAAATGAGCACAAACAAGTTTTTTTTTGGTTTAAAGCGATAAGTAGAACACTTTGAGGCAATATCTTGTTACTCTTTCTCGAGCACGCTGTAGTTCTTGATTGAAGTTATATTCTTGTGTTTCGTTGGAGCCCAGTAATCTTCTTAAAACGTTGTTCAAGTGGCAAACCTTTCTCTCTTTGAGTTTCACGTGTCTTCAATGGTTTCAGTTCCCTGAGAGATGAGCAGGCAGGCAGGAGATGTTCTTGCTTCAGTTCCAGGAGCACACAGCATGCTGCCCTCAAATCCCCTTTGTTGGGAGTTCAAAAAAACTCCCAAGTTGTCCAGCAGGCTAGTCATGTGACTAGATCCTTATATGGAACAGTCTCTTCAGAAATCCTTTGGAGGAAGTGCAAATTCTCTGCAACAGCCATAGTCATGTGACTAAAACTGGTCTGACCACTTCTGTGTATTGTGAAGCAACTGTTGGGCCCCATTGTTTCAACATTGTCTGGTATTATGCAAATATCCTTCCACTCAGGGCTTGCAATTTTAAGTTTCTGTTCATGTGGTGAAATAATGTGTGCCTCAGTCTTGGCAGGTGGGAGTTTGCTTGACACCTTCCCAAATGCATTACCTCACACTTCTCCGGATTGAATTCCATTTGCCACTTTTCCACCCAATCAACCAAACCATTGATATCATTCTGGAGTCTACAGATATCCTCTTCACTATCAACTACACGGCCAATTTTTGTGTCATCTGTGAATTTCCCAATCATACCTCCCACATTTAAGTTCAAATCATTAATATATACCACAAACAGCAAGGGACCCAACACTGAGCCCTGTGGAACACCACCGGAAACCGCTTTCCATTCGCAAAAACATCTGTTGACCACTACCCTTTGTTTCCTGTCACTGAGCCAATTTTGGATCCAACTTGCCACATTCCCCTGTATCCCATGGGCTTTCATTTTACTGACCAGTCTGCCACGTGGGACCTTGTCAAATGCCTTACTAAAATCCATGTAGACCACATCCACTGCACGACCCTCATCAAGCCTCCTTGTTATTTCCCCTAAAAAATTTATTAAGTTAGTAAGACAGGACCTTCCCTTAACAAATCCATGCTCACTATCCCTGATTAGTCCGTACCTTTCTGCGAGGCAGTTTATCCTGTCTCTCGAAGTGATTCCAATAATTTACCCACCACCGAGGTCAGACTGACCAGCCTCTAATTATTTGGCCTATCCCTCGCACCCTTTTTAAACAATGGTACAACGTTCACAGACCTCCAATCCTCTTGCACCTCGCCTGTATCTAGTGAGGATTTGAAGATGATCCTCAGCGCATCCGTTATTTCCGCCTTGACTTCCTGAGATCTCTGCGCTTTTCCAGTTATGGCCTCTTGTACAACCCTGATTTCCATTGTTCCACCATTGGTGGCCATGCCTTCAGCTGCCTAGGCCCGAAGCTCTGGAATTCCATCCCTGAACCTCTCCACCTCTCCCTCTCCTTTAAGACACACCTTAAAACATACCTTTAACCATGCTTTCTAACTGACTGACACATCTAATCAGTCATTAAATCAAATGAATGGATATTGTTGCGACCAGGTGAGAAAGAGGTCGAGGGTTCCCTTTCAGCCTTCACCTGGTCTTACTGTAACAGAGTTTAATTTTAAACACACCGTGTTGTTAACTCACCCTTGGTGAATATTTGTTCACTGCTTTCCAATTATAAGGCAAAGAAACCAGCACAAACAGGCTGACTTAGTTTTAAAGAAGAAATGTTGAAATTTATTAAACATAAACTTAAACTCTAATTCAATTAATACCTACGATACATGCCATGCCCCATGCTAGCATGCATACACGATACACACATGCAAATAGAGACAGAAAAGAGCAGAAGGAATAAAGTGGAAAGGTTTGAGGCAATATCTGAAGAGTTGTTGTTGCGGTTCTTTGAGCTCACTGTAGAGTCCTTGATTGTAGGTAGATCTTGCTTTTCGTTGGGGCCCAGTATTCTTCTTAAACCTTGTTCACTGTAGGAGACTTTTCTCTCTTGGGGTTCATGTGTCTTCAGTGGATTCAGAGGCTTGTGAGAAAGAGATGAGAGCAGACAGGAGAGAGACCTTCTCAGTCCAGGAACAAACAGACACTCTCCCCAAACTATTTGTACAAATTCAAAAAACTCAGATTGCCCAGCAGATTAGTCATGTGACTAGCCATGTCTGTTTGTGTATTCGACCACCTTATCAATCAACCTGGAATGCAAGCTCCCCCACCTGTGTCAAGGAATGGTCCTTTGTCCTTCCAAACACTGTCTGTTAATATGCAAATGTCTTTTCCAGCCACGGCTGATCTGTTTAACAAGTCATCCCCTCCCTCCAGTAACAGTTTAAAATCAATGTTCATGACAAAATTAATGTGCCTCATTCTTGGCAGGTGGGGGCCTAGCACGACACCTCCACAACCAGCGGAATGAAATGCGCTTTGAGAAAAGCACATTTCATTAAAAGAGACGAGAGAAAAATACAGGACAGAAAAAAAACATGCATTTCTCTCATTCATTCACAAATCCTAAAACTTATTAAAAGTGCCCATTTTTTGGCATCCCAGTTAACATGTGCTTCTTTGGGGAAGTTTTTCTTCAGTTTGCCCATTTCCATGGCTGCCCAGGGTCTTTGTTCCTGCTGAAGTAGTTTTTTTTTCAGGAGAGTCAGCAGTGGGCGGGTCTATCCTAAACTCTCCTTCAGTGCTTTGCTGAGCCATGCAAAGGTTTTTAACTTTAGGGGGATGGGTGGTTTTCTTTTTTTTTGACTGTGGAGGAGGATTCTTTGCTAATCTTTGTCCCAGAGAACACTCCTGTCTGCAGGTATTTGTGCAGACTTTACTGCACTCCCCTGTGGCACTTCGACCAGATGAGGCACACCCTCATGGTTCCTGTGCCCCCTAAAGGTCTTTCTTTGTCTCTGCAGGTTCCTGTAAGTGTTGTTAGCAACTCTGGTGGGATGCTTCCAGTGTCTGCATTTACATAGGAGGATGTGGGGTCTAACATTTCACATTTTTCGGGGTTGGCTGACCGGACAGTAGGGGTTTTCATCTGGGATTCCTCCCGGACTTCCTTTAACCTGCCCTCTTGTTCACTTTTACCCCTTCTATTTCTACACTTTTGCCTGTCTTGTGCCTGCCTGTCCCCTTTTGTTCTCAGCGGGGGTCCCTTACAGTTCACCAGCCCTCTGCTGGAGGGTCCTCATAACACTGGTACAGGACTTAGGGGTACAGGTTTCACTGTGAGTTGAGGTTTCCCCTCAACCTGGCACATGTGGCAACTCCTGCAGTTCTCCACCACATCTTTGTGGAGTTTTGGCCAGTCAAACTGCTGTCGTATGCATGCTTTGGTCTTTTGTATACTGGCATGGACAGCCACTGTAGTCCCATGGACCCTTCTTAATATTTCTGTCTGGTACCTCCGTGGCACCACCAACTGGTGAACTATTGTCCATCCCTTGCTCTCAGGTCTGTGAGGAGAACTTCATTTTTCATCAGTACCTCATTCTTTAAATAGTAGCAATTAGGGACTCCCTCTTCTTCACTTTCAGACTGGGTAGCCTGTGCTAACTCTTGCAATACTGGGTCAGCTCGCTGAGCCTCACTGAGGGAAAATCTATTTCATTCATTACCTGGGTCTCCTAACATTCCAAAGAAAGTCTCAGACAGACAGACCTGGTCATCTACCTGCAGTGTCAATGCAGTCTCCGCTGGGGGAGCTGGTGTGATCATGGCCTGATCCACTACACATTCAGGGAAACTGCAGGGGACTATCTCCTGCCACTGCCTGTCTCTCTGACTTCCTGCAGTCTTTCTTTCACTACTGGGGAAGCTACCACCTTCACCCCCGCCAGATCATTACCTAGGAACAGGTCAACCCTGTCCACAGGTAAACTAGGGACAAACATAGAAACATAGAAAATAGGAGCAGGAGTAGGCCATTCGGCCCTTCGAGCCTGCTCCGCCATTCATTATGATCATGTCTGATCATCCAACTCAGTAGCCTGTTCCCACTTACGCCCCACACCCTTTGATCCCTTTAGACCCAAGAGCTATATCTAACTCCTTAGAGTCATAGAGTCGTACAGCATAGAAACAGGCCCTTCGGCCCACCGCGTCCATGCCGACCATAATGCCTATCTATACTAATCCCACCTGCCTGCATTAATTCCATATCCCTCTATGCCTTGCTCATTCAAGTACCTGTCCAGATGCCTCTTAAATGTCGCTACTGTTCCTGCCTCCACCACCTCCTCAGGCAGCTCATTCCAGATACCCACTATTCGTTGTGTGAAAAATTTACCCCTTTGATCCCCTTTAAACCTCCTCCCTCTCACCTTAAATCTATGCCCTCTAGTTTTAGTCACCCCTACCATGGGAAACAGACTCTGGCTATCTACCCTATCTATGCCTCTCATAATTTTATATACCTGTATCATGTCCCCTCTCAGCCTCCTTCGCTCCAGGGAAAACAGACCCAGCCTATCCAATCTCTCTTTATAACTCAAGCCCTCCAAACCAGGCAACATCCTTGTGAATCTTTTCTGCACCCTCTCGAGCTTAATCAAAACTTTCCTGTAGTGCGGTGACCAGAACTGCACACAGTACTCCAAATGCAGCCTAACCAACGTTATCGGCAAGCATGCCATACGCCTTCTTCACCACCCTGTCTACCTGTGTTGCCACTTTCAGAGAACTATGTACTTGCACCCCAAGGTCTCTCTGCTCAAGAACACTCCCCAGGGCCCTGCCATTCAATGTATATGTCCTGCCCTGGTTTAACTTCCCAAAATGCATCACTTCACACTTGTCTGCGTTAAATTCCATTTGCCACTCCCTTGCCCACTTTCCCAGTTGATCTATATTCTGTTGTAACAGGGCGGCACAGTGGCGCAGTGGTTAGCACCGCAGCCTCACAGCTCCAGCGACCCAGGTTCAATTCTGGGTACTGCCTGTGTGGAGTTTGCAAGTTCTCCCTGTGTCTGTGTGGGTTTCCTCCGGGTGCTCCGGTTTCTTCCCACATGCCAAAGACTTGCAGGTTGATAGGTTAATTGGCCATTATAAGTTGCCCCTAGTATAGGTAGGTGATAGGGACAGGTGGGGATGTGGTAGGAATATGGAATTACTGTAGGATTAGTATAAATGGGTGCTTGATGGTCGGCACAGACTCGGTGGGCCGAAGGGCCTGTTTCAGTGCTGTATCTCTAAACTAAACTAAACTAGACCATCTTCTTCACTGTCCACTATACCACCAATTTTGGTGTCATCTGCAAACTTACTAATCATGCCCCTTACATTCACATCCAAGTCATTAATATATATGACAAACAACAGAGGGCCCAGCACCAATCCCTGCGACACACCACTGGTCAACTTCTTGAAAACATACAATGTTTTGGCCTCAACTGCTTTCTGTGGTAGCGAATTCCACAGGCTCACCACTCTCTGGGTGAAGAAATTTGTCCTCATCTCAGTTCTGAAAGGTTTACCCCGTATCCTTAGACTATGACCCCTGGTTCTGGACTCCCCCACCATATGGAACATCCTTCTTGCATCTACCCTGTCAAGTCCTGTTAGAACTTTATAGGTTTCTATGAGATCCCCCCTCACACTTCTGAAATCCAGCGAATATAATCCTCATCCTCTCTCTTCATACGTCAGTCCTACCATCCCAGGAATCAGTCTGGTAAACCTTCGCTGCACTCCCTCCAAGGCAAGAACATCCTTCCTCAGATAAGGAGACCAAAACTGCACACAATATTCCAGGTGTGGACTCACCAAGACCCTGTATAATAGCAGCTAGACATCCCTGCTCCTGTACTTGAATCCTCTCACTATGAAGACCAACATACCATTTGCCTTTTTTACCGCCTGTTGCATCTGCATGCTTACCTTCAGCGACTGGTGTACGAGAACACCCTGGTCTCGTTGCATATTCCCCTCTCTCAGTTTATAGCCGTTCAGATAATAATCTGCCTTCCTGTTTTTGCTACCAAAGTGGATAACCTTACATTTATCCACATTATACTGCATCTGCCATGCATTAGCCCATTCACTCAACTTGTCCAAATCACCCAGAAGCCTCTCTGCTTCCTCCTCACAACTCACCCTCCCCCCCAGGTTTGTGTCATCTGCAAATTTGGAGATATTACATTTAGTTGCCTCATCTAAATCATTAATGTATTTTGTGAATAGCTGGGGTCCTAGCACCGATCCCTGCGGTACCCCACTAGTCACTGCCTGCCATTCGGAAAAGACCCATTTATCCCTACTCTTTGTTTCCTGTCCGCCAACCAATTTTCTATCCATCGCAATACACTATCCCCAATCCCATGCGCTGTAATTTTACATGCTAATCTCTTATGTGGGACTTTGTCGAAAGCCTTCTGAAAGTCCAAATAAACCACATCCACTGGCTCCCCCTCATCAACTCTACGAGTTACATCCTCGAAGAATTCCAGTAGATTTGTCAAGCATGATTTCCCTTTCGTAAATCCATGCTGACTCTGCCCGATTATATCACTGTTCTCCAAGTGCTCTGCTACAAATCTTTGATAATGGATTCTAGAATTTTCCCCACTACCGGTGTCATGCTGACTGGTCTATAATTCCCTGTTTTCTCTCTACCTCCCTTTTTAAATAGTGGAGTTACATTAGCTACCCTCCAATCTGTAGGAACTGTTCCAGAGTCTATAGAATCTTGGAAGATGATCACCATTGCATCCACTATTTCTAGGGCCACTTCCTTAAGTACTCTGGGATGCAGACCATCAGGCCCTGGGGATTTATCGGCCTTCAATCCCATCAATTTCCCCAACACCATTTCTCTACTAATACTGATTTCTTTCAGTTCCTCACTCTCACTAAGCCAGTGTTCCCCAACATTTCTGGTATATTTGTGTCCTCCTTTGTGAAGACAGAACCAAAGTATGCATTTAGTTGGTCAACCATTTCTTTATTCCCCATAATAATTTCCCTTGTTTCTGACTGTAAGTGACCTATATTTGTCTTCAGCAACCTTTTTCTCATCACATACCTATAGAAACTTTTACAGTCAGTTTTTATGTTCCCCGCAAGCTTGCTCTCGTACTCTATTTTTCCCTTCTTAATCAATCCCTTGGTCCTCCTTTGCTGAATTCTAAACTGCTTCCAATCCTCAGGTCTGTTGTTTTTCCTGCCAAATTATATGCCTCTTCCTTGAATCTAATGCTATCTCTAATTTCCCTTGTAAGCCATGGTTTGGCTACCTTTCCCGTTTTACTTTTGCGCCAGACAGGGTAAACAATTGTTGCAGTTCATCCATGTGCTCTTTAAATGTTTGCCATTGCCTATCCACCGTCATCTCTTTAAGTAACGTTTCCCAATCCGTCATGGCCAACTCGCACCTCATACCTTGGTAGTTTCCTTTACTCAGATTCAGGACCCTTGTCTCAGAATCAACTACATCACTATCCATCTTGATGAAGAATTCTATCATATTATGGTCGCTCGTCCCCAGGGGATCTCACACCACCAGATTGTCAATTGTTCCTCTCATTACACAATGCCCAGTCTAGGATGACCTGTTCTCTAGTTGGTTCCTCAATGTATTGGTCCAGAAAGCCATCCCATATACACTCCAAGATTTCCTCCTCTACAGTATTGTGACTAATTTGATTTGCCCAATCTATATGCAGATTAAAGTCACCCATAATTACAGATGTTCCTTTATCACATGCATCTCTAATTTCCTGTTTAATGCCATTCCCAACATTACCACTACAGTTTGGGGGGTCTATATACAACCCCCACTCATGTTTTTGCCCCTTAGTGTTTCTCAGCTGTACCCATACAGATTCCACATCGTCAGAGCTACTATCTTTCCTCTTTAACCAGCAATGCAACTCCACCACCTTTTGCTTTTTATCTGTCCTTCCTAAATACTGAATATCCCTGGATGTTCATTTCCCATCCCTGGTCACCTTGCAGCCATGTCTCCGTAATCCCGACTATATTAGACCCATTTACATCTATCCCTACGGTCACCGATCCCAAAACTAGGTCGCACTCCAGGTGCACCCAGTGTACAGGTACAGGCATATACTGCCCTCCAATACCATTCACCACCATTCTGGTGTTCACTGCACTCTCTGGGGGAAAGGTCAGGCCTTTTCCCAGTAAAAGGGATCTAGTGGCCCCTTTGTCCCTAAGAATCACTATGGGCTTGCTTGCCCCACTCAAGGGGTGTGGGGTTACTCTCCCTTCAAACACAAACCCTGATAACCCTCAGGAATCCTATTTTATTTTCCTGAACTTGCAGGGGTAGACTTCCTGAGTCTCACTCTTACTGCAGCTTGTTCTGCTGTGCCTTCAGAGCCCCATCTTCACTGAGTGGATGTGCCCTAATTAACCCTACAGGTTTTCCCTTTAGTTTCCAGCAGTTAGCCCCTAAATGCCCTGCTTTATTACAATGGAAGCACACAGGTCTTGCTCACAGCAGCTTCCTTTTTGGCTACAGGAGAGCCCCCTGTGTCTCCTGCTTTCCTTTCACTCCCAGGACTGCTTGGGCTCCGATCATCTTCCCACCCTTTGTCCCTTGCGGATTTGTGGGGGTGACGAGGAAAGGTTCTCCCCTGGGAAACCGACTTATAAATTAAAGCAAACGCATCGACTAGGACAGCCGCTTGCTGGGCTCTCTGGACCCACTGCTCCTCTACATGGGTCTTTATGGAGAGTGGGAGAGAGTGTTTTAATTCCTCTAATAGAATTACTTCTCTGAGATTCTCATAGCTGAGCTGTACTTTAACAGCCCTCAGCCACTGGTCAAAAGTCAGCTGCTTACTTCTTTCAAACTCCAAATAAGTTTGATTAGCTTGCTTATTGAGGGTTCTACACTTTTGGCGATAGGCTTCGGGTACTAATTCATATGCCCCGAGGATAGCATTTTTGGTCAGTTCATAATTTTATAAACTCTCATCTGGCAACAGGGAATAAGCTTCATGGGCTTTTCCAGTTAGCTTGCTTTGCAGTAAGAGAGGCCAGGTCTCAGCTTGCCATTTTAGCTGCCTTGCCAGTTTCTCAAAGGACACGAAAAATGCTTCGACATCCTCCTCAGTAAATTTTGGAATTAGTTGAGCTAGTTTTAATAATTTTGTACCCAGCCCCTCAATATAGGCCATGCTTTCTCTGGAGTTACTCTGGTAACCCCCTAGTTAACTTAATTCTCTCTCTTCGCATCCCTTCTGGAATATTCTTTCTCTCTCCCTCTCCTCAAATTCAAGTATCCTCTGTTCCAATTGTATCTTTGCTAACAATACTCTGTTGCAGTCTGCTTCAAACCCTGTTTCTGCTTCTTCAGATTCAAGGGAAAAATGGTTGGCCACTAGTCTTAGGTGTTCAGACTTCCTAGCCTTGCCACGTACAGTGATCCCACACTGCTCAGCCATTTTCCTCAACTCCTCCTTTTAACTTATCCCAAGTTACTTCACGCTGGCTTGGGGAGCTACTAGCTTCAGTTGCAGACATGTTGGTATTCAAGCACACACAACCACAAGAAAACCTGTATTGAAATCTGGCTCTTTCTTGATTGGGAACAATTTGGCTTCCCACTTCCAATTTCTCTCGTTTATCTGCGAGTAAAATCAGGAACCCAAATTTCTGTTACGACCAGGTGAGAAAAAGGTCTAGGGTTCCCTTTCAGCCTTCACCTGGTCTTACTGTAACAGCGTTTAATTTTAAACATACCGTTTTTTGCTCCCCCTTGGTGAATCCTTGTTCATCACTTTCCAATTATAAGGCAAAGAAACCAGCACAAACAGGCTTTCTTAGGTTTAAAGAAGAAAAGTTGAAATTTATTAAACTTAAACTCTAATTCAGTTAATGCCTACGGATACACACCATGTCTCACGCTAGTATGCATACGCAATACACACATGCAAATAGAGACAGTTAAGAGCAGAAGAAAAATAAAGTAGAAAGGTTTGAGGCAATATCTGAAGAGTTTTTGTTACGGTTCTTTGAGCTCACTGTAGAGTCCTTGATTGTAGGTAGATCTTGCTTTTCGTTGGGGCCCGGTATTCTTTTTAAACCTTGTTCGCTGTAGGAGACTTTTCTCTCTTGGGGTTCATGTGTCTTCAGTGGATTCAGAGGCTTGTGAGAAAGAGATGGAAGCAGGCTGACAGGAGAGAGAACTTCTCAGTCCAAGAGCAAACACCTTTCTGCCAGTTCAAACACTGTCTCTACAATTTAAAACTGCCCAAGTTGGCCAGCAGTACTGAGTTGATGATCCATCTCGGCCCCCTCCTGAAATCTCCAGCATCACAGACTTCAGCCAATTCGATTCACTCCACATGATATCAAGAAACGACTAAAGACAATGGGCCCTGATGACATCCTGGCAATAGTACTGAAGACCTGTGCTCCAGAACCTGCTGCGCCCCTTGCCAAGCTGTTCCAGTACAGCTACAATACTGGCATCTACCCAGCAATGTGGAAAATTGCCCAGGTATGTCCTGTACACAAAAGTCAGGACAAGTCCAACCCAGCCAATTACTACCCCACCAGTCTACTCTCAGTCATCAGTAAAGTGATGGAAGGTGTCGTCAACAGTGCTACCAAGCGGCACTTGCTCAGCAATAACCTGCTCAGTGACGCTTAGTTTGGGTTCTGCCAAGGCCACTCAGCTCCTGACATCATTACAGCCTTGGTCCAGACATGGACAAAAGAGCTGAACTCGAGAGGTGAGGTGGCAGTGACTGCCCTTGAATTTAAGGCAGCATTTGACCGAGTATGGCATCAAGGAGCCTTGACAAAACTGGAGTCAATGGGAATCGGGGGAAAACTCTCCACTGGCTGGAGTCATACCTAGCGCAAAGGTTGTGGTTGTTGGAGGTCAATCATGTGAGCTCCAGGACATCACTGCAGGAGTTCCTCAGGGTAGTGTCCTAGGCCCAACCATCTTCAGCTGCTTCATCAATGACCTTCCTTCAATCACAAGGTTAGAAGTGGGAGTTTTCGCTGATGTTTTCACAATGTTCAGCACCATTCACGACTCCTCAGATACTGAAGCAGTCTGTGTAGGAATGCAGCAAGACTTGGACAATATCCAGGCTTGGGCCGATAAGTGGAAAGTAACATTCGTGCCACACAAGTGCCAGACAATGACCATCTCCAACAAGAGAGAATTTAACCATCTCACCTTGACATTCAAAGCCATTACAATCGCTGAATCCCCCACAATTAACATCCTGGGGTTACCATTGACCAGAAACTGAACTGGAGTAGGAATATAAATACCATGACTACAAGAGCAGGTCAGAGGCTAGGAATCCTGTGGCAAGTAACTCATCTCCTGACTCCCCAAAGCCTGTCCACCATCTACAAGGCACAAGTCAGGAGTGTGATGGAATACTCTCCACTTGCCAGGATGAGGGCAGCTCCAACAACACTCAAGAAGCTCGACACCATCCAGGCCAAAGCAGCCCGCTTGATTGGCACCCCATCCACAAACACACAATGGCAGCAGTGTGTACCATCTACAAGATGCACTGCAGCAATGCACCAAGGCTCCTTAGACAGCACTTTCCAAACCCGCAACCTGCATCACCTAAAAGGACAAGGGCAGCAGATGCATGGGAACACCACCACCTGCAATTTCTCCTCCAAGCCACATATCATCCTGACTTGGAACTATATCGCCATTCCTTTATTCTCGCTGGGTCAAAATCCTGGAACTCCCTTCCGAACAGCACTGTGGGTTTCCCTACCCCACATTGACTGCAACAATTCAAGAAGGCAGCTCACCACCACCTTCTCAAGGGCAATTAGGGTTGGGCAATAAATGCTGGCCTAGCCAGAAGCCCACATCCCATGAACAAATAAAAAAAAAGCGCCGATCATAGTTAACTAGATTTTCATCTCTGAGTTAGAAAGTCGAGGGTTCAAGTCCCACTCCATACATTTATGCACAAAATCTAGGCAAACACTCCCAATGCAGTAGTGAGGGAGCACTGCACTGTTAATAGGTCAGTACTAAGGAAGCACTGCACTGTGGGAGGGGCAATATTGAGGATGTGCTGTACTGTCGAAGGGGCAATACTGAGGGAGCGCTGCACTGTTGCTGTGGCACTACTGAGCAAGTGCTGCAATACCAGAGGGACAGTCCTGAAGAAGTGCTCTACTGTCTGAGGGGCAGTACTGAGGGAGTGCTGCACTGTTGGCAGGTCAGTCGTGAGGGAGCGCTGCACTGTTGGTGTGGCAGTTCTGAGCGAGTGCTGTAATATCAAAGGGGCAGTACTGAGGCAGTGCTGCACTATTGGAGGGGCAATAGTGAGGGAGCGCTGCACAGTTGGTGGGACAGTATTGAGAGAGCCCTGTACTGTTGGTGGGAGAGTTGAATGAGCTTCCTAAGACTAGCCAACAGTCAAGCAGTCACATTGCTGAAGTGAGCAAACTTTCACAGGGGAGTATGTGGGCAATGGAAGGTGTGTTTTCTAAAATAGTTTTGTATTTCTTGTGTCTCTGATGAAATAATTTTAAACTGTTAGAAATGAGGACCTAAAGGAGTCCATATCCAGTTTGCATTTAATAGAAACATAGAAAATTTACAGCATGGAAGGATCCCATTTGGCCCATCGTGTCTGTGCTGGCAAAAAAGAGCTTTCCAGCTTTATCTCACATTCCAGCTCTTGGTCCATTGCCCTGTAAGTAATGGCACTTCAAGAGCATATCCAAGTATTGCTAAAATGGTTTTGGGGTTTTGACCATTTTGTAAAAATTGTTCCCTCGACACCAGATTACATAGACACAAATACATATACTCACACACATAGGTACAGACGCATGGACACACGCAGCTTACTCACAGACACCCACACACACAAAACGCATCCTCATCAGTACACACACAGATACACGTGCATTCACACAGGTGAACAGACATACACTCACAAATACAAAGGTACACACACACTGAAACAGACACGTCCCCATGCAGACATGCACACACATATAGACATAAACGCATCAAACACACCCACACTCAAACGCAGATACATACCCTCAACACACGCATACACAGACACATGCACAGACACACATACCACTACACACACATAGGCACACTTACAGGCACACACACATACAGAGACATACCCATATACAAACAAAGAGACACACAGACATACACCCACACATACACATAGAAACACACACAGAGTAATACACATTACTCAGTAGCCTGAACAGTAACGTTCAATCGCGGAGACTAGTTCCTATTTGCTATTCAGTGAGTAGCCTCTAGGAGGTGTGCCAGACCACTGCAGATTGAATCTCTGAGTTGGCAGCTCAGAATTGTTGAGAATTGTAGAAAAAATCAGAACTGAGAAACAATTAGTAAATGTTCCACTAGTGTGGGCCAACATATGGACTGAAAATCAGAGACACATAGTTGCACATTCGCCATAAGTACCCCAGCTGGGGCTCAGTTGGGGGAGAGTGAAAACGGAAACTTACAGAAACAGAGACTTCCCTCTCTCTGGAAGTGTTTGATGCGACAGTGTAGAGGGAGTTTTACTCTGTATCTAACCCCATGCTGTACCTGCCCTGGGAGTGTTTGATGGGACAGTGTAGAGGGAGCTTTACTCTGTATCTAACCCCATGCTGTACCTGCCCTGGGAGTGTTTGATGGGACAGTGCAGAGGGAGCTTTACTCTGTATCTAACCCCATGCTGTACCTGCCCTGGGAGTGTTTCATGGGACAGCGTAGAGGGAGATCTACTCTGTATCTAAACCATTCTGTACCTTTTTTTATTTGTTTATGGGGATGTGGGAGTTGCTGGCCAGGCCCATCCCTAATTGCCATGAGAAGGTGGTGGTGAGACGCCTTCTTGAACCACTACAGTTCATGTGGGCTAGGTACAACCACAGTGCGGTTAGGAAGGTAACATTTGGGATTTATTTCTCTGAAGACCACCAAATATTACATCGTGGCAATGATTGATTTTTTCTGAAGAATACACCAACTGAGAACAAAGAACAGCTAATTGCATACTAGATGTGGCTGAAGAATCGGGAGGAGACCAGTTGGCAGGAGATCCCACAACAATGCAGCAAACTAGGACTATAGACATGACCTCAGGAGGTGTTGAAACTCTGCGTACAGCAGGGGATTTGCTGAGGGATCAGAGTTTACAGCTGGTCTGGTAGTGGGCCGAAAAGTAGTAACTGAAGCCATTACTGTTTTAGTTTCCCAGTTTTTTTGCTTCCTGGGTGGGGCTGAAACCGAAAAGAGTGGGAAGTGCTCAATAGTGCCACTGGAGGTCCAGCACAAGTAAAAGGCTGGCTGTGGCGGCTGGCGGTACTGCAAGCTGCAGCTCCCTGCAGAGAGAAAAATGTGAGGACAAAAACTGCTCTTTCATTTTAAAAATGTGTAAACAAAGAAAGCAGCTGTTGTCTCATTCTTAACAGGGGCAGGCCTTCAAAAATTAACCTGTTTATAAAAGGAAGCAGAAAGTTGTACCTGAGAGACAGAAAACCTTTAAAGCAGCGAGCCTGTGAAATGTGCCTTTGAAAAAGAAAACCTGTAAAAAGTCCTACATTTTTTTTTAAAAATCAGGATTTTCCAGACCATGGCTTTCAGTTATCCAACTATGGATCAAAAGGCATTGGACATAGTGTCTGAATTTTAGCTGTTTTGACATTGGATGTTTCCTGGAACAAGAAGTGAGAGAACCAGAGAAACAAGCTGTGAAGACCAAGTTTGCACTGGGCAACGAGGGCCTGCAATTAATCAACACATCAGGATTATCAGCTGAGGAGCAGAAGGACCCTAGCAAGCTACAGATATTCCTAGAGAAGCAACTCAAGGCACAGGTCAATTTCCGAGTACATAGGCTTGACCTTATGACCTACCAGCAAAGGCAAACTGTGTTAATTGACCAGTTTTTTTGCCAGGTGTCGAGACAAAGCTCAGGAATGCAACTTCCCAGAAATTAAATTGTCGGAATGGGTTATGGAGCTAGTAATCGTGTCTACCCCAATTGAGGCCTTTCAAAAAGCCCTGCTAGCAAAGAAGAAAGGACACACCAAAGATGCACTAGTTAATGATGGAAGGAAATTTGAAGCCATCATGGCTGGGTGCTAACAGTTACAAGCATTGGGGATGGTATGGTAACCAATGCTCAGATGTCTGCTAAGCCTTGTGGCAAGCGTGGCCTGGCTCGCTCAATCCGCAGTTGTCTAGCATACCAGGACCAGTGCAAAGCATGTGGCATGTGAGGACATTGGGCAAGGCAGTGCAGATGGCCGAGCTCAGATACTGCACACAGGAGTGGTGGCAGATCACATGCAGAGAGAACTCTGCAACACAGGATGGCAAATGCAACAAATGGTATGTCAAAACACAACAAAAGCTCAAGTACATCAGCTCAGCAGAGAGACAGATTGCCAGGAGGACACGGATGAAGAATACACTCATGCAAACAGCAAGCAAGCATCTCACATAGTTAATTTGAATTAACATGTCAATGCTATAATACAATCTGAGGCATTCGCCATGATCGGGATTATACGTCCACAGTAGAGTGCCAGGAACGCACTCGGAGTGAAAATCGACACCAGAGCAAGTGCAAATATTCTGCCCATCCGTCGACCTAAGGACATGTATCTAAAGAAATGGGAATCTTCGGTGCTACCCACCACGGCTAGGCTGACTGCTTGCAATGGTTTTCCTATCAAGCGTGTTGGATTGAATACCTTGCAGTCCAGCTATGGGAACTCCGTATGTCTACCACAAATGTTTGATATTGTAGACACAACTGGACCAGCTGTCGCAGAACATCCAGTCTGCCAAGGTTTATGAATTGTCACAATTCATGAAGTCAGTAATGCACCAAAGATGGTAGAAAATATCCAGGTCACGTGTACCAGGTCAGTCCATGTACATGACGACACAAAGGCTCGGAGTCTTGGCATGAAGAGGCAATATGACCAGGAGTCTATCCTTGGGCTTCAATTTGTTGCAGCAATTACCCGGAGGCCAGAGGGATTGCTGGTGATTGGTGATGTTGCCAGTCATCATTTTTCTAAGCTATCTAAACAAGGTAAGATGACGGCATTGTATGACAGGCAAGCAGGGCCAGAATTAGCTCGATTGCGAGTAGGACAGAAGGTCAGACTCCTCAATAATGTGTTGGGAACTTGGTATCCCACAGAGGTTGCTAGGATATGCAAGCAGCCTGAATCGTATAAGGTTCAGACACCCACTGGTGCAATTCTCAGACAGAACCGAAGTCAACTCAGGGAGCTGTATGACAACACTACATGTGACAACGCTGTGGCATCACGGACACGTTCAAAGACAAAGTCTGAAGATGAACATACAGTCTGAAGATGAACATACGGAGGCTACAAGCACAGAGAAAGAGCAAGCTATCCAATGTTCTGAGTTACCAGAGTCTCAGAGGAGTTGTCAAGATGAGTTCAGCTCTGGGATGACATTTACGATAATAAGATCGGGACGAATAAGCAAACCTCCACTACGTTTTAGAGAGTGTTAAACTCCTTTACTTGTAAATAACGTTTTGTTTTAATCATGTATAGTCGGTCCAAACCGCAACATCACAGCATATTGTACATATGTTTTTATCTTTGGAAAAAAGGGCATCTTGTGGGATGACCTTAAGAGGCTGTCAGTAAAGACCACTGGAGGAAGTGAAGTCGTGTCACACATGACCAGGGACTTATGAGTGTAGCCCGACAGAGTAAGATGTGTGTTGGTGTGGCTCCTATAGTAGCTACATATATATTATATATTCTAGTTAAGTTATAATAAAAACCCACATTTTCTTTGGATATTACTTGGAACCTTGTGAATCTTACAATTGTTCACATACCAAAGGAACAAATAATATTACATGCGCCTACAATGGAAAAGTGTTCCATTCTCAACTTTAATATCCCTCAGTTTCATGAGCATAAAGTTCAGTAAATGGGTAAAAAGATAACAGGACATATTTCAAATCAGTGATGAAAGGTCACACTTGTAGAAAGAGGAAATTAATTTTGCTACAAAATGTTGAATTGTAAATCCAATCTTATTAGACATGTGGACCAGTAAAGGTCACCAGCTGTTAATCTTTCACTGTTTGAACTGTCAAAACTGAGCACTGGCTTTGCTGAATTTTTGCTCTTCCATCTCCCAATGTCTCCCAGTTCACCCAACATAGAGCTGCTCCCCTCACAGACCCCCCAGCCAACATCCATCAATCCACTCCTTACCTCTCTCCTGCCCCATTTTGCCAAGTCTCCCCTATTCCACCTTCACACTGCATCCTCCAATCCCTTCCCTTACCACAAACTTCAATTCTTTTTATTCTTTCTCTGGCTATGGATGTCACTGGCAAGGCCAAGAGCATTGGCCAATGAGGAGGGATTGAGTAGAATGGGCCTAGATTCTCTGGAGTTTAGCAGAATAAGAGGCGATCTCATTGAAACAGAAATAATTCTGAGAGGGCTTGACAGGGAAGATGCTGAGAGGCTGTTTCCCCACGTTGGACTTGGCGTCAGAATCTCAGGATAAAGGGGTTGGCCATTTAGTACTGAGATGCGGAGACATTTCTTCACTTTGAAGGTTGTGAATCTTTGGAATTCTCAACCCCAGAGGCCTGTGGATGCTCACTCATTGAGTATATTCAACACAAAGATCAATAGATTTTCAGACAGGGATATGGGTTAAGAGCAAGAAAGAGGAGTTGGCGTTGAGGTTCAACCATGATCTTATGGATTGGCAGAGCAGTCTCAAGGGGCTGTATGACCTACTCCTGCTTCTATTTCTTATGTTCTTATATTGTTGCCCATCGTTAATTGTTCCTTGAGAAGGTGGTGATGAGCTGCCTTCTTGAACTGCTGCAGTCCGTGTGGTGAAGGTATATCCACACTGCTGTTTGGAAGGGAATTGCAAGATGTTAGCCCAGTGACGATGAAGCAATGGTGATATATGTCCAATAGCCTAACGAAACCTGAAATTTGAACACCACAAACCATTTCCACTGTCAAACAAATAAATTATTTGATTGTGACATTTGGGTGTTTAATACCGGAAATGTACTTTTAAACATTAAAATTTAAGTGTAACAATGTTTGTTTGTTGCAATTGCCTAGGCGGGAAAGGCAGGAAAGGGCAATTCTTTATTAAAACGATTTTCAATATTGGCAACATATCCCTGGAGTTTTGAAAGCTTTCGCGGTCTCAAGTTTATCAGTTTAGGAAAGCTGTGAAAAACCCATGGGTCTGTTGGGTTGGTATATGATTTGAAATTCTCACCTAAAAACTAGGAAAGAGACAGCTCAGGCTCATCACAAGGGCACTACGTGAACAATCAAATGTCCAGCTCCACAAGGTGACTCCTGCAAGGCCAGAAATTGATGTGCATTGTGCCAAATTTGTCAGCGAGCAAGCACGAGCTGCAGGTTAATGAGTGAATGGGACTTGGTGCGAGTTTGGATCAAGGTAACAGAGTGCTAAATGAGCTCAATTTCCTGGAGGGTAGAAGATGGCAGGCCAGCTAGGAGAGTATTGGATCCCGTCAATGTCATCGGGGAAGGGGCGGGTTGTAGCTGTCTACACACTGCAGGAAAATTACTCCCACTGCCCCAAGCAGCCAGCTCAATTAACAACCAATCAGTAAGAGACTGCAACCAGTTACTAGACTGAATTTAACCAGGAAAAACATACTATCTCACAGGCGGTGTAATAAGTCAGGAAACAGCTCAAAAACTGTATTGGAGTCACCCCAATTCTAACCCACAGCCCCGTTTCCCCTCAGCAGCACCCTCGCCTGCCCCCAGCCCTAAGCATGCCCTTCCCAACACAGCCTCACACCCCAGCTATGCATCGCCAGCCCCACACTCTCCCAGCCTCACCCTTTTCCCCAAAATTGCACCCTCCCCCAGTATCACCCCCTCCTCCGACCCATCCGTCCCCTAGCCCACCTCCTTCCAGAGAACAACTCCTTCCCTAATACTGCCCCCTCCATAGACCCACCCCCTCATCGAGCCCAACCCCCCCTATTCCAGCGCCCCATATCCCAAACTCCACCCCGCCGGTCCCCCATCTATGCCCCCTCTCCCAGCTCCATCATCACCTACGGACGTGCTCCATCCACCAGGACCACCCTTACCCACAGATATGCCCAGAGATCTATCCGCCAGCTCCTGTTCCGCCTCCCCCCACCAGGTTCGCCACTCCCACAGCCCTGCCCCTTCTGAGATCCACCAGCTCCCCAACTCTGCCCCCTCCCTATCCCTGTCCCTCCCCGTACAAGCCACCTCAGTTCTGCCCCCACCTCCCAACACCTGGCTGGCATGGGGCACATGGGCGTTAAAATGTTTGAGCTTAGTTTTTACTCCCAGCCAGGAATGGGCAAAACAAGCAAGAACAAACAGGCCAGGCCAATTTCACGATCAGACACAACAGCTCACTGTGCAATTTCTGGATGGGATCCTTCAATGGGCTTTATAATGGCTGTTGGCATTAACATAGAGACAGATTAAATAGAAAATTTCCACACATGGTGTCTGTGCCAGCAGAAAAGGAACTATCCAGCCTAATCCCACCTTCCAGCTCTTGGTCCGAAGCTCTGTAGGTTTTGGCACTTCAAGTGCACATCCAAGTATCTTTTAAATGTGATGAGGATTTTTGTCTCTGTCCCTGTTCCAAGCAGTGAGTTCCAGAAAACCATCACCCTCTGGGTGAAAAACAAATTCCTCAACTCCTCTCAAATACTGCCAATTACTTTAAAACTATGCCCCCTGATTATTGGCCTCTCTGCAAAGGGAAATAGGTCCTTCCAATCCATTATATTTAGGCCCCCTCATAATTTGGTGCAACTCAATTAAATCGAAATTGCCAGGGGGATGGGCACCAACATATAGAAGTAGAAAAGAGGAATAAGGTGCATAAAGGGATGAGGTTGTTGGATAGTACGAGAGATGGAAGTAGTACCACATTGGATAGGAGCAGACAAAGAAGGACTACAAGGAATACAAAGACAGGTTTACAAAGCATGCATGTAAACGCACAAAGTATGGTGAATGACATTGGTGAGATTTATTTTATTTATTTAGTTTAGAGATACAGCACTGAAACAGGCCCTTCGGCCCACCGAGTCTGTGCCAACCAATAACCACCCATTTATACTAACCCTACAGTAATCCCATATTCCCTACCACCTACCCACACTAGGGGCAATTTACAACAGCCAATTTACCTATCACCTGCAAGTCTCTGGCTGTGGGAGGAAACCGGAGCACCCGGCGAAAACCCACGCGGTCACAGGGAGGACTTGCAAACTCCACAGAGGCAGTACCCAGAATCGAACCCAGGTCCCTGGAGCTGTGAGGCTGCGGTGCTAACCACTGCGCCACTGTGCTGCCCCAAGCACAATGCAAGCACAAATAACTATGTGGGAATATGATGTAGTGGCAATAACAGAAATGTGGCTTAAAAATGATGAGGACGGGGCACTCAATATTCAAGGATGCAAAGTGTTCAGAAAAGATAGTGAAGGAAATCTTCTACCGACATGTAAATAGTAAGCGGGTAGTAAGAGGTGGAGTGGGACCTATTGGGGACAAAGAGGGTGATATATGCTTTGAGGCACAGGGCAAGGCTAGAACACTGAAAGAGTATTTTTTATTGGCGTTTACCAAGGAAGACGATGCTGACAAAATATTGGTAGAAGTGGAGATGGTAGAGGTAATGGATGAAGTGAAAATTGAAAGTCAGGATGTACTGGAAAGGCTGGCAATGCTTAGAGTGAATAAGTCACCTGGTCTGGATGGCTTGCATCTCAGGTTGCTAAAGGAAGTGGGAGTGGAGATAGTGGAAGGGCTTGCTATAATCTTTCAATTATGAAGGCGTCAGAGGATTGGAGAGTTCATTCAAGAAAGGATGTAAAGATATTCCTAATAACTACAGTTTAACATCCGTGGTGGGTAACATTTTAGAAACAATCAGGAAAAAATAATCAACAAGTACTTGAGAGGTTTAAGTTAATTAGGAAGAACCAGCATGAATTTGTCAAAGGTAGATTGTGCTTGACTAATTTAATTGATTTTTTTGATGAAGGGAAAGCAATGGATGTTATCTATATGGATTTTAAGAAGGCGTTTGACAAATTATCACATAAAAGACTGGTTACCAAAATTGAGGCTCATGGATTAGAAGGGTCTGTGTCCAATTGGATAAAAAGTGGCTTAAGGACAGAAAACAGCGAGTCATGGTAAATGGTTGTTTTTCAGACTGGAGGATAGTAGACAGTGGTGTTCCCCAAGGGTCATTGCTAGGATCACTGCTTTTTTTGACACACATAAATGACCTGGATATTGAAATACAGAGTCAAACTTCAAAATTTGCCCATGATACCAAACTTGGAGCTGTGGAAAACAATGAGGATGATATCGATCAACTACAACAGGACCGAGATAGGCCAGCAGAATGGGCAGACAAGTGGCAGATGGAGTTTAATACAGTGAAGTGTGAGGTGATGCATTTTGACACAAAGGATAGGGAGAGGCAATATAGCCTAAATGGTACAGTTCGAAACAGTGTACAGGGACAGAGGGACCTGCGGATTCATTGTATTGATGTTTAATGGTGGCAGGACATATTGAGAGAGTAATTAGCAAAGCATATGGGATCTTCATCTTCATAAATAGAGGCATAGAGTACAAAAGCAGGGAGGTTATGCTGAACCTTTAAAAAGCTCTGGTTAGTCCACCATTAGAGTATTGCAAAGAAGGGTCACTGACCCGAAACGTTAACTCTGCTTCTCTTTCCACAGATGCTGCCAGACCTGCTGAGTGATTCCAGCATTTCTTGTTTTTATATTAGAGTATTGCGTCCAGTTCTGGTCACCACGCTTTAGGAAGGATGTAAGTGTCCTTGAGAGGGTGCAGAGGAGATTTACCAGAATGGATCCAGGGATGGGGGAATTTAGCTACAAGGTTAGGTTGTTCTCCTTGGAGCAAAGGAGATTGAGTGGAGATCTGATGGAGGTGTACAAGATTATGACCGGTTTAGATAAGGTAAACAAAGAAAATCTGTTCCCATTAGCTGATGGTACAAGGACTAGGGGACACAGATTTAAGGTTTTGGGCAAGAGCTGCAGGGGGAATGTGACGAACTTTTTTATGCAACAATAATAACAACTTATATTACAATAGTGCTTTTAACATTATAAAATGTACCAAAGTGATTCACAGAAGCATTATAAAATGAAGTATGACATCAAGCCACAAAAAGGAGATATTATGGCCTTACAACCAAAAGCTTGGTCAAAGAGGTAGGTTTTAAGGAGCGTCTTAAATTGAGATGGAGAGGCAGAGAGGTGTAGGGAGGGTATTCCAGCGCTTGGGGCCGAGGCAACTGAAGGCACAGCCACCAACGGTGGAGTGATTAAAATCAGGGATTTACAAGAGGCCAGAACTGGAGGAGCACAGATACCTTGGAGGGTTGTGGGGCTGGAAGAGATTACAGAGTGTGAGGCCATAAAGCGATTCGAAAACAAGGATGAGAATTTTAAGGTCGAGACATTGCTTGACCGGGAGCCAATGTAGCTCAGTGAGCACAGGGATGATAGGAGAATGGGACTTGGTGTGAGTTAAGACACAGGCAGCAGAGTTTTGGGTGACCCCAAGTTTACAGAGAGTAGAATGTGGGAGACCAGCCAAGAATGCATTAGAATAGTCTAGTTTTGAGGTAACAAAGGCATGAATGAGGGTTTCAGCAGCAGATGAGCTGAGGCAGGGGCGAAGCTGGGCGATGTTACGGAGGTGGAAATAGACAGTCTTAGTGATGGCATGAATATGAGGTCGGAATCTCATCTAGGGGTCAAATGTGACACCAAGGTTGCGACAGGCTGGCTTAATCTCAGACTGTTGCCAGGGAGAGGGATGGAGTCAGCAGTTAAGGAATAATGTTTGGAGTGGGGACTGAAAACAATGGCTTCAGTCTTCCCAATATTTAATTGGACAAAATTTCTGCTCATCCCATACTGGATGTCGGAAAAGCAGTCTGACAATTTAGCAACAATGGAGGAGTAAAGAGAAGTGATGGTGAGGTAGCAATTGGTAAAGACCTGGAACTCACTGCTGACATGGGTGGAAGTGGAGATGATGAATGACTTCAAAAGGAAATTGGATAGGCACTTGAGGGAAATAAACTTAAAGGGCTACGGAGATAGTGTCATGGAATGGGACTAATTGGATTGCTCTGCAGAGAGCGGCATGGACTCAATGGGCCAAAGAACCCTCTTTCTGTGCCGTACGCCTCTATGTCTCTATGACTTTCCTCAGCCTCTCCGTTCTAAAGGAAACAACTATAGCCTATATAATCTTTCCCTCATAGCTAAAATTCTTCAGTGCTAACAACATCCTTGCAAACTATCTCTGTACCCTCTCTAGTGTGACCACATCTTCCCTGTAAGGTGGTCACCAAAACCGTACACAGTTCCCTAGCTGTGACATAGCTAGTGTTTTATACAGTTCTATAACATCCCTGCTTTTTTATTCTATGCCTCAGCTAGTAAAGGAAAGTAGCCCATATGCCTTCTTAACCACCTGTTCTGCTATCTTTGGGCATCTGTGGACAAGCACTCCAAGGTCCCTCTGTTCCTCTACACTTCTCAATAACCTACCATTTATTGTGTTATTATTATTCCCTTGCCTTGTTTGTCCTCCCCAAAAGTATTACCTCACACTTGTCCAGAATAAATTCCATTTGCCAATTTTCCGTCCATCTGACCAGTCCATTGATATTGTCCTGCAGATTATAGCTTTCTTCCTCACAATCAACCAAACGGACAGTTTTTGTATCATTTGCAAACTTCTTAATCATGTCCCCTACATTTAACTCGAAGTCATTGATAAATCCCACAAAAAGCAAGGCACCTAGTACCGAGCCCTGTGGAACCCCACTGGAAACAGCCTTCCAGTCACAAAAACACTGTCAGCCATCACCCTTTGTTTCCTGCAATGGAGCAAATTTTGGATCCAATCTGTCACTTTCATTTGATCCCAAAGGCTGTTACTTTACTGACCTGTCTGCCATCTGGGGCCTTATCAAAAGCCTTGATAAAATCCATGTAGATTACATCAAATGTGCTACCCTCATCGATCTTCCTTGTTACCACCTCAAAAAATTCAATCAAGTTCGTCAGGCATGACTAAAAGCCTGCTCGTGTATGCAATTGAAACCTGACCCAAACCTGACAGAACTACATCCAAACCGAACCCCACCTGGCCTGAGTCCTTTGATTTTTTCCTGCTCCCAACCCGACCTGACCCGACTACCGGAATGAAGTTGATTATATCAAAGAGGTTGTGCTCTACCTTGGATGAAATTTCTCACTGCAAACTAGTGCAGAGTCTGGATGCACGTTTCCCGCCTTGACGTCCTGGCTGTTCAAATTTTGAAGCTTTTTCCTCCCTGACCAAAAGACAGCAGCACTGTGTCCGACCTGGCCCGACCCGACTCTAGCCTGGATGCCGGACCCGGGAGAGGGACCCGACCCCAACCCGACACATGTCGTTGGGTCTGGTCGGGTTCTGGTCGGGTAGCCATGCTCTAGGCATGACCTTCTCTTAACAATTCCATGTTGATTGTCCTTGATTAATCTATGCCTTTCTAAATGATGATTTATACTGTCCTTCAGAATTTTTTCAATACTTTTCCCACCACCATGGTTAAACTCATCGGTCTGTAATTACTCAGTCTATCCCTTCCTCCCTTTTTAAACAAAGGTACAACATTAACAGTCTTCCAGTCCTCTGGCACCATGCCTGTAGCCACAGTGGATTGGAAAATGATGGTCAGAGCCTTTGCTTTTTCCTCCTTTGCTTCTCTTAGCAGCCTGGGACACATTTCATCTGGGCCTGGCAATTTATCCACTTTCAAAGATGCTAAGCCCCTTAATATTTCCTCTCTCACTATGTTTTTACCATCCATTATTTCCCACTCTTCCTCTTTAACTGCAATATCTGCATCAGCCTCCTCTTTTGTGTATTCACTCAGAGCCATACCCACATCTTCCGCCTCCATACACAGGTTACCTTTTTTGCTCTCTGATCAATCCTACTCTTTCTTTAGTTATCCTTTTGCTCTTTTATTTATTTCTAAAACATCTTTTCTTTGATTTTACGTGCCAATTTTTTTTATGCCCGCTGTTTGCTTTCCAGATTTCCTTGCGAATTTTGCCCCTGTACTTCCTATACTCCTCTCACCTTTCTGCAGTGTTGAGCTCTTGGTATCTGACCATATTCAAGGGACTCACTCCTGTTTGATGTGTTTGCCTGAGAAGCCGAGGAAAGGGCCTTGTGAAGTAAAGAAAGGGACTGGAGAGATTGGGTGCAGACCATCCCATTGCTAAATTGGTGCACTTACTGTTATATTCCGGAAAGCTTGTTGACGGATTATGCTGGAGCCAATCTTTACTCAGTCTTGCATTTATTTTACAAAGTAATAAGATTACAAACATGCAGCTCCTCACTCAAACCTTCACCCAGTTTCAGTAAGTGCCTCCTTATATATATACTCAAGTAAGACGCTAAGTAACACCCTCCGCCTGCATATGATTAAGCACAATTAACACATACTACCTGCTTTACACCTGAGAAACAGGCGCAACACACACCAATATCCACCCAATCCATCAGCAGCCTCAGAAGTTCTGGTGAGAAATAGGAGCTCATCTAGGTGATGTCAGAACTGCAGCCCAAGATTGCTTAGGGGGCACCATCACCCTGACTGCAGCTGTCCTGTTTACAATCAGGCTGTAATATAACTCATCTGTTAAATTATCAGGCTCCATTACCTGCCCAATAACCAACTACATTAATGTTCCGTGTTATCTTAGACCCTAGGACAGCACCTTAGACCAGAGCAGGAGCAGTCGGCGGCGGACCTGGGAGGAGGCGGATCCGGAGAGGGACCTGTATAAAGAAAGAGCGGGGCTCGAGGCCCTTAATTACCTGAGGAGTGGAGCGGCAGCAGGCGGCTCTCTGTGTCGGCACGCGCTGGGTTTGAAAAATGGGGAAAAGAAACTACCAGTGACATCACAGGAAATCTGTAAACTGATTGGTTGGTTATCAGAGAATCAGAAAATCAGAGAAAAAGAAGTTATTTTTTTAAAACCCCTTAAATAGCAACCTTGTAAGTGATAAGGTTAGTACTACTAAGCTTTTTTAATGAGTGTAATTTATTAATAATTACTAATTTAGAATAGTGCTGGTTGGACGAGTGAGGCTATGAGTTGCGTGTGAAGGATTTCACTGACTAGGGGAAGGAGATGCTCTTTGCTGTCTTTCTTTTCTTTTCTGTCTTTTCAGCCTCCACGGGTACAGGGGAAGAAGCTGACTGGCAAGTGACGGGTAAGTTATTCCACTTATTACATTAGCATTAATTAGTTTGTGAAGCTAAGTAATGGCAGGGCAGCTCGGCCAAGCGGAATGTGCCTCCTGTGGCATGTAGGAAGTCGTGGACGCACCATGTGTCCTAGACAAATACATCAGCAGGAAGTGTCACCGGCTGCAGAAGCTTGAGCTCCAGGTTTCGGAACTCAGCTGGAGTCACTGTGATGCATCCGCGAGGCAGAGAACTACGTGGATAGCATATTTCAGGAGGTAATCACCTTAAGAGAGCACAGGCAGAGAAGGACTGGGTGGCTGCCAGACAGACAAGACGGTCAAGGCAGGTAGTGCAGGAGTCCCCGAAGGGCATCCCACTTTCTAACCGATATTCAGTTCTGAGTACCGATGGGAGAGAGATGAATGCATGGCTGGAGAGATGGTGCAGAAGGGAGGGCTTCGGGTTTTAGCAAGGCGTTTGATAAGGTTCCCCATGGTAGGCTCATTCAGAAAGTAAGGAGGCATGGGACTCAGGGAAAGTTGGCTGTCTGGATACAAAATTGGCTGGCCCACAGAAGTCAGAGGGTGGTAGTAGATGGAAAGTATTCAGCGGTGTTCCACAGGGATCTGTTCTGGGACCTCTGCTCTTTGTGATTTTTATAAATGACTTGGATGAGGAAGTGGAAGGCTGGGTTAGCAAGTTTGCCGATGACACGAAGGTTGCTGGAGTTGTGGATAGTGTGGAAGGCTGTTGTAGGTTGCAACGGGACATTGACAGGATGCAGAGCTGGGCTGAGAAGTGGCAGATGGAGTTCAACCTGGAAAAGTGTGAAGTGATTCATTTTGGAAGGTCGAATTTGAATGCGGAATACAGGCTTAAAGACAGGATTCTTGGTAGTGTGGAGGAACAGAGGGATCTTGGGGTCCATGTCCATAGATCGCTCAAAGTTGCCACCCAAGTTGACAGGGTTGTTAAGAAGGCGTATGGTGTGTTGGCTTTCATTAACAGGGGGATTGAATTTAAGAGCCGCGAGGTTATGCTGCAGCTCTATAAGGCCCTGGTTCGACCACACTTGGAATATTGTGTTCAGTTCTGGTCGCCTCATTATAGGAAGGATGTGGAAGCTTTAGAGAGGGTGCAGAGGAGATTTACCAGGATGCTGCCTGGACTGGAGGGCATGTGCTATGAAGAAAGATTGAGGGAGCTAGGGCTTTTCTCATTGGAGCGAAGAAGGATGAGAGGTGACTTGATAGAGGGGTACAAGATGATGAGAGGCATAGATAGAGTGGATAGCCAGAGACTTTTTCCCAGGGTGGAAAGGGCTATCACCAGGGGGCATAATTTTAAGGTGATTGGAGGAAGGTTTCGGGAAGATGTCAGAGGTAGGTTCTTTACACAGAGAGTGGTGGGTGCGTGGAATGCGCTGCCAGCGGTGGTAGTAGAAGCAGATACATTAGGGACATTTAAGCGACTCTTGGATAGGTACATGGATGATAGTAGAATGAAGGGAAGGTAGTTAGTTTGATCTTAGAGTAGGTTAAAGGTTCGGCACAACATCGTGGGCCGAAGGGCCTGTACTGTGCTGTACTGTTCTATGTTCTATGTTTCTGGGACATTGGGACAGGTTCTGGGGAAGCTGGGACCTGTACAAGCTGGACAGTCTACACCTGAACAGGACGGAGACAAATATCCTTTCAGGAAAGTTTGCTGGTGCTGTTGGGGATGGTTTAAACTAGTTTGTCAGGGGGATGGGAACCTGAGCGCAGTCTTCAATAGGACAATTTCAGGGCAGGGAACAGGAGGCAGAAAATTAGTGAGTGACTCTGAAAGACAAAAGAATCAAAGGTTAAAAAGTGTGCAGCAGAGGAATTTGACAGTGTTAAAGGGTATTGATTTAAATGCAAGGAGTATAGTAAATAAAGCCGATGAGTTGAGGGCACAGACAGACACATGGCAACACAATATCATTGCTATAATGGAAGCTTGGCTTAAAGAAGGACAAGAATGGCAACTTAACATCCCTGGATATAGAATTTTCACGCGGGATAGAGAGGGGGATAAAAAAGGAGGGAGTGTAGCATTATTGGTTAACGAATCATTAACAGCTTTGAGGAGGGATGATATGCTAAATGAATCATCAGGCCATATGGATGGCGATCAGAAACAAAGAAGGGGCAGCCACACTACTAGGAGTGTACTATAGACCCCCAAATAGTGAGAGGGAGATAGAAGAACAAACATGTAGGCAAATTTCTGAGGGCAAAAACTATAGGGCAATAATAGTTGGGGATTTCAACTACCCCAATTTCAACTGGGATACAAACAGCGTGAAGGGCTGAGGGGTGACTTAATTGAGGTGCACAAAATTATGAGGGGCCTGGATAGAGAAGACAGGAGAGGTCAATTACAAGGGGGCACAGATTTAAGGTGATTGGTAGAAGGATCTGAAGGGACATGAGGAAAAACGTTTTCACTCACAGGGTGGTGGGTGTCTTAAATTCGCTGCCAGGAATGGTGGTGGAGGCAGAATCCCTCAATTCTTTCAAAAGGTAACTGGACATGCACCTGAAGTGCTGTAACCGGCAAGGCTATGGACCAGGTGCTGGAAGGTGGGATTAGATTGGGCAGCTAGTTTTTTCGTCCGGCACGAACACGATGGGCTGAATGGCCTCCTTCTGTGCCATAATTTTTCTATGGTCCTATGGTTACTTCAATTAATTCATCCAAATGGAATTGCATATGGCCTGTAATTAACAGACTGGCTTGTGCTACAAACAGAGGTTTCCAGAGCATTTGGAAGTGGTGTTTTTTTTCAAACAGAAGCAGAATAAGCTGGAAGCTCTCAGCAGGTCAGACAGCATTTGTGGAGAAGCAGAAATCAGCCTGCTGAGTATCTCCAGCTTTTCAGTTTCCTTTTTCTGATTTCCAGAACATGTATATTTTATATTTTTTTAACACCAAATTTCCCTGTTACAACATTTGAAAAAAAGGTGTTCAGACTCCTGTGGTCTTAAAGCCTCAATATTCAGAGCACACTGCACAAAATTCAGCAGTAACTAAATTGTTGTTCTATTTATTATTTGCGGTGGAAGTTAATTTAGAATTCAGTCCATGCTGAGAGGAGAAACTGCTTCTACTGATTGCTGGGCTAGATTGAGAGTCCCTTCATTATGACTTCATCCAATCCCATCACAAGCATCATTCACCCAGGCAGAAATAGGCTGTCACTTCTGACCAAGATTTGCTTTTATTATGCTTCCAAATTTATCACCCATCTTTATAGATTTGTTCCTGCACTGCTAAACCAAATGTATTAATGAGCTGAGCGTGTTACAACTGATAAACTGCCGGCTGTGTTCTGAGATTGGTACTTAGTGTGAACAGCAATAACTTGCATTTATATAGAGCCTTTAATATAATAAAACATCTCAAGGTGCTTGACAGGAGCTTTTTCAAACAAAATATTACACCACGCCACATAAGGAGATGTTAGGACAGATAAAAGCTTGATCAAAGAGATAGGTTTTCAGGTGTGTCTTAAAGAAGGAGAGAGAGGTGGAAAGACAGAGAGGTTTAGTTTTGGGCGGCACAGTGGTTAGCACCATAGCCTCACAGCTCCAGTGACCCGGGTTCAGTTCTGGGCACTGCCTGTGCGGAGTTTGCAAGTTCTCCCTGTGACTGCGTGGGTTTCCGCCGGGTGCTCCGGTTTCCTCCCACAGCCAAAGACTTGCAGGTTGATAGGTAAATTGGCCATTGTAAATTGCCCCTAGTGTAGGTAGGTGGTGGGAGAAAGGTGTGGATGTGGTAGGGAATATGGGGTTAATGTAGGATTACTATAAATGGGTGGTTGTTGGTCGGCACAGACTCGGTGGGCCGAAGGGCCTGTTTCAGTGCTGTATCTAAAAAAAAATTTTTAAATAAAATAAAATTTAGTGAGGGAATTCCACGGTCCAGGAAGCTGAGGACACAGCTGTCAACAGTGGAGCGATGAAGATCAGCTATGCTGAAGAGGGCAGAATTGGAGTCGCACAGAGATCTCGGAGGGTTGTGGGGCTGGAGGAGCTTACAGAGATAGGGAGGGGTGAGGCCGTGAAGGAATTTTCATGCTAGTATGAGAATTTTAAAAACGAGGTGTTGCCAACTAGGAGTCAATAGAGGGGATGATGGGTGAATGGGACTTGGTGCGAGTTAGGATATGGGCACACATTATTCTCCCCTGGCACCAGCTTTGCTCAGGCTGTCTCAATGTGGAGATGGAAAGTGGTGGCCCTGAAATTCCTAGGTGTCTCTCCGGAAGTATGGTAGATCGGAAGCACCACTGGTGGGGCATCATGTCCCAAATATTGGTGACAGGGTCACTCACATAGGTGGAGTGGGCCGTCAGCTCTTGCAAGGGCACATCAAGCATTCCTCCCCCCCCACCCCCCATCCCACTCGACCCGATCTGCCTTTGGAAACTGGAGTAACTTCTTGATCAGGGTCTGGGAATTGCAATGATCTAGTTATCAGAGCTGCAATAAAAGGTCAGTGTAGGGTGATGCTTTGCTCAGTTTATTGAAGAATATTCCCACTAGAGTAAATGTTCTGATTGCCTGCTCACCGAGCGGGAGCCCATGCTCACCAAATTAAAAGAGCAAGCCTCACCTCATTCAAGTGTTGAACTGTGAGCCTAAATCATGAGTTGTTAGTATGCTAATCCACCATGAGGGGGCATCACTGAGCCTGATCAGCTCAATGCCCACACAAAGCCAGGAAGAGATAAAGAACTCTCATTTCTGAAGCACCTTTCCTGACCTCAGGACGTCCCTAAGTGCCTTACAGCCAATGAAATGTTTTTTGAACTGTTATCACTGTTTAACAACTCGCCCCAAAGACAAACACCTTGACCGTGCAGCACTCCCCCAGTACTGCACTGGTAGTGTCAGCCTCTGAAGTCTCTGGAATGAGATTTGAATCCACAACCTTCTGACTCTGATGTAGCAGACTACCCACTGAGTCACAGCTGACACCAGACAATAAACCAGCAGTGAGAATCCCAAAGGTGCTGAGCCTCAATGGAATATCCCAGTTTCTGCTCCACCTTAGATTAGTTTATTTACCAGAGAAACGGAATCATAGCATATCCCCACTGAGATACTGATAGCAAACAGATTTTCGTTGGAGTAACCTAGTATTGGAGGTTTAATGAAGGGCGAGTGAGAGGTAGCCCAGTGTTGGAGAGGCTTGAAGGAGGGGAGAATGAGTGTCGGAGGATGGAAGTAGTTATGAGGAATCTGGTGTATCAGCAGGTATTGAATCATCATCACATTCATCCGTTGAACAAATAAACTGCAATTCCATTTTGATTTGACTCAGATGAATTAGTGTTTCAGAGTTGAGGTCACCAGTTGTGTCTGGCCCTTGTTTACTCACCTCAATGTCAGAGAGAACCCAGGATTCAATCAATGCCTTATCTAATGAGGGGAATAAGCTAACAAGGGCAGTCAAACAGTCCCTCTAACCATCCAGCACTATGCTCAGGATAGACAACATTTCAACCTCTGTGTTCATGATAGCAACAGAGAATTCTCTTGTCCCTCACAGGACCAGTGCTTCTCCCAATTTTAACACTGAGTATCGGGTAATAATGGGGCTCAACTTCAAGAACAGTTTTATTTCTGGAACAGTAACCTCTCAACACAAGAGACACTGAAGTAGAGTTTCCACTTTGGGCACAATGGTAATATTGCACCCAAAAATGCGCTGGTTAGTTTATTGTACGAGTTAGAACATAGAACATAGAACATACAGCACAGAACAGGCCCTTCGGCCCACAATGTTGTGCCGATCCTTTGTCCTCTGTCAAGGACAATTTAATCTATACCCCATCATTCTCCTTTATCCATATACCTATCCAAAAGCCTTTTGAAAGTCCCTAAAGTTTCTGACTCAACAACTTCCCCGGGCAAGGCATTCCATGCCTCGACCACTCTCTGGGTAAAGAACCTTCCCCTGACATCCCCCTTATATCTCCCACCCTTCACCTTAAATTTATGACCCCTTGTAACGCTTTGCTCCACCCGGGGAAAAAGTTTCTGACTGTCTACCCTATCTATTCCCCTGATCATCTTATAAACCTCTATCATGTCACCCCTCATCCTTCTCCTTTCTAATGAGAAGAGGCCTAGAATGTTCAGCCTTTCCTCGTAAGACTTATTCTCCATTCCAGGCAACATCCTGGTAAATCTCCTCTGCACCCTCTCCAAGGCTTCCACATCCTTCCTAAAATGAGGCGACCAGAACTGCACACAGTACTCCAAATGAGGCCTTACCAAGGTCCTGTACAGCTGCATCATCACCTCACGGCTCTTAAATTCAATCCCTCTGCTAATGAACGCTAACACCCCATATGCCTTCTTCACAGCCCTATCCACTTGAGTTGCAACTTTCAATGATCTATGCACATAGACCCCAAGGTCTCTCTGCTCCTCCACATGCCCAAGAACCCTACCGTTAACCCAGTATTTTGCATTCATGTTTGTCCTTCCAAAATGGACGACCTCACACTTTTCAGGGTTAAACTCCATCTGCCACTTTTCAGCCCAGCACTGCAACCTATCCAAGTCCCTTTGCAGACGACAATAGCCCTCCTCGGTATCCACAACTCCACCAACCTTTGTATCATCTGCAAATTTACTGACCCACCCTTCGACTTCCTCATCCAAGTCGTTAATAAAAATCACAAACAGGAGAGGACCCAGAACTGATCCCTGCGGCACGCCACTGGTAACTGGGCTCCAGGCTGAGTATTTACCATCTAAGACCACTCTCTGCCTTCTATCAGTTAGCCAATTCTTAATCCAACTGGCCACATTCCCCACTATCCCATGCCTCCTGACTTTCTCCATAAGTCTACCATGGGGGACCTTATCAAATGCCTTACTAAAATCCATGTACACCACATCCACTGGTTTACCCTCATCCACTTGCTTGGTCACCTGCTCAAAGAATTCAATCAGGCTTGTGAGGCAAGACCTACCCCTCACAAAACCGTGCTGACTGTCCCGAATCAAGCAGTGTCTTTCCAGATGCTCAGAAATCCTATCCCTCAGCACCTTTTCCATCAACTTGCCTACCACCGAAGTAAGACTAACTGGCCTGTAATTCCCAGGGTTGTTCCTATTCCCTTTCTTGAACAGGGGCACAACATTTGCCACCCTCCAATCACCTGGTACCACCCCCGTCAGCAGAGAAGATGAAAAGATCATTGCCAGCGGCTCTGCAATTTCATCCCTTGCTTCCCATAACATCCTTGGATATACCCCGTCAGGCCCGGGAGACTTGTCTATCTTCAAGTTATTCAAAAACCCCAACACATCTTCCCTCCTAACGAGCACTTCCTCGAGCTTACCAGTCTGTTTCACACCGTCCTCTTCAGTAATACACCCCTTCTCATTCGTAAATACCGAAGAGAAGTACTCATTCAAAACCTCACTTATCTCTTCCGGCTCAACACACAGTCTCCCGCTATTGTCCTTGACCGGACCTATGGTCCCCCTAGTCATCCTCATATTTCTGACATACGCGTAAAAGGCCTTGGGGTTTTCTTTTATCCTACCCGCCAAGCATTTTTCATGCCCTCTCTTAGCTCTCCTAATCCCTTTCTTCAGATCCTTCCTGGCCATCTTGTATCCCTCCAGAGCTATGCCTGTGCCCTTTTTCCTCAACTTTATATACGCATCCTTCTTCTTCCTAACAAGACTCTCAACCTCTCTTGTCAACCACGGTTCCCTCACATGACCATCCCTTCCCTGTCTGACAGGGACATGCTTATCAATGGCCCCTACTATCTGCTCCTTGAAAAAGTTCCACATTTCGACCGTGCCCTTCCCTGCCAGCATATGCTCCCAACTTATGCTCCTCAGTTCCTGCCTGACAGCATCATATCTACCCTTCCCCCAATTGTAAACCTTGCCCTGTTGCACATACCTATCCCTCTCCATTACCACAGTGAATGCTACAGAATTGTGATCACTATCTCCAAAGTGCTCGCCCACCAACAGCTCTATCACTTGCCCTGGTTCATTACCTAGTACCAAATCCAATATTGCCTCCCCTCTGGTCGGGCAGTCTACATACTGAGTCAGAAAAGCTTCCTGGACATACTGCACAAACACTACCCCATCCAAACTATTCGATCTAAAGAGTTGCCAATCAATATTTGGGAAGTTGAAATCCCCCATAATTACTACCCTGTGACTTCTGCTCCTTTCCAAAATCTGTTTCCCAATCTGCTCTTCCACCTCCCTGCTGCTATTGGGGGGCCGATAGAAAACTCCCATCAAGGTGACTGCTCCTTTCCTGTTCCTGACCTCAACCCACAGTGCCTCAGTCGGCAGATCCTCCTCGAAAATTCTTTCAGCAGTTGTTACACTATTTCTAACTAACAATGCCACCCCCCCACCTCAGTTGCTGGTGTAAATTAATTTGCATAATCACAAACATAAAGTTTTCAATGAAACAACGCAATTGGGCAGTAGAACATTCCGGCAAATTGAATCTCAAACCAGTGTAAAAGATCGCGGAACAAACACAGAAGCGATTTGGGGAGTAACCTACTCACGGAAAGGCGACTCCCTTGTTCCAGCAGCACGTAAACAGGCCGAGGTTTGTTTCACCGGGGACACAGGAGGATCCCATTTTCCTGTCCCACTCAGCTGAGGAGTCCAGCAGAATTCAGGCTCCTAACCAATCCCAAAGTCACAGCATCTGCAGTTGTTTTTTTTCTCTCATGCTGATTTAACATGACACGAGTTTAACACAAATCTCACTGTAGGAAAAGGACAGTCCCAGCAATATTAGTGCTGTCAAACTGATGGCATTGCTGGGAATCATTAAAGATGGATTATTAAGCTGTCAGCCATGGCACAGTGGGTAGCACAATCCCCTCTCATTGAGAGCTATTCAGGTTGAGTTTCCACTCCAGAGACTTCAGCACAAATTCCAGGCTGACACTCTCACTGCTAGTACTGAGGGAGTGCTGCACTGTCGGAGGGGCAATACTGAGGTCCTCTCTGTCCTCTGAGGTGGCTGTTAAAGATCCCACAGCAATATTGGAAGAAGGATCAGGGAGTTCTGGCCAATATCTATTTCTCCACCAGTATCACTAAAACAGATTACTTCATGTCGCTGTATGTGGGAGCTTGCCGTGTGAAAATTGGCATGTTTTCTGCATTATATCAGTTACTACACTTCAAAGGTGCTCAGTTAGCTGTGAAGTGCCTTGAGACATCCTGATGTCATGAAAGGTGCTATACAAATGTAATATCTTTCTTTCTGTTATGTTGCTCGGGTGTTGCTGTGGTTTAGTGGTTAACTACAGGTTTCAAAAAGTATTTGGGTGATTGAGTCCTGCCTGTTAACCCTGATACTGCTGGCTTTTGTAGGGGGGGGCGGCTAAGTTATGCAGTGAATCAGCAACCCAGAGGATCGATCAACTGAGCAACAGATCGAATGGGAAAGGTGTGTGTGTCTCTCTCTCTCTCTCTTTCTCTGTCTCCAAGCGCTGGATTTTAACAAGCCCTCGACAACATGATCTGTGACAGGGGGGTGTCACAGATGTCTGCAGATGAGGCCCACCACAGGTCTCGACGCCGGGAGGGCTCAGCCTGAACCACCTGGCTGTGGCGATGCTCCGTGGCAGCCCCTCCCCCCACCGCTGGATGACAAGACTACAATTTAAATATTCAAATCAATAAAATTAATCAATTTAAATACACTTACCTCCAGGGCGGCACAGTGGCGCAGTGGTTAGCACTGCAGCCTCAGAGCTGCAGGGACCCGGGTTCGATTCTGGGTACTGCCTGTGTGGAGTTTGCAAGTTCTCCCTGTGTCTGCATGGGTTTTCTCCGGGTGCTCCGGTTTCCTCCCACAAGCCAAAAGACTTGCAGGTTGGTAGGTAAATTGGCCATTATAAATTGTCACTAGTATAGGTAGGTGGTAGGGAAATATAGGGACAGGTGGGGATGTTTGGTAGGAATATGGGATTAGTGTAGGATTAGTATAAATGGGTGGTTGATGGTCGGCACAGACTCGGTGGGCCGAAGGGCCTGTTTCAGTGCTGTATCTCTAATCTAATCTAATCTTGAGGCTGCAATCTTCAGCGCAGCGGCCGGCACTCCCACGCCTACGGATCCCCGTCTGGGAAAACCTGGCGCCACAGTGGTGGGGAGGGGGGGAGGAGGTAAGTTTGTCAGTGCGGGAGGAGGGACGCAGTCAAATACACGTCATGGGTGTAGCGGATGGTGGGAAGGATTGAACCTTAAACTTTGTGCAGTTTGTGGGGCGGGGGGGGGGGTAGGAAGGTCAGATGTAAAAGGAAGTGTTTTTTGGAGAGAAGGGCAAATAGTTAATGTAACTGTTTTTGGGGGGGGGTGGGAAAGGGGCATAAGAAATTTATTCATTTAATTTTGGGGAATATGTGTTCCAAAATGTAATTATGCAGGCAGTGGCAGCTGCCCTTTAAAATGGCGCCAGCACCTGCGCACAAGCAGCTGACGCCATTGCCAGTGATTGACAGCTTGCCCCCTCCATGAGATTGGGGGAGGCAGGCCACCCTGGCTATTTAAATGAGCCGCTGTGTTTGAGATTGCAGCGGCTCTTAAAATTCAGTTCTATATGTGTATGTCTCTATGTCTCTCTCTGTCCCTACGTCTCTCTGTCTCTCTGTGTAAATATATCTGTCTCTCTCTCTATGTATGAGTGTATCTGTGTCTCTGTTTCTATGTGTGAGTGTCTGTCTCTCTGTCTCTATTGTGTGTCTCTGTCTCCCTCTCTCCCTAGGTGTGAGTGTCTGTCTCTATCTGTCTCAATTGTGTGTCTCTGTCTCCCTCTCTCTCTCTCTCTCTCTCTCTCTGAGTGTCTCTGTCTCTGTCTCTATTTGTGAGTGACTCTGTGTCTCTGTGTATGAGTGTTTGACTCTCTCTGTCTCTATGTGTGAGTGCCTGTGACTCTGTGTCTCTCTCTCTGTCTGTCTCTTTCTTGCTCTGTCTCTATGTGTCAGTGTCTCTGTCTCTCTCTGTCTCTATTGTGTGAATGTCTCTCACTCTCTCTCTCTATGTGTGAGTACCTGTGTCTCCCTGTCTCTCTCTCTCTGTCTCTATGTGTGTCTCTATCTCTCTCTGCCTCTGTGTGTCTCTGTCACTGTCTGTCTCTATTGTGTGTGTCTCCCTGTCTCTCTGTGTGAGTGTGTCTCTGTCTCTATGTGTGTCTGTGTCTCCCTGTCTCCATGTGCGAATATCTATCTCTCACCTTCATTTCCAATTAGATTTTTCACAAAGAAATGCATCAGGGAACTCATTGAACAAATCCTGACAATTCTTGACATCAGTGATGTGAATGTGCAATGCTCTTATTTTATAGGCTGATATAATCAGTCAATACACAAAACAGTTAATGGAAATCATCTGTCAACTCTTATCTTCCTCAGCAGTGAAGTTGCCTGTAAAATTAGTTCATTAATATCAGTCATTTCTCAGGTTCTTTCTGATTACCCAACAAGCTCAAAATTTGCTCAAAGTGACTGACTATTCACGTGATTTTCCCCACTGGAGTTTCACGAACTCTCCACCGTTTCATCTCACCCCAATGGCTTAACTTTCTCCATCAGTGTATCCTGTCCCGAACTCTCTCTCATTTCAGATTACTGTTCCTTCCCACACATTGTACCCAAGCTTACTCCTAACCCCTGCTGAGGCAGAGGCAAATTGAGGTGATGTTACAGAGTGGAAACAGATGTCTTATTGATGGCGCAAATATGTGGTCAGAAGCTCATCTTGGAGTTAACTATGAGACCAAAGTTGCGAGCAGTCTGTTTTAGTCTCAGACAGTTTCCAGGGAGTGTTGTGGGACCACTGGAAGAGGGGACCACTTTAAGAGGTTGAAATTGAAGGTCACTGGAGGAAGTGATGTCGCATCACACATGACCAGGGAGTTGTGGATGTAGCCTGACAGAGTGAGATGTGTGTCGGTGTGGCCCCTGTAGTAGCTGTGTATATATTGTCACAAGGATCTTGTTTTGTACTGCACACCTGATGGAAGACCTGTGTGAAGCCTGCTGCAGTTGAACTTCCGTGAACACTTACCGATCATAGACTGTTCATCAACCTCGCCTGGAAAGACTTCGAGTGGCATCCAACTGTTCAACTTTGGGACACCTCACCAAACCGAAGAACTTCCTTCCAGAATGTGACAAACTAAGTTATTGTATTATTCCTTTAATTCTGATGAAACAGCTGTTAACCAAAATCCTTTTGTTCCCTGGTTAACCAATTGTTTTAGATGTATGTGTGTGTGCATGAGGGCTAGGGAAATAAGGAGCTTTCTGTAGACAGATTTATTTCATTATTGTTTAAAACTTGGAATTATAATAAATAGTTAATTTTGTTGTTGATTAAAGAAACCTGGTTGGTGTGCTTTATTCTGGGGACAAATGGAGTATCTAATTGGCTGTTTTGGTAAGCGGGAAAATTTATTGATATGCTGTGACCTGTGGAGAAGTGGGACTGAATTAACAGTGCACTCCTCCTGCCTCGATTGTAACTATATATATATATATATATATATATGTTCTAGCCGCATTATAACAAAAACCCACATATTCTTTGGATATTACTTGTAGTCCTATCTTAGAACAGTTCACAAAGAAAAGGAACAAGTAATATTACAATAACGGGCTGAATTTTCCAGTTTGAGTCACAAACCCAATTTTCATTTGATTTCTGGTCGCGAACATAAACGTGCATTTGGCAGGACATCAGGAGCGTTCTTCCCGGAGGAGGCCAATTAAGAAGCCCCCTCCAGGAGTGCTGTCCAATTAGGGACAGCGGACAGCATGATGACAAGGGCCAGGCCAATCAGTGTGTCTAAAGGGAAGGGTGACAGGCTGACCCACTCTGAATGCTGTGTGCTGCTGAGAAGAAGAGGGCGGCACAAGATGGGGGTACTGTACTGCTGATGGGACCAGCAGCCAATTCCATACGTCCAGCACAATCCGGTGGATCCATCTGCAGGTGACAAGCAAAGAATTGCAAACATTTGGCTCCGGATGTCCTGAGGTTTGCTGATTTTTTTGCTTTAAAGTGACCACCGCATATGAATCTCATGGCACTCTGACCCCCGGCTCTGCTGTTGCCTCCTTCTGTGAGTAGACGAGCTGCTGACACAGTGGGGATCCCGTGCACCACCGGCAAACTTCCATAGCCTTCCAAAAATGCTCGCTAATTGCCTCCATAATAATCTTAATTGGCTTCCCGTCACTACTGGGCAGAGTACCGTCACTACTCTGAAGCTACCTCTAGTAAAAGTGTGAGGAGGCAGGAACACGGCTGGGGGTCAGCCCAACACAGTTTTTGACATTTTCCCGGCCCCTCTGCCTCCAAAGCCACCTCCAAGATGCCGGTAAAATTCCGCTCAACATTTCAGATCAATGACCTTTCATCAGAACTGGAAACGGTTACAGATCTAACAGGTTTTAAACAAGTACACGGGCAACAAAAATGGGGAGAGAAGGAAAGAACAACATGGAAGCTCTGCGATGGGGTGGAGGGCAGGAGAGATTAAATGACAGAAGGGCTGATGGTGCAGGGCAAAGGGAGATGGTCATGGGACAAGTAAAGAAACAAAAGATGGGTTTAGAGCAAAAGCAGAATTATTATCAACAGCAGCCATCTGAAAAAATGTTCGTAGTACCTATGATCTGAAATAGTTTAACTCAATGTTGAGTCTGGAAGGCTGTAAAGTACTAATAGAAAGGTGAGGTGCTGTCCCTCAAGCTTACTTGACCTTCATTGGAACAGTGCAGGAGGCCGAGGAAAGAGTGGTCAGAGTGGAATGAAAAAAATAAAATGACAGGCGAATGGAAACTTGGGGTCACATTTGCGGACTGAATGGAGGTGTTCCACAAAGTGGTCGCCCAATCTGCATTTACTCTCCCTTGTGTAGAGGAGACCACATTGTGAGCAGTGAATACAGTATACTAGATTGAAAGAAGTACAAGTAAATCACTGTATTGCCTGGAAGAAGTTTTTGGGGCCTTGGACAGTGAGTAGAGAGGAGGTAAAAGGGCAGTTACATACAAACGTACAAACATACGAATTAGGAGCAGGAGTAGGCCACTCGGCCCCTCGAGCCTGCTCCACCATTCAATACGTGCATGGCTGAACTGATTACTCCACATTCCCATCTACCCCCTTTAACCTTTCACCCCCTTGCTTATCAAGAATCTATCTACCTCTGCCTTAAAAATATTCAAAGACTACTTCCACCGCCTTTTGAGGAAGAGAGATCCAAAGACTCACGACCCTCAGAGAAAAAAAATTCTCCTCATCTCTGTCTTAAATGCGCAACCCCTTATTTTTAAACAGTGACCCCTGTTTCTAGATTCTCCCACAAGAGGAAACATACTTTCAACATCCAACCTGTCAAGACCCCTCAGGATCTTATAAGTTTCGATCAAGTCACCACTTACTCTTCTAAATTCCAGTGGATACAAGCCTAGCCTGTCCAATCTTTCCTCACGAGACAGCCTGCCCATTCCAGGTATCAGTCTAGTAAACCTTCTCTGAACTGCCGCCAACGCATTTGTTGTATCTTCTGCGCTTGCATGGGAAGGTGCCAAGAGAAGGGGCAAGGGTCTTGGGGACGATTGAGGAGTGGACCGGGGTGCTGCGGAGGGAGGGTGGAAGGTGAGGACAGGGGAATCTTATCATGGTTCTGGGGGTGGGTGCTGAAGGGGTGAGAGCAAAAGTACGGGAAATGGAATGAACACTGTTGAGGGACCTGTCAACCACAGCTGGGGGGCTGGGTGGAAGGTGGCATCGTCAGAACAGATGTGACAGAATTGGGAAAATGGAACACAGTCCTTACAGTAAGTGGGGTGGGAGAAAGTGTAGTCAAGATAGCTGTGGAATCAGAGGGCTTATAGTGGGAACACTTTTAAGTCTGCAAGACTGTAAAGTAAATAGGCCAGGTTTCTTGATCTGAGTAGCTGAGGGTCCTTAAGCTATCAATCATCCACATAGACCGAGAGGAACAGATTGCAAACTGTAGTGTAAAGGAATGGTAACTGTAAAAATCTAAACTGAGTGGAAATTGTTGATGATTTGACTCTATCTGTTGCTTTCCCAGGTCACTGCACACAGACCAAGTGTCATTTTCAGATGAGGTATGGATAGAGGGTAGACAATAATTGGATGTGAGCATGCATGTGGAATTCAGCAATGTTATATATATTCTGCCCTTATTTTTATTACGTCCCCATTTATAATGGAAACTGCCTATGTAAACATATCACACTGTAATTACACCCTCTCGCCATTGGTAGCACTGTAACGTGATATGTTTAACATGGATAGTGTTCATTCTAAATTCAGGCATAGGAATTTAGAATAAGAGGTGAACAGGTGGACAGATTTTACTATGTTATATATAGATTATTTCTTTATTGTAAAGTAAGCTTCTCCAATCTGTCATCTTTGCTCCCTCACATTTCTCTCACCTCCTCCTCCCCTGAGGGGATGACACTCACTGGGATCCGGTCCCACATTCACTGATTGCCCTCTGCTACCTCACCTGACTGGTCTTCATGCATGAGTGAGTCCAGACTGCGAGTACCAGCAGGCAATACAAATGCAGGAGTCATTGGACAGAGTTAAGATAATTGGCAAAGGAACCAGAGAAGAAGGAGAATTTTCTTACAAGTAGATTGTTGTGATCTGCCTGGAAGCGGATTCAGTACTAACATTCAAAAGGGAACTGGATAAGTACTGGAAGGAGAAACATTTTCTGGGGAATGGGACTAATTAGACAGCTCATTCAAAGAGCCAGCACAAGCACGATGGGCAGAATGGCCTCTTTCTGTGCTGTAAGATTATATGATTCTATGAAGGGCCTCTTTTACTCATTCTGATATGCAGGTTGAGCACAGGTGACAGTGACTCTGCCCACAGCATCTAGCATAGTTCTATTTTCTCATGTTCTTGAGGGGAAATTGAGCTGATTAAATTTACATTTCTGAGCATTTTGAATCACTAATGGTGACTGCACAGATTCGGAAGTGCCTCAAAACACAGGAAACTCAGCAAGTCACTCTGATGGAGAGTTGAAAAAATTACATTTAGCAGACAGCAGGGAAGCATTAATTCCAGGGGAATCAATCGAGTGTCACCTCTGTGTCATAAAGCATTTTTATTGCAGAATAAAATCTAATAGCATTTATGCGTTGCTGTTTTTCTGTGAAGAACCAAACTTTATCATTTTATTCCTATTATAAATACATTTTGAAACCCTTTGCTTCCGTGTCTCCCACTTTCCACCCCTCCTCTCCTGAAGGCTTGGACCAACACTGAGACCTGCACTGGCCCTTGTTGTCCCATGCGGAACCATGCTGACCTGCACTGGACCACGTTGTCCCATGCTGTCCCGCATTGGCCCATGTTGACCCTTGCTAACTCTTATGATCCCCATGGAGATCAACCAACCAAAAGAATCAATTTTACCAACCGATCCCAATAAAAAACCAACAGACAAGATTTCACTTTTATAAATTTTACTTTAACAATCAAACCGAAATCAACATAAATTAAACATGAATTAACAGTCAAATCATGGTCTATATATATATATATTAAACGTTAATTATCAGATACAACAAAGATAGATCTCATGGATTTACTGGGAAATCTAATCAGTATATATGGCACCAACGACAGCCACAAAGTCTTTAAGAACTCTAAACTTTTTCAGGTAGATCTCCAGATCCCATCTTCCCAGATGCAGTCGTTGATTTTCATCCGACAACATCCACGGATACAGTCTTCACCGACATTATGTATCACTCCGGAACTTCCTTTCTGCTCATGACAGCCTTAATGACGTAACTCCACTGGTATTACCTTAAGTAACTGAAAAAAGCTGCAACAACTTGTACTTGCCAATGGCCAACTCCCAGATTCAGCTTTCTCTCTCTGCAGCTTGTCTGCCCAACAGCCTGCAGCCGGCTTCAGCTCTGTAACCTTCTCATCTGAGCTTGGATAGCTCTAGTCACATGCCTCTAGTCAAATGACTCTGTCTTATCTAGTTCCAACCAGTTCTGCCTCCCCAGAATCCTGAAGTTTATAGTTTCTCTTTTAAGTTAGGGTCTGTCTCCAAAAAAAAAACAAGCTTTGAAACCAGGGTCAGTGCACCTAACATAATTCAACAAGTAATCTGTTCAGACAACAGTCTGCAAACGCCCATCCACTGGTCTTACAAACCATGGACTCTATCACATTGACCCACACTGATCCATGCTGACCTGCATTGGCCCACATTGGCCCACACTGATCCACACTGGCCCACATTGACCCACACTGGCCCAAACTGATCCACACTGGCCCACATTGACCCACACTGGCCCACATTGATCCACACTGGCCCACACTGGTGCACACTGATCCATGCTGACCTGCAATGGCCCACATTGACCCACACTGATCCACACTGGCCCACATTGATCCGCACTGGCCCACATTGACCAACGTTCCTTTTAAAATGTTGTTGTTGTGCACAGACTGTTTTTTTCAGTCTGCTGTAGTTGTAAATGTTTTTGAGTGTCTGCTCAAACAGTACTTAATACAGAACAAGCCTGCACAGTAACATCCAGGCTATTGCGCAGCTCCTAATTGACCAGCGACCCAATAGGGAGGCACAAAGCCAGCTGAAAATTGGGCTTCGGGCCTCATTAACACTTTATGTCTGAGCTGCTGACACATCTCCATGGGCAACTCATGCCTTTGAAGATCATGAATAGCAGGATTATAAATCCTGGGAAGAGTTTGGAACAGACAATTGTATAGGAGGGGGTGATAAGGACGAATGCAAAGATCTCCTGCCCCTCGGAGCTCCACAGGAAAACTTATTTTTCAATTGGTTGAAACAAACATACTTTTATTTATTTATTTATCTCTGAAAAGATCTCATGCCTGCCTCGCCCATCACTTCGTAATATCTGTGAGGGACCTAAAACAGGCGTTGGTTCCCTCATTTACATATGGAGGGATTTAATGCCTCTTTTTGTGCTTGGGGTGAAGGATGTTGCTGGGCCTCATTGTCGAAGCTGGGCCTCATTGTGCCCGTTTTACACCCATTTTACACCTGTAAAATGATTGCAGTGAGGTCTTATGTCCATCTGCTATTCTTTTCTCCATCGGATAAATACTTCAAAAGGAGAAATTTACAGGAACATGGGGAAAGAGCGAGGGAAGTGGGATTAACAGGATTGCCCTTTCAAAGGCCCGGTACAGGTGCACTGGGTTGGTCGGCCTCCTTCTGTGCTATATGTTGCTATGATTCTATGAAGTGATGTACCATGAACCTTAACCCTTCACCTGTTTCACAGGGACTCACACAGAATTTACAGCACAGGAGCAGGCCATTTGTCCCAAAAGGTCCAGCAGCATTTATGCTCTGCACGAGCCTCCTCCCATCATTCCTCACCTTACCCAATCAGCATAGCCTTCCCTTCCTTTCACCCTCTCTGGGTAAATAAGTTTCATTCTCAATATTTTATAATTATGGCTCCTAGTCTGGTCTCCCCACAAGTGGAAATATTTTTTCGACATCACCCTATCAAATGCCTTAAGAATTTTTATAAATCTCTATCAGGTTACCCCTCAGCCTTCTCTTTTCTTGAGAAAACAGCCCCAGCTTTGTCATCCTTTCCTGACAGTTATTGGCTGCAAAGTTCAGTTGCGTGGCGCCCGTTCTTTCAGCACTATGGGTCCCTTTTCTGGATGCAAAATGGCATCTGTACCGCCCATGCATACTTCCAGTGCAGCCCATGCCACTCACCATTTTGGTGAGGGCCTTCGTAGGAGCATGTGCTGGGAGTATGCAGAGTCGGCAGACTGTGACACGAGTCAGCGTGGAACACTGATTTGACTCTCACGATGCCAGTTTCAACCTGAGTGCTCCAGCTAATACCCTCTCTTAACCTCACACAGCTCCACATATGTTCAACAGCAGAGAGGATCCCCCACCAGCGCTATTTAAAGAGATCATCAACCACTTTCAGGTTAGTTGTTAATTGATTTCTACTGGCTGCTGCTGAGTTTGTAGAAGTGCTGCGAGTTTTCTACTGCTATTTAAAGTTGGTGTAGTCTACCGGGAGTGGCGTTGCATGTGGCGAAGGCCTTGGTTCTCATTTCAAGGGTTCTGCTCAGACCACTTGCTCCCAATCATGGGTGCTGTATTTACCATCCCCTTTGTCTGCAGCATGACAGGGAGATTGGGCAGATGCAACACAAAGTAGAACAAGCTGCTCAGAGAGGGAGGAGCAGGAGGAGAAGAATGGGTCTCAGCAGGAGGCCATATCACCCAGGGTCTTCAGGAAGCAATTCGCTTATCTCAACCTCATTGAGGAACAGTGTGTACAATGTCTCCGTTTTACGACAGAGGTGCTCACTGAAATCCGCCACCTCTTGCAGGCAGACCTGCAGCCTCACAGCAGGGCGAGGATGGCACTGCCAGCGGCTGTGAAGGTGACCGCAGCCATGAACGTCTTCATGTCGAGGTCCTTCCGGGCTGAAGCAGGCAATATCTCCAACATCTTGCGGTTCACCATTCTCTGCTGTATAAGAGAGATCTCTGAGACTCTGTACGTCAGGGGAGGGGAATACATTGCAGTTTCTCTTTCCAGAGGGAAGCACGTGGAGCATGCACATGGTTTCACCAGGATAGTGGACCTCCCCATGGTGCAGGGCGCCATTGATTGCACACACATTGCTTTGCGGGCACTGGGTTGAAATACAGAGATGTATCACATCCGCAAAAGGTTGCACTCCTTGAATGTGCAGTTGGTGTGTGACTGCGCTCAGCACATCAAGCAGGTGAATGCCTGCTATCCTGGCAGCAGTCATGATGTCTTTATTCTGCACCCAGCCACTGTACCATCAGTATTTGAGCCACCACATCAAACCAGAGGGTGGCTACTGGGCAACAAAGGTGCTAGCCACCTGGTTCATGACTCTGGTGCACAACTCATGCACACAAGGGCAGCATGAGAGCTATGCTGTCACAAGAAATGTCATTGAGCAGACCACTGGAGCGCTTAAACAATTCTTCCACTGCCTGGATTGTTCTGGAGGAGGCCTCCAGCACTCGTTAGAGTGTTTGTCATGATTCGTCATGTATCCTGCACAACCTTGCCATTATGAGGGCACAGCCCTTGCCACCAGGTATATAGGAAGATAAAACATAGGAAATAGGAGGAGGAGTAGGCCATTCGGCCCCTCGAGTCTGCTCTGCCATTCAACCAGATCGTGGCTGATCTTCTACCTCAACGTCATTTTCCCACATTATCCCCATAACCCTTGATATCTTTAATATCTAGAAATCTATCGATCTCCTTCTTCAATATACGCAATGACTGAGCCTCCACAGCCCTCTGGGGTAGAGAATTCAAAGATTCACCTCCCTCTGAGTGAAGGAATTCTTCCTCATCCCAGTCCTAAATGGCCAACCTCTTATTCTGAGACTGTGTCCCTTGGTTCAAGACCCCTCAGCCAGGGGAAACATCCTTCCTGCATCTACCCTGTTGAGCCTGTAAGAATTTTGTATGCCTCAATGTGATCACCTCTCATTCTTCTAAACTGTAGAAAATACAGGCTCAATCTCCTCAATCTCTTCTCATAGGACAATCATGCCATCCTAGGTGAATCTTCATTGCACTCCTTCTATGGCAAGTATATCCTTCCTTAGATAAGGAGACCAAAACTGTACACAATACTCCAGGTGTGGTCTCACCAAGGCTCTATACAATTGCAGCAAGATTTCTTTACTCCTGTACTCAAATCTTCTTGCAATAAAGGCCAATGTGCTATTTGCCTTCCTAATTGATTTCTGCACTGCATGTTAGCTTTCAATAGCTTATGAACAAGGACACCCAGGTTCCTTTGGACATCAACACTTCCCAAGATCTCACAATTTAAGAAATACTCTGCATCTCTGTTTTTCTTACCAAAGTGGATAACTTCACATTTTTCCACGTTATATTCCATCTGCCATGTTCTTGAGCACTCACTTAGCCTGTCTAAACCCCCTTGAAGCCTCTTTGCATCCTCCTCATAAGTTACATTCCCACCTAGTTTTGTGTCATCAGCAAAGTTGGAAATATTGCATTTGGTCCCCACATCCAAATCATTGACATGTATTGTGAATAGATGGGGCCCAAGCACTGATCCTTGCAGTACCCCACTAGACACAGCCTGCCAACCTGACAATGACCCATTTATTCCTACTCTCTGTTTTCTGTCCGTTAACCAATTCTCCATCCATGCCAGTATATTACCCCCGATCCCATGTGCTTTAATTTTGCTTACTAACCTGTGTGGGACCTGATCAAAAGTCTTCTGAAGATCCAAATACACAACATCCACTGGTTCCTCCTCAGCTATTCTGCTAGTTACATCCTCAAAAAACTCTAACAGATTTGTAAAACATGATTTTCCTTTCATAAATCCATGTTGACACTATCCAATCATACCATTATTTTCTAAGTGTCCAGTTATCAGCTCCTTTAGAATATAGATGCTAGCATTTTCCCTATTACTGATATAGGCTAACAGGTCTGTAGTTCCTCGTTTTCTCTCTCCCTCCTTTTTTAAATATTAAGGTGACATTTACTACCTTCCAATCTGCAGGAACCATTCCAGAATCTATAGAATTAGAATACTGCCTTGCCCCTTCTCGCTGCCGCACTGTTCTGTTAAACTCTCCACTGGTCTCTCTCTCTCTCTCTCTCTCTCTCTCACACTCTCTTTGCCACCGCTCACTATGGCGAGCAGCTGAGGAGCAGAAGGAAGAGGAGGATGAGGAGAAGAAAGGGAGGAGCCCCTTTCTGGATGGGCTGTCCAGGATTGGTTCATCCAGCTACAGTACCAGGGAACACAGCCTCAATTCCTCATTCTACAACAAACCCACACCGTCCCTTCCCTCTGTTTCTGCCCATCTTGGCCACAATGCTGAAATAAAAGCCACCACAAACAACCATTCCAAACCAACTTTATCAAATGAACCATTCCATTTTCCACACAAAAGTCAACTAATCACCCCTGTGCATTCCTTAGTGCCTGTCTTCCTTGTGCCTTTGCCTGTGTTCCTATGCAGCGCTACCCGAGTGGCTGCAGCATGCCTGGCAGAAGGCTGCTGACTTTCACACCCTCGAGCTGTTCTGGTCCTAATAGGCCCAGTTTCGGACGGCACCAACTTGGTATGGATAGCAGCAGTCTGTGCTGGCTGGTGGACAGGCAACAGCAAGAGCCCTGGCAGACTGGCAATGATGGGAGGATGAATGCTGTGACCCTGAGGGTGGACAGCATGTTCATGTACTATGGAATCACCGTCACTCCCTGGGCGGCACCTCAGCAATCCTACCAATGTATTGGAGGACAACTTGCTGGACTGCTGTGAAACCCCGAAGCCCCTTTGAGCACTGGTATCTGCAGCCATGGTGACAGCAGTCTGAGCCTGCATGGTACCGTGGAGATTGCATAACTTCAGTCTGAGCTTCCACTGCAGCACTCAGACATTGTGTTGCTTCTGCTTGTACTGCACTGGTAACTGAGACATTGGTCATCAGATGCTGCACCGCTGAAGTGTGCTAATGGAGCTCCACGTTGGAAAGGATGGGTTCCAAGCCCTGCACAAAGTCTTGTGTCAGGTTGTTGTTGGACCCCTCCAACTGGCAATCCCAACAGCCTTTTCTGTATGCCATCTCATTGAAGTCCTTACCTGAGCCTACTGTAGCAGGACGCCTGTGCAAACCCAATCTCTGTGGAATTGACACCTGTGTTGCCCTTTCCTCCTGCCCTGGCTGCATGCCAATCCTACCCCGTGACTCATCACATGTAGATCCCGCCTCTATTCTAGATTCTACACCACTCACAGTGCTAGTATCGATGGTGTTTCATCATCATCAGGCTCTTCTTCTTACACTTCATGCTCCCACATCACTGCCTGGCCAGATGGCAGTTCATGGGTATCTGAAAGGAGAGATACAAGGGTAGCGTTGCGGTAAGGGAAGTGAAGGAAAGCAGAATGTGCATGCTTATACCACCAGCCTCTCGTTCTTGATCCTTTCATGAGTGGGACCAGTTTTTCCTTATTTACTCTGTCCAGACCCCTCATGATTATGAATATATCTATCAAATCTTAACTCAACATTCTCTCTCCAAGGAAAACAGTCCCAACTTCTCCAATCTATCCACGTAACTGAAGTTCCTCATCCCTGGAACCATTCCTGTGAATCTTTTCTGCATTCTCTCCAATGTCTTCACATCTTTCCTAAAGTGTGGTGCCCAGAACTGGAAGCAATGCTCCAGTTGAGGCCGAACCAGTGTTCTATATAAGTTTAACATAACCTCCTTGCTCTTGTACTCTATGCCCCTATTAATAAAGCTTAGGATGCTGTCTGCTTTATTAACTGTATACAGGTATGTCCTGTACACAAAAAGCAGGACAAGTCCAACCTGGCCAATTACCACCCCATCAGTCTACTCTCAATCATTAGTAAAGTGATGGAAGGTGTCATCGACAGTGCTATCAAGCAGCACTTGCTTAGCAATAACCTGCTCAGAGATGCTCAGTTTGGGTTCCGCCAGGCCACTCAGCTCCTGACCTCATTACAGCCTTGGTTCAACATGGACAAAAGAGCTGAACCCAAGAGGTGAGGTGAGAGTGACTGCCCTTGACATTAAGGCAGCATTTGACCGAGTATGGCATCAAGTAGCCCTCGCAGAACTGGAGTCAATGGGAATCAGGGGGAAAACTCTCCTCTGGTTGGAATCATACCTAGCGCAAAGGAAGATGGTTGTGGTTGTTGGAGGTCAATCATCTCTGCTCCAGGACATCACTGCAGGAGTTCCTCAGGGTGGTGTTCTAGGCCCAACCATCTTCAGCTGCTTCATCAATGACCTTCCTTCAATCATAAGTTCAGAAGTGGGGATGTTCGCTGATGATTGCACAATGTTCAGCACCATTCATGACTCCTCAGATACTGAAGCAGTCTGTGTAGAAATGCAGCAAGAGCTGGACAATATCCAGGTTTGGGCTGATATGTGGCAAGTAACATTCGTGCCACACAAGTGCCAGGCAATGACCATCTCCAACAAGAGAGAATCTAACCATCTCGCCTTGACATTCAATGGCATTGCAAACGCTGAATCCCCCACTATCAACATCCTAGGGGTTACCATTGACCAGAAACTGAACTGGAGTAGCTATAGAAATACTGTGGCTACAAGAGCAGGTCAGAGGCTAGGTATCCTCCTGACTCCCCAAAGCCTGTCCACCATCCACAAGACACAAGTCAGGAATGTGATGAAATACACTCCACTTGCCTGGATGGGTGCAGCTCCAATAACATTTAAGAAGCTCGACACCATCCAGGACAAAGCAGCCCACTTGATTGGCACCCCATTCACAAATCTTCACTCCCTCCACCACCGACGCACAGTGGCAGCAGTGTATACCATCTACAAGATGCACTGCAGCAACGCACCAAGGCTCCTTAGACAGCACCTTCCAAACCCGCGACCTCTACCAACTAGAAGGACAAGGGCAGCAAATGCATGGGAACACCACCACCTGCAAGTTCCCCTCCAAGTCACACACCATCCTGACTTGGAACTATATCACCGTTCCTTCACTGTCGCTGGATCAAAATCCTGGAACTCCCTTCCTAACAGCACAGTGGGTGTACCTACCCCACATGGACTGCAGCGGTTCAAGTAGGCAGCTCACCACCACCTTCTTAAGGGCAATTAGGGATGGGCAATAAATGCTGTCCTGGCCAGTGACGCCCACATCCCATGAATGAATTTTTAAAAATCTGTCCTGTCACCTTTAATGACTTCTGCACACAACATGCAGGTTCCTCTGCTCCTGCACCCCCTTTAGAGTTGTACCCTTTATTTTGTATTGTCTGTCTGCATTCTTCCAACCAAAATAAATCAATTCACACTTCTCTGCATTAGATTTCATCTGCCACCTCTCTGCCCATTCCACCAACCTGTCTATATCCTTTTGACGTTCTACACTATCCGCCTTACAGTTCAGAATGCTTCCAAGGTTTCATATCATCTTCTTTTTGTACTTTGTCACAGTCCTTCTCAGGGTTAATTATTGCTTCAAATTCAGCATCATTTTGCTGAAATAATTCCTCCAATTTAAAAAAAAACTGGAGTTTTGAGCCTAGCGAACTAGACCAGAACATCACGGTCTCTCATACCGTGACATGATGTTACATGGTAAATATATGAATATATATATGAAATATATGAATCAGCTCAGCGTGTTTGGCAGTACAACCATGAGGGTGTTTGTCCTGGCAGCAGGCTGAAAGGCATAAAATACCCATGGGTCTGTCCTACTGCCAGTTCCTGTGAAGCTGGTACCTTTGGCCGAGAGTTTACCTTTTGGCCGCAGTTGGCAATCCGGGAACAAGTTACACCCAGAATTGCACCGGTTTTGAAAATTGAACTTCTTGCTCAAGCTTCTATTCAAAATCATTTGTATATCACCGCACGTAAAATCTTCCACCAACCAGCACAATCAGACAGTGTTTTAGATTGTAAAATTTTCTTATTTTTGATAAACTTAAGAGTTATAACCTGGTGCTGTTTTATGAGTAAAGCTGAAAATGGGTTCATCACCAAAAATCAGCATTTTTAATCAGAGTGTTGAATTACCCACTCTAAGTAAACCCCATTTTAAATACTTTATTTGCTAGTTACTTTGGGAAGTACTTTCTCCACTTTAAAATTTTTCAGGTCCCATTTGCGGGTCCGCCCTACAACATGATCTTACGGGAGGCAGCCAATTAAAGACAGCAGGTGGGACATGGATGTGGGAGGATCCCCCCAGGAAAAACCATCCAGTGGTCCTACCGGGAGCTGCTGAGGCAGATGGAAAGCATGAGGGTGCCTCAAAACGGAGGAGCTGTCAAAAGGTTTTAGATAATTGAATAAAAATGAAGGCTCTGAGCTGGTGAGCCATCATTGTAGAGGGAGCCTTGTGGCTCCAGAAAGGCCAAAGGTCCCATCGCCAGGACTGGAAGAGGGAGCTGTTGCCGCGCAGGCAGGGGATGGGCTGAAGTTTGCGATTATGTTACATTTGGTCAATTAACTGCCGGGAGGCAGAGGAGCCGCCCACTCAGGTAGCACAGGTAGTGTGAGATTGCACCACTGGAAGAACTGGTGCTACATTTAAAAGGCTGCCAGCACTCTGTCAAATCAATTCATCTACATAGGCAGTGCATATTGGAGCCCTGAAGAACAATGCAAGGTAGCCCCAAGGTTTACTGATGCCTCCCTGCAGATTCTCCTCCAGGCTGCTCAGGCAAGGAGGGAAGTCCTTCTCCCCCAGGATGGGAGGAAGAGACCAGCTGAGCAGACCAGGCAAACCTGGATGGAGATCGCAGAGGAGGTCCGTAGCCACGGGGTTGTCCCTCAAAGCTGGCTTCAGTGCCACATGAGGGTTAATACTCTCATGCGATCTGCCAAGGTGAGTGCACCACACATTGGTTACCCTACAGCCTTGCACGTGACTAGGCAGGAATGTGGGATTGATAGAATGGACATAGCCACCCTGTCACTGGCAATGGCCAGGCAGCAACTTGGCCTATCAAAGGCATGCCAGCCTCTTTGTGAAGGGCTCCAGCCTGTCAGAGTTGATTCCTGCGCTGCTGATACTGAGTGGCTGCATGCAGGAAGCATTCCTGTGGCACCATCACAGACAGTCAGGCTGCCACCAGCGTAAGTATTGTGCATGTCTTTGACAGATGAAAACAATGGAAATTTATGTCCTTGCAGGAGAAGTTAGCACCTTATACAAAAGAAAGGGCCAACACGGATAGCAACATCCCCTTCTTAGCAATACTGACACCAATGGAGCAAGAGGTCCTGGAGCTCGGAGCCTGCAAGTAGGTCGGTCCATAGCTGATGGTGAGACGGGAGTGGAGCCCTGAGAGAGTGAGTGGCCTTATGGATGGGCACAAGAGAGTCTCTGGCAAACACGAGACATGGTGCTCATGTGTCCACCACTGGTGACATGGAGCTCCACACTAGGAGAGCTGTGAACAACGTGATGGAATGCGCATTACCCGCTAATCACCCTTCTCTCTCACATAGGTCAAAGACAAGAGCAGCCAGCTGACACGACCAGGATTCAGCTATCTACCTCCAAGGAGAGGGTGGGGACCTCAGAGGATGTACCACCAGATCATTCCCCTGCACCCTCCAGCGGCGCAGATACTCTCACATTGGTGAGTATCCATTCGCGTGTAGATTCAGGATCACAACCTGGTGAGCACACCACAGACATGTCTGAGCAGTTCATGGAGGCTGTGAGGCCACTTACTCTCAGAGGACTGTGGGTGATGAGGGCGATGCGGAGCCTCAGGCTGATGACATGCCTCTGGAGTCGTCCACAAGGCAGCAGATGCTAGACCTGCAGCGTGAGGTGTAGGAACATCTAGTGAAGATTCCAGAGGCTGTGCACACACCCAAGCTTGGACGATGGAGGAGTCCATCCAGGCCATGAGTGCCGTCATGTCTCTGGCGTGTGAGCACTTGGCTGGAGAGAATGGTGACTCTCTTGTACAGCCACATCCAACATACAGGTAGGTGTAAGACTCTTAAACAGGAGGTCTCACATCCCTCTCAGGTCCTGACTCCATACTATTTATCAATGCACAAAACAAAGTTTGGATACAATTTTGACTTTATGTGGAAAACCTTTATTAACTAACTAAACAATAGTATATACTTACAACACCAGTTGCTTAGTTAGACCTGTGTACAGGACCTCGTTCCCAGGTGGTCAAGGTCTGCTGAATAAATTCTTCCGCATGACTTCCTGTGACCGACCAAGTCACACTTCCAGGCTGCAGCAACAATGTCCTTGTGAGCTGGGCTTTATACCCCTTTCTGACCCTGGTCTCTTGACATATAAGGTAATGTGTCGAATTGGATCATCTGATTGGGTTTTAGTACCTTATCAATCCCAAACTGGCTATGCAAGACCAACTGCATGTGGTCATATCCTTCTCTCAGCTGGGGGTGGGGGTGGGGGGAGGGAGGGGCTGTTAGGTGCATACCAGCATTGGATGTGATATCTGCATCTTGACAAGGCAGGAAGAAAACCATTCACACATATTCCGCGAGCCACTGTCTGCGAGAGTTGCTGCAGACAAAGTGTCTGATCTTATAATAGTCTGAACCATCATTTTAATGACATGCTCTGACATGTCTCTGTGTATGTGTGTGTGTTAAACTGTCTATTTTAAAAATTTCAATATGAGCCCCAGCAATGATGTCTTCAGTCAGAATTCTTCTCCCTTCATCCCGATGTCCTCCGCACTCCATGTTCTTACCACAGGGTGAGCTCCGCACGCTGTGCACACCACAACTAGTTACATTTTGCTGATAAAAAGAAATGCAAGAGATATTAAAAATGCTTTACAGAGGACTCAGGAGATACAAGCAGACCTGCATGGCATTGCCACCTCCATGAGCTCCTTGGAGCAATGGCTGAGCGAGATTTCTGCAGAGAGGGACAAGTGTGCCCTGAAAGGGTAGAGAACTGGCTGCCTAAGGCATTGGAGGCTCCTCCCAGGGCGCTCCTGGTATGGACAGTGGCTCCATAGCCCCTCTGTTAGTGACACCATTAACTCATGTAGTTGTGGTGTCAGAGGTGGCTCCTGCACCTGCCACTGCCCACATTGTCCCTGCCAAGCCACATTACCATTCACAATGGCTGTCGTTCAGCTATTCCACCATCTCCTTATACCTGTGAGACTCTGAAGCCCCATTATTCCCGTGCACGTGTCATAAAATTAGAAATCTGTGATAAAATAGGAGTTAATTGCCTGTTTTACCTAACTGCCGCACTTCAGCCGGTCCCAGCCACCCTTCAGAATATCCGGCGGTGATTCAAAAGTCGTCGGGTATCCCTCCTGACGCCTTTCATCACGATATTACCATTCTTCCCACCTCGCGGCCCATCGCCAGAAGGCTGGTAAAATCCAAGCAATGTTTTTAAACCAGCACAAACGATCCCAGAAACTCAGTTTGTGCAACATGTAACTTGTGCTAAAATCCCTCGATCTTTTGCATTGGTTTAGCCAATTTGAATTGCTTTGAGAAAACCAGCAAAACCGAGCAAAAACTCCATGCCTTACAGAACGCATCATAGAGTTATAGAGTCATAGAGTGAAATAACACAGAAACAGGCCCTTCGGCCCATCGTGTCTGTGCAGGCAATCAAGCACTTATCTATTCTAATCCTATTTTCCAGCACTTGGCCCGTAGCCTTGTATGCTATGGCATTTCAAGTGCTCATCTAAATACTTCTTAAATGTTGTGAGGGTTCCTGCCTCTATCAGCCATTCAGGCAGTGTGTTCCAGATTCCAACCACCCTCTGAGTGAAAAAGTCTTTCCTCAAATCCCCTCTAAACCTCCTGCCCCTTACCTTAAATCTATGCCCCCTGGTTATTGATACCTCTGCTAAGGGAAAAAGTTTCTTCCTATCTATCCTATCAATGCCCCTCATAATTTCGTATACCTCAATCAGGTCTCTCCTCAGCCTTCTCTGCTCTAAGGAAAACAACCCTAGCCTATCCAGTCTCTCTTCATAGCTGAAATGCTCCAGCCCAGGCAACATCCTGGAGAATCTCCTCTGCACCCTCTCCAGTGCAATCACATCCTTCCTATAGTGTGGTGACCAGAACTGTACACAGTACTCCAGCTGTGGTTTGACTAGCATTTTATACAGCTCCATCATAACCTCCCTGCTTTTATATTCTATGCCGCAGCTAATTAAGGCAAGTATCCCATATGCCTTCCTAACCACCTTATCTACCTGTGCTGCTGCCTTCAGTGATCTATGGACAAGTACACCAAGGTTCCTCTGTACTTCGTAGAGTCCTGCCATCCATTGCATATTCCCTTGCCTTGTTAGTCCTCCCAAAATGCATCACCTCACCCTTCTCAGGATTAAATTCCATTTGCCACAGCTCCGCCCATCTTACCAGCCCATCTATATCGTCCTGTAATCTAAGGCTTTCCTCCTCACTATTTACAATATGACCAATTGGGTAGCACAGTGGTGCAGTGGTTAGCACCGCAGCCTCACAGCTCCAGGGACCCAGGTTTGATTCTGGGTACTCCTTGTGTGGAGTTTGCAAGTTCTCCCTGTGACCGCGTGGGTTTTCGCCGGGTGCTCTGTTTTCCTCCCACAGCCAAAGACTTCAGGTTGATAGGTAAATTGGCCATTGTAAATTACCCCTAGTGTAGGTGGGTGGTAGGGAATATGGGACTACTGTAGGGTTAGTATAAATGGGTGGTTGTTGGTCGGCACAGACTCGGTGGGCCGAAGGGCCTGTTTCAGTGCTGTATCTCTAAATAAATAAATACATTTTCGTGTCATCTTCGAACTTACTGATCATACTTCCTATATTCATGTCTAAATCATTAATGTACACTACAAACAGCAAGGGTTCCAGCACTGATCCCTGTGGTACATCACTGGTCACAAGCTTCCACTCGCAAAAACAACCCTCGACCATCACCCTCTGCCTCCTGCCACTAAGCCAATTTTGGATCCAATTTGCCAAATTGCCCTAGATCCCATGGGCTCTTACCTTCTTAACTAATCTCCCATGCGAGACCTTATCAAAAGCCTTACTTAAGTCCATGCAGACTACATCAACTGCGTTACCCTCATCTACATATCTAGTCACCTCCTCGAAAAATTCAATCAAATTTGTTAGACATGATCTCCCCCTGACAAAGCCATGCTGACTATCCTATTATATTATATTATTAAACTAACAGCATTCGACCACCCTTGCCAACAGGAGAAGTACCTTCAGAAACTGAAAAATAAGGTCGAGCGGGCTTGGATATAAAGAGCTGGAAAAGATTAGTGTGGAAAATTCACTGTGCCGCACATGTCCTGTCTCTTGCTTGCAGTAGTGGCTCACGTTAAGGATCCTGGTGTCAGTTTAGTGAGACATTCATAACATCCTGCTTGCCTACTCTTTTAGTTTATTACCTTTAAATTTGTGCTCAGGATGTGGGCAATGCTGATGAGGCTGTGTGTATTGCTGTCCCTACTTCATAGTTGAAGTAACGCATTTTGTGAAGAGTCCTGCAAACAGTAATAATTTTAATTTACCTCCTTGAATTTAAAGTTAATGGGCTGGATTTTATGGAGGCAGCAGGGGTTCCATCACTGGGACCAAAAGTGCGGGGGATGGGGACGGGGGTGGGGGAAGGTGCGAACCCACTTCGACAGTCAGCAGAACCCAGTGCTGCTGCTTGTTGGCCGAGGCTGTCTGAGATGCTGTTCTTATTAAGGGACGCAGCCCATCACCAAGCAACACCACTAGCGGGGGACATTGCTGGGGCCGCACCTGGGGTGCATTGATGACCGTGCAGCCTCAAAGTCAGTAAGTGGCATCTGAAGGCACAAGGTCAGTCAGGCATCACTAGCGAAGGGGGCAGAGGGGGTCGCTGAGGGCAGCAGGGGCAGGCTGCCACGGGGGCATCCATTGCCACTAGGGAGCCCCTCCGTGGGCCAAAGAGTACCCAAAAAAGGAGGGCACCCCCTCAGGATCCTGCAGGAAGGCTGCCAGGGTTTACCTGCTGGTCTCCCCAAAATGCTGGTGAAATGCCAGCCGAGGTGGGAAAAGGCCCTTAATTAAGTGGCTCAATTGGGCTCCAGGTATCTGCCACCTTTCTCGACACTGGCAAGATGGTATGGCAGTGGCAAGACAATGGGCAGGGCACCCAATGCTTTCCCACACCATTTTGTCAGCCTTTCCACCTCCTAAGCCGTCCCCAAAGGGCTGGTAGAATCCAGCCCTTTCAATCTATTTGGTCATTCTACTCAGTTAATTCTTGTGTCTGCCAAATCAGATTTTTCAAATTAAATGAGGCAAAACGTTAGCTGGTACTTTTTTGATATAATATATTTGGCAAAGCTCGTGAAACCTCCAGGCTGTGTCTTGTGTCCCAAGCTGTCTTATAACTGATAAAAAGGTACCTGGACCTACACCTGCAGTGCTGTAACTGGCAAGGCTACGGACCAGGTGCTGGAAGGTGGGATACGAATGGGCGGCTAGTTTTTCCAGCTGGTGCAGACACGATGGGCTGAATGGCTTCTTTCTTTGCCATAACTTTTCTATGGTTCTATAATGAGTAGAACATAATCCCTAACTTGATGTGACAGACAACAGACTGAGGCAAACACTTTAGCGATGTATGTCGTGAATAGAGGGATTTAAGGGGAAGCAAGAACAGTACATGAGGGAGAAAGGCATAGAAGGATATATGATGGGTTGAGATGAAGCGATGTGAGAGGAGGCTGGTGTGGAGCATATATGCTGGCATGGACCAGTTGGGCCGAATGGCCTTTTTCTGTGCTGTACATGTAATGTACTGCTGAGAAAAAATTTCCAAAGCTGCGTTCGAGAGATGGAGTGAGGCAATGGTCACTTTATGGAACAATAGAGAGCAGAATTCGAACCCCCGAAAATGGCTGAGGTAGAACCGTGAGATCAGTTCGCATGATTAAAATGATGTCTCTCAGTAACCCAAACAATAACGTGAGACAATCCAAGGAGTGAAAAACCCATCCCTCCAGGCCCCTAACTCCCTCATCGAAGCCCATCCCTCCAGGCCCCTAACTCCCTCATCGAAGCCCATCCCTCCAGGCCCCTAACTCTCTCATCGAAGCCCATCCCCCAGAAATCTAACGCCCCTATTGAAGCCCATCCCTCCAGGCCCCTAACTGTCCCATCAAAGCCCAACCTTCTTGCACTCTAACTCACTTAATCCTTCTGGTACCCTAACACCCACAACCTTCCAATGTATGAACTCACTCATCAAAGCCCATTCTCCTATTAACCTAACTCACTCAATGAAGCCCATCCAATCTCTGAGACAATTTTACAATTGAGTGGGACCTGTTTTTAAATAAAATAGAAACGCCAACACTACCAGCTCCTCAGGGCCACTAGAGATGGGCAATAACTACAGCCCAGTCAGGGTTTATCCAAATTGCAAGAAATAATTTTTAAAAAGGGCCAGATCTTTGAACTATTAACTCACAACCTTCACTTACCCAGGAGCTCTCTGAAGACACTGCTAAATCAGTCCATGTGTCTCTCAAAACCTGTTCAGAGCCATCCTCCCAGAGATTGAATCAGACAGAATCGCACAGCACAGAGGAGGCCATTCAGCCCATCATGCCTGTGCTGGCTCTTTGAAAGAGCTGTCCAGTTTAGTCCCACTCTCCCCTCCTCTTTCCCCATAGCTCTGCAAAGTTTTCCCCTTCAAGTATTTATCCAATTCCCTTTTGAAAGTTACTACTGAATCTGCTTCCTTTCAAGCAGTGCGTTCCAGATCACAACTCACTGTGTAAAAAAAAAGTCTCCTCTGTGGTTCTTTTGCCAATTATCTTAAAACTGTGTCCTCTGGTTACTGACCCTCCCGCCAGTTGAAACAGTCGGACCAGTTCTAATGAAAACTCCCATCAAACCATTAACACAATTCTTTTTTAAATCATGGTTCCCAAACTGGCTCCGAGGAGCTTCCTAGTCCTTGAGTCTAAGAGAATGGGTAAGGCTGGGAGTTTCTGAGAACCTTCTCCGAAGGAAGTTTTTCATGCAATTTGGAATACAGTCTCTAACCAACTCGTATCAATCCCATTCACACATCGCTCCGTGCTCGTTGATCTGCATTGGGTTCCGGTTTGGCAACACCTCAATTTAAAATTCTCACCCTTGCCTCCAAATTCCTCTGTGGTCTTGTCCCTATCTCTGTAATCTCCTCCAGCCTTACAACCCTCTGAGGTATCTGCACACATCCAAGTTTGGCCTTTTGCACATCCCGATTTTGATTGTTCTGCCATTGGTGGCTGTGCCTTCAGCTGACATGCCCTAAGCTCTGGAATTCCCTCTCTGTCTCTTTCTCCTCGCTTATGACACTCCTTGTCTTTGTCCAAACTTTTGATCACCTTATGTGACTCGGTGTCAAATTTTGTTCGAAAATGCTCCTGAGAAGCAGATGTTTTACTACACTAAAGGCTCTATATAAATGAAAGTTGTTATTGCAGAAGCACAGATTCACAGCTTGAATAATCAGCCCTTCCTTTCTAACACCATTATTGCATTGGCCCACTGATGCGAAAAAGCTCAGCGTGATCCTCGTGCCTCAAGTCTAAGCAAAGGATCTGTCTGTCGTTCTCGAGCTGTTTGCAAATCCTCGTCTATTTCCCAGCAGGAACCATGCTTTTTAATTTACAAAAAAATCTCATTACTTTCATACATAAAATATGTTCCTCTACAATTTCCCTCCTGTTTAACTGGTGAGCTGTACTCATTATCTCACAAGCTAAGCGTCTTCCTGGTAGTTTGCAATCACACAATGGAGTGGGAAATCGGTTGGAGAATGAATCAACAATCTTTTGATGTGGACATATCTGTCAAAATATTCACATGCCTATCCAGCCTGCCTGGGTTTTCCCTCAACAGATCTAACTGTCGATGCGGTCTTATTCCAGTGAGAGTCAGTGTCTTTGCAACTTTTATTCTGTATCTAACCTGTTTTTCTTTTCTATTTTTTACTCTCTATCGAACTTTATTTCTTTTTTCGAAGATGGCCTTTATACCCCAGGCCCCTTTTATGTATTTTTATTGAGGGGGCCTTTATAAACATTTTATAAAATAACTTTATTTAAAAGCGGATAAATAAACAAAACTCAAATTAAAATAGCGTTCTCTGCATCAATGATGCACTCTGGCCCCTGCAACAGCCACCAGAAGGCCTCAAGCGAACCGGCAGACACCGCATGCTGCTTCTCCAGGGACACCCGGGCGCAAACGTATCCTCGGAGGAGAGGCAGGCAATCAGGGCGGATGGACCCCCCGACGGCCTGCTGCCTGGACCTGTGAATTGCCACCTTGGCCAGGCCCAGGAGCAGACCGACGAGATCCTCCTCCTCTGCACCGGATGCCCAACGATCAGGAGCGTGGGGCTGATTTGCAACCAAAACCTGAGGAGCGGCCCCTTAAATACTCAAAGAGGGGCTGTAACCTCGCATACTCCATATATACGTGGAACACTGACTTGTCCAGGCCGCAGAAATTATAGGTGGCCTGGGAGTCCATGACCCTACTTAAAAGTCTATTGCACGGGACTGCCCTGTGCAGCACCCTCCACCCCAGGTCCCCGATGTAAAGGGGGAGGAGTCCCGCATAGAGAGACCTCCACCGGAGTTTCCCCTTGCCGCTAGATGGCAACACAGACCACCACAGCATGTCCGGGCGGCAGATGAGGGCGAGGAATTGGAGAGTGTGCAGGAGCATCCCGTACAGGAAACCCTTCCGCGCCATGTGGAATGGCATGGAGGGCGTTTCTGAGAGGCAGCTTAGGTTGTCTAGGACTGGCTCCCAAGGAGGGTTTCGGGTCCTGGGTCCGATTAGCAGTTCCGGCCGAGCGGGAGTCAGCTCGACCGGGAGTGCTCCACACTCCCGAGCCCCCTTATCACCCGCAGTGATGGGCATCCCGGGAGCTTCGGATACTCCTCCGCCGGTCGGTCCGTCCCCAGATCCGGCCACCCAGACAGCCAAGGGGCTCTCCTCCTCTGGTGGGGGAGTGCCCTGACTGGAGGCGACCATGTTCCAGACTCTGAATAGATCCCGGTAAAAGACAGGCAACTCTGTCAGAGAGGTGCGGCTAACATTTGCCGCCAGGAGCTGCGTGTCGACTCGAAGGCAGTGCCCCGGCGGAAAAAATACATCGCCAGCGCACACCATCTGGGAGAACGCTCGACGTACAGGTATCTCTGCAGGGTCCGAAGGCAGAGAGTCACAGCCTGGGTGTGAACGCACAACATTGGCCTCCCTCCTCAAATCGGGAGACTCAGGACCGCAGCAGAGACCCAGTGTTTCTTCTTGCCCCAGAAGAAATCGACAAACTTCTTCTGGATCTTGGTAGTAAAGGCAGGGATGGGACCAAAGTGACCAACCGGTACCACAGCGTCGAGGCCACCAGTTGATTTATAATCAGCACTCGTCCCCTGTAGGAAAGCATTCGGAGCAGTCTTGTCCAGTGCCCTAGCCAATGGTGACTTTGCCTCCAACTTCCTCCAGGCTTCCTCAGCGGGCCTCAGGTGGACTCCCAGATAGAGGAGGTGCGTGGTGCTCCACACAAAAGGTGTTAACTCTTCAGGCAGGGGGTCCACCCGCCACTGACCCACCAGGAGTCCAGAACATTTCTCCCAATTGATCCTTGCGGAGGATACGGCAGGAAAGATCTGCTGGCACTCGCGCATCCTCCACAAGTCAATGGGATCTGTGACCACGAGGAGCACATATTTGGCATAATCCAAGAGGATGACCCACATCCTGGCCCGCGCAGAGCCAAACCCACCAACCTCCTGCGAAGCAGGCACAGGAATGGTTCCATGCACATGGTATATAATTGGCCAGACATGGGGCACCACGGCGTACTCCCCTCCCAAAGCGAAGGGGTGCCGTCAAGGACCCGTTAACTTTGACCAGACACTCTGTGGTGGCATACAAAAGTGGCGCGGGCCACAAAATGCAGCCCGGGTCTGAATGTGCACAGAGTCACTAAAAGATATTCGTGATCCACCCTGTCGAATACCTTCTCCCGATCGAGGGAGAGGAAGGCAACCAACAGACCCAGCCCTCTGGGAAAGATGGATCTGGTCCCAGACCAGGTGGATGTGGGCCTGGAAGGACTGGCTCAGGACTGTGTAGGACTGGTCGGGGTGGATCATTTGGGCCAGCACTAAGCCCAGGCGGGGAGACCGGACGGTAGTTCTTAAGTAAGCAGAGATTGCCCTTCTTCGGCCGCAGGACGATGACCGCCCTGAGCCACGAGAGGGGCATCTCCCCGAACGCCACGCTTTCCCCCGGGACCGACGCATAATCGCCCCCCAGGATGTCCCAGAACACCCTGAGGAACACCACAGTCAGCCCGTCCAGCCCCAGGGATTTGTCCCTTGAGAGCGGGTGATGGGCGCCGGTCAGCTCTGCCAACGTGAGCGAGCTTCCAATCCTTCGCCGCCCTCCGGTTGACCAATGGCAGGCTCTCCCACAAATCTCTGCGCACGTTCTGACTGGATGGATCCAGAAAGAACAACTTGCTGTAATCGGTACAGACCAAGCGGCCCATTCCCTCCGGATCCACGATGGAGGATCCATTGTCGGCCAGCAGCTCAATGAGCTGCATACAGACCCCCCACCATTTTTCCAGCGAGCAGAAAAAGGGTGAGGCGCGGTCCAGATCTTCCAGGATCTGGATCTGCGACCTCACATACATGTGTCGGGACCTTATGAGCTGCAGGTCCCTCAGCACGCCCTTCTCTTTGTACGCCTGCCACAGGGCTGGGTCCACGACGGCGTGACTGAGGCGGGACTCCAAGTCAAGCACCTCCCTCTCCAGGTTCCCAATCTCGGCTTCCTGCCTCTTGGTCGACCCCTTCGCCTACTCCTGACAGAAGACACGGATGTGAGTCTTGCCCACATCCCACCATAGCCTCATGGAGGGGAGGGCCCGTGCTTCGTTCTCCAGTAGGCCCAGAATCAACGGAATTAGTACCGGAATCGCTCATCTTCCAGCAGCCGGTTGTTAAAGTGCCAGTATGCGGACCCTGCCCGAGTGCAGAGCGGAGCTCCGCCTACACCAGGTGGTGGTCCGGGCATAGCACCAACCGCATGGAGGCCACCAAGACGCAGGAGACATACGCCTGCAAAATGTAGAGGCGGTCGATTCGGGATCCTTCTCCTCCAGACTTCCATGTGAAGGCACTGGAGTCGGGATGGAGATTCCGCCAGATATCCACCAAGTCGAGGGAGCTGATCAATTCCCTTAACTTCTCCACTGACGCTTAGCTGCAGTGGGGACCGGAGCGATCCCTCACCTCAAGGGTACAGTTAAAATCCCCCCTGAGGATGATGTACTCACCGCTATCGATAGAGCTCAAGAGAGCAGTCACTTCTTTAAAGAAGCGCACTTGCAATGAGCCAGGCCTGTGCGCGTACACGTTCACAAAGTGGAACAGCACGCTACCCAGGCGAACGGCGAGGTGGAGCAAGCGGCCCGGCACAGTGGCGCAGTGGTTAGCACCGCAGCCTCACAGCTCCAGCGATCCGGGTTCAATTCTGGGTACTGCCTGTGTAGAGTTTGCAAGTTCTCCCTGTGTCTGCGTGGGTTTCCTCCGGGTGCTCCGGTTTCCTCCCACAGCCAAAAGACTTGCTGGTTGATAGGTTAATTGGCCATTATAAATTGCCCCTAGTATAGGTAGGTGGTAGGGAAATATAGGGACAGGTGGGGATGTGGTAGGAATATGGAGTTAGTGTAGGATTAGTATAAATGGGTGGTTGATGGTCGGCACAGACTCAGTGGGCCGAAGGGCCTGTTTCAGTGCTGTATCTCTAAAAAAAAAGCTCCTTGACCCCCAAGATCTCCGGCTGAAAAATCTGGCCCAACACGATAGCCACCCCACTAGGAATAGGGGTGAGGTGACTCGTGTAGACCCCACCCTGCCACTCCACGAGCCAGGTGGCTTTATCTCCTGGAACAGTATGGGTTTCCTGCAGAAAGCTCACCCCATACCTCCCTTCCCTGAGGACTGAGAGATTGTGAAATCTGCAGAGAGACCCCCTGCTGCCGTTGATGTTGAGGCTGGCTATAGAACTCTGCAGTGGGGATGAGAGTCCCCATCATCCTGGCTATGGTTATCTTCATGTCAAAAGTACTCTGAAACCCTATGCCAACGCCTTACTGTGAGGAGGGAGCGGAAGTGTGCCTGGCCTTCCACTCCCTCAGCAACCCTTTGAGGAACACTTTTAAGCCTCTCAAACAGTTTCAGGCCCTCACACTTCTCCCCTTCTCGAAGTTGGCATGGACTGACCAGATGATTAGCGCCAGACTAGACCACCGGCCGAGGGCCAGCTGAACTTTATTGCGGCAACCCCTGCAGGCGACGAGGAATACCGGAGCTGTGTAGCGGAGATGAGAGAAGACTCGGCAGGAGGCACAAGGGAATCCACTGCCTCACTGGCGATGGATTTAAGATCATCCTCCGTGCCACATACCGAGTCCCCATCCTCCCCCAGGTCATCACCGCCAGCAGACGACACACCCACCACTCACTGTGGGGCAGACATCCTGGCCGCGACAGCTGATTCCACCTCTGTCACAATCCCAACCCCAGGATCAATGGCGGAGGATTCCTCTCTGGGTTCTTCTACGGAACTGGAGCCTATGGGCACCAGCGGTTCAGGACCCCCCTCCAGCTCCATCCCCAGGCCAGTGAGTGGCTCAGGGGAGATGATAATTCACAACTCCAGAAATCCAGCCAGAGCTAGGACCGGAGGCAGAGAGAGGAGGTCATCTCCCACCACACCAGCACCCACAGGCTCAGCAGACGAGACAGCATTTACCATTGGAGCTGGGTCGGGTACGTCCTCGTGAGGAATGGATTTTATCTGGGTGGGCCGACCCTTCGGAGCCTCGCCCTCCCCTCCACCCAGGGCACCCGACTGAGTGGCAGATGGGGAGGCTTCTCCAGGAGCATCCCCAGGCTACCCCACCACAAGCAGGGCTCCACTCGCTCCCTCAGGAGAGGCCACATGTACAGGGGTCTCCCCCCGCCCGTCTCTCTATCATGAGGGGTAGGGAGCTCCTGCCCAGGCCTTACGGCCTTGGTGGTGGTGGCAGGGGGAACCTGGGAACCCGAACTAGGAGACAGCTCCCCTCCAGCAGATGGACCTTCACCTGAGGTCCCTGTGTTACCTCTGTGGAGGGGTGCCTTTTTTTCCCACTAAGGCACGAAGACTCAGAGGCCTCCGTGATGTCAGAGGCCTCCGCCTTCGCACCCTCCTTTTGCCTCGTTACCCTGGGCCTGAGCGCAGCCCTGGGGCAGGTAGGTTCCCCTGGATCGGGCCTTGGGCTGAGCCCAGGCCCAGGTTGTGCTACGGTATCCAGCAGATGCGCCTTTTGGTGTTTATTCTTTTTCCACGCCTTCCTTCCACTCGCATGGGCACCACCCCCCCTTGCCAGAACTGACTGAGCCATGTTTGTTGCAGGAGTCGGGGGAGGTGCGGTGGCATCACCCTGGGCCACCCAGGTAGAGTGGGCAGCCTGGAGGTTGGGGCAGCTCTTCCCAACATGACCCACCCCCTTGCAGGCATGGCACACGCCCATCCGAGGTCCAGAAGACGCGTTAGGCCACCCCCTGAGCTCCACATTGAAGTAGCCTTCTGAGACCTCCTCCCGCGCCAGCTGCATGAATAGTTACACATGCTGGAGGCTGCTTTCCCAAAGACCGAGCAGGACTGGGGTGATCCCCGACCTCACTTCCCCCAGGTGGTGCAGGTAGGGGAGGAGGAGCTCACCAGGAATGAAGGGCGGGATATTGGACAGAATGACCTGCTGCACAGTAGCATCCAGAGGGTCCACTGGAAGAAAGGTCCCGCCCACGGCGAGCCCCTTGCCAAGGGCCAGGAACACTTGCCCGCTTGGTCTTCAGGAAAATCACTGCCTTCCCATACATTTTTAGAGGAAGCAACAATGGCTGAGGGGCCAATAACCTCAGCCATTGGTTTTACACATGCCTTTATCATCACGTTTGGCTGGATGTAGCTCTTGACCCCATGAATGGATGTTATTAGTGCAAAAGCTGACGGGGCAACAGAAGCGGCCACAGCAGCATATGTGCAAGAGAGCCTCACCACCAGTGAAAAGGAGCTTGCCATGGGGTCAAAGAGCCACACCCAACCCTAACAAACAAAGCAAATAACAGTTTTTTTAAAACTTTAACCAATATGATGGGGGTGAGTTGGAGTAGAGAAGGATAGGGGTGGAAAGGAAAAGGAGAGGCTAGGCGGCTGAGCGATGGAAGAGAAAGGTTGCGAGGATGTACCCAAGAATAGGTGGTTGGAGCAAGGGTACAAAGTCCAGTCTTCCAGTCAAGGGAGGGTTCTTCACCCAGGTCGGCTGGAGCCGCCCAGTTCTTTCCTCTTGCTGCTGTTGTACAAAGACTTTTTTCAGGTGGGTGGCTCCAGCCATCCCCAGCCATGCAGTTGGTGTGGGGAGGGAGCGCCCTTTGTGCAGGATGGAAGAAAAGCACAAGAGTGAATACAGGGACTCCCTAAAGAATCTGGCAGCCCCACCCTTGGATCTTCCGGCATTTCCTCCCTCCCCAAACAAAAACAGTTCTCCAATGCTCCAAAACCCACCACTCCAAAATAACTTGTACGTCTTCTTTGCTCTCACTAAATAGAAACAGTTCCACAGTTGAAGTTATAAATATATCAGCTCTCTCCCCTCTCCACTCTCTCCTCCAGTTCCAGCTCCCACCAGCCTGCACAGGTGCAGCTGTTTTGCCTGAGTGCACACAGGAAGTGCTCCAAACTCTCCAGCCAGTCCCGTACTGTACCTGCACTGGGAGTGTTTGATGGGGACAGTGTAGAGGGAGCTTTACTCTGTATCAAACCCTTTTTTTTTTACTCTGTATCTAACCCCCGTTTTTTTTTGTTTTTTTTTTATCGAGGGGGCCTTTATCCCTCAGGCCCCCTTTATGTACATATTTACAGTTTTAAAATAACTTTATTAAAACAGATAAATAAACAAAAAACTCAAATTAAAATGCCGTTCTCGGCGTCGACAATGCACTCCAGTCCCTGCGGTGCCCACCGGTCGCGGAAGGCCTCAAGCGTACCGGCGGACACCGCATGCTCCTTCTCCAGGGACACCCGGGCGCGAACGTAACCGCGGAAGAGGGGCAGGCAATCGGGGAGGACGGAACCCCCGATGGCCCGCAGCCTGGACCTGTGAATTGCCACCTTGGCCAGGCCCAGGAGCAGACAGACGAGGAGATCCTCCTCCCGGCCCAAGCCCCTCTGCACCGGGTGCCCAAAGATCAGGAGCGTGGGACTGAAGTGCAGCCAGAACTTGAGGAGCAGCCCTTCAGATACTCAAAGAGGGGCTGCAACCTCGCACACTCCGTATAAACGTGGAACACGGACTCGTCCAGGCCACAGAAAGTACAGGCGGCGTGGCAGTCCGTGAACCTACATAAAAGTCTATTGCACGGGACTGCTCTGTGCAGCACCCTCCACCCCAGGTCCCCGATGTAAAGGGGGAAGACTCCCGCGTAGAGTGACCTCCATCGGGGTTTCCCCTCGCCGCCAGATGGCAACGCGGACCGCCAGGGCGTGTCCGGCCGGCTGACGAGGGCGAGGAAGTGGAGAGTGTGCAGGAGCAGCCCGTACAGGAAACCCCTCCGCGCCGATTGGAATGGCACGGAGGGCATTTCCGAGAGGCGGCTCGGGTTGTGCGGGACCGGCTCCCGAGGAGGGTTTCGGGGCCTGGGTCCGATGAGCAGTTCCGGCCGAGTGGGGGTCAGCTCCGCCGGGATCGCTCCGCACTCCCGAGCCCCCTCGCCACCCGCAGTGAGGGGCGTCCCGGGGGTTTCGGCTACTCCTCCGCCCGCCGGACCGTCCCCGGAGTCGGCCGCCCGGACAGCCGAGGCGCTCTCCTCCGCCGGCGGGGGAGCGCCCTGACTGGAGGCGACCATGTTCCAGACTCAGAATAGATCCCGGTAAAAGACAGGCAACTCCCTCAGAGAGGCGCGGCTAACGGACTCCACCGGGAGCTGCGTGTCGTCTTGAAGGCAATGACACTGGCGGAAAAAATACGTCGCCACAGAGACCCAGTGTTTCCTCTTGCCCCAGAAGAAATCGACGAGTTTCTTCTGGATTTTGGTGGCAAATGCAGGGGGCGGGGCCAAAGTGACCAACCGGTACCACAACATGGAGGCCACCAGTTGGTTTATGACCAACGCTCGGCCCCTGTAGGATAGCACTCGGAGCAGTCCTGTCCAGCGCCCCAGCCGAGCGGTGACTTTCGCCTCCAACTCCTGCCAGTTTGCCGGCCAGGCTTCCTCAGCGGGGCTAAGGTGGACTCCCAGATAGAGGAGGTGCGTGGTGCTCCACGCAAAAGGTGTCATCTCCTCCGGCAGGGAGTCCACCCGCCACTGACCCACCAGGAGTCCGGAACATTTCTCCCAATTGATCCTCGCGGAGGACGCGGCAGTAAAGGTCTGCTGGCAGTCGCGCATCCTCCGCAAGTCAACAGGATCTGTGACCGCGAGGAGCACGTCGTCGGCGTAAGCCGAGAGGACGACCCGCATGGCCGGCTCGCGCAGAGTCAATCCCGTCAACCTCCTGCGAAGCAGGCACAGGAAGGGCTCCACGCAGATGGTATACAATTGGCCGGACATGAGGCATCCCTGACGCACTCCCCTCCCAAAGCGAAGGGGCGCCGTCAAGGACCCGTTAACTTTGACTAGACACTCTGTGGCGGCGCATAAAAGTCGGACCCGGGCCACGAAATGCAGCCCGAGTCCGAAAGCGCACAGACGTCCCAGAACGCCCTGAGGAACTCCACGGTCAACCCATCCAGCCCTGGGGATTTGCCCATTGAGAGCTGGTGGAGGGCGCCAGTCAGCTCCGCCAACGTGAGCGGAGCCTCCAATCCTTCGGCGCCCTCCGGGCTGACCTGCAGCAGGTCCTCCCACAAAACTCTGCGCGCATCCTCGCTGGACGGATCCGGAGAGAACAACGCACTGTAATAAGTACGGACCAGGAGGCCCATTCCCTCCGGATCCGTGATGGAGGATCCGTCGTCGGCCAGCAGCTCAACGAGCTGCTTACGGACCCCCCGCCATTTTTCCAGCGAGTCGAAGAAGGGTGAGGCGCGATCCAAATCTTCCAGGATCTGGATCCGCGACCTCACGTACGCGCCTCGGGACCCTATGAGCTGCAGGTCCCTCAGCGCGCCCTTCTCTTTGTACGCCTGCCAGAGGGCCGGGACCGCGACGGCATGACCGAGGCGGGACTCCAAGTCGAGCACCTCCCTCTCAAGGCGCCCGATCTCGGCTTCCCGCCTCTTGGTCGACCCCTACGCGTACTCCTGACAGAAGACGCGGATGTGAGTCTTGCCCACATCCCACCATAGCCTGAAGGAGGGGAAGCCCCCCTGCCTCCTTCTCCAGTCGGCCCAGAATCGACAGAACGAGTCCCAAAATCACTCGTCCTCCAGCAGCCGGTTGTTAAAGTGCCAGTACGCGGACCCCGCCCGCGTGTGGAGCGGAGTAAACTCCGCCCACACCAGGCGGTGGTCCAAGCACGGCACCAGTCGCATGGAGGCCGCCGAGACGCGGGAGACGTACGCCTGCGAAATGTAGAGGCCGTCGATTTGGGACCCTCCTCCTCCAGACCTCCACGTGAAGGCGCTGGAGTCGGGATGGAGATTCCGTCAGACGTCCACCAAGTTAAGGGAGCTGATCAGTCCCCTCAACCTCTCCACCGACGCTTGGCCGCGCTGGGGACCAGAGTGATCCCCCACCTCGAGGGTGCAGTTAAAATCCCCCCCGAGGATGATGCACTCGCCGCTATCGATGGAGCTCAAGAGAGCGGACACTTCTTCAAAGAAGCGCGCTTGCAACGCGCCGGGCCTGGGCGCGTACACGTTCACAAAGTGGAGCGGCACGCTACCCAGGCAAACGGCGAGGTGGAGCCAGCGGCCGGGCACTAGCTCCTTGACCCCCAAGATCTCCGGCTGAAAAGTCGGGGCCAACAAGATAGCCACCCCACTAGAAATAGGGGTGAGGTGACTCATGTAGACCCCACCCTGCCACTCCAGGAGCCAGGTGGCTTCGTCTCCCAGAACGGTGTGGGTTTCCTGCAGAAAGCTCACCGCGTATCTCCCTTCCCTGAGGACTGAGAGATTATGAAATCTGCGGTGAGACTCCCTGCTGCCGTTGATGTTGAGGCTGGCTATGGTTATCTTCATGTCAAAGGTACTTAAAACCCGTCACCAACACCTCACTGTGAGGAGGGAGTGGAAGTGCACCTGGCCCTCCACTCCCCCAGCAACCCATTGAGGAACACATTAAAACGGCGCCTCTCAACCAGTTTCACGCCCGCGCGCTTGCCCGCTATCTTAAGGGCGGCACGGACGGACTGAATGATCAGCGCCAGATTCGACCAGCGGTCGAGGGCCTGCTGAACTTTATTGCGGCAGCCCCTGCAAACCGCGAGGAAATCCCGGAGTTCCGCCGTGGGGATGAGAGGAGATTCGGTGGGAGGCACGAGGGACTCCACCACTTCACTGGCGATGGAATCAAGATCATCCTCCGTGCCCCACACCGAATCCCCATCCTCCTCCGGGTCGTCACCGCCAGCGGCCGACACATCCACCGCACACTGTGGGGCGGATGTCCCGGCCACGCCAGCTGGTCCTGCCTCCGTCACGATCCCACCCCCAGGATCGATGGCGGAGGAGTCCTCTCTGGGTTCTATTGTGAAACTGGAGCCTGTAGGCACCAGCGGTTCAGGAGCCCCCTCCACCTCCGTCCCCAGGCCAATGAGTGATCCAGGGGAGACAGAAGTTCTCGACTCCGGAAATCCAGTCGGAGCCGAGACCGGAGGCGGAGAGAGGAGGCCATCTCCCGCTCCGCCACCACCCACAGGCCCAGCAGATGAGGCAGCATTCTCGGTTATAACCGGGTCGGGTGTCTCCTGGTTGGTGGTGGACTCCGGCTGGGAGGGCCGACCCTCTGGGGCCCCGACCTCCCCTTCACTCAGGGCACCCGACCCAGTAGCAGTGGCAGAATGGGCGGCGTCCCCAGGCTCCCTCACCACAAGCAGGGCCCCACTTACTCCTTCAGCAGGGGCCTCAAATACCGGGGCCTTCCCCTCCCCTCCATTCTGAGGAATAGGGTGCTCCTGCCTGGACTTTGTCGCCCTGGTGGTGGCAGTAGGGGAAACCTGGGGACACGAAACAGTAGACAGCTCCCCTCCAACAGATGGGCCCTGCGCCTCAGGGCCCCTCGTTACCTCTGTGGAGGGGTGCCTTCTCCTCTTTTTCCCAACAGGGCGCAGAGGCTCAGAGACCTCCATGTCATCAGAGGCCTCCGCCTCCGCACCCTCCTTCTTTTTAGTCACCCTGGGCCTGAGCCCAGCCCTGGGACAGGTGGATTCCGTGAGAACGGGCTTTGGGCTGAGCTCAGGCTCGGGTCGTTTCAATGTGTCCAGGGGACACGCCTCTTGACGCTTCTTTTGCCTCCGCGTTTTCCTTCCACTCGGACGGGCACTCCCCTCCCCACTGGAGGCTGTGAAAACCACAGCCTCCAGAACCGACTGTGCAGTGTCTGTTGGATGTGTGCAGGGAGTGGGAGGTGGTGCTGTGGAACCACTCTGGGCCGCCAAGGTGGAGCTGGCAGCCGGGAGGTTGGGGCAGTTCTTATGAACATGCCCCACCCCCTTGCAGACGTGGCACCGCGCCCCATCCGAGGTCCAAAAGACGCGGTAGGCCGTCCCCTGGAACTCCACATTAAATTGGCCTTCCAAGTCCTCCTCCCGCGCCAGCTGCATAAATAACTGACGACGGGAGGAGTAGACATGTTGGAGGCTGTGTTCCCGACGACCAAGCCGGACTGGGGTGATCCCTGACCTCACCTCCCCAAGATGGTGTAGGTGGGGGAGGAAGAGCTCACTGGGAATGAAGGGTGGGACGTTTGATAACATTATCCGCTGCGCAGTGGCCCCCAGAGGGTCCACCAGCAGGAAAGTCCCCCCCACAGTGAGCCCCTTATTTAGGGCCAGGGACACGGCCCGCTCAGTCTTTAGAAACAACACAGCCTTCCCATACATCTTTGAGGCCGCAACAATGGCCGAGGGGCCGACAACCTCGGCCATTGCCTTCACACAGGCCTCAATGGACATGTTGGGGTGGGGATAGCTCTTCACCCCATGGCTGGATGTTATTGATTTAAAAGGTGACTGGGCCACGTGGGCAGCCACAGAGGCTGCAGCTGCATAGAATGTAGAGGGCCCCGCCACCTGTGATGAAGGGCTTGCCATGGGTCTAAGAGCTAACCCACCCCAAATTGTAGGCTTGAAAATAACTTTATGCACAAAACAAACAAACTAACAACAGGTTAGGGGAGAGGCTGAGGGAATAGAGGAGAGGGAAAGACAAGCTGTAAGGGATAACTTTCTTTCCTTTCTGGAGGTGGTGCACACAGCACACTTAAAACAGTCTCTGCCAGCACACTTGGTCTTACGGTCTTCTGGTTGGGGGAGGCGTCTTCACCTGGGCCAGCTGAAGCTGCCCAGGCACTATTTATCCCCTTCTGTATATTAGCCAGGCAGCTTCAGCTGACTCAGGCTGGGCAATTGGGGTGGGGAGGGAGCTTCCCTGCAACTTTAGTGCAACTGCACAGCTCCCTGCAGAATTGTATAGCCCCCACCCCTTGTTCTTCTGGCCTCTTCCACCTCCCACAGCAGTCCAAATGAAATGAGTCTGGTGCTCAACACCCACCTCCAAATACAGGCTTATTCCAAAAGTCTTTCCTCTGCAGCAAATGTTGAAAGTTTTTGCAGTTTCTCCTCAGCACTCCCTCTCCAGCAGCACTGTCAGCTGCACCTCGTTGAGGCACTCAGTATTCCCAATCACAGAGGAGCCAATCCCCGTTTTTTTTTTTTTCTTTTTTTTTCTTTTCTTTTTTTTTCCTTTTTTTTTCAAGGTGACCTTTATACCCCAGGCCCCTTTTATATTTTTCACATCGAGGGGGCCTTTATCCCTCAGGCCCCCTTTATGTACATATTTACAGTTTTAAAATAACTTTATTAAAACAGATAAATAAACAAAAAAACTCAAATTAAAATGCCATTCTCGGCGTTGACAATGCACTCCAGTCCCTGCGGTGCCCACCGGTCGCGGAAGGCCTCAAGCGTACCGGCGGACACCGCATGCTCCTTTTCCAGGGACACCCGGGCGCGAACGTAACCGCGGAAGAGGGGCAGGCAATCGGGGAGGACGGACCCCCCGACGGCCCGCAACCTGGACCTGTGAATTGCCACCTTGGCCAGGCCCAGGAGCAGACCGACGAGGAGATCCTCCTCCCGGCCCGAGCCCCTCCGCACCGGGTGCCCAAAGATCAGGAGCGTGGGACTGAAGTGCAGCCAGAATTTGAGGAGCAGCCCCTTCAGATACTCAAATAGGGGCTGCAACCTCGCACACTCCGTATAAATGTGGAACACGGACTCGTCCAGGCCGCAGAAAGTACAGCTGGCCTGGGAGTCCGTGAACCTACTTAAAAGCCTATTGCACGGGACTGCTCTGTGCAGCACCCTCCACCCCAGGTCCCCGATGTAAAGGGGGAAGACTCCCGCGTAGAGAGACCTCCATCGGGGTTTCCCCTCGCCGCCAGATGGCAACGCGGACCGCCAGGGCGTGTCCGGCCGGCTGACGAGGGCGAGGAAGTGGAGAGTGTGCAGGAGCAGCCCGTACAGGAAACCCCTCCGCGCCGATTGGAATGGCACGGAGGGCATTTCCGAGAGGCGGCTCGGGTTGTGCGGGACCGGCTCCCGAGGAGGGTTTCGGGGCCTGGGTCCGATGAGCAGTTCCGGCCCAGCGGGGGTCAGCTCGGCCGGGATCGCTCCGCACTCCCGAGCCCCCTCGCCACCCGCAGTGAGGGGCGTCCCGGGGGTTTCGGCTACTCCTCCGCCCGCCGGACCGTCCCCGGAGTCGGCCGCCCGGACAGCCGAGGCGCTCTCCTCCGCCGGCGGGGGAGCGCCCTGACTGGAGGCGACCATGTTCCAGACTCGGAAAAGATCCCGGTAAAAGACAGGCAACTCCCTCAGAGAGGCGCGGCTAACGGACTCCACCGGGAGCTGCGTGTCGTCTTGAAGGCAGTGACACTGGCGGAAAAAATACGTCGCCAGTGCACACCATCTGGGAGGACGCTCGACGTACAGGTATCTCTGCAGGGTCCGAAGGCGGAGAGTCGCAGCCTGGGTGCGGACGCACACCAGCGACTGACCGCCCTCCTCGATCGGGAGACTCAGGACCGCGGCAGAGACCCAGTGTTTCCTCTTGCCCCAGAAGAAATCGACGAGTTTCTTCTGGATCTTGGTGGCAAATACAGGGGGCGGGGCCAAAGTGACCAACCGGTACCACAGCATGGAGGCCACCAGTTGGTTTATGACCAACGCTCGGCCCCTGTAGGAAAGCACTCGGAGCAGTCCTGTCCAGCGCCCCAGCCGAGCGGTGACGTTTGCCTCCAACTCCTGCCAGTTTGCCGGCCAGGCTTCCTCAGCGGGGCTAAGGTGGACTCCCAGATAGAGGAGGTGCGTGGTGCTCCACGCAAAAGGTGTCATCTCCTCCGGCAGGGAGTCCACCCGCCACTGACCAACCAGGAGTCCGGAACATTTCTCCCAATTGATCCTCGCGGAGGACGCGGCAGAAAAGGTCTGCTGGCAGTCGCGCATCCTCCGCAAGTCAACGGGATCTGTGATTGCGAGGAGCACGTCGTCGGCGTAAGCCGAGAGGACGACCCGCATGGCCGGCTCGCGCAGAGCCAATCCCGTCAACCTCCTGCAAAGCAGGCACAGGAAGGGCTCCACGCAGATGGTATACAATTGGCCGGACATGGGGCACCCCTGACGCACTCCTCTCCCAAATCGAAGGGGCGCCGTCAAGGACCCGTTAACTTTGACTAGACACTCTGCGGCGGCGTATAAAAGTCGGACCCGGGCCACGAAATGCGGCCCAAGTCCGAAAGCGCGCAGAGTCCCGAAAAGGTAATCGTGATCCACCCTGTCGAACGCCTTCTCCTGATCGAGGGAGAGAAAGGCGACCGACTGACCAGTCCTCTGGGAAAGATGGATCAGGTCCCGGACCAGGTGGATGTTGTCCTGGATGGACCGGCCCGGGACCGTGTAGGACTGGTCGGGGTGGATCATGTGGGCCAGCACGGAGCCCAGGCGGGTAGACATAGCCCGGGCAAAGATCTTAAAATCCGTGCTGAGGAGGGAGACTGGACGCCAGTTTTTAAGCAGGCGGAGATCGCCCCTCTTCGGCAGCAGGACGATGACCGCCCTGCGCCACGAGAGGGGCATCTCCCCGGTCGCCAGGCTTTCCCCCAGGACCCGCGTGTAATCGTCCCCCAGGACGTCCCAGAACGCCCTGAGGAACTCCACGGTCAACCCATCCAGCCCTGGGGATTTGCCCCTCGAGAGCTGGTGGAGGGCGCCAGTCAGCTCCGCCAACGTGAGCGGAGCCTCCAATCCTTCAGCGCCCTCCGGGCTGACCTGCGGCAGGTCCTCCCACAAAACTCTGCGCGCATCCTCACTGGACGGATCCGGAGAGAACAACGCACTGTAATACGTCCGGACCAGGAGGCCCATTCCCTCCGGATCCGTGATGGAGGATCCGTCGTCGGCCAGCAGCTCGACGAGCTGCTTACGGACCCCCCGCCATTTTTCCAGCGAGTAGAAGGGTGAGGCGCGGTCCAAATCTTCCAGGATCTGGATCCGCGACCTCACGTACGCGCCTCGGGACCCTATGAGCTGCAGGTTCCTCAGCGCGCCCTTCTTCTCTTTGTACGCCTGCCACAGGGCCGGGTCCGCGACGGCATGACCGAGGCGGGATTCCAAGTCGAGCACCTCCCTCTCAAGGCGCCCGATCTCGGCTTCCCGCCTTTTGGTCGACCCCTTCGCGTACTCCTGACAGAAGACGCGGATGTGAGTCTTGCCCACATCCCACCATAGCCTCAAGGAGGGGAAGCCCCCCTGCTTCCTTCTCCAGTCGGCCCAGAATCGACAGAACGAGTCCCGAAATCGCACGTCCTCCAGCAGCCGGTTGTTAAAGTGCCAGTACGCGGACCCCGCCCGCGTGCGGAGCGGAGTGAACTCCGCCCACACCAGGCGGTGGTCCGAGCACGGCACCAGCCGCATGGAGGCCGCCGAAACGCGGGAGACGTACGCCTGCGAAATGTAGAGGCGGTCGATTCGCGACCCCCCTCCTCCAGACCTCCACGTGAAGGCGCTGGAGTCGGGATGGAGATTCCGCCAGACGTCCACCAAGTTAAGGGAGCTGATCAGTCCCCTCAACTTCTCCACCGACGCTTGGCCGCGCTGGGGACCGGAGCGATCCCCCACCTCAAGGGTGCAGTTAAAATCCCCCCCGAGGATGATGCACTCGCCGCTATCGATGGAGCTCAAGAGAGCGGACACTTCTTCAAAGAAGCGCGCTTGCAAAGCGCCGGGCCTGGGCGCGTACACGTTCACAAAGTGGAGCGGCACGCTACCCAGGCGAACGGCGAGGTGGAGCAAGCGGCCCGGCACTAGCTCCTTGACCCCCAAGATCTCCGGCTGAAAAGTCGGGGCCAACAAGATAGCCACCCCACTAGAAATAGGGGTGAGGTGACTCATGTAGACCCCACCCTGCCACTCCAGGAGCCAGGTGGCTTCGTCTCCCGGAACGGTGTGGGTTTCCTGCAGAAAGCTCACCGCGTATCTCCCTTCCTTAAGGACTGAGAGATTGTGAAATCTGCGGTGAACCCCTCTGCTGCCGTTGATGTTGAGGCTGGCTATGGTTATCTTCATGTCAAAGGTACTTAAAACCCGTCATCAACACCTCACTGTGAGGAGGGAGTGGAAGTGCACCTGGCCCTCCACTCCCCCAGCAACCCATTGAGGAACACATTAAAACGGCGCCTCTCAACCAGTTTCACGTCCGCGCGCTTGCCCGCTATCTTAAGGGCGGCACGGACGGACTGGATGATCAGCGCCAGATTCGACCAACGGTCGAGGGCCAGCTGAACTTTATTGCGGCAACCCCTGCAAGCCGCGAGGAAATCCCGGAGTTCCGCCGTGGGGATGAGAGGAGATTCGGTGGGAGGCACGAGGGACTCCACCACCTCACTGGCGATGGAATCAAGATCATCCTCCGTGCCCCGCACCGAATCCCCATCCTCCTCCGGGTCGTCACCGCCAGCGGCCAACACATCCACCACACACTGTGGGGCGGACGTCCCGGCCACGCCAGCTGGTCCCGCCTCCGTCACGATCCCACCCCCAGGATCGATGGCGGAGGAGTCCTCTCTGGGTTCTATTGTGAAACTGGAGCCTGTAGGCACCAGCGGCTCAGGACCCCCCTCCACCTCCGTCCCCAGGGCAATGAGTGGTCCAGGGGAGACAGAAGTTCCCGACTCCGGGAAACCAGCCGGAGCCGAGACTGGAGGCGGAGGGAGGAGGCTATCTCCCGCTCCGCCAGCACCCACAGGCCCAGCAGGTGGGGCAGCATTCTCAGTTATAACTGGGTCGGGTGTCTCCTGGTTGGTGGTGGACTCCGGCTGGGAGGCCCGACCCTCTGGGGCCTCGCCCTCCCCTTCATTCAGGACACCCGACCCAGTAGCAGTGGCAGAATGGGCGGCTTCCCCAGGCTCCCCCACCACAAGCAGGGCGCCACTTACTCCTTCAGGAGGGGCCTCATGTACCGGGGCCATCCCCTCCCCTCCATCCTGAGGAATAGGGAGCACCTGCCCGGACTTTGCAGCCTTGGTGGTGGCGGTAGGGGAAACCTGGGGACCCGAAACAGGAGACAGCTCCCCTCCAACAGATGGGCCCCGCGCCTCAGGGCCCCTTGTTACCTCTGTGGAGGGGTGCCTTCTCCTCTTTTTCCCAGTTGTGTGCGGAGGCTCAGAGACCTCCATATCATCAGAGGCCTCCACCTCCACACTCTCCTTTTTTTTATTCACCCTGGGCCTGAGCCCAGCCCTGGGGCAAGTTGACTTCCCGAGATCGGGCCTTGGGCTGAGCTCAGGCTCGGGTAGTGTCACGATATCCAGGGGACGCGCCTCTCGATGTTTATTTCTCCTCCGCGCCTTCCTTCCACTTGGACGGTCACCCCCCTCCCTGCCGGAGGCCGTGAAAACCACAGCCTCCTGTACCGACTGAATGGTATCTGGTGGTGGTGTAGTGGGGGTGGGAGGAGGTGCAGCGTCGCCACCCTGGGCCGCTGAGTTGGAGTTGGCAGCCGGGAGGTTGGGGCAGTTCTTACGAACATGCCCCACCCCCTTACAGACATGGCACCGCACCCCGTCCAAGGTCCAGAAGACGCGGTAGGCCGTCCCCTGGAATTCTACATTGAAGTGGCCCTCTGTCACCTCCTCCCGCGCCAGCCGCATGAATAACTGGCGGCGGAAGGAGTAGACGTGTCGGAGGCTGTTCTCCCGAAGACCGAGCGGGACTGGGGTGAGCCCCGTCTTTACCTCCCCCAGATGGTGCAGGTGGGGAAGGAGGAGCTCACCAGGGATGAAGGGCGGGACATTGGATAAAATGAGCCTTTGCGCAGTGGCCTCCAGGGGGTCCACTGGCAGAAAGGTCCCGCCCACGGTGAGCCCCTTGCCAGGGACACCGCCCGCTCGGTCTTCAGGAAAAACACTGCCTTCCCGTACATTTTAGAGGCTGCAACAATGGCCGAAGGGCCGACAACCTCGGCCATTGCTTTCACGCATGCCTCTATAGTCATGTTCGGGTGGACATAGCTCTTGACCCCATGCTTCGTTGTTAATAAAGCAAACGGTGACGGGGCAACAGGTGCAGCTGCAGCAGCCGCAGCAGCATATGAACGGGAAGGCCCCGCCACCGGCGAAGAGGGGCTTGCCATGGGGTCTAAGAGCTACGTCCACCCCCAAGAAACAAAACAAATTTACACAATTTTTTTTAAAAAAGCAAACTTTAAACAAGGTGGAGTGGGAGTAGAGGAGGATGGCGTAGGATGGTAAAGGAAAAGGGGAGGATAGGTGATTGAGGCGACTGAGTGGAGGAAGGGAGAGAAAGGCTGAAAAGGATGTTTGTTTCAACTGCCAGTTGGAGCACCTTTATCACAATTAGTCCAAAACTGTATGTTGTCTTCCAGTTGGGGGAGGCTTCTTCGCCCGGGACAGCTGGAGCCGCCCGGTACTCTCCTCTTCTGATTTTAACAAGACAGTCTTCACCCGGGCAACTCCAGCTGTCCCGAGCAGGCAGTTGGGGTGGGGAGGGAGCTCCCTGTGTGCAAACACCAATACAAACACAGGGGCCCCTACTGGATTTGGCTGCCCCACCCCTGAGTCTTCAGGCCTCTTCTCCCTCCCCCAAACAGTTTAAACTTAATAGTCTTTCAGGTGCCCTGACACCCACCTCTCCAGAAAAATTGCAGCCTTCCTTGATGGTTTCCCTCCACTCTGTATTCACCTTTCTCCAATCTCTCTCTCCAGTTGCTGCAGTTTCCACTCTCTACTCTGTTTTCACCTTTCTCCAGTCTCTCTCTCCAGTTGCTGCAGTTTCCAGTCTCCACTCTCCTCTCCCCAGTTGCTGCAGTCTCCACTCTCCACTCTGCAATTGCTGCAACACAGGTGCAGCTGCTCCCCCTGATTGCTGGCAGGAAATGCTCCAAATTGCCCAGCCAATCCCCGTGCTGTACCTGTCCTGGGAGTGTTTGATGGGACAGTATCGAGGGAGCTTTACTCTGTAACTAACCCGTTTTTTTTTTTCGTTTTTTTTCTCTATCCAGTTTTTTTTTTCTTTTTTTTTTAACCCCTTTTTTTTCTTGGGAATGTTTGATGGGACAGTGTAGAGGGAGCTTTACTCTGTATCTAACCCATGTTTGGTGGGACAGTGCTGTCTGTCATGGATGGGCCTGTGATTCAAAAATAAAGTGACACAAAATAAATAAAATTCAAATGATTCTGCACACAAAAAATAATTTAATACTTTCTTGATACAATAACATAATTAAGACATAGAAATAATTTAACGGATTTAATAAACAATTAATATTTGAAAGCAGGTGGCATTGGAACAGCTGACATGGAATCTCAGCTCTGGATTGGGAGTGACAGGGCCCTGGTTGATGTATTGGGTCACCACAGAGCTGAGCTGGAACTGCATAGAGACATGTCAGACATGGAATTGGGGTGGTACTGCAGTGGTTCTGTTACTGGATTAGTAATGCAGAGAATGTGGAGTTAAAATCACCGTGGCCATTTCAGAGTTCAAACTTCCTTACCCAAAGGGCTGAGGTTTACTGACCCCCACGTCAGGGGTCACGTCGGGGGAGGGGGGAGGGCCTGGAAAATCCTTCGGGGAGAGACCCGCCACGGGCCTCGATGCCGGGAAGGCCCCACTCCATTTTACCAGCAGCAGCGAGGCCTCGGGGCGGACCCCCCGCCGCTCGTCAAAATAAATCATTAACATATTTAAATAAATTATAATTGCAGAATAATGACTTACCTTGCAGCGAATGCCATCCCACGCCGATAGACGGAGGTCCCGCCCCTTCGGATCTCCATTCAGAGATCCGAGGCGGAACATTGGTGGGGAGGGGTTGGGGGGGGGGGGGGGGAGGGTAGGAGTGAATTTTTCAGGGTGGAGGGGGAGCAGCAAAAGCGAATGCGATTGGCTGAGGGGATGGTGGGAAGGGGCTGAATGTCAAAGTACAGAAAGTTCGGGGGGGGTGGGGGAAGGTCGGGATCGAGAATTTACATATTTTGGGGGAACATGAAAAATAATGAAGTAATTATTCACTGGTGGGGTGGAAGAGGGGGTTGGAAGTGTGACTAAATTTTTTATTTAATTGTTTCACAAGCCTGTACCTTTAAATATTTAAATACAACGGAAGGGTCTGAACCCCTTTAAAAATGGCGCCAGGGCCTGCGCAGTGGCGCCGGACGCTGTTGGCAGGGACGGAGCGCCCGCTCCCTCTGCGTCATCGGGGACGGGCGTTCCGTCGCCTCCATGTTAATGAACCACCATGCAAAATATCGTGGTAGCTCTCCAGCGCACGTCTCGTGCATGCACAGCGCACTTTATGAAGCTCAATTTTTATCAAACCCGCTATGAGTGTACAAGGAGGCGGCACGTCACTACCTTCTCAGGGATGGACAGTAAATGCTGGCCTCATCAGCAATGCCTGCACCTCGAGAATGAATTAAAAAGAGGCTGGATATTGATACTGGGCACTGACCCTTGGGTCTGACATTCTGGGCAGTCACGCCTGGGCAGCTCCTCGTTTGACCTCTTACAAGTCCATCTATGATTTCTCACTCCCGCTATTGCCATCAATTGAGATTCTCGGACTCAGTATCTCTGACCTCAGATGAAACGCCACCACTGCTCCCTATAATTTGAAGGCTTCCATTTCTGAACCATCAGCCCTTGGCATGCACTGAGTTTGCCAATCACAGCCAAAGAAGCAACAGAATTTCCATAGCTGGGATCAGTTGTAGAGGAAAGTAAATCAGGCTGTAACTATCCCCATGACCAAATATCCTCTGGCACTAACTGCTGACCCCTCTGCATGAAGAAATATCACTTGGGCAAGTGACTGCTGTTCAGGAGCTGTGAGTCACAGTCTGTTATCGCCCTAGGATTCTGTTATTGGAGTTGGTTTTTTATGGTTTTTTACAACTGTAAATTCTGTGCAGCGCTGTTTCTGGTCAATGCAGAAACCATGTGATATAAAATTCAGAGAATATATTGGATAAATATCTTTATGCAAATAGCTCTTGCTCTTTGTTTGATGCGCACAGCAGGGCCCAGAAACCATTACTGAAAAATTAGAACAGCTTAATTATATACTTTCAATCAATTTAATATCACAGGTTATAGACAAAGAAAAGTCAAGATTGAGAAAGGACATCTGATGCATTAACTCTCCCACTGAAGCTTCAATCCTCTAGTGCCATAACCCTCCTAACAAAGCTTCTGGTACCCGAAATCAATGGCAAAATACTGCAGATGCTGGAAATCTGAAGCAAAGACAGAAAGTACTGGAAATACTCAGCAGGTCAGGCAGCATCTGTGGAGAGAGAAACAGAGTTAACGTTTCTCCTGAAATTACAGCAGCTGATGGGAGAATCCTCCAGGAAATTTCCAACTATTGTACAGAGCACAGAAAATGAACAGTCTCTGAAAACAAACAGCACACAGTTAATCACATTACTACACTTTGGGAAGGATGTGATGGGCCTTGAGAGGGTGTGGGTGAGATGTACCAGAATGGTTCCAGAAATGAGGGATTTTTGCTACAAGGTTAGTGTGGAGAAGCTGGGGGTTGTTCCCCTTGGAGTAAAGGAGATTGAGGGAAGATCTGACGGAGGTGTACAAGATTATGACAGGTTCAGATAAGGTAGACGAAGAAAAACTGTTCCCATTAGCTGATGGTACAAGGACGAGGGGACACAGATTTAAGGTTTTGGGCAAAAGATGCAGAGGGGATGTGAGGAAGAACATTAACGCAGTGAGTGGTTAATGACCTGGAACTCGTGGCTTACGAGGGTGGTGGAAACGGAGCCGATGAATGATTTCAAAAGGAAATTGGATGGACACTTAAGGGAAATAAGCTTGCAAGGCGAAAGAGCTAGAGCAGGGGAATGGGACTTAATGGACTGCTCTACCCAGGACCAGCATGGACTCTATAGGCCGAATGGCCTCATTCTGTGCCTTTATGACTCTACTCCACCACTGAGCTATTGACGCTTCACCAGGTAGAGAATCCCAGATGATAAAGGCTCCTCTGCCAGGAATCCAGTAAAGTGTAACTCTGCAACTCTCTCGTTCTCTATGAGAATATCCTGATCTCTTGTACCGACTTCCAACAGCCCTGGCAAATCTGTCACCCACAACCGGATCGTAGAGATTTACCTACGACGTCTAGGAATTGGAGTCTGCAGAGGTCACGTGCAATCCTGCCGGAGGGAGAGCATGCAAGATGCTGGTGAGATGATGAGGCTAATCAGGGAGTAGTGGTTTACGTGATGCCAACCTTGGGTTTCAAAAGCCTATAGACCGTAGGAGAAGGGGCAACCTGAAGGTCATGCAGAAATTTACATGGAAGAGAAATATATTCCAGTGTTCTGAAGCCCCATTAATATCATACAAAATTATATCAATTGCCTAGTTAATTATCAACATCCTAGAATTCCTTCCCTAACGGCACTGTGGGTGTACCTACACCACATGGACTGCAGTGGTTCAAGAAGGCAGCTCACCACAACCTGCTCAAGGGCAATTAGGAATGGGCAACAAATGCTGGCCTAGCCAGCAATGCCCACATCCCATGAATGAATAAAAAAAATTAAATCAATGGCAGGTGTTTGTAGGGTAACAACACATACTCCGTTAGGCAATCACAGATTAATCGAACAACATCTATCACTGTCCAGAAGAGAATTGGAAGCAACCTGTTCCACATTGGATACCATCAACACTTTTCACTGTACAACAGATCAGCACCCCCGCCCCCTCCCCCCACCGCACTAAACGTCTGTGGGCGGATGTCCGTGCATGTCTCTATAATTGCAAAGGCTGCCATTGTGAGCTTCTACTCTGAAAGGGTGCAACCTCACTTTGACTGAAGTCTCCAAGTTGAGGTTGTCCACATTGTGGCTGCAGCGGAAGAAGCGGATGAAACCATTGCGATAGTTCTTGTTCATCCAGCCATACAGCAAGGGATTGGCGAAGGTCGAGCACATGGCTACCACATGGAAGATAGTGTAGAGCAGCTTGTATTCCGTAAACTCGAAGAGGCGTTTGTCCAGATCGCTGACCAGCTGGAAGATGTGCAAGGGCAACCAACATACTGCAAAGACCACCACCACCATCACAAGCATTTTGGTGGTTTTCCTCCGCCTGTAATGGCTGTCACTCCGTGCACAAGGGCTAACATGGTTCTTTAACTTGATCCATATTCTAATGTAGGCATAACTGATGATTGCCAACGGCAGCACATACTGCAGGATGAACATTGAGATACTGTAGATGGTTCCATCTCGGGTATTCCCACTGGGCCACTTCTCAGAGCACACGACGATCTGTAGGTTGATGGGTTTCAAGTCGACAAGTTTGTATTCTCTGAAGATGGCCAGAGGTCCAGCAAGAACAGCCGACACCAACCAGGTCATGGAAATGGTGATGAAGCTGGACTTCTTGGAAATCCGGCTGTCTAAATGGAAAACGATGCATCGATGTCGGTCGAGAGCGATCACTGTTAGAGTTAGAGTAGAGACGTGGACACTTAAAGCCTGAGCATAAGGGACCAGGTGGCAAAGGACTGCTCCGAGTTTCCATTCACCCAAGAGGGTATAAACCAGGGTGAATGGCAAGCAGAGTGTATCCACCATGAGATCAGCCAAGGCCAGGTTGGCAATGAAGAAGTTGGTGACAGTTCGCATGGTTTTGTATTTTACAATCATGTAAATCACCAGGGAGTTTCCTACCAGCCCCAGGAGGATGATCAATGCGTACGCTGTAATAAGTGTGATCTGGACACTCAGTAGTTTGGTGCTCTCTGCCATGGACTGATAGACTTTGTTTCTGGACTGACCAATGGTCAATGAGTGCCATTCTCTGGAAACATTCCGACTGCTCCCGTCCACAATCTCTGTGCCATTGCCTGCACTGGTCGGATGCGTCATCAGCTGTTCTGAGTTGATCTGGTACTGCTCCCTGTGAATAACAAGGACACTGTTTAACGAGTTTGGAACAATTGGGATGGATGTTGCTGGAGTGAGGCTTCTTGTGACGTACTCTGTTAATTAGACTTGTTCCCTCACCCTTCAGCTTGTGCCGTAACTTGTTGGAAATGCGAAGTAACAACAGAGCACTGACGGAAATGAGATCTTAATGAATGATAGGACCTACAGTGTATCTCCTTAACCAATTTAAGGATTGAGAAAGGAACAGAGGAAAGAAATGGGTTGGATTGGAGTCAAATCTCACATCATTGAAGAGGTACTTATGCTCTTAACTACTAGACTTAAATTTCGCTGGTGACTTTAATGGATAACTAATTTGCAAATCTAGCAAGTTCTTAAAAATAACAGGGAGGCTAAGGGCGAGATGCCGTCTGGGCGAAGCAAACAATAAAGCGATGTGAAATGACCAGCAGGTGCTGAAGAATCACAATTCACAGGACATCTCTTAATCCCCTGAATTTGGACAAATATCAGCTGTTCATTCACTATTGATGGGTCAAAAGCTTGGAACTCCCTCCCTAACAGCACTGCGGGTATACCCAGACCACGTAAGCTGCAGCAGTTCAAAAAGGCAGCTCACCACCACCTTCTCAAGGGCAATTAGGGACGGACAATAAATGCTGGCCTTACCAGCGATGCTCACATCCCAAGAATGAATAATAAAAAGTAAAAGGCATTACCCAAAATGGTGACAACTGGAAAGAAGATTAAGGGAGGGGACGGGAAGTGCATGCATGTGCAACAATTTCAACAACGATAACTTATGCATGAATACAACAAATGTAGATACAGTAGTGACAAGAACAACTTACTGATCCACAGCTCATTATCATAGCTCTCAGAAATGGCTCAAAGTGCTTGACCTAAAATGAATTGCTTTGAAGTGCAGCAATTTGCACAGGCAAATGCAGCTGCCATTTACACACAGCAAGGTCTCACAAACAGCAGCAAGATGAGACGGACAGTGCACCGATTTTTGCAATGATATTGGGTAAAGGAGGAAAATTTGATCAGGATATCGGGAGAACTCCCCCTGCTCTCTGTCCGATAATGGCATGGGGAGGGGCTCTGGAGTGAAATTTCCTGTGCATTTGCACCCAGACAAAAATAGCCAGTATAAAAGATTGAGGAAACTCGGAAGCAAGTGTGTTATGTACATAATTGTGCTATGCCCGAATTTCCTTTTTACACCTGTCTATCGATCCTGCTCCCTGAACACCTCCTGGGTAATTATAATGGCCCCACCTACCAGGCTACTGAGTGAATTTCCTGTAGTTATTTCAGTCCAAAACGCTTGTAAAATGAAGCCCAGAATTTAGGTGCAGGAAACAGCCATTTTTCTAGTGTTTTATTGCTTTTGTTTTGAGTGACCATGTTTTTATTTTCTCCTCACTGAGACTGACTCTGTATTTTCTGTTTCTTTCAATGCATTTGTCTGGCCAACAGTTTGTGTCACATTAAAAATTGAAAAGCTTTCCCAATTGCATGCTAATGTGCAGGGTCTGGCTTGAACCTTCCATTTTCACATTTAAAGAAGGTATATATGGTGCAAGTTTGGTGCTTTCCTTGGGAGCCAATTTCCTACACCCATTTTCATTTGTTTACCCCTAGTTTTATTTTATGACTCTGTTAATGAGTCTGACAGGAAACTTGGGTGTAAATGGATTTCAGAAAAATGAACCAGGAATGGGCAAAATTTCAGGTGAAACTACCTGACTATATCCCCACAGGTATTTCCTCCCTGGGATCTTTATCATCTGTTTGGAGCAGCAGAATAGGTAGTGTGAGTCTCAGTTCAACCTCTCAATGAAGCTTTAGGAAACTTTTCACTTTGTAAAGATGTAACATAAAATTATTAACAGTTTATTAAATACTGGGCACAAATAGTTTAGATCCAGGCAGCATGTGAAATATAAATGGTGCGGTTTAAAGGGTTACATTATGAGGATAGGTTGCATAGAGTATGCTTTAATTCCCTTGAGTATAGATGATTAAAGGCTGATCTGACTGAGGTGTTGAATATAATTAAAGGAGTTGATAGTTTCTCTCCATCTACCCTATTTCCTTTGGTGGGGGGTTGTGTGTGTGTGTGTGGGGGGGGGGGGGGGGGGGGGGGGGGGGAAGTCCAGAACAAGAGAGTATAACCTTAAAATTAGAGCTAGGCCGTTT